>NC_087133.1:4382000-5008000 GCF_030705265.1 Helicoverpa armigera | reverse complement strand
TCGCGCGCTTCTCATTGCAATTTGTTACAACAAAATTATAGATAGATAATATAGAATAATCAAAGTACTTAACAAAGAACCAAATCCAGTAAACACATAAATACTGAAATATTCATTTGATTATCTCGATTACAGACTCCTTCCTCTACTGTTTCATATATGCATGATAAGAAAATACGACGTTCACGAAAAATAAAGTTCCAACCTACATCTTTTTCGAGTCGGCATCAAAAACAATTACCCAGCAGTGGTAGAATTCAGTCCGGCCGGCCTGTTAAAAAGAAACGTGCACACAATATCGCTGTGAAAATAGACCAGTTTTTTTTTGTGCTGATAATAAATGTTTCAATAATTGTATTGTATGTCATATTTCATTGAAATCATATAGAGTTAATAATACAGGTTGTATTAATAACTCTAAATGATTTCAATTTCCTACTATCTACTATAGAATAATACCGTCGCTAATTCAACACGCTTTTAAAGACTCAAACAGTCTAAGAGTCAAGTAAAAAAAGTGTTTAGTTCAACTGCACACGATTTTGTTAAACCTTACCCAGCACCACTTGATCACAAAAGCGTGCTCAGCTGACGCGAATTGAACACGGGATCGTAGTATTCCGTAGTAAAACAAAAGCGTGTGGATTTCGCGAGACCGGTGTCGCCAGTTGAACACGGAAAGGGAAATACGCTGAGACAATTCTAATACTGTCAAGATATGTATGACGAAAATGTATTTGCGAATATGATATATACTTTTCTCACATAACAAAGAATATAAATTAGGCATAAGCAGTTAGTATATTTTTGAATAACGAATATTCTTATTAAGTGGTTCAATTATGCCCATAGTTTTTCAATTACTTTCGTGTTTGTAGGTTGATCGTTGGAAACACGCTGAAATTGCCAGAATATCTCAATTGCACGCAAAGGGTCCAAAAATTGCAGAATTTTCATTACTTCTTGATAAGGAAGTAGAATTACTACGATGCATTGAGGACTACAGAGTCAAGGTGAGAGAAGATAGCAGAAAGATTAAAGAAAAACGATTCTTAGAAGAAATTTCGAAACCTGTTGCTTGGTACGGTCGTGATGGTAAAATAATTACGATGGAAACTGTCGAAATACAGAAAGCAAAAAAATTAAAAGAACTATACAATTCCTTTATCCGCAATGATATGGACACTAAGGAGCGGATTGAGCTTCTAGTCGACATGAAATTTGCCCTGCAAGATTTCCGCCATCCTCTAGCTGAAGAAGTTATTACTCTATTGGATCAAGAGAGTGATTTGCTTATAAGACAATACAATTCTCATCAACTCGAGTACCTAAGGCGTAGAGCAGCTGGCTGTGTCATCCGGCTGATACAGTCGTCTGAACTAAACTCTGGAGTCACAAAGTACAAGGACGTAAGAGATTTTAAGAAAATGGAGAACGGCAATCTTCATTTCTGCGAGTTGTGCCATCAGGTGAAACCCTGCACGGACTTCCCATTGAACACGAGAATGACTGGATGTTTGATTTGCAAATCATGCTCGTGGAAAGATGTGAATGAACGAAGCTGGATCGATATGACACCATTTAAGTTTATTTTGAGGGCTGTACAGCGTGACGAACGTCGCCGAAAGTGTTGGGGATCCTTAGCCTTCGTGCTCCAAGAGAAAGATATTTTCTTCATAGTGGAGAAACTCTGGCATTCACATTCAGCAATCAGCGAATGCGATGACATCACGGAGTTGAGATTATGCAGATGGCATGTGAACGAGGACTGGTCACCATGGAATTGTTTCCTAGTGACAGTGCAGGAAATGAAGGCTCATTTAAAACTTGAAGAACCTGAACAAGTTTATGATGAGGAGCTAGTTCAGAAAGTAGGGAATAAACACAAACTTGCGAAGGCAAACTTCGAGCAGCTGATGGCTGTGAACAAGCGGTATACGGAAACTGGAGACTGGCAGAGCATCCGAGTCCCCGCCATAGCCCGAGTGGATGCTGTAGAACGAATTTAATACTTTTAGAATATTTTGCTGAGGACTCATTATATCATGGTAATAATGTTTGTTATTGTATTGTAGTTTTTGTATGTTGAGTTATTATGAACTCTTGTAGTTTATGTGCGTAGTTGCCGCGGAGTTAAGAGCTAAAATGACTGTATTTTCCTTGTAACTGTTTGCTGCCCTACATTTTGTTCTGAAGCATTGTCTGTTGCAAGGAGAATTAAAAATAAGCTCGATTTAGTTGTTTTCCATATGTGCAAGTAGTTTATAAACATGCGATTGCACTGATTTAAGTGATTGTCATGTAGATATATATTTATTCACACGAATATATATTAAAACATAACACTTGTTTTTTTCTTACCTAATTTTCTTCAATAACCTTTTCCCTTTTTTCCCCTTTAGGTAGGTAGTTCATATTCACAGAATATTGCACATTACTAGGACCTTCCCACTAGGTACTGGAATAATAAAACAGTTTAGTTATTTAAATTGTCTTCTTTTAATAATTACACGTAATACTTTATAACATAATTACACATTACATATACAATAATAATTTCTCAAGATATCAAACTCTCGTGATAATAGTTTTAAACAACATATTACTCAAAACACAGGTGTTATAAAGATGAAAATTCCGTAACGAAATGCACTTTAGAGCTACGCTTAGTTCATACATACACAGGTCAATAAATTACGTAAATATAATTTAGGCAATAATAAAATCATAGCTGTACACAAAATAAATTGATAAGGAAACCCCTGGTCTTTTAAATATAATAATCCTAGCTGTAATTTAACAAAACACAGCGAGTTTACAACTTGAGTTACATAATATACCCATTTAGTCATCTTAAAAAACGTCTTATAAATAAAGTAAAGCTGTCAGAAAATGTCGTCACAAGGTAACGAAGAGCAGAATTGACTCCGTGCATTCCCGTAACAGTGAAACGTTGCTTCTCGTGTGAAATTCATGCGAACCGTGCAACCGTATTGTGTACATAAGAACATAATTTCTACAATCTCCAATTTAATAATATTAAATTCAGAACAAAATGCGTCAAACACGAATGTAACAACTAACCTGACATAAATTATTATTAGGAATGAAGTTCTGTTACCGACACAGTATAATCCAACGTGTTTATTTAGTGCTGCAGAGCCAAATTGTGCCAAATATCAACAAATCCTTATAAATACATGGGACGACAATGACAACGATTTATATAAGCAATTACAAAACCTAATTTGTCTGTAGTTCATTTTTATCTCTGCCTCAACCAGTGTATCGCTGAGAGCTGGTGACAAATTAAAATCATTGATACAAAATTCCTAGACATACTCAAATATTCGATTTAGAAAAACGTCTAATCTGCGATACTAGATAAAATTAAGTAATTTATGTGCCTTAATAATTAGTTCTATATTTCAATCATAAAAATAAAATGTTGCCTAATGGACATCAGTCGAGTTGTGAACATGGAGTCTTTTGTAAACAAGTTTATGATAAGGAAATCATTATTCAAACGCCGTCTAGTCCTACAACTGGTTAAAAATCCAACATCATAAATTGTCCTAATTTTTTAATATCTAAGCACAGGTCATTCTCTCATTTGCGAGCGACTATCAAGTGAGTGTTTGTACATTTTGCACCATCTCGTGGCGGGCGGCGTGACGTCACGCCGCCCGCTGCATTACGTCTCAACATACGCAGACATCGTCAACTGTTCCTACTCTAACTTTACTCCTCAACAGAGACCGAACTATTGGTACTAGCTAAAATTTATTTACAATAAACGATTGTGCCTCAATAGAACAATACTCTAATAATTTGTAACTCTCTCGGAGCGGTATAATACAAAAAAGTGCAGACACAATATTCACATAAAAGAATACATATCTATTATACACTTACTCGACTATTTTTGCACTTTTATATTGCCAGTTCAGTGGCTTAAACTCGGAATATCTCAATTTAATTAAGACTTCATAACCCATATCTATGTCGTCAACATAACTATCATCTTAACAGTCTGTGATTTATATTTACAATATCAAAGAGAAGGAAGAAGTATCGATACAAAGAGAAGAGGTACTTATAATAGCCGCGTGCAAACAAACGTCCACCACCTATAATATTGTTTCACTTTTACAAATGGCATATTATATACTATTGCTAAAGGGTGTTCACAATATACAAGGGTTATTTGTTGATTTGGTTCGTATTTACAAGTCTTACAACAAGGATGAACTCAAGACTCCGAATATCTAAACGCTTAGTAGATACATGTTAAGACACATATGCATGCACTAACAAAACCACGCGCCATTCCTAAATGTCAAGCCATTAGGAAGTTCACGTCGAAATCAACGCTCGACACTATCCAATACCCTACATAAACTCTATCAGCCAACAGAACAGTAATAAATCTCCGTTTATCATAAAACATTCCCGGTACTTAACGATCTGCATTTCTAACCAAAACTTATGATTATACTTGTGGGCACAACGATGCGATTCAGTATCGTCCACGGTTTCACTATTCGAACTGGGCCAACATCGGTTGGGTTGCCTGTTGGGCCGGACGACTGGCGATCACTAAGCGAAGCTTCAGTAGTTCGCACGAGATTCGGCATCGGTGAGCACAAGCGAGGCTTAACACACACGGCACGTATCGTAAGCGAACCTAATCCCACGCATACTTTTAAATGAAGCGTCGTTGCTTACGCTGCTTATCTAAATTGTATGCCCTCGTATAAGTCTAGCCTTACGATACGTTGCGTATGCGAATTGGCCGAGTCCCGGTCACACACACGCGCTGAGTGCGTCTCAGTGGTAGCCGTCAAGCTCCATTGAGGAGGACATACGGTCGGAACTAGACGTATTGTAGTTGAGGCTGTAGTTGAGGTTGCTTAGCGACATGTCTTGTGGCACGTCTGTGGGCGGCTCAGCTGCAGTTTCGGCCTCCTTGTCGCTCGCTTTCATGAACTCGATGATACGATGCGTAGCTTTAACGTGAGCCACAATTGCGGCTTCGGCCTGAAATGTAGATAATATCGATTTAAACTCGTGATAAACTCAGAGGGTTAGCACGTTAAAGTGGCAATTTAAATAAGTTAAATATCAGGTTTACACGTTTACCTGAAAAAAATACAAATAGCGCAAGATAAAATAGTAAAATTCCAAAGACGATGCCGAGCCATATAGGATTGACTGCCGATGGGGCCGACCATTTTTCCAGTGGAGGCTGCGGACTGATAAATGCAGCGAAGAGCAGCCACGAATCAGGTAGCAGACGATGTGGCGGCGTAGCCTCATAGCAGCGCATGTGGCGTGTGTACTTACGCTGGCGGTGAGCGACAGGAAGGCGTAGTACTTGTTGAGCGTGGGCAGCAGCGGCGCGTAGAGCGGCACGCGCGCGCGCACGGCGGCGGCGTGGCGCGGCGCGGCGCCGGCGGCGTGGCCTCACAGCAGCGCATGTGGCGTGTGTACTTACGCTGGCGGTGAGCGACAGGAAGGCGTAGTACTTGTTGAGCGTGGGCAGCAGCGGCGGGAGCGCTGGCGCATGGCGGCGTGATGGCGCGGCCGGCGGCGTGGCCGAGCAGCAGCGCATGTGGCGTGTGGCGTGGCGACAGGAAGCAGTACCTGTTGAGCGTGGGCAGCAGCGGCGCGTAGAGGCAACGCGCCGCACGGCGAGCGGCGGCGGCGCGGCGAGCGAAAGCGCATGAACTACGCTGGCGGTGAGCGACAGGAAGGCGTAGTACTTGTTGAGCGTGGGCAGCGCGGCGGGCGCCGCGCGGCGGCGGCGTGGCGCGGCGGCGCAGGCAACGAGCAGCGCATGTGGCGTGTGTACTTACGCTGGCGGTGAGCGACAGGAAGGCGTAGTACTTGTTGAGCGTGGGCAGCAGCGGCGCGTAGAGCGGCACGCGCGCGCGCACGGCGGCGGCGTGGCGCGGCGCGGCGCCGGCGGCGTGGCCGAGCAGCAGCGCCATGTACGCGCCCACCATGCTGTGCTCCATGTGCGCGCCCGCACGCGCTAGCACTAAACACATACACAACTTAGGTTATCCCACTTCTTAACAGATTGTACAATATCTAAAGAAAACTCTGTCTGGTCCGTCAAAACAATATTTAGCCGGGTACAGACTTACGAAATATAATGAAAGGAGCATTTCAAAAGTGTGCACGCAAGGCGCGCCTGAACCGAGCATGAAGAACTCACATCTGTTTCCAGCATGCGCGCGGCGAACATAGCTCAGTCTAGACACACACAACCCGTGCACACTGCGTGCTCCTTTGTATAAATAATAAATGAATAAACTGACAAATGGTGGATCGCGCACGGGTTGTAAAGGCGTGCATACTATGGGAATTTTGTTACATTGATATTGATACGTTGCGAAAATAATGACGGCAAATTCTTTTATTGCGTGTTACATTTCACATTACATTCGTAAATATGTATCCGGCTTTGAATGATACGTTTCGTAAATCTATACGTGGCTTTAGGTACAGGTATCCGAATCTATTCATGAAAAAAAAATATAGTACCTACCTACCCATAAAATTATATAGCAATTCAGGGAAACGTATAATAGTTATGACCAGAACCTCAATGCATATGCATATGTTATATTTACATTATCTCTTTTATTCAGGAAGTCACGTAAACTTACATAATACTTCGAGTTTCGTAGAAGTATTATGTAAACAAAATACGGTTAAAAATTAAGATAACGCGTTCTTTTGCTCCTAACTACATTGCTGTTACAACTTTTCTCCACTGTTTTCCACTGGCGTCCCAATGGTTCATGGGTCACTTCATTCCGTACTCACATTCGTGAATTGTTAATGTTGTCAACTGTCATCAAAGACAATAATTTGCATGCCGTAAGGCGAAAAGTATTGGAACACATATCTAACTAATATTATAAAGAGGAAAACTTTGTTTGTTTGGTTGTAATGGACAAACTCAAAAACTACTGGACCGATTTGAAATATTCTTTCACCATTAGAAAGCTGTATTATCTGCGAGTAATATAGTCTATTTTATCCCGGCGCGGGCAGTAAGCTCGCACGGGACGTGGGTGAAACCGCGGGAAAACGGCTAGTACAATCATATATGTAACATACATTTTAGGCAAATAAATGATTTATTTCAAAATATAGCCGGTAATAAGAGAAATACTTACACTTCGCAACAGTCTCGTCTATGTCGTCTTGAGATTGCTTCTTCTTGTCATTATTATCGTCCGGTTCCTTTTCACCGTCTAGAATGGCGTCGGTGTTTTCCTCAGCCCGCCTGTAAGATTATAATATGTTCTTAAAGTTTCAGTGTACAACAATTTACTTAAGTTGTTCTAACTGCAAATTGAAACTAGCAGTCGGTACGATAAAATGTGGCACAAGTGTCTTCTTTTTTTTATTCCAAATGTTATAGGATTTGCAATAGAAAAACTTTACCTACTGCTGAAGTTGTACTTCCAGGATTTTATCTTCATGTTACCTTGCTTTTCATTCAAAACGACGAAGTATGCAAAGGCAGTACATTAATTTTAGTACTTTATAGTTCCAAATCTTGGTTTAAGATAAAAATATCTGTGTTTGAGATAAGTTTATGTTGGACTTACCTAGCAAGGTCTTCTCTCTTATAGAACAGATCTACAATAAGGTCTAGCGCTCCAATACTCCTGGATATAATTTCATCTTCGTTGTCAACACGAATACGCGCATTCAACAGCCTCTCGGTATTCGCTTCGTTGTTCTGAACTAAGTTTATTAACAGCAACAACACCTGCGAAATGAAGAATAAAAATAAATATTCAAGTCATGGCCGTGTTTTAAATAAAGATTTCTAGTGATGTCATGAACTTTTTAGGGTACTGGATCAATAACAACCAAGGACACATTATTTATCTGTACCATTCCAATAATTTATGTAGACAGTCTATAATCGTTTATGAAAAATATGGTTTGGTTTATTTAAAGAACACTTAGACAAAATTTATAAATATACTTCAATAGAATAGTCTAATTAAGTGGTGTAGTCACCTAGTATCATCTAGTATCAAGCAATTATTTTTCCCGCTGTCAAGGCCGATACCTTCGAGCATCTTGCATTTGTATTACGCAGTTGGATACTTACGCAAACACTAAATTCGAAGTTTCTGTTGTCAGGGATGAAGTTCCCTTGGTTGTACAGTATGAGGAGACAAGTCTCCATCACTGATGGCTGTTCACCAATCACCTGCGCTCCTAAGGACACTGCAAAAAAAAGTTTTGGCATATAAAGAACTAGAAAAGACACTATTTTTAGTTACAAGAATTTATGTTTATATTAGGTAAGTTTTGTGTGTAAATAGGTCGTAAGAAATGTCTTGTGTCCAATTTTCCAAGCCACATAGAAATACCATTTTTATATCCTAATTCCTGTTGTGTTATTTTTTTTCTTGAATATCTATGTACTTTTAACATGAAATAAAAACTGATCCATTGTCATCGTTGTCGTTTCAGCCGAATGATGTCCACTGCGGGGCAAAGGTTTCCCCAAAGTCGTCACTTTGCACGATCGTCAACGAACCGAATCCATTGCGTCCTGGCGACCCTGGTCAGATCTTCCGTCCGTCTAGAGGGCCTGCCAATGAAGAACTTTCTGCCCCATGTAATATGCCTTCCCCATTGCCAATTGAGCTTTGAAATTCTTCGGGCGATATCAAAGACCGGGTTTCTTCTGTGGATTCCTATATTTGTGATTCGATCGAAAATCTCCTATAACTCAGGGATTGTTCACACCAAACGTATTGTCCGCCGCTGACTGTGAGTATACTCACTGTCTGCCCCAGTGTGAACGTCGACTCAATCTGCAGTACGCGTACTCACCAAGCCGACAATAGGCTATAGCGTACGATGCGCTACATGTGTGAACAAAAGAATACTCTTGTAGGTTCACACTAGATGCGTACGCTGAGCGGCTGACTATTCTACACATAAAAGGGTTGAGTATTTGAAGTTGTGTAGTATTTTATAAACGATAAAACTAGCGTAATTTATTTTTTTCAAATCAGACGTTTTACTGATATTTCAATTAAATGATGCGCATTCAGATAGTTGCCATTTGCGAAGCTCTAGAGGAAGACGAAAATAATAATAAGAAGAGATTGTGGGTACATCCCTTTAATTTGAAGAGATGTTTTCTTGGTCAATTTCATACTTTATATTTCGAATATAGACTTTATCCAAATAAGTTCAAGAAATATTTTCGTATGACAGTAAAACATTCGATGAGTTACTATCTTTAATACGTTTAAGTTTATATAAAAGGGACACTAATTATCGACGTGCTGTATCGAGGCGCGGCGGTGCGTACGCGGCGGAGCGGCGCTATTCGGCAACTGCGTCCGCGTAGCCAATCCGCGTCCGCCGTGCATAGTCGCGTAGTAAAATAATCGGCCACTGAGAGTCAGCTACAACAGACGACGTAACAGCGTATAGTCGGTTCGGTGTGAACGACAATTTCAATATATATGGAAAAGCAATAAACTGCGTAACGCGCGCTCACAGTCAGCGGCCGACAATACGTTTGGTCTGAACGATGCCTCATAACTGGGTTGTCCGGGTCACTGGGTTGAGGAGGTCAGACATGCAGTCTCTTCTTGTAAAAGTCCTCATAGGTTGAGGAAAACTCCTATAACTCGTTGTCTTCCATGTATGTACTGTATCAACTTACCATTAGGCCCGAAGTTATGTGACAGATTGAGCAGCACTTTGAGCGCCGGCAGTGCAGCATCGAGCAGCGGTTGTCGCAGCGCATGATGTTGCCGCGCGGCGCCGCACCAGGCGCGCAGCACGCCGCACACGGTGCGCGCGGCGACGCCGCCGTTGCCGCATAGGTAGATCTGGTTGTCCTCGTTTGCTTGTGTCACCTGTGGAGTTGTGTTGGTTAAAGGGTGTTAACATGGTATATTACATAATCTTAGAAACTGTTTTATGTAGTTATCAGTTTTATTTCTTTTACCTATCATATGAATCTATAGAGTATGAAAACGAATGATAATAAGAAGTGGTGAAAAGAGACGTATTTGTAAGTTAAATACTGATAGTTTGATTAGTTTAGTAACGATAAACGATTTTGACTTAGAATTAAAGGATAAAAACTGCGACCCATTTGTTATTTATAAACTAATGTTCAGTTATTTACCATAGCAAATTCATCAGTCAAAACTTGTACCTTCATTCATAACCTAGCTTGTTGCATTTAAGTAATATTTAATTTTATAATACATGTAAATCTGGCATCTCTCATAACTATGGTTGAATCCATCAAGACACGTTCACGTCAAAAATTAATATTACAGATAGAAATTCTTACATTTTCCAGGACCCGCAAACACCTATCGGCCTTCCTTAGCACTTCAACGTCAGCATTGGTCCAAGTTTCTATAGGCGTGTCAAGTTTCAAGGCGCAGTCTTGAATTGTGCGAACAATGTGGTCAACTCCGCCCAAAACGCGAAGTTCTTCCTTGAACCATTCACCAGCGCGTTTTGATGTCAGCGAGAGAAGAGTTTCCATTGCTAAATGACCCACCTGGAATTTTGTTATAGATATTAATCATTGGTTGTTTGAACTAAGTATTTCTTTTATTTCGAGCACAATAACTCTACTATACATTTTTTTTTGTAAAGACTCCAAAACTACTGAACCGATTAAAAATATTTACACTCTTCCCTAATAACACAGGCTATATTTAATTCCGGTACGAACAGTAGTGCCCAGAGGAAATGAGTGAAACCGCGTGAAAAAGGCTTGTACATATTCTATAACATGTTTAATAAAAAATAACAAAATTTAGTACTATTTATTTAAAAATACATGTATTTTTCTGTTTACTTGAATTCAATCAAGGTCAAGACTTAAGGCTCAACTTTTTATTTATCTGAATATTGATGCTTGCTACTTGACCTGGACATGTGGATATATTCTACATACTTGGTTCAATAAAGATAAATAGGGAAGTACTACTATTTTAACCTTTATAAAAATGAAACCAGATAAACAGATATTATAGGTATCTGGTTAAAAGTAAAGATTTTCCTTGTAATACTTGTTGTTTTATTTAAAGAACAGTAAATGTTTCTTTTCTCGTTGCACTTGATTTGAGATAAGATATCTTCACACATACACACTCATAATGCAAATCTTAATAAAGATTAGGGAAAGTAGAATACACAAATCCTACATCCACAGATGTAGTATAAACTAATCTTATAATTTACCCTATTAGATGTGTGTCATGTGAACAGAAACCTATAATCAATATGTCTACAACTAAAAGAAAGGTCACTTACAGTAATATTCTCCAGATCCAAATGCTGTGCTTTCCCTTGGCTCTTGATTTCAGCACAGAGCTCACGAACTCTCTCTTGGGTCTTCGTCAATTGTGCTGATGTCAAGCCACAATCGTCAAGTGCATTTCTGGAAGAAAAATCAATTGTTATTATGTGTTTTTTATATGCATTCCAATTTACTCTTTACAAATACATTGTATTATGTACAAATGTTAAAATTAGCTGTGTATTTCAAACCACTTTCGTACCAAAACTATAGCTATTATAATTTTATATATAATTTATATTATAGTATAGCAACAATTTAAATGACATTTGGTACTACTTTTGTTTGGGAGCAAGAAGTAGTGCCCTCGGGACATGGGTGGTAACACAGAGAACAATTAGTTATTTATATGGAAAATAAATAAAAGATTATTATTATTTAAATAAACAATGAAACTTACTTATGTGATGCATCAGATTCTAGTAAATTGAGCATAAGTTCAAGTGATTCACGGTCCAGATCCATGTTGAGACGATCTTGTGACAACACAAACATCACTGTTGCAGTACATAGACCCAAGCTCTGTAAAGAAAGTTCATTATATTTTTTACCTACATAGTACAAGTTATACAAGCTAATATTACTAATGAACATATATTGACAAATATAGATTAGTTTCTATTTTAATTTACTTATGATTAATGATAGTTTTTCAGTTTATAAGTAGCATAGGACAGATGAATCGTCAAGTTGAATTTATAATGCCACAACTTAAAGTGCAAAGTCACACAATGCTTGTTTATCTTGAAATATGTGGCATCATCATGACAATATTATGTAATGACCACAAGCTTTATAAGATAATCAGGTTTTAAATAGTTATAATGATCCATTTAATGAGAGAAAAAATAGCATAATTTGTTTGTTGTAATAGATGTTGAGATTTAATTATTTATTAAGTTGTGGTAGATAAACCAATTTGTTTACAGGCCTACTAAATGAATATTACATAACACGTATTTTGTTTATTAATTTGTTTGGGTCAAGATAAACCAAATTGTACAGTGATTGATTGTTGCAACTTTGTCTTATCAATATCAACAGAGAGATAAACAAAACAGACAAGTAATTGAAAGTTATGAACTATCTTAACTCCATTTGTGTAGATGCTGCACTAAAGATAAACAATCTTTATATGACTCTTTATTTAAAAACTCATAAATAAAATGTGTCTGAAAATCAATGTTAATACAATAATAACAACTACTCAATTGCATCATTATTTCAAGGAGCAGTTTATTTGTTTAATATGTATAATTGTGTTAGAAAGTCCTATTATATTGTATACTTTTACTTATGTGCCTACCCAAATACAGTATAGCCCTTTTTATGCAGATATATAACGCTTAAAGCCACTAACCTGATCATTGGTGGCGTCATGTAGGGCGCTGAAGAACTTCTGCACGGTGCCGTGCGCTCGCAAGTGCATGCGGAACGCGGGCGCGGTGCATTTGCTCGCCAGTGTGATCGCCGACAGGCAACGCGTCGAGATCGGGTTGTTATTCTAATCAATGCATAAGTTCTTGTAAAATATAAACATCTCACTTTTCTATGAAAGTATGCAATATGCATACAAAGATTTGAATAAAAAAATGTGGATACAAGCACAGTTAATTACATTGTATTATGATAAGGTGATTAGTGTAAGTGAATTATTATGAAATACAGACACAACTGAATATAAAAGTGTGTTTTCTTTACCTGCAAAGCATCTAATAGATATTCCACATCATCATTGAACTCTTGGAATTCTCCAATTTCCTGGATCTGATGCGCTTTCTTCACGTTTCTAACCACTGTGTAAAACTGTAAACAGAAAAGTAAAATTTTATTAGAATATGCTCAGATTTTTCAGAATGACCTATTAGAAAACTTAGCAATCATAATGTAACATACCTCTTTAGCCTCTTTACTACACTTGACGCTAGTATAAGGTTTAACTGCCTCAACAGGATCATCAACTATGGGATCAGGAGCTCTATACCGAGTCACTCTGCTGAGCTCCTCCGATACCTCACCAACTTGATTCCTCACTTCTGCATTCTCTACAGGTTCAGGCCTTGGAGTCTCATTTCCTTTCTGCAATTACAATAACATGGCTTTAACAAAAACTGTGGTATTGTTTCAGCATGTTACTAAGCCATTTGTACTATGTACTTGTAGTTTCAAGGTTAATTGTGTCATACAATAATAAAACTATTAATAAATTGTTAAGATTTTTAACCTGCTAAAGAATTTATATCAGGCTATTTTTGTAATTTCTTTTCTGAAAATTAAAAATTGGTAAATCAAAGGCAAGATGATGATTAACTAAGAATTTTTGAATAACAACTTTATCAAAAGTCTGTAGGCAATATTAAAATAACTACATTTTAATAAGTACATAGGATGATTAGGTATATACCACAATACTTACATCATTAGCCCATTCATGTCTATACAGATGACGTCTCTTCCTAGCCGGCAGGGGTGATGGGTTGTCATTCACAAGTGATTTACTCTTAAATATAGATCCTTTCTTCTTAGTTATAACTAATTTAACACTAGGCTTGTCATCATTCTGTACATGATCTTCTGTATCACACATACCCCTGGGAGATTTAAATACATCTTCTTGAGGTTTCTGAATCTCTTCTTCGAAATTCTCATTAGGGCAGCTATTGTAAGCTGAATCTGAAGATTGTGTGTTGGCTTGGGAGTAGGTTGGAGTGTTATTAGTATTAAATGCTTGAGCAACTACCTCATTAGTCTCCTCTTCCTGACCGACTTCTTCACTAGCTGCACCCTGTTCTACAGGGATATCTTCTGGTGGCATTTCTACATCATGATCAGGGCTTGAATTTTTATTATGCTTTTTATGCTTCCTGTAACTCTTCACCTTAGGTGTATCTCCACCTTTACCACTGTCACTTCCTCCAGAGAGGATGTCAATCAAATCATTCTTCTCAATAGGAATTTCATTTTTCTCAATGGTTTGTTCATGCTCTGGAGTGGTAACAGTGGAAGCTATATCAGCAAGGGTCTCTTGCTTTCTCCTAGTCTTTCTTCCTTCCTTTTTGATGTCACTTACTGTTTTAGTTCCATGTTTATTTGGAATACCAGTTGTCAGGGCATCCAAATAATCATCATTTTCACTATAATTGATATTGGGCCTGTTTCTTCGAGATCTTCCAGTGTTACTCTCTGGGGGTTTGGGTTCTGGTGGGAGCTCATTGGGTTGAACTTCCAGTCTTGGTGATGTAATAACTGAGCCTGAATCTAGTTTAGCAAGTTGAGTTTCAATATCATCTCCAGGCAACAATTTGATCTTCGATTCCTTCTCAGTTTCTTGTGATGGTGATGCAAGCGTTTTGTAAAGGTCATATGCATCTGTCCCTGGTTGTGGGGAACTTAATTTCTTTAATGGCTCATCATCAGAGTTCTTGTGATGACGTTTGTGTGACTTGTGATCTTTTTTCTCCTTCTTCTTTTCCTTTTTGGTTTCCTGAGTAAGACCACCGCACTTGATTGTAATTTTAAGACCTTCATGCTTAGGAGAACATATTGTTTCCATAGATGGACTCTTTTTATGATCAGACCCAACATCTGAATGAGTATCCAAAGATGAATGCCTATCAGAACTAGGTGATGTAAAACCTTCATTTGAATCTGTGCTTACAATTCTTGATGTTCCTTTGGATATCCGTAGAACTATTGGAGGTGGTTTACGCTCTTCATTAGCTTCCTTACTCGTAGATGGACTTGTAACATCTGTTTTAATGACAGTTGGACTACTTACTAATGGACTGGCTTTGGGTGATGGTACTTTTGGTGAGGCAACCTTTGATTGTGTTGATTCATACCGAGTGAACTCTGGAATGGGGCTATTACTGCCATCTTCAGCATAATTGATCACTTTATCACGATTGCGAACCAGGTAACGCTTATTTGGAGGTTGAGTATTTTCAGCTGGTGCTTCTTCCTTTTTGGATGCCTTTGTGGCCACTGCACCTCTTTTTGCTTTAGATTTTTCAGAGTTGCGGCGAGGTAATTCAGGAGATGATGAATCTCTTGTATAAGAAGCCCTGTTTCTTTTAGTTGTTTTCTTTTCCTTGCTGTGTGAAGGATGTTCAGGTGAGAGGGGTGCAGCAGGTACTGGTGGAGCATAAGTGATCTGTGGAACTGGTGGGTAGACCTCTGCATTGCGAGATTTAAAGAATTTCTTGGGCTTTGGTGGTGGCTGCTCAGTCTCAACTGCTGGCACTGTCAGCGGACTGTTCTGATCTTGCACAGGCTTTTTAAGAATATTGTTTGCATATGCTGGAATATCAAGGTAAACAAATAGTAAATAAACAAAGTAAACCATAAATAAAACATCTAATGATATAAATGTACCATAGACAATCGAAATAGCAACATTCGTCCAAAATAAATGCTCTGTTCAAAAATTTACTTTCACCTATGTTTAATAACTGATTACCAACAATTATCTAATGAGAATCTTGTCATAACATGAAAAATATGGGTAACTTATAGTTTTTGACTTCAAGGTTGTTTATAAATGACAAATGTATTAGTAAACGTGCTTACCGTAAGGTGCGCTTCTAATCGACGTGAAGCTAGTGATTCCCCATTTGCCCACCGTGCCCGCCGAACGAGCTGCTGTTGGGCAGTTACTATTTTCTCTAAAGAGAGCACTATCCAGCGGTACGGCCACGCTACCGCCTCGGCCTCTGCCCCAGCGCGACATGCTGATAATTTCATCAATAACGATGACACCAGCACCGACTCAGTCTAATCAATCGTTTAGGCAAATGTCAAAGTGAGAAACACATGCCGATTCCAAACGCGAATTGTATGTTCGAGACACTTTAAAAATCCATCAATAACACTTTTTGACCATCACTAGACTTTCTCCAAATGAAATGAAAACACAACCCATAAAGATAACACACCCGCCATTTTTACAGGAGCCCCAAGTACTTTTCCCTCAGATGCACTCAAATGCGTAATCAATCGACATAACAGTTTATCACGTTTTTACAACTTCCATTTTAATTATCCGATTCTCTTTGAACTTTTGAGGTAGATCTTTAATGTTGATTTTAATATGAGTAAATGACAAATAGGACACAAACTGCGATGTTGTCATCTCATAACACAAAAGACGCCATATTGGCTAAACAAGAACTGATTCCGAGCAACCAATAGAAACGCAGTAAAACAGAGACCACAGCCATAGAGCTTTTATAATGAATCAAAATATTGATAGAGGCGCAAATTTTTCAATCTGTAGTATTTTTAATTTTAAAATACCTGTAATGTTTGTTAATGTAACTGAAATATTTGTGAAATATTGACCAACAATATATTTTAACAATTAATTTACATTCCCAAAACGTTTGAAAATAGTGTGAACACAAACAAAGATGGCGTCGTTCTAACCATAGACTGCACAGCAGCGCTCATAGCGCCATGAAGGTTCAATAATTTTTGCGGCCGGGAAGTTTGAATTTGCAGAAGTGGCGGCATAATAAATACAAATAAAAAAGTCTTGTATTTTACATGCTTTTCTGAAAATATATTTTGTATCTTGTTTTAATAGTCCATTTGAGTACCTACGGTAAATAATTATTTTCATAAATACATAGTTTTTTTTTTCAATCAATTTATTTATTCTTTATTCATATACATTTGGGTATTAAATATGTTCACAATTTTAATAAAATTAGTACCACCAAAATCTGCCTCAGAGGGCGTATGAATGTAATTTCAGTATGAAGATTGTATATTAATTCTAAGAATAGTAAACAACAAAACACCGTTTAAAGTAATTAATGCTGTAATTATTGTATTTACATAGATTTTTGTCGTTACGGGCAGTCGGAAACCAGTAAGTCTAACACTAGTCTTATCAAGTTGTATTGGGTTGCGCGGGTCCATTAGGCAGTCGTTCCTTGTAAAAAAATACTGGTTCAGCTGCATCTGGTTAGACTGGAAGCTGACCCCAACATAGTTGAGAAAAACTCGGGAGATGATGATGATGGATACACTTAGTTCTAAGTGAAGATAAGAGGATAAGTTTAGCCGTGTAGGTATAGCCGATTACACTCACTTGTAGCCAGTTAGGTAAACCTAGGTGTACTGTAACTTCGGGCTTTTTCCATAACAGAAACAAATTAAATAGGTAATAAAGTAAGTATGTAAGTTAGTATAGGTGATAACCGGTGAAGGGTTGTGTCCATAGAATGTTCATCTATCTATACTAATATAGTCAATAGATATCATAAAATAGAAGAGTTTGTTGGTTTGAATGGGCTAATCTCAGGAAGTACTGGACCGATTTGAAAAATAGATTCAGTTTTGGATCCAGACCATTTTTATCAGGGTGTGTTGGTCTCTTAACAGCTAAAAACACATCACTGGTTGTTGTTACCTATACTTACATATCTATTAGTGAGGGCAGGTAGGTACATTCTTCAACCCTAACCAGGGAGTAAGTAGGGTTAAAATCCTGAGATCTCAGCATTTCTTTAATCTTTACTAGAGTCATATTTTAAGTCAGCTTTGTAATAACTTCGGTTTTGTAATAGGTGCTTATTTTGTGAATATACCTGCGTGATATACACCACGGACCTTACTCATGCGTTGCCCCATGCAAAACCATAGATAATATTTCAATTTTTGAATTGCAGTTGAAATGAAAATGTTTGGGCATTTTAGACCTGGAAAATTCTTATAGCTATGTATGTATCTAAATAAGAATTATGTTGTCCAGTCAGTTCTTAGTCTTTCTATAAAATAACCCCAAAAGAAGAATATTTTTTCGTACAATTTAAACGTGTGTTGGTACTGAAGAACTAAGGTGAGGTGAGGCAAAAAGAAAATAATGAATAAGATAATAAGTTATCTGTAACTCCAGATTTTCAGCACGTTTTACGCCCTGAAAACATTAAATAAAATCGGCCATACGTACTTACAATATACCTATGTATGGCTATAGGAGGTGCGAAACGGGCATATTTTTGAGAGGTGTCCCTTTACGTGTAACCACACTGTGGTAGTTCGTAAAAAGACATAAGTACTTGTGATTAATTACGAGTGATTAAGAAGGAAATCTGTGGTAACCACAGGTATAAAACAAAGACGCTTTTTCTGTTCCTATATCCCTATGTGCCTTTGTACGCTTACGCTTAAGTAAGGTAAACGTACCAATAGTCGTCGGATTTCGGAAATCGCTGACTTTGAAGCGCTACTGTGCGTTAAATATTCAATAGAAAATGAAAATTTTTGCATGACGTGATAGAGTATTTATTCGTTATTCTAATTAACTAATGTTTTATTAATCATTTTGATGGATTTATGTACTTATTAAGGCAAAAGTAAAAAAAGGGCGATTTGTACCAATAGTCGTCTGATTTGTACGGATACTCGTCAAATATTCCCAGTACTCGTCATCTTTTAATGCTAATCTAAACTCTCTGCCTTTGAACATAAAGTTCAAGTTATGTACAGTTTTTTGTGCTTGAATTTGTTTAGCACACTTGTGCCTTTGAAACATAATCTGTTAGAAGAGCAGGTATTCAATAAAACAGATATATAGTTGCATTTTAATTTATATCAAATTGCCCTATCTATCAAACGCTTGGAATCACAAAATCAGTCTATAATATATATGTTATATTTCTTAATTATAATAACCATGCAGTCATGTGCATATGTAGCACGAGTAAAATTATTACTATTAAAACATTTAAATTTTAAAATGAAATAATTAGTTTTCACAAAAAATAAAAGCCACATTGATTATATAGCTTTCCACGAAATAATTACAACGAAATAAACATTCATAAATATGTAGGTAAGGATGTCATTCATCAGAACTTTGTACTGCTTAGCGCATGCTAAGTAAGATTTGCAAAGATCTTTGCAATCAAAATTTGCAAGTTCAAACTGTCTGAACAGTTAATATGTTTTAAATGTATAAAACAAAATTATGATTACAAATAAGCGTTCAACAGGGCATCTGAGGCGGATGACGGGGAGTAGCGTCTCCGCGGGGCTATACATCCGAGTGTTCCAGGGAGAGTATACTGAATTCCATCTCCGGCCGGCCGGAGTGAAGCATGACGGGGGATAGGTCTCCCGCCTCTTGGCTTGCCTTCATTGGCCGACCAGAGTGGAGTCGCTAGAGCAGGGTTAGTAGCCCTGCTTGGAGGGTAGGTGCCTCGTGGTAAGTGGCGAGTGGGCCGGTGATGCTGGACCCACAGGGAGCGCGTGATCTGCGTTTAAAGTCCGCCGAGGTATCCTCACCCTTCAGCCGCTCATGTACCTGTTATTCTCTTGTTGCTATTCAGTGACTGATTCCCGGGGGACCTGCCATTTTTACGTGTGCAAACATTGTTACCGGCAGGTGCCATAGTTCCCTTAGTAATCCCCATTCCCAGTCCATTAGCATCCCATCCCAATAGCCCTAGTAGTTTTATTCCATATTTAGCAATAGTTTATAACACAGAACCGGGGATTGTTCTTGGGTACGTTTCTATAATGTATACAGCGATAATCGTCGGTTTTGTGTTACCATTTCATTAAAGTTGTCTCAAAAGGGCTTTAGCGTGTTGGCTTCGGCCCCACGTTCCCCATCCAAAAATCCGGGACTCAGTAGTCCCGTGGTCGGGTAGAAACATACAAGATAATATCTGATAATAATCTTAATTAGCCCCGCAAGACATCTGAAGCGGATGACGGGGAGTAGCGACCCCGCAGGGCTATATATACCAAGTACTCCAGGGAGAGTATACTGTCCCTGTCCTGCTTCACTCCGGCCAGCCGGAGTGAAGCTTGACGGAGGATAGGTCTCCCGCCTCTGGCTTGCCTTTATTGGCCGTCCAGAGTGGAGTCGCTAGAGCAGGGTTAGTAGTCTGGCTCGGAGGGTAGGTGCCTCGTGGTATTTATTTTGAGCCGGTGATGCTGGACCCGCAGGGAGCGCGTGATCTGCGTTTAAAGTCCGCCGCGGTATCCTCATCCTTCAGCCACTCATGTCCTCTTGTTGATAATCAGTGACTGATTCCCGGGGGGCCAGTAAGTGAGCTGGCGAGCCTCCACCTGCCATTTTAACATGTATTTTATACATTGTCATCGGCAGGTGCCATAGTTCCTATAGTTTCCTATATCCTAATCCACTAACATCCCAACGCAATAGCCCAAGTAGTTTTCCTCCATAGTTAACAATAGTTTAGCACAGAACCAGGGATTGTCCTTAGGTTCATTTCTATAGTATATTTATACAGGGATAATTGTCGGTTTTGTGTCACCATTTCATTAAAGTTGTTTTCTTGCTGCATCTGATGTTGTGGCCCCTTGATTTACAGCTTCTATGACTTTTAAAAGGCCCTCTTGCTTGTAGTTTCTTTCAGTCATGATTTGCAATTAAAATTACGAGCATGCAATCACTAGGTACATACAATTTTAAATAAAAAATCATACTTGAGATTACTCTTTTCCCATCAATATCGAATACGACAAGCAAAGAAGTGACAGCGATGGAAGCTTTGTCATCTTAGTTTTAAAACTGATTTTAATATTTTTTGCGTCAAAACTAGTTGAATGACATAATTTTTATATAGGCGCTATTAAGGCACGTTAGGGAGATGCGGTACAACATACGATGCGAGATGCGGAACAAAAAGCATAGTGTAAGAACAGTAAATTTTTGCTTACCACAAATTGTAATCCAAGCGTACAAAGGCTAGTGGTAGACCTACTTGTACCCAAAGCGGTAGATATGTATTGCGTGTCCTTAATCGAATGGCGGAGGACTACAGTGGCCAATATATAACTAAAAAAACACTCGCAGAAAGTGCATAAGTACTTATAGAAAACAGGGAATTTAACCATCAAGAAACATATTAATTGAATCGAATAACATAACTGTGAACGTGCATCTAGAACCAGCAGAGTAAAATTTACCCCTAAGAAAAAGCTTAAAAGAAATGCAGTTTTATCAACAAATGTAGTCTAAACCTTAAATATGTTTGTTCTAGAGAGTTAACAATTTTGTAAAAGTCCCGATATTAGCTATTTATTCGCATTTTGTAGTGTAAAACACAAAATATCCTCATTATGACGAGATTAGGTGCAACTTTTGAGCATGTCCCAGTAGTCGTCATAATAATTCTAAAATTGACGGGTTTTGGGTCAAATTGGAGTTTGAAAGTACCAATAGATGTCACATTAAAAAAATATATCTTCTATGTTAAAAGTATTCCAAATTGCATATTACATCGTCAGCAAATAAACTTAACTATCTAATTAAACAAAAAAACATACCACAGACCAAACTGGAGTTATGTAAATCAAAACACAAAACCACGTGCTGAGTTTCATTTTTGATAGCTGAACTTCACGAAAATACGATTTTGTTAGGGCACACACATTTCGTTGTCCCGCTATTCCCGGTCACGGTGGCGACCGTGGTTACGGCGGGGCAGGGGGTGCGAAGAATCTCCGGGTTACGGGAGGCCACCAAACAAAACTGACTCTGGCGACGTACAACGGCCGCACGCTACGGCTTGACTCGCATCTGGCGCAACTCGAGGTGGAACTTGGGAAGATTAGGTGGCACATATTAGGGTTATGTGAAGTTCGAAGAGAGGGGGAGGACACCATAACCCTCGAATCAGGTCACCTAATGTACTTCCGAGAGGGAGACCAACAATCCCAAGGTGGCGTTGGGTTTCTGGTTAATAAGTCCCTAGCTGATAACGTTGTGGAGGTGTCTAGTGTGTCGAACAGGGTAGCGTACCTTATCGTAAAGCTCACCGACAGGTATAGCCTCAAGGTAGTGCAAGTGTACGCACCGACCTCGACACATTCAGACGATGAAGTGGAGGATATGTTTGATGATATATCAAGGGCCCTCCATTTCACTACAAAGACCCATTACACCGTTGTCATGGGGGACTTTAACGCTAAAGTGGGAGTACAGATTTGCGGCGAATCGGCAGTAGGATCCCATGGATTTGGAAGCAGGAATCATAGGGGGCAAATGCTCGTCAACTTCCTCGAACGCGAGGGGCTCTTTTTGATGAACTCCTTTTTCAAAAAGCAGCCCCAAAGGAAGTGGACGTGGCAAAGCCCCGACACTATGACTAAAAATGAGATTGACTTCATCATGACGAACAAGAAGCACATATTCAGAGACGTCTCCGTGATCAATAGGTTTAATACCGGTAGCGATCACCGACTTGTCCGAGGCTCTCTGAATATCAACTTCAAGGCCGAACGTTGCCGTCTGATGAAGGCCAGGCTCCGACCAACACTGCTCCAAACCATGACAGGATCCGAAACGTTCCAGTCAAATTTGGAGAACCGATTTGCCGCCGTGGAAACCACAACAGACGTTAACCAGAACCACGAATATGTGGTTCGGATCCTCAGGGAGGAAGGTTCGAGATTCTGTTACATGCAGCGTAAGGGCAAGAAATCAAAGCTTTCGGAAGAGACATTAGGGCTTATGAAGAAACGACGTGAAAACCCGCCTGTCACTTCGTCAGCTAAGCGGGCTCTAAACCAAGAGATCAACAAGCACGTACGACGCGACCTCCGGTGCTCCAATACTCTTGCCATTGAAAGAGCAATTGAGCTGAATCGGGGTCAAAGGTGTTCGTACAATCTCTTGGAAGAAGCCACTTGACGAAGCTGACCACAACAAGTGGAGAAGTCGTTTCTTCGGTGCCGGCAGTCCTTTCGGAAGTGGAAAATTTCTATGGCCGGTTATACGCATCGCATGCATCTCGACCTGATCCCGGAAATGAGGATTCTAGAGCCACATTAACACGCCATTTCACCGAAGACCTGCCAGAAGTCAGCAGTGGCGAAATCGAGATCGCTCTGAGACAGCTCAAAAATGGAAAAGCCCCTGGCGAGGATGGCATTACAACAGAGCTTTTAAAAGCAGGAGGTAAGCCCGTACTGGGGGAGCTCCAGAAGCTTTTAATGCCGTCCTGTTTGAAGGAGAACTCCAGAGGCGTGGAGTAGGAGTGTTGTCGTCCTGTTCTTCAAAAGGGAGACAAAACCCAGTTGAAGAACTATCGACCCATTTCCTCCTAAGCCACGTCTATAAGCTGTTCTCAAGAGTGATCACGAACCGACTTGCGCGAAGACTCGACGAATTCCAACCACCGGAGCAGGCTGGGTTTCGAGCGGATACGGCACCATAGAC
The DNA here is from genome assembly GCF_030705265.1 of Helicoverpa armigera. Classification (NCBI taxonomy): domain Eukaryota; kingdom Metazoa; phylum Arthropoda; class Insecta; order Lepidoptera; family Noctuidae; genus Helicoverpa; species Helicoverpa armigera. Next base: position 4,984,406 of record NC_087133.1, on the reverse strand, counting down.
CACATCCACACAGTGCGGCAGATTATACAGAAGACCGAAGAGTATAATCAGCCCCTGTGTCTAGCATTTGTGGACTATGAGAAGGCCTTTGACTCGGTTGAAATCTGGTCTGTTCTGGAGTCCCTGCAGCGTTGTCAAGTAGATTGGCGATACATCCAAGTGATGAGATGTCTCTACGAAGCCGCTACAATGTCCGTCCAAGTACAGAATCAGCAAACAAGGCCCATACCGTTGCATCGAGGAGTGAGACAAGGGGATGTTATTTCCCCGAAACTGTTCACTAATGCAATGGAGGATATGTTCAAGACGCTGAACTGGAAAGGACGCGGCATCAACATCAATGGCGAACACATCTCTCACTTGAGATTTGCTGACGATATCGTCATCATGGCGGAAACGCTGCAGGACCTACAACAGATGCTTAACGACCTGGCTGAATCTTCTCTACGCATCGGCCTACGGATGAACTTGGACAAAACCAAGGTCATGTTCAATGAACATGTTCTACCGGAACCGATTGCGATACACGGCGCCGTTCTCGAAGTTGTTCGGAAATATGTATACCTCGGGCAGACATTGCAGTTAGGTAGAAACAACTTTGAGGACGAGGTGAATAGGAGAATTCAGTTGGGTTGGGCTGCATTTGGGAAGCTACGTCGAGTCCTAACATCGTCGATTCCACAGTGCCTAAAGACAAAAGTCTTCAATCAGTGCGTCCTACCTGTCATGACTTACGGAGCCGAAACGTGGACACTGACGGTACGGCTGGTCCACAAGTTTAAAGTCGCTCAGCGGGCTATGGAAAGAGCTATGCTCGGCGTTTCTCTGAGGGATCGCATCAGAAATGAGGTAATCCGTCAGAGAACCAAGGTCATCGACATAGCCTACCGAATCAGCAAGCTGAAGTGGCAGTGGGCTGGCCATATTAGCCGAAGAACCGATAACCGTTGGGGTAAACGAGTTCTAGAGTGGAGACCGCGCCTCGGCAAACGTAGTGTAGGACGTCCTCAGGCACGGTGGAGTGATGACTTGCGCAAGACGGCTGGCAGGAGCTGGATGCGAGAAGCCGAAAATCGATCTCAGTGGCGTGCACTTGGAGAGGCCTATGTCCAGCAGTGGACTGCGATAGGCTGATGATGACACACATTTCGACTAACATATCTCCGATGCCATGACTGTTAAAACCCCGTATTGTCATTTCAATTGTGCAATATATTATCAACAATATGTTGACATATAAACCGGCCCATTTTAAATTCTGTAGAAATAATAAATAAAAGTTTTTAGATTAATTGACGACTATTGGGGCATGACGACTTCACCCGCGTTTACCTTATATCTTCAAAACTACGTAACCGATTTTCATGTGTTTTTTTTTTTTATCAGAGTGTTTCAAGAGGAAGGTTTATGTCATCACTATGTAGTATAAAACAAAGTCGCTTTTTCTGTCCCTATGTCCTATGTGATTGTCCTGTGTTAATTAAGCGTAGGTACGAAGGTAGATACTTACACTTAAATCTTTAAAACTACGCAACCCATTTTCATTAGATAGATTTTTTAAAATAGATAGAGTAATGAGAGAGGAGAGTTTTTTTTTATTATTTTATATTATTTATAATATAACTCTGTTATCGAAGTGAAGTGAGTTAAGGCGGGCCGCTAGTATTTAGGTACCTAGTTAGTAAGTACTTATAACCATCATAAGTACCTATCTAGTAACTATTTAAGTAGGTAATCTGTGGTGTGGTGGTGGTATAACGTACATCGAATTCTATAAAAGTTAACTGTAAAGTAGGTACAAACTTGTAAGATCGACTGAAGATCGATTACGTATCTATGTATTTTTATTAAATGCGTGATGATATAAAAATAGGTATAATGAATTTACAGGGGTGCGATTTTATTAATTTACTTAGGTAAGCGACATGCTATTCACATTAGACTGATATCCAATCACGACTCAATTAGATACGTTTGAAGCGGTGGTAAGTATGTGGCATCCCGCTACTTTTTCTTTTAAAATATAAACGTTTTTATCCGTTTCTGTGATTCCACAATGAACTCTCTTTCTGATAAAAGTACCGCAAGTCGCAACAAAACTGTTACGTTGTTTTAAAGATTTAAGCATGGGATGGGTATCTACCCACCTATTTAGGGACAGACAGGGAAGTAATTTATATTTATTTATTTTTATAACTATGTAGTGATATTATTGCTTAGTTTGACCAAAATCCGTCCAGTCGTTTTTGCGGGAAAGAGGAACGTTTGTGCGTCCATACCTACCTACCTGATTACTTATATAGACGATTATACTATTCACTAAGTAGGTACTTCAAGATTAAATAGGTAACATTAATATAGGATTACTTATAAACCAAACTTTACCATACGGTACAAAGAGTATTCCATCTACTTAGCAATAGGTAGGAACATATATTTATTTGAACGCGTAAACTTGGGTTGCCATCTTTTAGCGGGGCTCATGAAATTGGCAGGGTTGTAAAAATAGCGCTACGCCATTCGTCGGGCCATAATAAAACTGGAAGGTCCCAACGACCCTCGCTTTATCCCCACACGACCACTTTAATAGTTTTTCATTACTCAAGTAGACGCCTATAAAAAAGAGAATAAAGTTTGGAAAGAAAATTGCATGACTTGCATAATGCTCCGTGCCTATGGTGCGTCTTGTGGTCATAAATTTTATACCAAACAAAATTGGATTTGGAGATTGTTTGTCCGGAATTATTTATGGCTGTAACAATGGGCTCCGTAGGTACTGCTATAAAATATCTGCAGTAAATATAGAATTGGTAGGGAAGTATGGGAATAACATAAGCAACTAAGATTGTATAAGGTAAGCAGTATCTACTTTTAAGAGTAGGTCGCTACCTAGGCCTTATAAATAAAATAAATAAGATATGAGTTATTTTCATACGATGACGCGATAGCATTCAGTAAAGATTTGCAGGAGAATTATGTACTTATTATACACATACTTACTTATTACCTAAATGTTAGCAATTATAAACTTTCATTTATATTATTTTGTTTTGTATAACTTCACCAACAAGAAGGCAGCATGAATCAATTTAGATATAAGAATACTCTGTATCTCATTTTAAGTGAACCTTTGTATTGTTCTTATGAGAATAAAATTCTTTAAACCGAAACCGAATCAAACGCCACGAAAATCTCTCTTACTCGTTAATGCGCTTCCAATGCTTTTATTAAGTATGCACCATTGCACCTCCATATTTTGATCAATATTCCCAACAAATGTTTAAGTATATACCTATATGGAAGAAAAAAGTTTTCTAGAAGCTGAAACTAACAGCAATTACGTAAGAAAGTGGTATCTTATTTACCATACTTACCTACTAATGGTTGTTCATCACGGTCCTGCCCGCGTACCGACGGAACAATCCTCAGCAGCCGGATATCGTGTAGGTAAATACGCCTATTTTTCTCTGGCTCTGAACTATCCTATCTGTGACTTAAACATTTAGGTAAATCAGTTCAGTGGTTTTGGCGTGAAAGCGCAATTTGCAAAGTGAACTAAATTGGACTCTGACAACCAAACACACCCATGATTGGTGATATACCTACTCAGAATGTAAGCTAAACAAATGGCTTACTATAGAACTGCGTTATTTGGCGTACATTGTAGAACTACATGAAAACCTCGAAAGTATGATAAACAGCTTGAACGAAGAAAGCATTAAAGTGGGGCTTAAAATGAACACCAGTAAGACCAAAGTAATGACAAACACTGCAAATGTCACCATAACAGTTAATAACAGTGCCCTGGAATATGTTGAAGACTACCTACCTGGGTCAAGTCATTTCGACTAAAGACCAAATGACAAAAGAAATCATCCTCCGAATAGCCAGTGGATGGAAGAAATACTGGGCGCTGAAAGAAATAATGAAATCTAAAGAATTGATAATTTCAAAGAAGAGAAAGACATTCAGCTCCTGTATACTTCCCTGCTTAACCTACGGATGCGAAACCTGGACCCTCACAAAAGCACTAAGAGATAAACTGGCAGTAGCACAGAGAGCAATGGAGAGGAGCCTGACCGGTTATAAACGACAGGATAAGATAAGAAATAACGACCTAAGGTCAATTACAAAACTCACGGATGTACTAATACGAGTCGACCAACAGAAGTGGAGGTGGACAGGGCATATGATGCGTGATAAACTAGGAAAATGGAGCAGGAAGGTAACGGAGTGGTATCCGAGAGATGGCAAGAGAAACCGAGGAAGACAGATCTCTAGATGGGAAGATGAGCTTAAGAGGACCGCAGGTCCTTACTGGAGAAGGGTTACTCAGGACAGGCAACAGTGGAAATTGTTGGAGGAGGCCTTTGCACGCCGAAGTCAGGGATATATTATAAGAAAAACTAAATGTATATTAGTATTATTATTTTCGGAATGAAGGGCTTTGTTGTTGTAGAACTACACGTAAATACCTACTCATAATACATAACAACTTTGTAAGTAATAAAAATCGACCCGTAGAGCCACATCATAAGTAGTTACTTAGGTTACCTATTTTTTGTACCCAGTGCTTTACACCAACATGGATTAAGGCTGCATAAGTCATGTTGGTCAGTTGGTGTAGTGATCTCATCTATATGAATGAAATACTTGGTGTTAGTCTTAATAAGAGGAAGCTGATATCAATCGTTGAAGATTCCAAAAGGCAAAACCTTACTTCACCCACCTTCATCATTGAGCTTGCAGTGGCAGTTGTATTGTAATCTATTTTAATGTAAAAAACTGGTAAATTTAAATAAAATAACGTCAAACACGAGGTACTACGATATATCGTTGAGGAGCTGCCTTGATTCTCTGTTATGTTTATAATCGGACCTATACATATATGTACTTAGTATCAAGTGTAATTTGTAATATCGTCAAACATAAAACATATTGTCAAGTTTTACCAGATGCATGGCTATAATCGACATTATCCGCATTTCATATTTTTTTTTGTCCAAAATCAATAGTTCTAATGGAATACAGCACTTTTTTTGAAATACCAATTTTTTGACCTCTAAGTATTGCATCACAAGCGTGTTATACAAACTGTAGCATATCGTAGTATCGTATCGCATATAGACATATCTAAAGACTAGAGAACCACGATTTACTATCTGCAATATAAAATTATTTGTATCACAATGTACCATTGTCACAACAGCACCAAACAAACATGATTTACGGGATCGTAAATCTTAAATTAGCGGTTTACGTGCCTTTTACGACATCAGACGTAAACCAGAACTAATCAGTTCACTAGATCGATGGGTTCCCATCAAATGTCCCTCTTGCAACTTTTATATAGGTTCTAAGTATGTAAGTAGAAATTTATATAATTCCATGGTTAAGGGAGGGTGCTTGGAAGGGCGTCATAAACTTGAAGCACCTAAATGCATTATCTGACAAAGCAAATTGGCCTCGGCATAAAACCAGATGTGGCCAAAAATAATGGCATCGTGGGTAGGTGTTTTGTTATTTTGAAAAGATATTAGACTTTTATATAACTTCGTAGTCTTATAAACATAAAAGCTCAGTTTATGTCAACAAACGCTTTTAAAATTGCATGTCAGTTGTTTCCTGGAAATTACTTCCCCCAAAGTTCCGCTCGTACTCAGATTAAATATATAGTAACTTTGTCACACTGGGATAGTGTAGTTTTCCAATAATGAAATAAATTTTCAAATAAGTCCAGACGTTACAGCCTCTAAGGAGCAGACAAACAAACAAATGATATGAACCGTTATGCTGTAGGTACAGCTATCATATTGTACCCTAAAAACACAATTTAGAGGAGTACCGGTAAGTTAGTGGTGTGAATCACAAAAGTTCATGTATCAGGCTTTCACATAAAAAAAAATACCGAACGCGAAATTCCATTGTATTCTAAAGAAATAGACAAAATAGCGTAAGGATCGAAACCTAGGTCTTTTAATCATACATTTTTATTTAACTTAGGGTCTTAGGAAACCCTGTACCTACACTTTTGAAGATTCAAGAGTCAGAAATATTTTAAAAACCTGTCTGCACCTAGATTTTCTGGTATCTTAGCATAAAGATCGAGAGCCAGCGACCACCAGACCTACGTTATTTTATAAAGGCTGAAACTTTGTGTCTGTATCTACCTTACAGTGCGTATGAACGAATGACTACGAAGTTTGTCTGACGACGGGTGGCTTTGGAAAATATAAAAAAATATATACTTACTTTACCTAACTCAATCACTTCTAATTACATTCTGTGACATATAAAAAGTGGTAGATACGTATTGATATAATCTTTAATATAAGTAAAGGAGGATACAACTGGAATAAAAATATTGAGTTCTTTGGTATTGTTTTTAAGTGGATGATGATGCATCCTCCGAGGGAGGATGGTATAATAGCATAACAGTATAAAATGATTCCTAGAGTTTTCTGAAAATAACATTTAAAACTTATCAAAACGCCTACGAACTCTTACTTAATCAGATCAGGAACTAAACAAGCATACGTTTTACCAGTTAAATTTTAGAAGATTAGGTAAAATACACTCTATTCCTTCCTGGCAGCCGCTCCAGATTTTAGCAAATGTGACATTCACTAAAAACTAGAAAAAACCCTTAGAAACAGAGCTTAAAACCAAGATTTTTGACCGTTTTTTTTGCAAAATGTCCTTGTCTAAAATTTAGGTAGGTATGTACCCTGCTATTAGATGCGCATTTTATGGCGCGTATAAATAATTAAAGTAGACGGTAGCGGACGGGACACGTTTGCCATAAAAATAAAAAGGCAGTACCTATAAACGACCACGATAAAAAGCGAGCTCAAATAAAACTGTATGTGGGGAGGTTTCTTATTTACTAGAACTTGTGTAGAAAATTGCATATCTACCTTATTCACGTAGGTGTATCATACATAGAACAAGGCACGGGGTACTTTTATCACACAAATGCAAAAATACTTAGAGGTATCTTCTACAAAGTCACGTTTCCAAGAAATTGCTGTTGTCATAACTACTTACAGATCATTGTCATTGCTCCCGAAGCTTGAGGTGCTTCAGATGGTGCATTTATTTTGGAAAAGACAAGTTAAATAAGAAATCCGACTGCATAAAAGAACACCTTTGATAAAAGCTGAAAAATAGTCGCCGTTCAGGCCTGAAGCCTGGTTGCTACGTAGGTGAAGTGGCAAACATACATAATTAGGTATACCGGGAAAGATGCGTACTTTTTATCGAAATAACTTGAACTCAAATAGCAGATTACTACTTATATATTTATTTAATCAGGCTACTTGCGGCTCGGCGTACCTACTTAGCGAAAATCCATGACATAAAATGTTAGGTAAAATATATTTAGCGTTAATTCCGCGAGACAATAAATGTACCTTCCACTTTCATGCATATGCACATGCAGCAAATCGGTATATCGGTAATCATGCAAATGCATATAGGTAATCAAGCTACATAGGTACCTATTATTCGCTTGAAGGTACATATTTTTCCTAAAACACGATATTTTTAACTACTTATATTTTGATACAATTGATGAAGTAATAAGTTTGCCATTACATTTGGGGCGGAAGATATTATCTAAGACATTTGTGTTATTTTTACTGTTATTTTATTTAGCCATAGGTACAACGAAAACCTCTAAGTAAGGGTTTAACTGTATGATGACGGTAGAAACAAATTGAACTTGAACCACATAATTAGATAGGTAGGTACTTAAGTACTTATTTCAGATGGTTTAGTTTGCAAAAAATATCGACAGTAGGTAAGTAGCCCATTATTCCATCCATGTCCATCCTTTAGGTATATTGTATTGTTCCAGAATATAGGATAAGTACTTAGATATATTGATGAGCCTAAAACCTTACATATTTAGGACTTATGTTGCTTTTTACCTATAATATCCAACTTTATTTATTTCACTAAATACGTTGAGCATTCCCGGCATTTCGTAGCGGTTCGTAGCGGCTCGTAGCACTGACTACTACCACAATCTATATGCTACAGTTATATTCATAGAAATCTGTAAAGTAACATCTTTCTTATTCTAATAATGTTTCTACTAGAATAAGCCGCCTTGTTTGACGAATATTCCGATTACAACGTAGGTATTTACTATTACTAACTGTAATAAATGGGTGTTTGTTGCAGTGAGTAGGCACAGAAGGTAGGTACCTAAGTACGTCATTATCATCCTCCGAGCCTTTTCCCAACTTCCAGTTAACTTCCACTCTAATCGGATTCAGCTGAGTACCAGTGCTTCACAAGAAGCGACTACCCTTTCTGACCTCCTCAACCCAGTTGCCCGGGCAACCCGATACCCCTTGGTTAGACTGGTGTCAGACTTACTGGCTTCTGACTACCCGTAACGACTGCCAAGGATGTTCAATGACAGCCGGGACCTACAGTTTAACGTGCCATCCGAAACACAGTCATTGGTGTCTAAGATATACATAGAAAGTACATATAAACTTAGAAAAGTTGCATTGGTTAACTTGCCTGACCTTTTTTTTTTTCCCGACGTTAAAAATCATCAAATGACCCCTCCCGCTGTGGGTTAGCAGCGGTGATTGAGTGTCAGACTCTTACTGACTAAAAACCGTCGTGTTCCGTCATAGGCCTTTTATGTACTAGGGCCGCGGTATCTCTTTCGAACAACCCGCAGCCCCGGCAGGCCTTAGCCCTGCTGGGCCCCGCTGGGGTTGCTGACATCTCTTTGAGGAGCGCGTGGAACAACGCGCGCCATCGACACGGGTCTGTCGTCTAAGTAGACAGAGGGACGATGAGCCACCCGAACTCACCGCCCACAGACCCACGCCTACGGTGGCCGGGAGTCATCTCGCGACACCCGGCGCCCATGGTGTCTACCTGGTCCAGCGCGGCGGCCGGGATGAGAGGTGCGAACTCTCTGGCGTTCCGCCTCCTCCCTCTCGAGCATGACCGCTTCGCAGAAGGAGGCGACGGCATCCCATTCCCTCTCGCCCCGGACCATGGCCTGAACCAGGGCCGGACGCGAGAGGTCGCCGCCGCCCAAAGCCTCGACGAGGACCCGGCGGTGCCCTTCCCATGCGGGGCACACCTGGACTGTGTGGTCCACCGTGTCCTCGGGGCTGTCCGCACAATGGTGACACCTGGGCGCCTCCTCACGACCGATGCGGTGCAGGTACCTCCCGAAACAACCGTGTCCGGTAAGGACCTGCGTCATGCGGTAAGTACGTGAGGGCGCCGTGACTCCTCCCGAGCCACTCCTCAAAGAGGGGACTTACCGCCACGATGGTGGCGTGCCCTCCACGATGGTGGCGTGCCCTCCACGATGGTGGCGTGCCCTGTACTTGCCTGACCTGGAATCGAACCCGCGCCCTCATACTCGAGAGGTTGGTTCTTTGCCCACTAGGCTACCACGACTTTTTTTAAGGTACCTTAGTACGTACACAAACCAAATGATGCATTAGAATTCATGACCAAGTTATCTTGGTAAAAACTGATATGAACCTTCCTCTTCAATCACTCTAACCATTAAAAACGCATCTATATCCGTTGCGTACCTAGTTTTAAAGATTTAAGCATACATAGGGATATACTTACCTAGTAGCAGGTAAAGCGACTTTGTTTTATGCTATGTAGTGATACGGTCGGTCGTCCCACTGCTGGGCAGGGGCCTCCTCTCAGACGGAGAAGGATTGAGCATTAATCACCACGCTTGCTCAATGCGGGTTGGTGATTTCAGACTTTATAGTAGTTTCCTCAAGATGTTTTCCTTCACCTTTTTATCAGCCATTGGCGTCTAAGATATACCTACCTACTTAGAAAGTACATACAAACTTAGAAAAGTTGCATTGGTACTTGCCTGACCTGGAATCGAACCCACATCCTCATACTCGAGAGGATTTTTCTTTACTCACTAGGCCACCACGACCAGCTGACTAAAGTGAGAGAATGTTTAATGTGTTGATTAGCGTAATCACCAGTTAGTAGCTAACTTCGAAGTCACAATTTTTGTCACGTGCACTGTAATCCTAACTGAAAGAAAGACTTAAGTATCTATATTAGTTAGCTGATTCATGCAATACCGGTTCCAATTCATTCAACGCATCGCAGCCATATTCGTGCATCGGAGATTGGAGAGAACCCTCGCACGTTCCGATCATTAATTTCTCTCGTAATGCGCGTCGTGACGTGTGTTCCCGCCTTTACAACAATGGCCGCTGCTATACGCGCATCTGATTCGTCGTTCACCCCGCGCTTTCTACGCACATGCGCTTTAGAAAGCTGAATTCAACATGGCCGACGTATTTTCTTGTCAGAAATGTCAGGACGCCATCGATAATGTTGGTAAATTATTAGCTTGCAGCCAGTGTGATTGGTTGGAGTATTGTAGTAAGAAGATAGTTTGATAAGAGTGTATAAGTAAAGTAGTACCTACCTACTACAGTATTTACAGTTTTAAATAAATATATTTATCTACCTAAGTAGGTCCTACTACGTTCAGGTAAGTACCTAAGCTTTGATTAAGGTATCTACTAACTTGTTTGTTACATAAAGAAAACAACTTACCCAAGAAAAGAAAACGCAATGATGCAGACTGGTTTGCTTAGGAAACTGGTACCATCCTTTTCTAAGTGGGTAGGTAGGCATGCTTTCACTTAGTTTCACCACAGATTTATTTATCAGTTAGCTTCACTAACAGCACTATTCAGTTCATGTCACAAAATCACACTATCACACCATAGAATCTCTTTCTACTTTTGATTCACTATGAGGTCAGTCGAGGAACGAAAAGAAAGAAACTAAGTACAAGATCTAGAGAAGCCTTCTCTTTGAACTGTGTCTACGAAACAACTGGGTGCATGAATGACTTCAAAAATAACGTTGCTAAATAAAATTGCTAACTTTGCCGCAATAAAGCTATAAAATGGTTGGGTTTTTATTTCAAATCTCGCAAAACGTGTTGTTGGTAACTTTTTACAGGGCCGTATTTGGTACCATCAGGATATCCTACTACAAGCTATCGTAAGAGCTACTGTGGCATAATAGTGGTATCTACAATTTTTGTTGTAATATTTCGGTGACCAAAAAAGTACCATAGGTAAATAAAAATCAGTAAGTAAGTAAGTACTTAATATACATAAAAATATTAATAAGAACTGCTCATAGGATGGTAACTAAGTATGTCTTGGGATAGAAATACCCAATCTCCTACTTGATCCGTTTAGCTCGTACCGTACCTGTAGGTAACTTGTTAACTTGTAGGCGATTTGGGGACCGAATGTCTGTATTTTGTTTTAGGTAATATAATAGCTTTCTCGTGCTTTCAGGTAACCAAAATAGTATGCACAAATAGTGACCTACTTATTCGTGCTGAAGTGCGTCCCTGCCTTATTTTTTTGTTTAACCCTTTAGCAGCTTGCCATTGACCATTTTACAACTGCGTTTAGTGTCAACAAAGAGCACGATAATCACCCGCATTGTCACTGAAATATATAACCCAAATAAACTTTACAACTCGTCCTTTGAGGGAGTTGTATGCCCTGTGTCATATCATAATGCCTGCTTTTTGTATAAGGCAATATAACTTTACGGTGGGCAAGGATTTTCTATGAAATCATGCTTAAGTCATGTCGTTCTGTTGTTAAAACCGTCCTTATTGTCAATTAGGTAGAGTTCAAAATACTATGTTACATTGATTCATCTGAATTTTATTGTTGAGACGAAGTTTAAGTTTTTAATACTGATATATTTCAGCTGACTGAAAATAATCACACTAGTGCTGAAGAGTTATTAGTTCAATTTTTACCAACAATCATTCAAAAGCCAAAAGCTTTCGAGCTCAGTGACGGCGAAAGCTTTCGTACTCAGCTTACGTAGTAAGATGGTGTTGAAATACGTTCAGAAGTATCTCACTAGATGTCGCTGCAACTGAGCTTTCCGTAGGAACTTTCGAAGCTCATGGTTCTTTCAATGTGTTCAACGAACTTAAAAGTTCGGCCTTATAATTATAGATGGCGTTGCTCGAAGTTTGCAGTTTTGTTGTTTGGATAATAGATGTCGCTTATTAGCATTGTCGTTCAATTAGTTTTTGCTACCGCTGTTTTTTTTCTAGTGCCAAGTTATATGCTGCTTCAACCTCTTTCATGGCTGTTCCAACATAATAAGCAACAAACTTTTCTCCTACATAGAATGAGAAGACTGAAGAAGCATGACCGAAGATGACCTTCGCAGCGTCAGCTCATTGTGTACAGGTGATTAAAAAAATAAACTATTATGGTGCTATAAGTAAATTTTTTATGAAAAATTATTGTTCTAATTGGAAGGGACTGACCCTTTTCGTTCTGCATTTGCTAATGGCGTGAATTTCGGAGAGCGTTCTATACAAATACGAGGGTCTCTCGACGCGTGATTTTGGTTCCATTGCCAGCATTAGACAAGTAAGTATTTGACCTCCCCTAATTTAATGACTTCGGAGGGACGAGAGGTCACAGTTGAATGGACATTACAGATGAGGGTATTGGCTATGGGATTTGTGAACCCCATTATAGAGGTCCATTTGATTTAAATAAGAAATTGGGGGCATTAATTTATCATGCCAATGCAGCGTTACCTAATTTCACTAGCCGTTGGCGCGTGTTTATACAGAGAAGACTAACAAATATTGTTAGGTACTTTCTGAGATAAATACTAAGATACACTATTAGGTAAGTGTATTATCTGTAGATTTTTTTATTTCATTTTTTCTCTTCCAGATGCTGTTGTCCAGAACGTGAGACAGCTTTTTATCGGTCAGGCAAATACTTACCTAGGTCTGCCCGTAACCAACTATTCGAACTGCAACGTATTTGGTCAGGCATTCATCTCTAACCTTCATCAGTCTTTTATCCTAAGTTAAGTAAGTACTTGGTCAGCAAACATTCATTATGCATTATTATTTAATACGGTATTTTGGTAAAGCAGTGGCACTGCCTTTTATTTTCCATTTGCCATATTTTCAGTGCCCTTTTCTCTTTTATTTTCAAAAACTCTCAGGTTACCCACAATTTTTATGAAATAAGCAGTTACATCCAAATTCGTCATGCTCCTTGTATTGGCACCAATGTTATTACCACAAAACTCATCACAGACAGAAATACGGTCATGGCAAAAAAAGGTTGATACCAAGTTCCATTTCCATTACCGGCTAACTACTAGGAGGCCATAACTCGGCGGTAGCTTGGAGAGGTATAATTACATAGCTGAAAGCTATCGTTAAATCCCCTCTAGTGCACGCTAATCAAGGAATTAATGGCGAGGAAATGCGGGCCGCGCCGGTCCTCCGAAGACGAGATGCGGAGCTGAAGAAATATATCAGTAGGTATGTAGGTATGTTTTATATTGTCTTGTGCGAAGGTAGTTCTGTTTTATTGAGGAATATAAATTAAAACAACACCGTTTAATTTGTTTGTTTATTTTAAGTTGATTACTTAATGATTAAGATAGACACACATCACACATTAAGGACCAAATAATTGTAGATATGGGCTGTTTTCTTTATTTTTGCAACATATTTCTTATAAGAAAATTATTCAGGGTGTCTTAGGTATGGTAGGTTGAATTGTGGAATACTTAGATAGGCATATACCTATAGCATATAGGAAGGCAGATATCGACATTAAACATTTAAGTATTTACTTTAATATTGATTGCTTTCCTCCTGCCCTAAAATCCGATTCATTTCACAGGAACTTTGCAACCCCTACTCACCCTACGGAAACAATGCCCCCCTTGCGTCCCCGCATCGCAGCATCCGCCATTTTTACGACCAGAGAGAGACGCAGCTACCTGCACCTGTAAGAGAGAAGAGGACAAAACATTTGGGGTGCAAAAGGAATTAGACATGAGTTGGGTTGAATGTATAACAAGGACAAAAGCGAAGGGCGATTTATCTCCGCAGTGAAATCTTAAAAACACTCGTTCCTTTGTTTGGTTGAATTTGAATAAAGTAAGAACGGGAATGCAAAATGAGGTGTTGCATTGTATTTTTTTAACCTATTTATAGGTGTCCCTATAGTAGAAATAGCTTAGTAAAAAACTAGATCAATAAGTGTTTGTGAAGTTATCAAAGATCGAGAACGGCCAGCATAAAAAAAAAATCAATTTTTTCAAGACCCAACTAAGGGCCCCAGAATCTTTCAGCTAGTTATTAGAAACACATTTTTTGTTGAAAAAATACAAACATTCGAATCGAGAACCCCCTCAATCTTAGGAAGAAGAAATACATATTTACCATCTCAGGAAGGTTCCGCTCAATAAACTTCTCAAAATAATAAATCCACGATATCATAATGACATTAGATTTGAGTCCGCCCGAATCCCCAGAAAGCACTCGAGTGAAAACAGCCAAGTCGAGTTGACACAAAAGTTTATTGCCCTCGTTATCGAGGCCGTTACTTTTAGTTATTTGATCGCATTAGGGGGTGCATGCACCCTCGTGCTAAGGAAAGTGAGGTATGTACCTACATACATTAGAGGTATTAGTTTACGTTCGTAGCACACTATTTACTTAAGTAGACGGTATATATTGAACTGAAGACTAATTTTGTAAGGATAGATAGGTTTATAGACTTGAAAAGTGAAGATTGAAAAAATACTTGAGAGTGCTACTCATATAGGTACAGATACTAACATTATTGACGTAGCACCGTAAATTGATCATAAGAATAAAGCTTTTACACTAGTTCTGTTTTGAAGACTTAAGTAAATATTTCAATGGATTATTAGCTTTGGTTTGAATCTACATAACTAGTTACGAATTTGAACATTGGATAATGACCTCATCAAAAGCGAGTTCAGACACTGAATTATGTATAAGATAAATAAATAAATATATAATTTACAGCATCTATTTCTTTTGACTAGAAATTCGTCATTCCTAATATTTTTGAGAGCTCTATAAAACTGATTTCATTAACTTGTGTAGTTAGATACCTGTTTCAAATAGTAAACAAAATTGCAATAAAACAGAACTTTAAGTAGAACTTTAAGTATGCTTGACAATTTAAGTTGAAAATAAACAGATATTTTACTACCCTATCTAAATTGTCGAAGTAACTACACAGTAGAAGGTCCTAAGTATCTCGAACCAATGAAACTCAATATCTAGCGATTGTCATTTATTAACGAAATAAGGTTCTAAGTCAAGGGGGCCGTCCCCAACGCATTTGTCTTTATTAAAATGCTTAGGCACGTTTTTAATCAATTTTCTTAGATGCAGCGAGTCGTACTTGACATGCATTGCGAACGTAACATTCTTTTCCACTCATAAATATTTAGTAGGGGGTGCCCTCTAACTTAGCATATCTAAAAACATCGAAGTTACCCTAACAGAATGTATAAGTAAGTATTGTAGAATGTATACAGTATGTAGACTATGTAGGTACAAATAAATTACAATAATAATTATTCAATTATGGAGGTAATTAATTCTAATTATAATGCAATAATGCATACAAGGAATAATGAATATAATTCCAGTAATAATGCATACAAGAACGTTAATTTAATTTATTATGGATATTTAAATACTTAAGTATATAGATACAACTCAATCGATTGAGAATCAGTGGAGGTGTTTTTTCGAGGAAATAATAAATCAATCTTGAAGTTTGATGTCCATAATGTTATTTACATCATGCGATATCATCTTAAATAAACAAAAAACACTATTCAATGTACGTAAAATTAGCAGAAAAACGATAACTTGGCCAAATGTGTCAGGCAGGAGCAATATTTATCTACTTTTTATTGAGTTAAAAGCAAAATAAAAACAGTTGGTTTCGGTCTGATGACATCACGAAGTAACCATTTCTAGGCTTAGACCTTATATTCCATATTGCAGTGTCGAACTTTTAGGCTTGTTTGCGCTCCTGAAAAGGGAGACGCTTATGTTAGATTTAGGAAGGTGTACATACAGGTAATAATTAACAATTATACTTACTAAAATCTACATATCCAGCAGTATCCAGCTCTTATCCTATAACCAAGACAAAACTTGTATTTCAATGAAGATTGCCAACAGCATCTGCAAACAACCAGGATGAGTCACAAATTATTCGACGTCTTAGCCACTCGGATTCCCGTGAGGGCATTAACTTGGGCACATGGTCCCCATTATTATGCATGCAAGGGGAAACTGCCCCCCACGACGTCTTAACGAAAAGGCACCACCAGTTTCATTAATTAATGTTAATATTAATTAATCATTAATACAGTGACACGTGCGTTTAACTACGGGAGATTGAGCGTGGGGAAACTAGGTGACTATTATCTTAACTATGAGCTTTGGCCATAAAACTTATGCGGGTTTGTTTACTTGGGCTGTTTGCTTATGTGAGATTTACTTATGTATTGAACGAGGAGGGTCATAGTAATTAATTATTTCGTGTTATCATGGACACTGCAGCCCACAGCGAATGGTTTCACAATACTAATTTGTGTTTCAGTTCATCTATTGATCTATGTATCACTCATCATATAATTTATAATTCTAATAAAGGATAAAAATATTTTGACCAGTAAAACTGAATTAAGTATGTTCAAGATAATTAACAAAAGATAGAGCGAAATACACGCATTAGGTACAATGCAAATTTTTACACATTTATTATAAGCTTATCTTGAATCAATTATATGTTTAATTGTAGAGAAGCTAACTAAAGCATATTACCGAGCTTTAGCTCTGATCTATGATATCTCTAGACACAATTATTAAACATGACATCATAAACATAATTGCTATGCCTGTAAACTAAGTACCTACATTTCAATTGAAAGCTTCACAATCTAAACTGATGATTAGTTTATAATTTAAATCGTAATTAACAATCCTAAAACATTAAACACTTGTAACAAGAAAACAACCGCAGATCTAATTTTCCAAGTAAAAGTATTTCCAGCAAAGAATTACTTGGTCTCGGCGTACACTGAAATGAATAGCCGCTTTAGCTTTACACGCCGCAAGGAAAACGTTTTATTTTTTCACTTTTGCGCTTGTAAATGCGCCTATTCTTTATTTTTACGAGCCCGTCGGCTTCTAAGTGTAGAATGTATAGGCTAGTTAGTATGTGAGTATGGTAAGTGTGGAGGTAATGTAATGGCTCTGTCGGGCCACAGGCAGCCGCCCTTTCTTTAACGGCGTCGTAATTGCGAGCTGAAATTAAGTGTTATTTTTATGGTGATTTCTCTACTACTACTAAGTTGCTTTAAGTAGGCGTAAAGCGTTTTATTAATTGAAATAATCGTTTCATAATATATTTTTGATGTTTGTGAATGGACAGTGTTGTTTATGTCTTGTTATTGATTATGACTGGATGGAAAGAAAAATTGTGTGAAAAACATTAAGTGAAGCTACTTTGAAACATTGACTTTATTCTCTCAACTGTTCATATTGTATTCAGGAACCACCCGACACGAATTGTTTTATTTATAAAGGTAAGAACACAAGGTGTTAACAATTCAAGACTAGTCGGCAAAAGCTCGTATTTTACGCATGTAGATACGTACCTGACCTCATGGAAGGGGTTAGCGGATATTTATGACTTCTATACAAGTTGCGTCGGTGCATGTGCGAACTTAGCTCAGGGCCCATAAACCGGCCCGCCATAAATTACTCGCAACTTTGTACGGTGTGCGCCGACCCTTACCGCCCATGCATAAGTGTACTGAAAAATAAATTTTATTGGCTCAGATACACGAGACTTGTAAGAGGAGAATATTAATTTGGTCTCGTTGCGAACACGGAAACCCTTTTAAATCTACAAGAGTAGGAGACTGGAATTTTCTTAGCTTTTTATTTATTGTACTTTGTTTCTGATCCGAAGCCAATTAGACTGCGAACAAAGATGACTGGTGCACATGAGAATTTTCAGTTTTTATAAAAAAGAAATGTTTTATTACATTAATTAAACAGCGACGATGTACGAAAAGGAATTCAAATTCCTTACAGATTAAACAAATAACGAATTTTGATGATTTATTGTTCCAGGCATTTTGTTGTGGTGATTCGGGGACGGATTTGTATCTAGAGGTAGAAGTATCGATGAGAAGATGGGAAAACTAAAATTAATAAAAAAATACAGTGCGATTACAAAAATTTTAAAACAATTTTAAAACCTATCAGCTTAGACTTAAGGCCTTACACTACACAGTGGTGTGGAAAATTATTGGGCCATTCAAAAAATCCAAAAATATTATTTCGTTCAGTTTGAAACCTACAGACAAATACTTAATTAAAACTACAAAACAGTATTATAAATCTGTATATTCTATCAATAGGACACCTCTTAGATTTATGATTAATTTGTACGTGATATATAACGGGCCGTCGATCAATTAAACCTTGGCCGCTAATCGGTCGCACTGTTACGTTAATTCTACTAATTTTACAACTTTATATCGTAGCTTTGTCACATGCGCGTGGGCACGTGGATAATTACGTCAGGTTCCATAATTCACAGGTTTTTTTTTGTATCTAAGGCTTGTGTTGTTATTTTTCAATGTTTTAAAATTAAATTGATATAAAAATACTGCAAACTGAGTTCTATCGTTGAGTAGGTGAACGAGTTTTAAGGTTTGCTGTTTTGAATTAGTATTGGGCTAGCTGAGTTGGTTCTTCACTTGTTTTTTTTTTGTCAAACATGATGTTTTAGTTGGCAAGTACATATGAATTTGTTTCCATATGTCTACGACAAATATATAATGTATGTCTTAATGCAAAATTAACTATTACTTACTCCCGAATTCGAACCACTTTTACGTACGTATTCGAACAAAGGAAATAACAAAACGCAAACGTCTACGAGAAATAAAACTGAAACTTTATCTATCTTTACAGCGGTACCGGAACGCGGCCTACAATTCCATTCCACATCAAAGAAGAACATTATCCTTTCTTCCAGGCGTCCATAAAATCTTATCTTGGAGAAAGCAAGGCGGGCAAGCGACGCGCAATCTACATAGAGCTGATAATGGCAAGACCATTCAACCAAGACCCCTCAGCTTTTCACATTCACCAACATTATTTTGGACGATAATGAAAACGGGAGGTCTAATTTCTCTGGACGCGATATAAGTAATCTTGGAGGAGCGCAGTGGGCGGTTTACGATCGCGGGCGGAGAAGGCTTTTATATTTATTAAGTAAGTTGGGCTTTCGGCTGTATTAATCCACCTTTATGGAGGGGCGTCTAGGCGCCTGCTGACGATGGAAAGCAGGACCGCTACCTATATCAAGATTTATACATAAGAGAATCTTATATAGATATCTTCTTAGAAGAGTATCTTATATACTTCTCGTATTTATTCCCGGAGTTTTGTTTGATGGACAATAATTTTCAGTTAAGAATAAGTAGCTAAAGATTAAAAAAAGCACACGCTTAAATGCTCCCAAGTCGTCGCAAGAAAAATAACAAATCAACAATCTCAAAAAAATAATACAAAAGTCTGAAGTCATTGACATTCGTTACCTTCACGAATTATTAAAATTATACTTTTTTAATATTAGCCAAAATAAAGGCGAGTAATAACTAGATATATCTAATCTGGTCTGTAGACTTGCTAATTGTTTTTGGTTCAGGTGCATTCCGCTTGAAACAGCTCGGAACTAACGACGCAGTAAAAATGGTGTTTTGATGGTGTCAAGGTGTCCCATGTCGGTCATATTCTAAGTCTAATCGTAAGCATGGTTGCGGTAATATAATCCGCAATTCCATTAGTTACCCGGAGTGGCGAACTTGTGTTTACTACTTGCCCTAAGCCACACGCAGTCTGACTCCTGGGTGCAAACTTCGTAGGCAGGGTCCAAACTACAGGTAGTAAATTCTCTGGAACTTCACGGCTTTTAAGAAAATATTTTTAGGATGTTTATAAACCGTCAGTGTCTATATAATTTATTGAGATTATATTCCTCGTATGAATTTTGATGAATTTTAATGCTAGTGAATTTTGATGGGGTCTTCGAACTGTATCATGGTAATTTACTAATTATTTAAAATTTTAGGAACAAAAAACGTACTACGCACGCACTCATAGGCCGTGCTCCAATACAAACCGCTAACTAAACATTGCCACCAAGTAAGTAGGTATTTCGTAGGTACGGTGGTAAATTCATAAAAAAAAAGAAATTTTACTAACTCACACATCAAAATTCTTTGTTCGAAACTGCCTAATTAGTGCAAACGAAAACGTTATTCTAAAATCGGAATGTGTGAACGAAGTTTTATTAAAAATCGCAGCTTTATGTACGAGAAGGTGTAGGTAGGTGGGTAGGTGCTCGTACGTGAATGTTATCATATTTTTACGGGGTACGTGAAAACGCGCGCTTATATTACGGGGAGTTTTATTACGTTTTCTAGATTAGGAGCGAGCCGGGCTCGGCTCGGGGTCACTCGGGTGGAAATAGGAAATTCCTGAGATCGGGCAACGCGTGCGGGTATTGTCGCTGCGGGAATAATGCGGACGCGGTCCTATTTCGTCACGAATGCTACAAAGCGTGTAGCAGTGCTACCTTTGGAAGATTTATTGAGAACTTAAATTTTGAACTTACAGAAAAAAGTTTCTTTATAAAATAATGCAGATTCTGTACCTATATAGGTAGGTAAATTTTCATTTTCAATTACAATAAGTAAGAAATTCGGCGGCCCAAAGAAAAACAATCTGCGCTATGACGCGTGAAGGAATCGGCTCGTATTTATGGGGGGAAGTTATTGTTTGAAACGTCTAAGTCGTAATTCCGGGACATAAAGCCAGGCTTCACTTTGGACCCTCCCCTTCTCCCCCCATTTTGTGCCACCCCCACCGAGCGGGATGCTGTTTTTCCCGGACGAAATGGCCCGTTTGAAATTGTTGTTTTATGGAAGTTTTTAGTAGTTGACTTTGCCCGGGAGAAGAGAAAATATAGAACGGCAATCTTTATGTCTAGCTGTGCATATCTACTTGTAGATTTATGAATGTTATGGTTATATAAGTATAAGTAGTTATGGCAAAATAAATAAGGCTGTATAAAAATCTATTACTCACTAACCAACAAATATATTAAATCTGATCAAATAAAAAAATTATAATCAACTGCGGTTCTGTGGAATATTTGAGTACTATGTATAAGATGATAGGTATAGGTACTAAGGTATTTATTAGGTAACAAATAAGCTGAGGCGTATGTGAGAACATAACTTAGTATAAGCTGTGTAACGTAGGTAGAAGAAAAACACAAAAAAATGAACCAAATGTCCCACGAACCGATAAAAACTCAAAATAACGACCTGTCACAAATAATATACAATGAAATTATCTCCACCATTTTTAAAGTTGGAACGCGCGTCCGATCCTCGCTCGCGATTGGTCGGCTCATGACAGCTGGGTGAAATACGCCGCCGTGCTTGCCCCGGCGCAGCGGGTGACAACATGGTGCCACTAAAGTCCCCTAATGAAATTAAATTCCGTACGTTTTAGATTTGCTCGTAAATAATGCGAGTATCTAATCCACTGATTAATGAACACCGAGGAATTTTCTTGGAGTTTTTAATCTTGTGGAGTAGTCTTTTAAATCGATTACTCGTAGCTCGGCATCACATTACTTGGTATAATTATATTATACTTAAGCTGAAGACTTATCCGTATTTATTTCATATATAATTTTTTTGTAGGTGTACCTAAGTACAGATTTGTTGATAATTTATGTAACTTTACGTAAGTCTATTATTTAAGAACAACATCAATATCACATACAACGCTATATGAATCTACATACTTACGTGTTACATTCCTAAACAAACAACATCGGTAGACATTCTCGGAGCATAACACCAATAAATCGGGCAGACGATTACTAGACACATTTATGACAGCCTATACAGCGTACAAATCACGACAATATATTTATTTAGACAACCCTATCACTGGCACTCACGCGACGTGCCCTAATGTCACAGATAGTAGACATCTTAGCACTTTAAAAGCATTTTAGATAAAACGGCGTGTTGGATAGGCATGTGGATTTAGTTACAACAAAATTACAAGTTTACGACTTACAATATCGCCGTATACAGCACCTCTTATGTCGCTTTAGGGTTGCTGGATTTTGAGAGATGTTCCTGATATATTTTTAAAGAAGCAGTCTGAAAATATATATTTTTATTTTTGGAATTACCTACACATCTTTGCTTTAAAAAAATACACGGCTGTGTAATTGCTTCAGTAAAAACTGAAAAGATTCATAAGCATAATTAAAGGTTTTTGATGGCACTTAGAAATTACACAGTGTAGAAAAAATACGCACCTATGCATATATTTTTACAATAACTCAGGTTAATTTAAGTCTAGATTGATTTTAATGGATTTTCTTCAATTTTTAATGATAATTATCCTCTTCCGTCATCCAAATTTCCTATTAAAATGACTACCAGACAATTTCCTTAAAAAAAAATAGGTAGCAAAATGGAACTCGCCAGCCCTAACCTCACGGGACACTAAAGAACTGGTTTAGTGCTCTCCTGATGATTTAGTGGATGCATTCCTGGAGTGCCATCGTCGGGGCTCGCGGTATATTGCCGGTGTAAATGAACCAGATTAGCGCGAGCCCAAGTATTGCTACTTAGTCGCATTGACTCAGGTAGGTATGCGGTACCTTTTCTTGCAAGTTTACAGAGAAGCAAGCTCATTAGACGTTTCAGTATTTAAATTTGTTTATTTTCAAAAGACTAAGTAAATGACACAATTAGTAATTTAATAAAAATGCAATAACTTATTTATGAACAAAAAATGTAAAACAACCTTCCCTGGTTGTTGTGTATAAATTCTCATGTTTAAGTGTTTCTTAATTGTTGTACTCCTATAGGTAAATAAATAACTCCAACCGCATTTAAATCGCAATGTATAAAGCAAATATTAATAAACCTAACGTTCTGCAAACTTTTGGCCCACCCATGTTCCAAAATAATAAAAAACGTACCATATCACGTGGAGTGTAAAGCATAAATTAGTGATGAAAACGATACGTTCCCCAGGCTATCATAAAATACGAGTAATTTTAATAACAAAGACTAAAACAAAATACATTAACGACTGCCTACAGTTGGTCTCATGATGCGATGCTACAGATTAAGGCGCTGATCTTAATGTGAGTGGGTAATTTATGAAGCAGCCGCATTAATTTACGCAGGGGCTTACGATAGTACGTGAGCAACCTGCCTCGGGTGCCTCCACGGGTATTCCATTTCCTTCAAACCAGTTTGCGTCGAATCAACTCGCAGCTAATACATACAAAGAACTAATTTGCATAAGTAGGCAACGTTTGCCTATTTCATACACAGAATATCGTAAAATTTTGTAGGTTGCCTGTAGTATTTTCACATTTTCATCGTAATCTTATATGGCAGGTGCACAAATCGTATTATTATTAATAGCGAATACCTTTCCATAAAGCATTCATATCTCAATCTTCGCGTCGTATCTGTCTTCATAAAACCTTATTTCAGCATGATTTCAATATTTTTCTTGCGACACATGCGTCCCGATTCCGTGGAACGGCATAGAGTTTACGATCCAATATTTTTATGCAAAGTGCGTCGCCAAATGTGCTACGTCGGTGCCGAAAAAATACACAGCCACGTCCTTTCGCACGTAAAAAAGGATGCGACAAAATAAATATACACGGAGCCACCCTTTTTGTCCATTAAACGAGCGAAGGTTTTTTCTGCTGCGTCCATAAAATGTGCCCCAATAAATATGTAAATCTACCGAGAAAAAACGCTGCCGAGTGCCGATGCCGCCCGGTTTTGTGAGTTTCACTTTCGTCCGTTCAAGTTAATTGGTACAATTGCATTGAAAATGTTCCAACGTCTCGGATGCCAACGACCTTTGTCACGACCGATCGTCTTTTATTTGTTCCACGATCTGATATCTGAAATGCAAATGAAGCAGTTTTTGTGCAAGTCGTTCGTTGTCTGTAGGTATAGTTACTGCACGTAGCTGCGATGGTGGCCCTAGTCGGTATCTAATGTCTTAGCTATAAAATCCCCGTTTATCTACCCCAGCCATTTCTCTAACACCCCTTTCGAAAGTAAGCCGTGAGCTAATACTTGGGTGACAAAAGACGACATTAACATCAACATAAAATTTTGTTTATCACAGGTTTACATACTACATTTTCAAATTGGTCCTTAACTATGTAGTGCACAAACGTACCTTTTTAGTAAATAAAGTACCTACGTGTAATTTTTATCACTATGTTTGGTATTTCAAGATAGGTAGGTATCTCTTGGATTATGACTAACAGACATGGCACACTTTTGCTATACCTATCTATAGTATTATGTTTATGTACGAACATACATAAGGTAACTACACTGGCAAAACCGTGATTTATTGTCACATCCACTGAAGGAAGTAAACGTCTACATAACCAACTTGATGTTTCTTATGAAATGCCCCCGTTCAAGTTGGATCGAAATGCTCTCGGTATTATACTTTCGTAGATAAATAAACAATTTGCTTTGCGGTGCCGAGAACACTAGGCTAGCTAGCTGTATCGATCCGCCCGGGCCACCCTAGAGAGTGCAGCTTGAGCTAGGTAAGTAAATAGTACAATAAGATAGATCTTGTTTTGTTTCACAGGTTATTTAGAAACAATTCTATGTATCTACTACGCTTCTAAAATAATCTGGATTTCACTGTTAGGTAATCTAGAGTCATGAAGCTCACAGACGTGCAACGAATTGACGTTTGTGTAAATCTTTTGGTAGATATTAAAATGCAAGTCTGTTATTTACTGAAGCACCATGTTTTAGGAAAACAATTTAGCCACGGTTCACGAAAGAGACTAAAGCAAGAGCGTCGTAAAGATAATATCTGCTTAGTCATTATTTACGACTCCATATTCTTACATTACGCCAAAAAGCATTTTGAAAACCGCAAACGAGCGATACGAGAAACATCGGAACGATACATTTTTCGTTAATGAATGGTATTGATCGGGCTTGGGGCTATAAGCGTATAATTTACGACAACATTCTCGGGTTCGCTTCGCGTGCTGCTCCGAAGGTGTGTTATTTATACCCCCCTTTTTTATTTATGCCCCCTTTTTTCGCAGCTCGTAACGGCTGGTAATAAAGGGGACGTAATTTTAATTTCATGATTGGAAAGCTCGATTGGGCGGTTATGTGGCTTAATGAGTTTATGGCGGCAATGAGTGGACTATAACGGTCGACGGATTGAACGATTTGGGGTTTAAGGTCATCGGTGATGGCGATTGTGGGCTAAGTTTAGGGTTGAATGTTACGTCATGCGTTTTGCGAGCCTGTTGTTTATTTGACTTTCAGGTCTGGTTTACATTTCTTAAGTCATGAGATTCAGGTCCTAATACAGTTGTCGAATTTCCATTGCAATGTCTTGTGAATCTCTTAGAATTAAGTGCTTGCAAAAATATAAGCAGCACAATCTATGTAGTTACTTAGGTATTTTCTCTAACATTTTCACCGCCGGTCAATCCTTCTCCGTGTGAGAGGAGGCCTGTGCCCAGCAGTGGGACGATAAAAAAAAAAAGGCTGTAACTGTAACTATTTCACCGCCGGTGGGGCGGTATATCCAAAGCACACGAAAATCCCACGGTAAACCATAGAATCCAAAAAAACTCTACATAGGTATTTATATTTATTTAAAAGAACGCCAACCAAACACATGTCGACTATAGAGTTTTGAGTTCATTAATTTTTTCACCGGAGTACTTCACTAGATTAAGCGTGTCTTCATAAATAAAAGCCACTTGAAGTGTCTCAGTAAATGAGGTTGGAACCTCGCGTCGGACCCTTGCGTTCCCACAGAGTATTGAAAAAGATAAATCTTAGTCTCACCCCGCCTCCTGCTTCGATCCATTAAGAACGCCTTTGTATCTTACGAAGTTACGAAGTACGTTGTCTGACGAAGTTAGGTTAAAATTATGTATTTCCGAAAGAATAAACAATCAATTCTGGTGTTTCTTTCGTAAGATGTATTTTGCACTAAAAAAATATTTAAATATGTATTTAGTTAATTTTTGTATAGTTATGAGGAAGGGCGTCAAGTAAGTGACTGCAAACCAAAGGTGCAAATTCAGAAATATACTCTTATGCACTGATGTAACTATATTTCAGTACTAAGTTCTTAGTAAAGCAAATTATATCTCACACCCAATTTATATTATGTACGGGCCGCTACTCGCACATAATTACGACTACAAAGTAAACTTTGTATTCACACAACATGCCCTTAAACTCACACGTTTATTAATAAAATGTGATAGTAAAATATGAACAGAAAAACCATTTAGAAGCCAAGTAAAACGTCAAAAACTCGCTTGATTTATATTGAGCGCCCTTTCAGACGGAATTATGTGCGCACTTACATTTTTTATTCCCGTATTATTCGCAACTTTGTAACATACCCACGGAGTCACTTAACAAAATATGGCGTATTAAATCGCATAAAGAAAACAGTGTTTTCAGAAAATAGTTGAGGATAAAAGGAAAGTTGTAAGGACGTCGTAACTTGGGACATAAAGCTTTTGAATGGAAATAATCTATTGCGAGAGAATTGTTAATAAAGATATAGAGCAAGCGACGTATTAAGGGACATTAGTGAAGTTTACGAGCCGAATGATAGCCGATGTGATGAATGCACCCGGAGTTTCTAGCGACGAGTTATTTTGTGGCAATTTATCAACATCAATTATTACATGACATACCAGCGAAATTCTTAACACACAGACCTTTAATACAGGTTACAAATACCTATAAAAGTTGCATAATGTGAAGATATTTTTGATGTATTATCACAATTTTAACATCACTTGTCTATTATTATAAAATCAAGTGACTAGAGATAGCCTATTAGGTCATAATCATAAACTGAAACTTCCAATAAATGACAAAATAGCGGAAATTCCAATGAAATTATCTTTGTCTTAAACCTTACAACGCTGATGATTGCAATCGAGAACTTAGGTAATACGGTTAGATACCTACAATCTTGGATTGATACAAACTATTAGGTATTCTAGAAAACCTATTAACCTGATGCTAGTCACACATAAGCTATCTATATGTATATTGCAAGCTATAAACAGATTAATGATTACTAATTCTCAATACGGTAATCAACATCATCATAAAATTACCACGGGCGTTTGTACTAATCAACCTTAATTAATTTTAATAGCTGCAACATAACGTTCACACCTTATACTAGATACCTTCAAGTATCTTCTTCATTATGGGATCTATTAAGTTATGTAATTCCTGCATATTTAAAGTCGCAGTTTCTTTAGTAGGTATCCAATAACGATATAGATAGTCTACATAATATACGTACATTTAAAAATGATTCCACGGTACCTATCTCAAGCTGGGCCATAAATGTCTCGGTCAGGATAATATTTTACGATGGCTTATGCATCGGAGCGAGAGGCGGGCTGAGTCTTATCTCACACCGAACCTCCACATGTGGAATGACAGGCCAAATTTATCGACTTAAAAATACCCACCCAGATTAAAATGAGATACGTCGACGAAAATCCGACCCTACCATGCCACTTGATAAAATATTATTTTTAGTATTCAGTGTGGTATAAAAACTACCATTTATGGAGTTTAGTAAATTATGTGAGTTCGATTTTCATCAGTTGTAGAGCGACATTTGGTTTCCTTTAAAAGTTTTTATGGGGAATATTAATAGCTATCGAAATACTCGAGCTTGGTTGGAAAAAGGTCAGCAAAAAAGTAAGGGAACGGAACTATAATTTTTAAATGAAATAGTTGAATTTTCTCAAATAACTTTCAACCAACATTACTTAACTGAAAATGGTGTCATAATTGACTTGCCCACTGTTTTCCACTAAAAGCGGGTGTTGACGGCGTTAGCGCCTCGAGCGTTAGTATTAAGAAAGTCAGACAAATGAGGAGAAAATTCTTCGTGTTTTTCAACGAAAGAGTAGTTGTTCAACTGGTCTTAAAACAAACCTGATGGAAAGTGTAAGTGGTAGTCGAATGTAGATATGTACCTATGTATCTATAGAATAAGTAACGTATTGAGTCTTGAATTTATGTGTTTGTTAAGACGCCGGTTAATGTCTTAAATACTAAATTGAATTTCTAATATTGGTTTTTCATGATTGATGTTTTATATTTCTGCAAATTGAGGAAATGCTTGGTTAATATTGTATGGCATACAAGAAGAATGTATTGGAGAGTGTGGGAAAAATTTTGATTGGAAAAACTTCATTACTAATGTAATTAAAAATAATAGGTACTGGCCCTTGCGGGCCCACTACAGACCATCGCCATTGTATCCAAGGGTATTTAGGTATATATGATGGCGGACAATTCTCAATCGTGGCGTTTATATGTATTTTTGTATATCGATTTACGACGATGTACCAGTGACGTATTTACCTACAACTTTGCCTTCCGTACAAACTTTGCGTCTATAGATAACAAGACACTAAGACCAACACGGAGGTATGTTTCTCTTCAATTTGTGTTAAAACTGACACTGGACGCGGAACACGAATTCACGGGTAAACGGAAAACACAAAGTAAATAACATATTTTACTTATAATATTGTACTTGAGCAGTAGATATATTACACAGTTAGGTAAACGCTTCAAGCTTTAGTTGATTAAACGTATTCTGTTTCACTTGTTTTGGCTAGAAATTAATTAATTTATTTATTTAATATTACGTAGGCGGACTTAATGCCTTAGGCATTCTTTTCAGTCAACCTTAAGGTGATGCAGAGAAATCATAGTAGGTGCATTAGCCAATATGGTAAAAACAAATTAAGTTTTACCTAACAAATTATACCTTTATTACGTTAAATGATAGGTATACAATTAATCTACTTGAATTAAACCTTAGATTACGAGACGCCAGAATAAATTCAAAAAGTATATTTCATTAAAGTATTGATTATAATTTATAACGTAAATACTGGTTACCGTTTGTAGCACTAGAATGTAATTAACTATAATCTACTAAACGCGTAAATAAATGTTGATTGTTTGAAAACCTTTCATTAATCAACTGACGGTCGCTTAATTATTAGACAGACTGGTCTAAGAGGATATCTTTGTCATTATGATCAAATTAAAATCATTCAATTTTATTGCTACAATCAATAATAAGTACTTGAAGAGACTCCTTGATTACTTATTGTGAGCATTTTGTTTTATACAACCTTCATGGTTTTATGGATATTTATTAATAACCCATCGATTAGCGGATTTTCTTAACTAAGGATAGGATTGAGATTAAGTTTCCTCCTACTCTTATGAAGGACCGTTCTTAGTAAGCAAATCTATAAAGTATTAATTGCAATGTAAATAACATGAATTAAAACTTATCCAAGATTAGGTGCAACAGCTAATTAATGTTACTCTTAATTTTTTTCGTAATTTAAACCACTTTCAAAATCAACGCTCTTACCTCTTCTTACATTACACCTATTTTGGACTTCTATTTAAAAAAACATACTCAGTTCCAGCTAAGTACTTTTCAAAACATGGAAATAAATGTTACATTGTAACTTGCGTAGTGGGTGCAGTTGGAAAGTAACTCGGAACCTGAGAAGTAGATTAGCCCGGATTGTGACTGGTGACAATGTAATGAAACATGATTTGACAATCAACCATTCTCTTTCTTAGTCTGAAGGAAAAGTATGGTTAAAAGCGCCGTAAGGGCTTATTAATCTGTACACAAAATCTGTATACACAGACAAATCTAAATATATAAAACTCAAAGGTGACTGACTGACTGACATAGTGATCTATCAACGCACAGCTGAAACCACTGGACGGATCGGGCTGAAATTTGGCATGCAGGTAGATGTTATGACGTAGGCATCCGCTAAGAAAGGATTTTGATCAATTCTACCCCCAAGGGGATAAAATAGGGGATGAAAGTTTGTATGAAACTTTGTCAATTTTAAACCGATCGGATTGAGACTTTGCATGCATAAAGCTACTATGGCGTGCGCAACCCTTAAGAAAGGATTTTGATAAATTCCATCCCTAAGGGGATAAAATAGGGGATGAAAGTTTGTATACATCTTCTTAGATTTTATGAAGAAGTCCTGATGACGAATCAGAATTTTATGATGACGTTCGCTTAAATACGATTTTGATTAATTCAACCCCCATTCAACCCTCACGGGTGATAAAATAAGGGATGATGAAGGATGTAAAATGTATTAGTTTGAACCTATCAATACGTAATGGAACGAACAAAATAATGTTTAGTTCTAAATATTGAGAAGTTCTTAAATGCAACAGGGGAAACTGTATTTATACCACGAATCCCATTAATACCTAACGATATCCCGTTCGAATTTAAACGATTACAGTTTCCCCTAAAAGTCTGCTTTGCCATGACAATAAATAAGTCTCAGGGGCAAACTCTCAAATTTGCGGGTATTGACTTGAGAGAACATTGCTTCTCTCATGGACAGTTTTATGTTGCTTGCTCACGAGTAAGTTCACCCAATAACTTAATAGTTTTAGCGCCTAATGACAGATTAGTAAAGAATATTGTGTACAAAGAAGTTTTGTAGGCCCTAATTTTTTACACACGCTAAACAAAAGTAAAGCCGCAAAAACCATACCTAATTAATAATAATACTTCTTAACGCGAGCGAAGCCGCGGGCAAAAGCTAGTCACTAATAAGTAGGTAGCAAACCACTATGTATGTCTAGCTGAATAAATAGATATTAATTAAATTAAAGGTATTTAAGCAAAAATATAAACTCACAACTCAAAAATACCTATAAAATATGTATAGGCACCTACCTACCTAATTTAGACTTACTTTCTTAGTTACGTCACTGCTATGTATCGGTATAATGAAAATAGCAAAGTAAAAACAAATTCAATCATTGGAAAATGTATAATATGTATTATTATTATGTACTTGTATACAACGTATTTGGAACCTGGTTTTACATTGCATGGAGTCGTGGGAGTGTGCGAAGGTTCACTAATTATGTCTGAGATACGATACATGACAATTCACTTAAGTACATATTCGCCAACTGTGTTGCCATTGGACACAGATTAATGTATATAAGCGGTCACCTATTCAGAGAACTTGAAGAAAAATACCTACATATGGTTTTCAGGAGCCATTTTGCCTCAAGTTCAGGAGTCTTAAATTAACTATAATTTATGTACACAATTTTCAAGGGACTCAAAAGTTAATTGATTAGTTCAAGTGGCAAGTATTTATGTCTAACTCTCTAAATTACATGTACTTAATTATTTGCGCCTGAACAATAATGATTTGCGCGATTGCTTTCATTTAGCAAAAGTGTAGGTCCAATGTAGTAAATTAACATGCCTATGTACCTATAACATCATAATATTTGTCTTCAAAAAGAAATTAAAATTAATGAAAGTATTATTTTAACCGTAAGCTTTAACATAACTTTAAACTTTAATAAAACATTAACATCTTACCTTACAAGTTCATGTTTTAATGCAATCAAATGTTTTGCAACGTCCAGTATTCCCAGCCACTGTTGCAAAATATACATTTTCCATTTTGTTCGGAATTGTCGAAGCCAAATACAGGTTTTAAGTATTTCTCTGAATAGAGTTTCTTGTTTGAGGTTATGTCTGTTCACAGTAATCTGAAACAAGTAGTTAAAGATTAGTTTCAGTTGAAATATAAGTAAATAGTAGACGGGGTAATGCGGTAAATGTACACAAAACAATTGAAGTGCCCGTTCTAGACGACCCTTTTTGGTTAACTTTAACGCTTCTGTAGAAATACTTGAACACTGTTATATACCGATTGCTGCTTTGGGAAATAACGATCATGACGCAAGATTTATAGAAAAGCGACCAACTGCTTATTCTTTCGAACATGACTCAAATTTAGATTGATCGAAAGCAGAGATCATGAGGAAATAACTGCAAAAATCTGATCTACTTACAATATAACAGGATCCAGACTCACTCACAACTTGAAATATACTGTTAATTTGAACGTATAACAGTGTCTAGCCTCGGTTGTGTTTCAAATTAGACTAACAGACGGCTTGGAACTGGCCGGCCGGGTTATATGAGCCTCAATAAACCAAACCGCATCTATTATCCGTATCGCCGACAGCTGAAACAAACTTCAAACAAGCTTTATTGCCCAAATGCCCAACTTGAGCCTATCCCTTGACCTAATTCCTCACAACATTTGTAAACGGCATTTTTTAATTAGCCTCAATTATCTAACGTTTTTGCTTTACCAACATCGCTAAACTTGTAATTAATTAGAAGGCGTCTGAGACCCCTGACATCTTGAGTAGGAGGTTTTTATTGAAAGATACCCATTTAGACGCATAGTGCAAACAATTACCGTCAATTTAAGTTTCACACTTTGTCATCGTAAGCTTCACAACGTTGCCGGCGCACAAAAATGTGAACAATCAACTAATATTTAATATCAAATATCGACCCTAAAGTCTCATATACACTAAACATTAGGACGTGGTGCGTTAAGCCGGCTCAAAGTGATGTAACAGAACGTGCAAACATACGGTGTGTATCCGACTTATTAACAGATCTTCACTGCAAACCACCACAATTTCAAAACAGCCTAACTCTCCCACGTATGTGAGTTTTAAAATCAACCTTATGAGTATTCCAATAAAGCAATTTTTTATTTTTCAAAGTTTTTTAAATTGCATTCAGATCATCCGGCCAGCGTTTATTGCACCCAAAGGCAATTCATCCCGAGTTAACGTTAGACTAATTTGTGAAGTTATAGAGGCATCATAAAACGAGAGTGACAGGAATAACGGACTATCAGCTGATTGGTGTTAATACGTGTTACTGATAGATTCGTTGTAAGAGAATTAAGAATGTTTGATCCGGAGCTTCCGAACGGATTTAAAATAATTTACTTTGGTACATTTTGATGAAGCAGTGAAATCGCTTTTAATTTTTCGTGGAATTGCGGGGCACAGGGTTAGTTGCGTTATACATAAAACAAGATTTTGTAGATTTCATAAGTATAAAAACATGAAGTATCAAATAAGACTGCCTACCTTAGCGTCATCGGCCTGCAAGTTCTCAGGCCAACATTTGTTTTTCATAACACTTTTTCACTCGCTGTTGTTTTCAACAGACAACATTTTAAAATAGACACGGCCATATATCGACATGTGACGTGCAATACACGAGAAACCAAAACATCAACTGGCTACAACCCGACGCATTCACCTTGAACCTTGTTTTCACTTTTCGCGTTCAAATAAACGCTTGTTTTATTGTTAGGTGCAGTGTTATGCAAATCACATCGGCAGTAGCCAACGGATAAAAGGGTTTCCTAAAAAATTGAAAGTGAAAGCCAACTGGGGGCATATTGTCGACCTAGACACGCTTCCTTCACGCTATTGTTCATATAAATATTTACGTTACGGCATGCAAAAGAAGTTTTTACTGACGCGGCTACCGAATTGTCTTTGTTATTTAAAATAACAACCCTTTTGGCAGCTTTCGGCGAGCTTTGTTTAAAGAGCGCTATTGACAAGGATGTTGTGTTTGTTGCCTTTGCCGTATCGGGTACTAAACACAAAATAATAAGCTGTGTTTGAGTTTGAATTTGGAACCGAAAGTGTTTGCTGTTCAAATGGAAATGCAATTTTACTTTCTTTAGAATGTGAAGAGAAGATTCTATTTATAATTGCCGTGCTGCAGATTATTACGGTTGTAAATAATAAATAAATTGGAATTATAAGTTATAAACCACCAGCTCTACGTATGATTTATGAGGCTAACTAGGTTCTACTGCCTATTAGGTATTACATGCACTTAAAATACCGTCTAGCTTATAATTAATTAAGATATTGCTAATAGCTTGCATTTTACTATCGTACAAGATTATAAAATGATTACTTAAGTGCACTTGCATACGTAGCAGGAACAACTAGAATATTATTAAGATGTTAGAATAATATAGTTGCATGTTTGTGATAGCTTCTAATAACTCGTTGTGCTAGAGACATTTGATAGCAGATTTTACGTCTGTATGACGAAAATATGTGAAGCTAAAGATTATCATAAGCTATATATATACAGTATTGTTGTAGAGTGCGGTAGCCAACCGGTATTAAAGTTTACGACGGGGATGCGAGACGTCATAAAACTCGAGATAAATCCAATCGGGGACCCAAGAAAAACAATCCACTTCGTTCCGAAATTACTTGAGATAGGGACCGTCTTGCGATTCTGCATTACGGTTAATATTAAAAGGTTTTCCTGAATCCGTTTTATTTTATTTATTGCCTTGCGGAATCAGTAAATTCTTCATCAACTAATTCGTTTTTTTATCTGGTCAAGTTTAAAGTAACCTATTTACTCTTGGCTTTCTTAAATACTCACTGAAATCATAGGGATCATCTGGGAACAAAGTCTAGAACTAAGAAAGCTCTAAAACCTTTTGCTATTTTCACCTTTAAGAACCTTACCACAGAAAAATCGGAAGAAATTCTTCTTCAATTTATATGTGAAATTTTGCATAATACTGTATGTTTATAATATTCAATTGATGTTGTTGTTCAGTTTATACTGTAATTTCTGCTACCAGTGGCATGTGACATTTTGTGACCGCATTTACTAATGAAGATTGAAATATACATATAATATACAGGTTCCAAACAGTACACAGGTTCCTCACAGCATACGGGTTCTCATATCATCGTATATTTATAATGTAGGTGCGTACGTACAATATAAAATCAGCTGTGAGGTGCGACGCTGACCGGCAATTAGCGGTGCACTTTGCAAACAGTCCCGTGGTCCTTACTTACATCCTAACATATGGACAGCAGAAAAAATATAATTAAGCACCTGAAATTAAAGTATGGAAACGTAAATTCAAATGGAGAAAATAATTAGTTAACTCAGTAACTTTATTAGTCTCTCTCACTCAGTACTTTTATTTTTGTCACAGGTATTGCTAAGAAGTGTTATTTGGTTTGATATTTCCTTTTCTGATTTTATAATCTCTAACAGGTTTGTCTTCATTCAAATTATACTAAATCGCGCAATTAGCCCTTTTGTGTATATTTTAAGATTCTTATTCTTGATTGATCGCTTTAATTTTTTTGTTTATTTAGTCCAATTAAACGTACCTAACATGAAAAATAAATATTTTGGGAGAGTTAATGTGAGTGATGTGTCATTGACCCCTTACTGCACAATAAGATACCTAAGTATTGTTATTTTCAAAGATTTTTATCTCTTTCTTCCTAGACAATTTTTCCTGTCTTTTCCTACCAACACTTTTATTCCCCACACAATGTTAACAGCAAAACAAATTTTGTATGTCTATCCATATGGCCGCTAAGTTACTTTGTGTCGGTCCGAGTCAATACGACGAGGAATGTGGCACGCGCTCCACCGAGGCACGCATGCCTTCAAATACATTCTGTTTAAATATTGCAAGGCTGCCTTGCAGGATTCTTTACAATGCAGCAGCGATAAAACCATTTTATAATCGTGCTGAGGAAAAATTGGAAACCAGTATATTTAGAGCAATTTGTTTTGGCTCGAAAAGCAACTTAGGCATAGCCCATAGCGCAATCTGTAGTGTAATAGATTTAAAACATCTTGCAGTTCCAAATTGACATTAAATAATATATTATTTTATATTGCTTCTGATATTTTAAATTGAGACGTTTTCACCCAAAGATTTAGAAATAAAATATGGAATCTATATTTTATTTATTTTTGTTTATTTCATTTCGTTTGGCATTCAGTAAAAAAAAAAGAAATATCTACGTATTTATTTGTCAGTTTCATGTGAAATACTGTAGACTGTAGTATATAGACATAAATGAAGCGTATCTCTACATTGTTGTTGTTACATCTGGTTTTATCTACACTTGCAGATTATATTACCTGCTTGCAATAATTACTATTATTGGTCTAAGAAAAGTCGGAACATTAAAGGTATTCCAAGCGTTTCCTTTACTGAAAGGCAAAGTTCCCATAGCACTTCAAGTGTAGCGACTTAAATATTCATATAATTTAAATCGTAAAACCCACAAAAGCTAGTTTTATTAAAGGTTAAAAATGTGGGTTCGTGTGGTCGCGGGTTTATTAGCGGCACTTTATAAAACAAACAGTATTGCCCGCTTACTACGAAGCCTGTAGTGGCAACGTATTATAGACCACTAAAGCAATTTTGTTACCTTGCAACACTACTATAAAATAATTAACCGAACGGTGGCTTCATCATTAAGGCATTAAAACAAAAGTTCACAATTAAAAGTGTATAAACACCATCTAAGAAGCCTCGCCGCCTACGATAACAATCTCATTTTAATTTGAACCTCAATTACACATCATAAAATTGCGCTTAATGTGCTGAAAACAAAAAAGAGTCTCAGTTTTTGGTTCCGTTTTCGCTGATCGTGGAAACAATTGTACTTATTCACAAAGTCATGTAGTTTGACATTAATTTGCTCAAGCGTACTTCGTTATAATGTAGTGAATGACATTTACAAGCCGCTCTGGTGATTTCACTACAAATTACACAAAGTTCGCTTTAGGAAAATCTCATGGTTTCGTCGTGCGTGTTCATAATGCCGCCGCTTGCTGTCGGTTCGATTCTAACTTTGTCGGTAATTCTTTGGCGAAGCTAGGACGCAATCAGGGCCGTGAGGAAGGAGCATGCCAGGGCATAATTTAACATTATTACCTGTTTCTATTCTAAAATGTATACGTAAAGCCAACTGTTGTAATTAAACTGCAAAAAATGAATTCTCAACTAGTCGAGGATTGAATAGATTGCGTGTTTTGCCTGTCTTAATAAACGATACTCAGTTATGAATCTTGATTGTAATTTGACAGGTTTATTACAAATTACGAGTATAATCTAGATTTAATCGATATCATGACTGTTAATTGGTTTAACACGGAAAAATGTTATTACCTACGCCAATAACGTATGAAAGAAAAATTAAGTATCTTCATAAATAAACCGACGTAGTTGAAGAAAATGGATTGTCAGGCTTGAATTAAGTTATAAAGACAATATTAATGGTCAGTTTCACCAGTTCCAGATAAAATCTGTGATAGTTCATCAGTGACTTATCTTACAGATAAACTAGAACGTTTAGTTTCGCAGATAAGTATCGGATGGAAATATCTGGCAGGAATTATGAGCAGTATTAACTGTCAAATAACTAACTGACACTTTATTGTTGAAACCGGGCTTGAAACTATTATTTCTAGTAATTACCTAAGCATATCTAGACCTCGAATTTCCATCGGAATGATGAACCAATAAAGAACAATTGATATTCTGAATATTCAATGGTAGGTACGTACCCTTTCAGTCATCAATAAAATTACTTAATCAGTAGGTAGCACATATCGGGATAGGATAAAAGCATTTTTACGTTTTTACCAACATACTTTTTCCAGCTATTAACTACTCAATAAAAAATAAAACAGAGATATAATATTTCAGTTTGATTGAGTGCAGTGTAAAGTCCCAGTAACCCATATCCATTAGGTTTTGTAGCCGCGGCTGTTCTGAATGGCGCTGACTCGCAATGTTATGCATTAGTAATGTCTAGGGCTGCCATTGGTTTGGCTTTCCCCGGATTTGTCCTAGCTTGGAGCCCGTCCGGGGGCCGTCCGGGCGGGGTTTCAAGAAGAGTCCGTGGAAAACTCGGACACTTTTCACATGAGGAAGCACCTCATTGAATTTCAGTATTTTTCGGCATTATTGTGTAGAAGTAAATAAATGAATTGAAATTGGGTCCTGTTTTTACAAACTTACCTACTCGTAAAGGGGAAAAATGCGATTTGAGCCAAATGGTTTTTAAGAATCTTTGTCCAAGTTTGGCTAAATTTGAGATGGCAGCCCTAGTTATACCTATCATAAAGTTTGATGGTTCATATTCAAGCGCATGATACTCGTACCTAGGTATGTAAATGGGTACCTGCGTTGGATGGTATTTGTAGTGGAGCTTAGTATAAATGTGGGGGTTTATGTAGACTTAGGCGCTTAGGGGTTGGGGTTTTGATAAGTTATATTATTGACATGGAGGTAGAAATGAAAACTAAAGTGAAAGAAAAGGTCAAAAAAATGACCGGGAATATATGCTAAAACATATTTATATTAAAAATATTCTGTTGGAATTTCCTATCTTGCTAATTTTCATCTTTACATGTGTCTGTGTAAAATATGAATATGAATATTGTTCTAGTTCCAGTACCAATTACATTTTGGTCAACTGTTCTTCCGTAAATGCCGAGACCAAGTCCATACAAATCTTAAGTAAATACCTACTTATTATAAAAATAAAACTATGAAACCTTCACAAACCCAACACCATTTGATTAACACACTCAAATATTTACTATTAAAATAAAAACCAAGATAAAAATCGCGTAGCTATTACGGCGCGCTAAAAGTAAACTATAGCTCCCTTAAATTTTATTACATATAAAGTTAATTTGAATAATTACGAGAGCGCTAAGTGTATGGCGTAGCACTTATTTGTATAACGGTGCTTAATGTTCGTAAGAGAAGCAGAACTGATTTTATTGCTTTCATTTGACTAAATTATATTTATGTATCTACCTTCCTTTCACTGTATATTTTTTCCACTCACTTTTTTTTCTCAAAGTCTAGATACCCGATTCTTCATTTTATGTCTCTGAAAGGATTTCAAAAAATCCCACCTTAATGGTCGCTGTGTCATAAAAGGAATGAGCTCCTTCAAAGTTCGTAGATGTGCCTAGGATAAATGCTGGCTCTGTGTTGATATGTCAATCACGTTAAAGTTTTATCGCTTCTCACTGAACTTTATTGAACCAATTTTGGAGAAAAATTAAAGTACCCATCAAAATGTAGTAATAATTGTTTCATAAAGCATTATTTCTTTCTTAAAAAATAAATAAAGCTGTCCCCAGTTATTCTACAAACTCCAGATAATAACATACCTACTTTATCTTTCAACACATAAACCAACAGAGCTCTTCTAAAAACCATTTGTCAGCGAGACCAAAAATCGTGGAGACCGAAAGAAAGGGGACTGAAGGGTCGATAATTTTCCCGGGTTCCGATTACCTAATGTATTAGAGGATAAGGCAAGGGATGTATCGGCGCGCGCTTCGAACAGCGGAGCGAGCGACCGGAGCGAGCAAGCCCCGCCCGCCCAGCGCGCAGCCACTACGTCGCACGCCGCGGACGCGATCGGCCGCACCAACGGCCCCACGCGCAACCTCACATACCTAGTGCACATAATTAATTTACAACACAGTAAAAGTGATGATACAAGTTTATCGACTATAAATCTGTGCAGTGCTGTGATCGCGTGTCACAGGTAAGTGATAATTGCTCAGTCGTTGCCGCACTGTTTGTGATGCAAACACGCGCCCGTGTGAATCGCGTTCGGACAACAAACCGTCGGGAACCCTTTGGGTGTCGGGTTGTTGTTGGTCTGTGACAATTCGACACTTTTCGTTGAATGCTGAGGACCGTTAAGAATTTCTTGTTATGAGTAAACGTCTGTTGTTTTTGTTGTATGTTTTATCTTCTAGTTTGAAGACGTGACGTAGTGCAGTCGGTCACGCTAAATTGGCCATGGATTTGCTACTGACTCTTAGTGGAATTAAGACAAGTTTCACGCAGCAATTTGTTTAATAACTCTGTATATTATCTCTTAATTTGAACGCTTATATACCTTGTTTATCTAAGATAACTTTATTTACGATTGAATTAATTTACCCAACAGATATAAACTTGATGATTATAATAAGTGCTTGTGATTTACTTTATTAAAGTTAAAACAAGCTTTGCACAATGAAGGTAAATAACACTTCAAGCATTTTAACAAACAATAGATTTAATGTATCTATACCAGGTATTCAAGATATCCTGTGAGACTAAGAAAATAAAAATCTTCCTAAAGTTAAAGAAAATTGTATTTCTAGCCATCGCAACCAACAAATTCAAATTACCTACCATTTTACATAGTTGAAAGTTGTTACAGATTTTCTTACCTACCAAATGATAGTTCTGCTTAGTTACTTAAATTCTAGACTGAATTGAATGCCGTCGCTAGCTGTTGCCTACAAATAAATCATAGGTGCTTACCTGTTTATCTGACACAAGTTAAAGTATTGTTACTAATATCACGATAGGTACCTACTTATATTCATATTAACAGTATTTTCAATTTATTAATTGAAATATTTACATTAATTTAAAAAGTAGTAAAGTTATAGGTATAGGTACACTTATTATCTAACATATTTGTATTTTAAATGTTATTTTATATAAGATACTATCATAACTCATTTACTGAGAATTTTTATACGGTAACAAAATATTTTAAAATGGCATCTAAGTCCTTAATAGGTTCATAAAACCTTGAGATAATAAATTCATTGCCATGAAGATAATTAATTTGTATAGATAAGTAATAAAATAAATCCATACAAATCTGATGCAGTTGATTTATTGTCTAATTAGAAACCGAAGAAGGAAAATAGAAGTCTGAAAGGTATTTCTTATTCAAAGTCCTAGCCCCGTTCAATGTCAGTGGGCTATTAATCGAATATTTATAATGTATATTTAAACAATAATTCTTATTGTCTTTTGTTTCTT
Organism: Helicoverpa armigera; assembly: GCF_030705265.1. Lineage (NCBI taxonomy): Eukaryota > Metazoa > Arthropoda > Insecta > Lepidoptera > Noctuidae > Helicoverpa > Helicoverpa armigera. The sequence goes on along the minus strand of NC_087133.1, from coordinate 4,943,694 downwards.
TTGCTTTATATTAAAACAGATTTATTCTACAAAGCACTTCATTACCTACTGTCGTCGAAACCTAGTCTTCCATATTCAACTGCTCATTTCTGTGTTAGCAGTTTTCACGCGATTTCATACGCATCCCGTAGAAACTTATGCCCGTACCGGGATAGAATATACCCTATATTACTGAAAAAACAGCGTAGGTTTTCAACAGTGAAAGAAATTTTTGAAATCGGTTTAGTAGTTTTGTTTATCAAACTAAAAATGTATCTATTAATGGTTGGATACTTATGATCAACACTTGAATCCGTCGCTCTTTTGTATGTAAAACTGACTGGCGTATATCAAGCTAAGTAATATTTTCCATGATAAGCTATCTAGCTCGTTGTATAAACATTATTGACATACTGTCCTTTAGGTCACCTAAACGTAGGTAATACTTACTAAATGAATAATCGACAAGGAATAATCGGCAAGAAAGTACCTTAACTTTGTGGTCATGTAGAATGCCGATACGGCTATTATCAAGCCAATTGTACGTAGTTACGGCCAATGTTCTTAGGGCTAAAGAGCCTCGATCAACATCTTACGAGGCTCTCGTTAGGCGGCTGGATCAAGGGACTGATTCAAAAGGCGGCACTCCTTGATACGGCGCGTATTGTGAGGAGGTTTCTGTCTGTAAAGCCTTATCCACCCGATAGCTTTGACCCTGTTTACGATAGGTACTGGTGGTGTACCTATTTTTATATCATGAAATTATTTTTTATCATCATACTTTAAAATGTACCTATCTCATAAATATGTTAGTAAATCATAACAATGGCAAAGTAATGTATAGGAAATTATTATCGCAATAATATAAAAGTAAACACACTTCCCTAAGTACTTAAATACCTACTTATTTTTCAAGGAGACTATTGCTAATTAGGTAAATACCTAAACTACATAGATAACCTTTTAAGAAGTAGGCATCCATACTGCAAAGATGGCTTTCTAGCAGAATCCGAATGATTCAAATGCTACCAAACCAACCTTTTCGTAGACATTCAAGAGCAAACGTACAGAAGACATCAACGACCCATTAGAAGCATTAAATTGGCAGTAATTTTATGTGAATTTTACTTTATTTTATTTCGCTAAATAATATAATAATTAAGGTAAACGTACCAATAGTCGTCGGATTTCGGAAATCACTGACTTTGAAGCGCTACTGTGTGTTAAATATTCAATAGAAAATGAAAATTTTTGCATGACGTGATAGAGTATTTATTCATTATTCTAATTAACTAATGGTTTTTTAATCATTTTGATGGGTTTATATACTTATTAAGGCAAAAGTAAAAAAAGGGCGATTTGTACCAATAGTCGTCTAATTTGTACCGATACTCGTCAAATTATCCCAGTACTCGTCAACTTTTAATGCTAATGTAAACTCTCTGCTCTTGAACATAAGGTTCAAGTTATGTACATTTTTTTTGTGCTTGAATTTGTTAAGCATACTTGTGCTTTTGAAACATCAGGTAGGTAGATAGATAAAAAACCAAATTCCTATTTAGAATAGCAGGTCATAATCTGTTAGAAGAGCAGGTATTCAATAAAACAGATACATAGTTGCATTTTAATTTATATTCCTATCTATCAAACACTTGGAATCACAAAACCAGTGTATGTATAAAATATCTATATAGTTATCGGCACGAATTTTGAGCTCTGACCTACATCTGCGCAGAAGTGATTTATTAGCAAAGAACCAATCCCGAGTGACCGCTATGACGCGATGCACTGCGGGCCAATCACCGCTTTAGCCCGTCCCCGCTCGTCACTTCATACCACAAAAGGGACCCAATAAATACTTCTGCGCAGGAGTAGGTCAGAGCTCAAGATTCGTGCCGATAACTATACTAATAATATAAAGCTGAAGAGTTTGTTTGTTTGAACGCGCTAATCTCAGGAACTACTGGTCTGATTTGAATATTTCTTTCAGTGTTAGATAGCCCATGTATCGAGGAAGGCTATAGGCTACTTTTTATCCCGGTACGGGAAGTAGTTCCTACGGGATGCGGGTGAAACCGCTGGCAGAAGCTAGTATGTTATATTTTTTAATCATAATAACGATGCAGTCATGTGCATATGTAGCACGAGTAAAATAATTACTTTTAAAATATTTAAATTGTAAAATAAAATAATTAGTATTCACAAAAAATAAAAGCCACATTCATTTATATAGCTTATCGCGAAATAATTACTAACATTCATAGATATGTAGGTAAGGTTGTCATTCATCAAAACTTCTGAACTGCTTAGCGCATGCTAAGTACCATTTGCAAAAATCTCAATAGGCGTTTTAAACTGTCTACTGTCTTAAAGGTATCAATCAAAAAATAAAATATGATTAGGTACAACTAACCGTTCAAACTCAATAATAATAATATCTAATAAGCCCCACAGGGCATCTGAGGTGGATGACGGGGAGTAGCGACCCCGCGGGGCTATATTTCCGAGTGCTCCGGGGAGAGTATACTGTCCCCCATCTCCGGCCTGCTGGAGTGAAGGTCTCCCGCCTCTTGGCTTGCCTTCATTGGCCGACCAGAGTGGAGTCGCTAGAGCAGGGTTAGCAGCCCTGCTCGGAGGGTAGGTGCCTCGTGGTAAGTGGCGAGTGGGCCGGTGATGCTGGACCCACAGGGAGCGCGTGATCTGCGTTTAAAGTCCGCCGAGGTATCTTCACCCTTCAGCCGCTCATGTACCTGTTGCCCTCTTGTTGCGATTTAGCAACTGATTCCCGGGGGCCCAGTAAGTGAGGTGGCGAGTCTCCACCTGCCATTTTAACATGTATTTTATACATTGTCATCGGCAGGTGCCATAGTTCCTCATCATCATCATCCTCCCAGCCTTTTTTCCCAACTATGTTGGGGTCGGCTTCCAGTCTAACCGGATTCAGCCGAGTACCAGTACTTTACAAGAAGCGACTGCCTATCTGACCTCCTCAACCCAGTTACCCAGGCAGCCCAATACCCCTTGGTTAGACTGGTGTGAGACTTACTGACTTTTGACTACCCGTAACGACTGCCAAGGATGTTCAAGGATAGCCGGGACCTACAGTTTAACGTGCCATCCGAAACACAGTCATTGGTGTCATTGCAGGATATACTTAGAAAGTACATACAAACTTAGAAAAGTTGCGTTGGTACTTGCCTGACCTGGAATCGAACCCGCGCCCTCATACTTGAGAGGTTGATTCTTAGCCCACCCACCAGGCCACCACGACTTTTTTCCAGGTGCCATAGTTCCTATAGTTTCCTATATCCAATCAACATCCCTCGCAACGCAATAGCCAAAGCAGTTTTCCTCCATAGTTAGCAATACTTTAGCACAGAACCGGAGATTGTCCTTGGGTTCATTTCTATAGTATATACAGGGATAATCGTCGGTTTTTCATTAAAGTTGTCTTAAAAGGGCGTTTTAAATTTTTTTGCTGCATCTGATGTTGTGTGTGGGCCCTTGATTTACAGCTTTTATGACTTTTAAAAGGCCCTCTTGCTTGTAGTTTCTTTCAGTCATGATCTGCTATTAAAATTACGATCATGCAATCACTAAATACAGACAATTTTAAATAAAAAATCTTACTAAAGATTACTCTTTACCCATCAATATCGAATACGACAAGCAAAGAAGTGACAGCGATGGAAGCTATGTCATCTTAGTTTTAAAACTGATTTTAATATTTTTGCGTCAAAACTAGTTGAATGACATAATTTTTATACAGGCGCTATTAAGGCACGTTAGGAAGACGCGGTACAATACGCATAACGAAATGCAGTTATTTCTAACAAAAAGCATAGTGTAAGAACAGTCAATTTTTGTTTGCCACAAATTGTAATCCAAGGGTAGTAGAAACAAAGGCTAGTGCTAGACCTACTTGTACCCAAAGCGGTAGATCTTAATCAAATGGCGGAGGCCTACAGCGGTCAATATATACCTGAAAAAACACTCGTAGAAAGTGCATACTTATAGAAAACAGGGGATTTAACCATTAAGAAACATATTAATTGAATCGAATAACATGACTGTGTACGTGCATCTAGAACCAGCAGAGTAAAATTTACTCCTAAGAAAAAGCTTAAAAGAAACGCAGTTTTATGAACAAATGTAATCTTAACCTTAAATATGTTTGTTCTAGACAGTTATCAATTTTGTAAAAGTCCCGATATTAGCTATTTATTCGCATTTTGTACTGTAAAACACAAAATATCCTCATTATGACGAGTTTAGGTGCAACTTTTGAGCATGTCCCAGTAGTCGTCATAATAATTGTAAAATTGACGGTTTTTGGGTCAAATGGGAGTTTTGAAGTACCAATAGATGTCACATTAAAAAAATATATCTTCTATGTTAAAAGTATTCCAAATTGCATAATACATCGCTAGCAAATAAACTTAACTATCTAATCGAACAAAGAAACATACCACAGACCCCACTGGATTTATGTAAATCAAAACACAAAACCACGTGCTGAGTTTCACTTTTGACAGCTGAACTTCACGAAAAAACGATTTTGTTAGGGCACACACGTTTGAAATAACATATCTTAGAAGCCGTGACTGTTAAAACCCCGTATTGTTATTTCAATTGTGCAATATATTATCAAGAATATGTTGATATATAAACCGGCCCATTTTAAGTTCAGTAGAAAATAATAATAAAAGTTTTAAGATTAATTGACGACTATTGGGGCATGACGAGTTCACCCGCGTTTACCTTACGTGGGTATTTTAGATACAGTTAAAGGATACCCACATAAGAAGTTCTTTGTTTTCTTATTGCACAACATACAGAACTAAATCCATGAAACAATACGAAATGAACCTAATCGTAGTTAATGGTTAAAGTTACATTGCATAAAAATACGTTCAATATATCAATCAATAAAACTCTTTTACTTTCATTTAACAGTTCAAGTTTCACATGCACAATGCTCCTTAATTTTTACAAGTAAGTAAATCCTTAGTAAGTAGATAGGTATTTAATACTCGCACTTTTCCTACATATTTGCTCATACCTACACAAATGTATTGTTAGATATATTACCGTACACAGCGTAAGTTTATTTATCCGTCGCACAATGTTTACGTAGGCTTCTCTGTAAAAGAGAAAGTTTCGTGTGTACCTGCCAATTACAATCTACTCAAGATATACTATCGATGAACAGTATTTTCTCTAAGATTAGGTACATATTTCCTTATAAAGCGCGTCTTTTCCTAGTTTGTAAACAACGTTCACTGATTTCTTGTTAGATTTCATATTTTTCTTCACAATTCTTGTACATACTTAGCGGTTTGCGTAACTTCGGTTATTAATTTACAATTGTTCAAGATTTTTACAGTCTTTACCTGTAATTTACAGAGAACTGAATGTTTGGTACCTACTCAGTGATTTAAAAGATGCAATGTTTACAAGATGTGAAAAAAACTTGTGGGAAGCTCGTAAGGATCTTTTGTATCTTGCAAAGTTACTCCTTCCTTTTAAATTATAAATTAGGTACATGTAGTTTCTAGTTCTAGACGGGATGATCGGTAGATCTATTTCATTTAAGTATTGACAGAAGGTACACGCCTCTGCAGCTATCCAATCAGTAGGTACTTGCCAGTAGCTATAGAATAGTTCAGAATAATACAGAATATTTCACAGTAACCTTGATTCCTCTTACTTCGTCGAACTCAGCACGAGACACGTAGTGGTATAAATTATTTCTATCCGTCCATCACGAGAGATTTGCTAAATGAATGACACCAGCCGTAAACTCATAATAGTTCATATAAAGTCGATTCACCCACGTGCATACGGTACCCATACGTAACTTTTTACTGAACCTTAGCGTGTAAAGAATAAGGTTTAAAATTGCTTGAAAAAAGTAGGTTGAAGAGAAAAAAATGTTGGTATAGTGAGAGAGACATGTAGTTTATTACACTTTATGCCGTTCGACATAAAACTAGACACCCAAGTAGTGGATTAGAGAACAAGAAATCCCTGCCATTGCGCAACTTTGACGTTGTAAAGCCGTTTAGAAGGCGGAGGTCAATATTTAAGCGTCCACTTGAGTAGCTTTTACGATTTGTTGTTATTGTTACAGTTTTACATTTCAATGGAGATTTAAGGGGTTATCATTTTAATTCATAGACGTAGCGTTTGTTCGATTGAGTAGGAAATATATGGCGTCTCATGCTTTAGTATTGTGTCTATCTTCCTACGTAAGTAGGTAGGCATATTGGTTATTATGCTCACTATATTCAGATATTAGATATGGATTACTTTACGCCCTGTTTATAATTTACAAATTTTATACATACTAAGCTTATTTTTAAGTTGTGAGATTTACCAACGTTTAAATCCGAGAAAGTATATTATACCGTTTATTTTTTTATATAATGTTAATATTGCCTTCTAAATCTATATGTGCCTATCGACAGGTTCATTTACCTATATAAGGGTACAGATACATATCAGACCAAACAACAACAAATATCACAAAACATCGATCCATTGCGATACCGTTCGATTTAAAACGATTTTATGGTATGTTTTATTTAATCAAGAGAAGTAATAAACTTCACTCAGGTAATTACAATCGAGTAGTGAGTGTAAATTTGTGGTGGCACGATGTTATTTGAAGAAAAGAATCGCCATTTAAACTAGTGAAACGGTGGGCTCTAATCAATATCCAATCAGTGTTGGGTAGTAAAGTTAACTAAGCGGGAAATTAAGTGCGTCCGCGCGGGAATTGTCTAACTATAGGTACCGTGCTGCCTACTTATGTAGCTCAGTCTACGTCATCATTGTGTTATGTAATGTTATTTGTTCCTTGCAAAAGATATAAGTAGGTAAGTATGAAGAGGTCCTTTAATATAGTAGTGATAGTAGTAGGTATATACCTGATCAAAACCTACTCAATACTTTATTGCACTCCATAAGTTTCATAAAGGTGTTAGGTACATAGGTTATAGAAGGCGACATAGGCAAGAGAAGAGGAATCCTGTTTATACCTATAACATAAGATATAGGTATGTATAGATGTAGGTATGTATAGATACTTCACTTATAAACTGATGGTTTATTTTTAATCCGTTGTATGTCGGAGCGCAGATAAACGAGAGACGCAATTGATTGTCTATTGTTTTATAATAACCGACATACAAAAGGTTAAAATGATAGGTCTACATATTCTATATTATAATTATAGGTATAATTGTTTTGAATTTACTAAGATTGAGATTGTGAAACTTTTCTGCGAGAAAGATGCTTCACAGAATGCGCCCTTTTGGAACGAAAATATGGAAATCGTAAATTGTGTAAATACGAATCGTGAGTAGAAACTGTACATTTATACTGATTATCGTGAATTTGTCTCATCTTTAATGTCTATGTAGGAATGGCGATCAGTTTATGTGGGCAGTAAAATCATTGTGAAAATGTAAATGTCACCTTAGAGATTGGTGCCGATATGGATATTAGTTAGACAGTTCTACCTAACAATCTAAGCAGGCTAAATTTGCAAAAGATTTTTTGATAGATACCTATAGTTTCTACTAGACAGTAGGTAGGTACCTATTAGCCTATTATCCAATTACCCAATGATGGTTTTAGACAACACTTAATACTTTCTGAAAAAAATAAAAAACAAATTAAAATATTAAAAAGCGTCGTAGCCGCGTAGCATCGTAGCCCAGTTCGTAGCCCTTACAAAAGACCCTAATATTATTTCTATTACTTTTCTATTTTTTCTCTGCATTAGGTATTTATCTGGTAATACCAAATCGCAATGAAGGTACGTAAGTACCTAAGTACTTACCTATCGTAGGTACCCTTGTATCGAAGCACCGAAGCAAAGCATGGGACCAAAGCTATAATTCTCAACATTATGAACTTTTGAGTCAATAAATCGAGCGAACGACTCTAAAGGTTTGTTGTTCCTCATAAACGGTTACAAATGGATAATAAAATTGTAGTTGACGGTAACTGGAGTCGTGACGTCACTGCACACAAATTATAGGCTGGATAGGTTAATGGTCTGTTTATCATTAATGTTAGGTTGTTACGGGGCGTTGAGTGCTAGCCTTCTATTGTTTTCTTGTGAAGTTTGGCCATATTTATTTTTGGATGGTTTTTCTACCTTGAAAATTTATTTGGACTAGAAAATACCTACTAAAGTTTTGTACGTAGGTAGGTCTGCCAATAGGTACCTAGTTAATTATAACTAAGAAATGGTACCTACCTACCTACCAACATAGTTTTTGTGATAGGGAATATACTAAAGCCAAGAAAATGTTCCTAGTTTTTTTTCTAGTTTGTTTAAAACAGGTTATTAGCAAGCCGGGATAGGCACTTATCTATCAAGAAATACTTATACCTAAGTAGTATTTTTCCTAGGTATTAAGTTAGTCAAATGGGTGTTTACCTCATACATTCCACACATCTTTACAAAATAAATAGTAAGTAGGTATAAAGTTTCCATACCTATGCTGTTCCAATTACGCCACAACAACTTAGGCACTCCACCCCTTACCTATTCGGTAATCATTTGACCAATATTCACAAACTCACTCTACAAGATGGCAATCGCCAGAAATGGCGGGATCCTCAAAGTTACCCGACTAACTTAAATTGTCATTATTCTTATACAAATCTTCTCCATATTGAGGCATACCTGATTTGGCAGCGTTATCTTTTAAGCTCCACCCCGTATGGAAATGTGACAGTAGCAAAGATGGCAGATACTTACAAAGGCGGGAGCGTTTCGGTTTCGTCCGATCCTCGTGGGCGGGGCTTACAATAGCCCAGCCCTTTGCAAATGGCGCCGAATTCAACCAATGCCGTTTGGTAGTGGCTCTTCCATTTTAATTTTTTTGTCAGTTGCGCGGCATCTGGTAGGGAGCCAAACCTGTTGGTGACCTTTTAGCTGGCTAAAATATTTTCAACTTGAATAATGTAACATGGTTACTTTTGATTTGAGAATGCAGCATACATCTACGGTACCTATACCTACTTACCAAATTATTTACAAATGAATGAATATAAACCCCCTCTTTCCTCTCACGTACCCATTAAAATATAATTAAAAAGTTGGGTTTACCTACAACAAAAAAAAAAACAAGATTTTTTTTCCTTGAAGATTTTAATTTTCTTTAATTTCTATTTGCATTTATTTTAAAGCTAAAATAATACACTTAACAATATTTTAACCAGCTCATTATGAAGAGGCAATTTGCTTCTGCAGTGGGGCCGTAGAAAAGATTGATATTCTTGAAAGTGACATCTGTATCTTACACGTTTGACATAATTACTCTGGGAGCTTCCAAAGTCCGCAAAAGCTCTTGACAAACTTGCTACCAGTAGGTACTTAACCGGTTACGTAATACAATAGGGCACAGACAGATGTCGCTAGTAGCATCGCTCAAACTAAGTAACCTCTTAATTCTTACCGCGTCCAATAGATGGCGCTTTTATACTTTCACTTGAAAATGATGTGGGAAAGATTTTACTGGATTAAGTTTTAAATAAAACTACTTTTACGGATTTTATCGCGGTTATATTATATTATTTATGGATTTCAGATTGACTTGTCGTCTTGATATATGTTAATTACATTTTGATTTATTATTGACAATTTAGCCAACTTATTATTGAAATTTGGATGCCTTTGATTTCATAGCTTGAATAATCGGTGGGACAAACTTTGTAAAATATGTAGGTTCGATAGGGAACGGCTTTTGTGCTTGTCACTTAAATTCTGGTCATATTGTGGTAGGATTGTGGTTTGACAGCCGATGAAGTCTCTAGCCTGTGACTCCAGCTTAATGGTTTAGGCGGTGTGGCAGTTCTGCTTGCTGAGCTTCAACATGTTGGCAAGTACTGCACGACAACAAGCTCCGAGTACCGCGCCCTCGTCGCAGAACCCGCGTGAAACCAGCCACAGTTGAGCGTCTACCTGCTGTTCTTCAATACATAAGAGGAGTCACAGACAAGATTGGCTACATCTTGAAGCGAGCTTCAATCAAAACCTACTTCAAGCCGCTGAAGAAGATTAGTCAATTCTACCACCTGTCAAGTGTCACATACCTCTACAAGATGCGGGTGTATACAAGCTTGAATGTGATTGTGGTCTCTTACATAGGCCAAACTAAAGAAGCATAGGGACCCGCGTAAAGAACACATCGCCGATGTCAAACACCGCCGTTCCAGACAGTCAGCAGTTTGTGAACACACACTAGACAAGGCCCAGCATTACATCAGATTTGATAAACCACAAGTCCTTGCAAAAGAAAACCGATTCCTACCTAGGATGATTCGCGAGGCTATTGAAATTAAAAAACATCCAAATTTCAATAGAGAAGATGGCTGGGTCATACCACCTGCTTGGAATCCCATCATAGAAACTATTAAATCAAAATCCAAGCCTACAACTGCTCGACCTAAGGATACAGTTAGCTCGTTTTGCGTGAATCGGATTGTCAATAATAATTAACAAAATGTAGGGTAGCTGTTTGTAACTAATATATCAAGACGACCAACACCTTAGTCTGCCCGTGACCATGGATGCTGTAAAGGATCCGAAACGTCGGGATTAAATAATATAATATAACCGCGATAAAATCCGTAAAAGTAGTTTTATTTAAATGTCTAATATTCGCGTAAGTGTCAGAAATCAATATGGATTAAGTTTTAATTTAGTTTTATTTGATAACTAATTTTTTTGAGATTATTACTTGCTGAATTAATTACATAAAAGTTAAAATGGACCAGACATAATTTTTTATTCTTTAGGTAATTGAAATTAATTGAAAAGTTGTGCCGAAGTGTCCCCAGTGCCGTCTAAAGAAACCCCTTTTGATGACGCATTTATACTAATATTATAAAGAGGAAAACTTTGTTTGTTTGTTTGGTTGTAATGAATAGGCTCAAAAACTACTAGACAGTTTTTAAAAATTCTTTCGCCATTCGAAAGCTACATACATTATCCACGAGTAACATAGGCTATATTTTATCCCGGTACGGGCAATAGTTACCGCGGGACGCGGGTGAAACCGCGGGAAAACGGCTAGTCTACCCATAAAAGCACAGCGCTGTCTTTAGTATGAACATAATGTTTTTGTTTATTTTTTTGAATCCTTAAAGATCCGAAACTACTAAACCGATTTGAATGATTCTTTCACCTCTTTGAGAAGCTAAAGTTACACTGTCCTGGCGTAGCAATTCATGAAATGGAATATTATATAAGTTTGAGAAGTAGGTAAGTAAAAAGTTTGAGGTGTGAGTGTAGCTTTGGTGAAGTTAAGAAGGCTATATTTTACCAAAGATTCATAGATAGACTATTAGGTACTACTAGTGAAAATTGAAAAACTCGTAGCCATAGGCTGCTTATTATAGGTTCTTCAGGAAATCAATAGGAGGACTATTTTCAGCAAGGTCAATTTGCGGCTGAGAATTTAATTTTGATGTAGGTACCTAGGTAGGCGTATGCTGCATGTACCTAGGTAAATATCTGAATAAAATATGAGAGTAATATCTATCTATTAATAAGATTCGACTAGGCATGCCTAGCTTGGAGAGTAAATACCTACCTAGGTAATTATGACTGTCATAAAAGGATTCTGTAAGCATTTTGTTTTCAATTTTACTTTGGATCTTGGACTAGCTATAGGTACCTACCTACCTACCATTTCAATACCTAATTATGTTCAACCTGTTATAGGACTAGGTATTATGTAAGAATCCCATTAATATGTAAATCCTATGCAATTAACTAGCCTCTGTGTTTCTATTTCTAATTGCTTCTAGGCGACCTTTCCTAATTACCTCAATCTAGTATAGGTATGTATCTGGCCTTTATGTAGGTACCTATATCATATAATTTATAGGTAATTTTATTCAGAAAGGAACTCCAACAAAGGATACACATTACATGCATATTTATACAAAGTTCTTTGCAGATTTGTGCTCCTTCAGTTATAGGAGAACACATCATGCCTACATCATCATTTTAAATATAAGTTGTTTAGAATTATATGTATAAGTTATATAATAATTTCATAGGTTTTATAATAGGTGCAAATTAGCATTCTGTATGTTACCTACCTACCTACTTATTGGTGAAGTACTTACCTAAGTGTAGACAAAACGCTATAAACCGCCGTTTGAAATAAGGGCTGATTTAGGCAAACTGAGTAGGTACGTGAGTAAGTAAATTATCAAGTAGGTACCTACTTACCTATTGTGATAGTATCAAGGTATCTGGAAATAACTACTTTAATAAATACTGGTGAAGGTGACACTTCACCTCATCTTCCTACTGTTCCTATCGCAATTTTAGCTGGGGTATGCACAACATTGCTTTACAACCATACCGACTCTTATACGTATCTACCGTTAGGTAGCTCACTTTAAATATTATTTTTAACCATACCTACCTATTGAATCCAAGTTAAAGTCCAAGTTAAAGTCCTATGTTCAAGATAAAATATTTACTTCATAGAATTACTAAAATGGTAACTTTTGAAATGATACATATTTCAGATGAGGTAGATAGGTACGGACAAAGCAAATAGACATAGATCTACTTATTTGGATTCCCACCTACCTACCTACTAAAACAAACAAAAGATACTGACATCTAAAATTCGACTTTATTATACGAGCACCTTATTACCATGCAATAAGGAATATTTTTGTCTGCAGATGGTTTTGCAGAGTGTTATGATGGGGTGAGTTGGGGAGGCATCCCCCATATTGATCGGCAGCCATTTTTGTTCGCGCATGCGCTTTGCAAGCTTTGCTTTTATCGTGATTGGAACACAGATGGCGTTGAGAAAATGCATACCTACCTGATTATACCTACACCTACTTGAGTATCTTAGGTATACGTGAAGACATTTCAGAAGAGTACCTATACTATCTGAAACCGGTATTCTTCGGGTTTAAATGATTTTAAATGCCATGTAGTCGTTCGTAAGATATTTGTCTAAGTATGTTTAAACTTTAATTGGATAGTGTCGGTCAATACAAGAATATCAAGATACTTCCAATTATATTTATTTAACATGCTGAATCACTTGTGATAGCTACAATCTCCCAAACACAAGTAACCTAGATTGAAAATCTGCTGAAAAAGTAGACCAATATATTTTTAGAATGCCTAAATGAAAATAAACTAGGTGTCTATATAAAATTATAATCTCAATGTTTGTTTTTTTGAGAAATTCCTGTGGTAGCCACGTGGAATTAATGAATATGCGTAGTCATGCGCCGGCCGTCGGTAAAATGCCGTCGGCAAAATTACAGCCACACCTACTTATCTATGATTTTCCAAGCATTAAATATACTTACCTAAGTAAAAAAAAACTGTGGGCCAATTTAGTTTTAAGTATGTAGTAGGTGTAGTACTACAATGTTTTCATATAGGTACTTAAAACGTTTTAATTAATGTCCTGAAAATGACTTAGCACATAGAATAATTTTGTCTTGTTTCAGTATTCGATTTGATTCGATTTCGATTTCGATATTTCGATCTTAATTTGTTACTATATTTTTTTATATTAACTAAAACCTGTAGGAAGGGATGGAGCAAAGGATGCCCATTTTTAATTAGAGTGCTTCAAACACAAATAATTACAGTAGTAGTATAATTACAGCATTCTTAAAAGTAATGAAAATTAAAAAAAATACTAATTTCTTCAACAGTGTAACTTCAAGTATCGAACCGATATTCACGAAGGATCCTACGCAATGCCGGTCACAGTCCTCTAAAACGTATCCTTATATCACGAGGGTCGGTTTTATGTGCGTTATGAATAACGCGGGACCCTCCAGGCTGTCCTCTGGCTTTGTTATGTTACGCATACCATTATCTTGTATGAATATAGGCTTGGAAGTCACACAATGTCACGGCATGAATTTTGACTTCATTCGTGTGCTTGAACGAGACTGATTCGAACAGTTTGTTTAAAAAAGCAACGACTGTATAAAAGATTAAGTACCTACCCTTGAATATGTGCATTGGAAAACACTACCTAATTTTATTTCAGACGAACCAATCATGACAATAATTAAACGCTAGAATAATGAACTGTTACAGCCTTTTTTTATCGTCCCACTGCTGGGCACAGGCCTCCTCTCACATGGAGAAGGTTTGAGCATTAATCACCACGCTTTCTCAATGCGGGTTGGTGATTTCAAACTATATAGTCCAATAATGAAAACAATATATAATGAAAACGTATTAATTCATATCTTAACGCAAATATTTTGCGCTGCAGATAGCCTCCCCAAAAAAGACAATCAAGCCGTCCAAATCCTTGATTCAGCCAAAGTTGTTATTCTTAAACATGAATACCAGGCTTGTTAGACAGGGGTCGTAACGTCTGTCTGCGCCATCAACAAACAAAATGGAAATAAGATGATCTGTAGGAGTTCGTCGCCCCTGCTGTAAAAATATCCGTCGGTCAGAGCAGACGCCCGCCTCAGATACCGTGGACGAAACCAACAATATCTATTTTAGTTACAAAAACTCTGCAGTGTTGTTGTAGCTTAAATGTTAGACATTTTTCATGACAAGATTGTGTAGTTTTTTTGTGTTAGTCACATTCCGTTGGATATTGCTTGTTGGTACTAGTTGTTTTAAAGAATTTTTAGGATGCCATTTGCTGTTTCATTAAACAGATTATAGTATTTTAGTATCTAGTTTTCTGTAAACCTTTTAGGGTTTTTGAGTGGTGAAACTCGAATACTTTTGGGTTGGTAGATAGGCTACGGTATTTTCTTACCATAGATTTGATGATTTTATAACGATTTATACAATAAAAAAAAAACAAGTTAGGTATGAAAATTTTATCTCTTATGGAATATGTAATACATGTTGCTAAAACCTCACTCCGCAAAATTCTATACATAACCAGCTTAATACCTAAGAGAATTCAAAAGGCAAGATCCCAGCCCGCGTCACGTGCTTCTCGTAATAAAAGCCAGTCGAGCCACCGAGAAACGCTATCTCAGGGAAGTGACTTTCTTTTATACTTTCTTTTTACATTTATATACTTTTCTTTTACGCCTCCGTCGGGGACGCGACGTGAGGGAGATCTTTTCAAAGAAAATACAAATGTTTTACGTGGAATACCGAGCAGAATTTTTGTCAGGAATTTCAGGACGTAAAATGTAATTTATTGTGAACCAAGTTATTTTTTGTCTGTGAAAATGCTTTCGTTGTTGTTATATTTCATTTTGTTTGATATACCTACCTACAATCTACATTAGATATTGTCATCTATGTAGATATAAGAGATTGTAAGTATTAACACTGTTTGCAAAAGTAATTTGTTTTGGACTAGGAGCAAATAGCAGTCCTATAACTTTTCTTTTTGAATTTCGTAGATCAATTCAGTTTTATATATTCACGAAATATCACTGAATTAATTACTCATTCAGGCTTTACCATTAAGAATTCTGTTGTTTATAATGCTTAATTTGAGTAGCACCAGATTTATTACATCACTGGCTAGTTATATAACGCTTAATTATTGGGTATATACAGGGATTGCAATACATATTGGATGGTTATGTAACCCTAACGTATCACGGCGGTAGGTCTGTCGGTAGGCGATAATTAAATCTTCCGTCACGTGACATTTATGCTGATGCCAGGTACCCTCCTTAATGAGCAAGGCGGGCGCTTTGACCGATCCACAGACCCCTTTAATTAACATTTCCAAGATACCGTCCAATAATAACGGACTGAAATATGGGAGGCTGTATTTATGTAGTTTGGCTCATGTCAGCTATCTTAATTTACTCAAGCCGCTTATTCAAAGTAGGTGGTAACGTAAGATGTGTTTTAGGGTTTCGTATCCAACTTCCAAATGGTAAAACAGGACCCTATTACTCAGACTTTGCTGTCTTTCTGTAACCAGAATGTGTCTTATGAACTGTGATAGTTAAACAGAGATAATATATTTCTGTTGCCCCTATAATAAGTACTTATAACAAAGAATACTGAAAATACTAAAAAGTGTATTGGTTACATATCATAGCTGTCTTTCTAAGTTAAATTATGTAAGTAGTATGATTCAAATGAAAAAGAAATGATGTTCTAGATTTTATAAAACGCGTGTATAAAAAAACCTAGTAAATTGTACAATTGCAGAGTGATGAAACCACTGATGTTATCCAAGCATCTCATACTTTAGATATATTTGTCATTAACAATGTCGGTTTTGTCGGTTTTTTGGTCGCTGGGTTTGTTTCTGTCGCTGTCGTCGTTGTTGTTGTCGGTTCTGTTGACATTGTGGCTGATGTTCGAGATGTTGGGTGTGTTATAGTGTTTTTTACTGTCGCTGTCGTTTTTACTGTCGTTGTCACTGTCGTTTTTGTTGTTTTTGCTGCTGTTAGCGTTGTTGTTGTTGCTACTACCGGTGTTGTTGGTATTAGCGGTCATTTCATCCCGATAGAAACTGTTGACTACCACCAGGAAATAAACAAGAACTGAAATAGAAAAAACATGTAAAGTTAAACTTTTAAAATATTAACAACAGATTTTAAAATTAAACTTAAATAAACTTTTTTTAAAGCAATTGTTCAGCATCTGCCCAAGGAACTGCGAGAACCCAATTAACTATGTAATGAAACGAAAAATATGTAATTTCTTCTTTTAAAATATTAAATGAATGAATGAACTGTAGTAGGTAGGTACCTACTTTTGAAAAGTTGACGAAAGCAACAATATTCCTAATCTACTTACATAGGGCTCCAGCAAAATTTGCTCCCCCGAAAAGGTATGGCCTTGTGCATTCCTTTGTGACTACAAATAACATTAAGCAGCTTGTGACCATATTAAATAGGATCAACATTACTGTAGTATACATGAAAATTAAATATGTGGTAGGTTTTGTCTGAAAGTACATAAGAATCGAATTACAAAGGGTTAGAAATGTTATTGAAGTTTCTGTTGCTAACGTTTCAGTAGAGTGACTGTTCAAATTGATTCGGTCGTCTCTTTTGTAAAAACTTACAAACAAACATTTTTGTCTGTTGATAATACTACTAGGTACCTATAGATTTAAAACAGTACTTACTGAGTACATACAAATATTTTTAAAGATCAAGAAACATAACTTCTTCTTCGTCCTTCTGCTCTTTTCCCAATTTTATTTGGGGTCGGCGCAATATGTCATCCTCTTCTATTTTTCCCTATCACTCGTCATACTGACACTCACTCTCTTCCTATTCATGTCATCTTTCAAGCTTCTCAGTCATCAAGAAACATAACTGTGATTAGGTATTTAGTTTTTACAAACCTGAGCAATTCCGTATAGAAAAAGGAGCGTTGATATTAACGTTATCAAACACATTGCGCCTGCAGTCCAGCCTAAAATTTCTAGTACGGGGCCTATGAAGAAACATTTCGTAAATTCCCTATTTGCTGCACCGCCTGTGAATGTCTCAACCTGTAAGAAAGTATTTTTCTTTATACATTCTAACTTGATTTACAATAATTAGAAAGATAAAGTCTCCTCGTTCCTGAGCCTGATCTCTCCGGTCATGTCGAATTGCTGTCCCATCGGGCTACACTGGTGACTAAACGGGAAATAGAGGATAAACCTGTGTCTACATATGTAGGTATGGTTGCAAAGAGACTTTCTATGTATAAAGTGTGTGATTTTCTATGCAAAATCAGGGATCGCTTTGTCCTTGATTTTACATAGAAAATCCGATTTTTTTGAATATGAGACAAGAACCTATTGGAAAGCTATAGGTAAATAACACATACCTACCCAAGGTTACCAGATTTCAAAATAACTTTTTGAAGATTAGAGCGTAATACGTATTCAAGCACAGTGGACAAAAAATTGTACTTACGATGAAAAGTAAATAAATTACTCCTATAGCAACACAACCAATTTTTAAATTAACACAAAAACAACACGTTTTCACTTGAGGTAGGGGACCAAAGATATATAATTTCTTTACGTCTGCGAGATTAGTAAACGACATTTATGTAACGCTTATTATTTATTATGGATGACGGATAAAATTATGATGGGAGAATAGAGAATATAGAAATGTGTATCATAGACAAACTGATACTTACAAATAAGTAATTTTATATATAAACCTTTTTTGTTAGAAGAGAAAGCCTTGTGACTGAGGAGAGTTGTGATGTAACATATTTGTGAACGTTAAGGACCTGGCAATATACAAAACTGTAGTTTTAGTGACCCAAACAACCGAAGAATTTCGGAAAACTAAACTAACTCATTATTTTAATAAACTGCTATGTCCTCAATTTTATGCATAGGTATTTTCTCATTACTAATACATAATTGACTACCTATTTGCTGAAAGCTTTATCCTGAAAAAAAAAGCTAAGCAAGTGCCAATGTACCAGCGCTTATCAGATAGCACTCACAGCGTGTGTTCAGGTATTAACGAATAAAGTTTTTCAAGTACCTACCTACTTTGAAACATGTTGGTCACACTACTTGGTTACTTTTTTGTACATTAAAGAACTTATGAGGTATCTACGGTTAAAATGAAACAAACATAAATAGCGATTTTAAATTTTATTATTAAATAAAGTAGCTTAAATGATTCATACTATTGTAGACTGATGAAAACACTGATTTTGTGCAAGCATCTCACACTAAAAGTACATAAAGACGTTATCTATCTTCTATGACTTCGTTATCAGTGCTAGCAGGTGGTGTAACGGTTATTCGATGCATTATTTCACTTCTATACTGACTGTTGATCACTACCAGGAAAAAGAAAAGCACTGAAAACAAAACAAAAAAAAATGAATAAATTACAATAGATAAACAATAGATAAGATAATAGAAAATAAAATAACAGTAGATAAAAAAATCTGCATTGATTCAGAATCTTCCTGCAGGACTGTTAAACCAACTATCTGTCAACCTATTAATCAAGGTAGGTACTGGTGGTATCGTGAATCAGCGATTTTGTAGACTATTTAACTGCAGCTAAACCCTATTAAACCTATTTAGGTATAGGTACATTTAATTTCGTGAAATAATAAATAAACCTTTGCATAATGAAGAAGGCAATAATGCGCGTAGTCTACTCACATGCGGTCCAAAAAAAACATAGTGCCGCGAAATAGTAGCGCATCGGACAGTTTTTGTTACAATTATTATCTTTTGTAAAAACCAAAAGGAAAAATCCACACAAATTCAGTAAAACCACCACCATTGTGAGATGCATGATAGCTAAATAGACGTCACGGTTTTTCTGAAAACAAGCAAAGAGTGAATAAAGTTATACTTATTTTTCAATAAAATCTGTTCATTATATTTTAAAATAAACTAAATCTATATTTAAATAAGAAAAGAAAACTTAAAACTAATAAAGCGCGTCGAAAAATTGATCCTCATCGCCAGTGCTGGTTGCATTGCCACGTTGAATGGCAATGCTTAGGTACAAAGAATTACAAAAGCTTCGAAACTGCAGGGAAATGAAAATAACCTAATCATTTTTCATTTTCAAATTTAGCACTAATTAAAACATATTATTCGGTATCTTAGATATTCGAAATGTTTCAACAAACCTTAATAATCCCGAATAGGAAAACGAAAGCGGCTATACACATTACCGTACAGACGATCCTTGCTAAACAGATCATCATATCCAATAATATGCCTGTGAAGATGCATTTTCCATATACCACATTAAGTTCATTGCTAAGTATTGCTTCAAGCTGTAAAAGAGATTTTGATCGGATTCTTACTTCCTTCATAAAAATATCTTAACACCATTTCATTAAAATTGTCTCAGAAGGGCTTCGGCCCCACGTTCGCCTCCCAAAAATCCGGTACTCTATAGTTCCGACGTCTGGTAGTGACATACAAATAATATGAATAATGTCTCCAAACCTATCAGATTGCCTTCCCATCGGACTTCAAAAGTGAGATAATAGAGAGACTTGTGGACTATAATCAGATGGCAGATTTTTTTCGAAAACAGCTGCCACGCCGTAGCCTCTTTTCGGTCTAAAGTATATTGAGCTCAAAATTATAGTTGTGTTGAGTCTTCAAGTGAGACTTTTGTAATCAGTACATCCTGGATTTATAAAGGATATAAATATAAAGCAAATAAACCATAACTTCCTTGGTTTCATGATTTTATAGAACTACTTCTAAGATTTACAAATACCTGTGTACATTTCACAAAAAAATGTTACTTACACCGTAAAAAAAATACACTATGGCTATAAGAATGCAGCATTGTTTTAAACTGATACAGTAAAATTCCACTCGAGGCAGGAGGCCGAAAATATACCAATTCATTTTGTCTTGCTATTATATTATTAGGTTATCCATGGGTTATCACAGCTACTTTGACAGATGAAAGTATGCAGAGTATACAGAAATGTATATCAGATACAAATAGAACAGATAAAATAGGGTGGTAAGTTTTACAGAGTATTTATAAGGAGGAAATAGACTGGCAGTAGTGGAATAGAATTTTTGAAAATGTCGTGTAAGAGAAAGCTTTTCTCTTTCAAATACGAAAAATATGAAAGTTCCTTGAAATTCTTCATGTTTCAACTGAATGTTGGTACCTACCTGCTCATTATCAAAGCACCATTATGAACATGACATTGCTATTTACAAAAAATATATAAATAACATCGCTCGCTTCAGTCCACTGTTGCACTTATTAGCCATCATCTTATTAAAAAAAAAACAATGACCGAACTGAATAAAAATTTAATGCTTAGACAATCATGACCTTATGATTGTCCCTCATGATTTGTAGATCATTCGCTTTAGGTAATTTCAGTAATAAAACACACAATTAAATGATAACTGTATAATATTAAAATAACTTATTTTTTGACTTGGGTCTTCGTCATAGTTAGAATTTTATGGTAGCTTTTCAGGATTACTAAGAAATAGAAAAGCACTGAAAATAAATAAGACAGTAAACGAGTAGATATTTCATAACAAAAATATATAAATTATTTTTTAAGAAGAGAATGACTTACGTAATGTACTTATAATAGTTGAAGTTCCAAATATATACGGCGGTTGGCAATTTTTTGATTTCGTTTTTGATTGTGTCATCAAAAGTACGCTGACGACAATATTATACACCATCACGACAAATGTGGTATACATGAACCATAATACAGCAGTTGGACTTTTCTGCAAACATATAATAATATATAATTACTTAGATAATATATAAGTTTGTATCGATAAACATGCAAAATTTGGGAATACCTATTTCAAATACATTATTGTATAGTATAAAAAAACTTTAGAAAAACACGCTTTTATGAATGCACGTAAAAATAATTTCAATTTTTTTTCTAAGAAGCAAGCTTTATTCTTTAATAAGGGAGTGACAATTCAAAATTAAAGAATACGTGGTAACTTACCCTTATAATGACCCCATACAAGAAATAGAGTATCGATAAAAATAGATATATGGCGATAAAAATTGCTATGTAACCTATGATCTTCGTCACAACTCCTGTATTGTAGCATTCCCTGTAATTTTTATTAGCTTCACTACTTAAAACGGCCGTCAGCTGTAACGATAAAAGGAGACTATTTTAACTGCATTATCACCTAAATACTTAAGCCTGTCACGCTTTATTTGCTGAATGTAGGCATGATGCCTCCTCACCTCCATGGAATACTATTCTCAAATAAAATTATTAAATGCTCCGGTTGTACATTAAAATCTACCTAAGTATCATCAAATTATGTAGGAAGATTTCAGTTCGTCCACACCTTGCATTTGACGCAGGCTTAACGGTACCTACTGCGTGGGTAAAACCATACTAAATCGGTAATATTAAATGGATTTGCGAAGCCATTGTTCAGATGTAATTGTTTAAAGAGTCGCTGCAAAACATACAAATCGATCTATGAAGGATAAATTAAACAATTTGGGGAAAATATAATATTTTCCTGGGACAGCAAGTTCTTGTTAAACTAAGAGTGAACTTACCACAAATAATAAATTGATTATGCCTATAATAATACAGCCAAATCTTAGACCGAAACAACAACAACATTTTTTCGCTTGAGGTAAACAAACAAAAATGTTTACCATAATGATAACTTTATTGTATTACTATGTTGCTTATAAACGATGCTTACAAATATTATTTTGATTGGCTTGAGTTTCTATCTGTCACTGTCAAGTAGACTAAAGGAGAATAAGGATGTAAGACAATGGTCAGGTCATTCTTAGATCAACGAGTACGTAGTCTGTTCAGAGAGGTTCAGATCGGCATTCGATGTTGCCATTTTATGTTAAAAATCTAAGGATTTCAATAGTAGCCTCACTCAATAACTATTTGAATATGAAGTGAATTACAATATATAGGTACTGGTGCATTAACAGATCTGTAACTTTCCATGCATCAGTAACATTCGGTGTTGTAGCAACAGTATTCAATTTGAGTATGATATTATTTTGTACGTATAAAAAAACCTTTTCTTCAATTGTGGGTGATCGAATTTCCCACATTTGGTAATTTGATGGTAGTGACTCAATGGCTATGCATTCAGTAATATTCTGTTTGTATCAAGTAAGCTCCTCAATAATATGCGTCAGGTATTCATATGTGTGCAGGTGTCGAAAAGCTTATAGGATTCATTAAAATAAAGTTTCAAATATCATTTTAATTTATTTATAATTAACACTACAAAAGTTTACATATTATCCATAAGCGAGTTCACGATGAGTATGAAGTACATCCACACTGAAAATAAATAAAAAAGTTTTATTGATTCATATAAACGTCTCTTTTTTTAACATAGACGAATATTGACCATTTTTATATTCCAATTTACACTCTTAAAACCTAGACAAAAAAATGTTTTATAATAACCTGTATAAATTTTATAAATTTTGCTTAAAAATACCTACTCTTGTCGACAGTCAACATTATCCTCCTATCCTTATCAAAACTTTTAGGGGTCATCGAAGCACGTGTTTCTCTTCCATACTTTCCAAAACATTAATCAATAGTAATAAAGAAAAATGTACTAACATATAAAATATATGAAATGAGCAATACTGTCGCTTCCGTTAAAACAGTTTACTTCGATCATTTGAAGAGCATTATATACTCCATGAACACACATTGTAAGGGCTGTTGCAAAACCGAAGCCCATGAAAAGATCTGCTGTGAATCGATATTTGCCCTGAAAAGTTATTTTGATAAATGTATTAAATATACAGAGGTAATAAGACATTTTTTATTGAGCTTAGAGAAGGCTTAGGCACAGATTAGTAACGTATTCGTATTTTAACTTAAAACTAGATAGCCAGATTGCTAATTACAAGTCTTCACGGATAAAAATTAACTTCACAGATGTGAAGTCTTGTTAATTATTGGAATAATTGGAAATCCGAAACCAGCGAGCGGTTCCAAAGATTTATAATATTAGTTTAGATGTAGATGTCTTACCAAAAACAGTCCCAATAGGTAGAGAAAACTGCTGAGCAACATGAACAAGTCGAGTACAAAAAGTACCCACATTACTATGATTATTTCTAGGATAAAATCTCCCCTTCCTTCTCCCTGAAAATAAATTTTACTGCATGCTGGACAGAATAAGATGCGAATACTGTGCGACGTAGATAGCTGAAAAGGAAGAAATACATCTTTAAATTTAAATGAACAGATTAATCCACATATACATCAGCATGCAGGGCATCTGAGGTGGATGACGGGGAGTAGCGACCCCGCGGGGTTATATATACCGAGTGCTCCAGTAAGAGTACATTGTCCCCCATCTCCGGCTGGCCGGAGTGAAGCATACCGGGGGATAGGTCTCCCGCCTCTTGGCTTGCCTTCATTGGCCGAACAGAGTGGAGTCGCTAGAGCAGGGTTAGCAGCTATGCTCGGAGGGTAGGTGCCTCGTGGTAAGTGGCGAGTGGGCTGGTGATGCTGGACCTACAGGGAGCGCGTGATTTGCATTAAAAGTCCGCCGAGGTATCCTTACCCTTCAGCCGCTCATGTACCTGTTGCCCTCTTGTTGCGATTTAGCAACTGATTCTCGGGGGCCCAGTAAGTGAAGTGGCGAGTCTCCATCTGCCATTTTTACATGTATTTAATACATTGTCATCGGCAGGTGCCATAGTTCCCGTAGTTTCCCCATTCCTAGTCCATTAGCATCCCATTACAATAGCCCAAGTAGTTTTCACCCATAGTTAGCAATGGTTTAGCACAGAACTGGGGATTGTCCTTGGGTACATTTCTATAGTGTATATAGGGATAATCGTCGGATTTGTGTCACCATTTCATTAAAGTTGTCTCAGAAGGGCTTCAGCATGTTGGCTTCGGCCCCACGTTCGCTACCCATATAAATATATATAAATATATAAATCCGGGACTCTATAGTGCTACTGTGAAGCCCAATCTTAATTTGTAAACTGTGAAAACGTTTACAATTTGGTAACAAAATAATTGTTACATCATTATGTAACTCTGCTTTTACTTACCATACTCCAAAAAGCTATTAATATGCACGCTATTTTTAGTTTTCTAGTGCATCCACAGCATCTTTGCAATTTTGGTAAAGGCAAGCCCCCCATTGTAGGTATATATTCAGATAGATTTGTCTTTATAACTAAATATAAACATAATTGTGTTTGCTTAAAAAATAACCTCGATAAACTCTTAACTGACGTTCAAAGAGCATTCATGGAGAAAGGATTGAATTTTATTAACTTTTTGCGTTACATGAAGTATTGATATATATGTACATAGAACTTTTCGATATCTAAGACCTGAGTGCTTAGTGCGAGTTTTCGTGAATTTTTTTACGGACTCACATGAGAGCGCGTATACTAAGATTTGTATGGAACAAAAACAGCTCCACCTAGTGTCAAAAATTGGAACCTGTTTTTGTTCCATACAAACAGTGTTGCCAACAGTTGTAGAAGCTTACCACCAGAGTCAACTTTTAAAACCACCAGAAAACCACTAACAAAAATTTATCCCACACTTAAAATCACTAAATTCAGCACTAAAAAAATATTGTTTATATTTTATTGTAACCTAAAACAATTTAATCATCCAAAGATGTAACTTGGCAACGATAGAAAATTAAAACAGACAAAGCATTACATCTGTTTAGCAATTCATCCGACCCGATCCGAATCCTTCACAAATTATAATCGGCGTAGTAGTTTCACAAATTGTTTAGTTACGCATTTGACCAATGAATGAGTACTTAATATAATTATATAGTAGTCGTTCACCTTTTTGTTTTGTAGATGCTTTTTTGACATTCCGTGAGACTTCAAATCTCCATAGTAACTCCTTAAAGTTGTACCACAAAACTTACATTTCGTTACTTGACCCGCAGTACTTTCAACATTTCGCCACTAAATAGGGGACTTAAACCACCAGTATTAGTGGAAAATCCACTAAGTTGGCAACACTGCATACAAATCTTAGTATACGCGCTCTCATGTGAGTCCGTAAAAAAATTCACGAAAACTCGCACTAAGCACTCTGCTAGCTGTATTCCCGCATACCTCCTTACTTGGGCGTGGAGCTGATAAGTCGTTTAAGTGGGTTGAAACCTAATTCTGAAGGTACTGAAACAGAAAAAAGGAAAAAGCCAAATAAAAGGAAACATTATAATAAAACATTGCTTTATTTAAATAATAATATAAATTACAGAAACATTGACACAGTTATTTTGGGCTTGGAAAAACTTCTGTTTTACGCTTCGCTCTTATAGCTTCACTTTATAGTACTTCATAGTAGCTCACGGGCCATAGATAGCTTATCCAATATTTTCATATATTAGGTATCATGTCAGACTTTGAAATCACGTAGCTGTTATTTTGTAGGAATGAACTACTAATAAAAAGTAGGCCCACGCTGAAATGCAAGAGAAAAGACCAATTACTTAAATTGTACCCAACGGCAGTTTATCTTTCTCTCTTTTGGATTCCTCCCATAAATGAGTTCGTGAATATAATTCTAGAGTTTCTTGCAACTCTTGGATTCTGGTCAGTGGAGGAGGTACTTTCTCGCTTTGCAGGTGATACCAAACAAACTGCAATAAGTAGATCCAAGTTGCATACGCTGAAAAGTAAAGGGTTTGAGGACTTGTAAAAAATAGCCAAAAGCTCAAGTGAGTGAGTTGAAGAAAATGCCAGAGAGGCTAGTAAAAAATCTTATCAATTTAGGCTGGTATGAGCATTTTAAATATATACTAATAAATATTATACAATAATTTTCAAGGTAGCCTATTAAACGTATGCATAGGTATTATCCAAAGAAAATTCTACGCGCGTGACGAACTATCCAAGTTGTAGATCGTAGCTTCTACACTAAAGGTTGCATCGCATGTAAGATGCAGTTTACACGTGGTATGCCAGCAGTTTCAACTTTATGACCTGTTTTACTACACATGGCTTTTAGGTCCCGAAGGAATATAGTAGGTACCTACATTCTCTACGTTACAATACATGCTCTACTTCGAATATATGCATAGATTGTGGAGCGATTAGGTCCTTGAGATTTTGATGGTGAAAACCTCTTTGATATGATAGATAAGATACTTTTTGGAAGCCAGCTGGCAACTGCAACTGCCGACCTCACGAGCCGCAGCTGCACTAGGTTTGTATGTATTTACAAGAAGTCGTTTTGGATCTAAGCGGCTGCAGACGCTCTTAAGCATTGACCAATTTCATGCAGTTGCTGCAAGTGCGGTTGGCAGTTGCCTTTACAATAAATGGTACAATATTTGTCTAGTAAGAAGAAAACTTTGAAAATCAAGTAAAAATAAAGAGCATATGAAAATAAACTCACTGATAATGTCGATTAAACAGAATAAGAACTCGAAGACCGGGAAGGATCCCCCTACAGACATGCATGCGCCCACATACAGCATGCCGTAGATAAAAGACAATAATAATGCGACTACACAGGATATCATGAATCGTACTGCCGCTGGGTTAGATGGTGGCTGAAAATAACAAAATATTATTCCTATTATGAACATGGAAAAATCCTACATCTCTACTGTTAAAAAAGTAGTGATACTTAAAATTATTTAGGGATATAGAAACTATAACACATAATACGTGAACTTTCATAATCATAAAGGAATGTTTGGCTATAGACAAAAATAAGTGGCCACAAAAACCAGCAATCACAATATCATCGTTGTCATCTTCTCATGACCTGTTGAACAAGCATCCAACGACATGCATCTTTTGTCAGAACATTCTTAAAAAAAAAACAAGTAAAAATATTTGACTTACCCTAAAAAGTCTATAAAGATAATGTAAACTAAAGACAATAAAGACGATATCTGCAAGTAGGACAGCCCACCCCAACCATCGAACGAGGTTCACATAGGTAGAAGAAGTATTTGAGCCCTTCATCACATTTTTTTGAACCGCAGTGTAGTTTTTGGGACCCAAACATGATGGGCCGAGTCCTGCGTTTGCGCCGAAACCGAAGCTTAACTGTGGAAGAAGAATAAATATGTATGACAATGGTCTCATGACGGATAGATTTTTGCACCATGTAAGGTAACGTTATATACCTCCCAATGCAAATACGAGGAAACACTCCTCCTGTTACGTCGAACTAAGTATAATGTTTCAAGAAGTAGGTAACTGAAATACATTAACTTCGTGGTAAATAGGAACTTAGAAGCTGCAATTTTTTTTGTAGGTACTTTACTCACCATATTATTCAGGTTGATGTCCACAACATCTGGTCGAACCGCACTGGTAGTTACATAGCAGGAGACTCGTATCACAAACGAGTGACGTACCACCGCCCAGGAGACCGCTGGGCTTGTCACCTGTCAACCAATTAATCTATAAATTTCACCAAAAATAATATTAATTTCATGTCCTGAAAAAGCCTGTTAGTATACCAACAATGTTTGCAATTGTATGTACTTTGTACCTTGGCAAAATTTTTAGGTACAATGTAATGAGATCCACTGAATTATCGTAAAGGATTTCACTACGGATATTTCAAGAACCAGTCTACAGTTTGAATGGATTTCACGGTACTTCTTCGGCCAAATATAGGTACTGATGACGTTGCTACTCAGACATAACATGAAAGCGATTCTAAATATCTCGAGTATGTAGACGATAAAAACATGCATTAAGGACTTTTGACTTTTAAAACCAGACACTTACTACACCAAGAACGGCTATGATCGCCGTTGCAGTTTTTAAATCACTGACGCACCCACAACATCTGTCTACAGTGGGTATGTAGCTTCTTCGACCAATAGATTGACCTATATTACCTCGATTATTTCGATTCATAAGGAATACATAAATTAATAAACCTATCACAAATATTTAAAAAACTATCACTTTTTATAAAACTTATAAAGAAAACGCCGAGAACTGACACATAAATGACATGCACAGATGTTCTTTTGCACAGCTAATATTCTGTATTAATATCACGTATTTCGAGAGTAAACCAAGAAGTTTTGTTGCCACTTTTTCTTATTGGTACTCTTCGCTTATTTCATGTAGGTACATATATCTAAAATAGATAGGTAGTAAACAAATACTAATTTTGCTAAGGATTCCACCGTAATGCTTGGCTTAGTTTAAGCGCCGAAAACCGGGGGATTTCAGCATTATTGCTTCCCTTGGAAGTGCGGGCTGAGGGGGGAGGGGACTCTTAACAAGATTACATTGAAGATAAAATGGCTCAGATAATAGCGCCCCCGTAAGCTGGCTCCGAAGCTGGGCTCTAAACCAAAATTAAAATTGGACGAAAAGTTCAAATTTCTTTAATTTTGGCCTTACTCAGCTGAATGCCTTTGTATATACTTTATTTTTTTCGGCAAAAATAAGGGTCGGTTCATATCTGACGGAAAATGCGTCGAGCGTATCGTAAATGTATGATCGACGCACTAACGCATCATCGGTTAGGTGTGCATGATTGAATATTTTACCGTATATTTGTCAGTTCTGGCGTTACGCGACCGATAATACGCGACGTATATTCCGTTAGATATGAACCGACCCTAAATGTCTTCAGGCTTTTGAATTCATCTAATATTGTGTATTATTACGAAATAATTTCATACTTTAACCTTAGTTATCAAGATTTAAGATAGCTGAATTCATGGGATAAACTGAAATAATTACTGTGTAATTGATTACAAATGAACTTTAATTTTCAATTCAATTTAATGGAATTTATCTTGCGCGATGAAATACGGAATTTAATTACACTTAACACTTGAAATAATAAAATAAATTCCCACAGTAAGCCTTTAGTTTATTATCAGGTAGCTAACAAAATTAATTGGTGAAGAAATAATTAATTGTAAGAATGTAACATTTTTGATTCAGCTTGTGCTCACTGCTCATGTTATTTCATACATGGACATTCATACTTCCAGACATTACAAATCCGATGTTAAATTACTTTTCTGTGTTATTAAAACCATTTAGAAAATTATACCTAATTATCAGTTTATATCAACCCATGTCATGCCATTCTTCCACAGTTTCAGTGTTCTTCAAAACCGCTAGGTATCAAAACCAAAGATTAAATTACACCTTTCTACATGCCATGAAAGCTCTACCCCAGTAAAATAGGTACCTAAATGGCGAGCATTCTACGGCAGTGTCTAGTATTGATCGTCGCTTGTTTCAAATTCAATTCGCAGAGTGGGAATAACAATAAAACTTGGTCCGTGTATCTCCCAGTATCACCTGCGTTCCAATACGTGGCTCGAATATACAACGCTTTGTGATCGAATTTTAAAGTCGATGTACTATGTAAGCCTGCTCGAATATTTACTTGGAGAGTGCTGGAAAGATTTGAAAATGTATTTCGTCTATGAAGTACCTACATAGTTCGTTTGAAATGTTAGTGTGTAGTTGCTTACGCGATGCGTGTCTCCACAATGCGTTTTCTATTCTTGCATATTTTACTATTTTTTGCTTCCATAGTTACTTAGTTTTTTTTAACGTGTTATCTTTAAGTTGCTTAACTAGGTATAGGTAGTTTTCATGTCAACATACTATAAAGAGCTTTCGTTATTTCAACGTAAAGTTTAACGTAAACCTAATACCATTTATTCTACTCCAAGCATCGCGTTATTTAGGTCAATTTATCAAGGTAATCCAGCAGGAAATACGTATTTACTTCATGAGAACTCCCCATAAAAATCATTCCTTCAGTAACGATATTCGAAATACTTTTGAGACTACGTTGTGCGTGCTCGTAACTATAATCCCAAAAATATGGTTCTTATGGGCGTCGCATCGTGTATACATGTCTACATAGCATGTGTAGATCACATGCGATAAATAACAAGATTGTTTCCTCGAAGGAACACCCGCGTGCCACGCTCGTTCCCGCGCGCTATACCGAGAAACGTCAAAATATTTCATACAAAGACTTTTGTAAATATGAGAGGCGGACCGCGCTATGACATATATCTCTATTTTTTACAGCCGAAGGTCTTATCCTCTTAGATACGCAGCAAAAACACGCCTCGGGCTCGAGTCACGAATCGCAATATGGGCCTCGTGATAAATCTTCACGAATTCCAGTTTTATTTATTAAGTTGTATGGTGTTTTTACGATGTAACGCCGCGGGGGCGCTCATTACAACACTGCCTCCGCTGAACGTGATGAAAAAACTTTTCCCGACGATATCTTCTTGCAACATTAATTACGAAACTCGGAAAGTTCCTTGCCTTCGAATGGCGACGCTCATTTATATTTCTTTTTCCACTTTCTGCCGGAGTAGGCAACAATATATTTTTACGATTTTCTTTTTCTAGAATGAAAAGGGTCGGGCGTAGTTCCTTCGTAGAGCTGATAAGAATATATCGAGCAATACAAGCAGTAAAAATACTGAAGACATCACGTAGCAGAACA
This sequence comes from Helicoverpa armigera, assembly GCF_030705265.1. Lineage (NCBI taxonomy): Eukaryota > Metazoa > Arthropoda > Insecta > Lepidoptera > Noctuidae > Helicoverpa > Helicoverpa armigera. The sequence goes on along the minus strand of NC_087133.1, from coordinate 4,912,775 downwards.
GGTCTGGGAGTTTTATGTGAGCAATTTGGAGCGTTCACAAAAGAAATGCTAACGTTGACGCGAACGTGACGCAGCCGGGCGACCCCGGAGCCAAATGTGTCCTCTGGACCGTACGCTATACGTATTGTAGTTTTACTATCGTGACTTATTTACATTTGACGGCTTTTATTTCTTATACGCCATGTTTGGACCAAAACTTTTCTTTAAATGCCGTAGATGTACATAAATATAATACTGAAGCCAGCATTTTTCTAAAACTGTTCTTAATAACATTCCTACCTACATAAAATATATTTAATAATATTCAATAAAATGTACTCAATATAGCACGTAAACTTGAAACTCGGCAGTGCTTCAATAAAAAGTACGTCTGAATGACCTGCCACGGAGCGCAATCACCGCCCAAACCGGTAATGAATCGACCCGAGAGATACCATAATCGAATATTTTCGAGGGTAATGGCTTTTATAAGAGTTAATTGAAGTTCTGAAAGAGGCAAGGGTTCCGCAGACTAATAACTGCGTAGGGCGTATCTGTGACTTAATTTATGTTACTATAACTCAGTTGGACAGGTTGTGTTCAATAGGTAATTTAGATGTTGGCAACATTGTCGTAATGAGAACGGAATGGGGGAGTTTATTAAGCGCTTAGTGATGTACCGCATCTGTATGGTAACTTAATATTTGGGTGTGTAAAATACCCTTTTTCAAGATAATTTTAATACCAATTTTAGTAAGTTATCATCACGTTATACCATAGCCAGTACAATTAATAAAATATGATGAGCAACATTGCCATCGTTTTTGTTAGGTAATTGTAATATTGTTCTGCTTACAAAATTCATTTAACCCAAGACAATTATAAAACTTTTATACGTTATCTTGAACTGTTCGATAAAATACTCTTAAAGGCAGAGAAATGATGTCACATGAAGTCATATAATTCCAAAAACGGTGTTCAATATATACCTACTTAGGTACCTTATATATTTATACCCATATATAGATAGAGGGACATCGAGATATAAAAAATACATAAAAATCTGGATTTCTTAAAATAATACATTTAAAGTCAAGTAAGTCCACATTTTATATCTACACCTTCGTGTTATTAACAGTTAAGTAAAACATCTAAAGGGCGTTCCTCCTCCTTAATTGTGATAACGAACATACAACTCTGAAATATTGCGTAATCAACTTTATTCCTCGAGTGCGAAGGTGTTGAATTAATTGCCATAATGTGTTTCATACGACCTTTTAGAAGTAAAGCAGTGGAGCTTTGACTTAAACGAAAAAGCTCATAATGTACACGAGATATGGCCTCGTGTGGCAGTTTGTTATGAAGTTTATAGTGGAGCCAACACGGTTCTAGTTACATGCTTATTGGGAGACGAAAAAAAGGCGGCGATTTCGAATATTATCCGTAATAATTTAGGAGATTGAATCGCTTTGGTAGAGAAAAAAAATGGAAATTATTAAAACTGTTTGCCGAGTAATTGGATAGTTACATATTTTAAGTTTTACGATTCGTTGGTGGAGGTAATGTTATGATAAACGCCACGTATAATGTGGGACATGACGTCGGAATGTTATTAGAGATTTTTATTAAAACTACAGTCGTAAAGTAGATCATACGGGAACCGCTTTGGCGTTTAACGTTCTATGTGACATTACATTAATTTGTGATGTGGTGAAAGAGTTAATGTCCGTTTAACGGAGCATGTTTATCTGTGGCACTCATTGAAGGATATCGATTTTGTGATGATGGGTGAAATATCTCTTTCACTGTACTTTTATTTTTTCATTTGGTCTATAAAGTTTCACTTCAAACGCAGACAAAGGAAAGCTTGAGATTATTGCGTTACAATCAATAAATATCAGATCTCAGTCTTGCTACAAAATGCAGAAAAAACTAATATGATTTATGTAATACTCATAAAATATAAATATTTTACGAGTGTTAAATCTATATTAAATTTGTACGTGCTAAATGTAGCGAGAGAAAATATCATTTAACGGTTTTTACGATGCGATTTTACCGTAAACACATCCCTATTATACACTTAAACTATTGCTTTAATACGTATAAAATGACGCGGACAGCAAAACAGGGAAACCAATAAATATCGGGGTTTTGTACAAGGAAACAAATCTGAAATGGCAATAAACTCAAAATCTTTGTTCGATTTTACAAAGGAATCAAAGTCTGAAAACACTGACGTTGTCTCTCAATACCTGGACAGTTTGTTTCTGTTTAGATTTGTTACAAAACTATAGACATGTCTTAAATACTATTGCGTGTAGTATATTGCATGAAATATATTCGCTTTTATTTTAGCACAAAACTAGGCATGTCTGTTTTTACCTAGTGAAGCTTTTTCATCCACTTAAAATTCAACCACCAGCGACTTTAAATATTTTAGTGAAACTTAAAATTTTGGTCATTGTAGGCGGCGCGGGGAGACGCGGGGGTGTAGTAGGTGCTCGTAAACCGTACGTTTTATGGAAATATAAGATCCTTGTCGGCGACGGTACATGTCGATGTCGCCCTCCTCGCTCACCTCAGAATGTAATCTCTTGTACCTGACTACGTATCTCACATGCTATGGATTTTATCTCACGGTGGAGTTGTGTAGGCAGAGGTTAGGAAACTTTGATGTTTATAGCCACATAATGTATTATGAAGTATGAGTCAGCTAAGATACCAACTGATATCTATGAAATTCTCATCAATATATAGGTATAGATTTACCAAATGGTGTATATTTCCTATTGAAAGGTTATTTTTGTGATGTTCCGTGTACCAAATGGGTTTGAAAGCGTTTACGCTGTCATGACAAAATACCGTTACGTATCATGTTGATGTTTACGTGTGTAAATCCCATGAAGTCTTTGAAATATGGATGGTCCCAAATAATTTATGGTATATTTACCTACTTGGCTTTACTCGCTTTGTGACGATTTGAATAAATTTTAGCAACAACAACTGCATATAAATGGAACCTTTATCCGAGGCAATCAAAATTTGATAGCGATCCGATAGGCACGACTAGCAGTCGAAATACTCGAAATAGCGGGCATTACTTCCGAATTCTCAAATGCGGACAAGTCGAATCGATAGTCGATACCAATAAAACAGCGTCGATTCGCGAATACATAAAACGTCGGATTCGAGTCTTGCGCTCTTTATATAAAGCTAGAGAGAAGGGTTCCTCTTTTATTGCAAGGAATTTGCATATAAAGTAACCATTGAAGAAAGCGATCTCCGTTTGGCTCCGTGTATTTTTTCGTATTCATTGTTGCGAAGGCCGCGGCTCACATTTTGTTTTATGGATCGTGATGCTTTCTTAGCGTTTAAATAAATAATGGTATCAACAGTTTTTTGCTTTTGATTTATTTGAGAAAGCCTTTTATGTTTGGATGAGATGGTGAATTATGTTTGTTTAGATCGTAAACTTACAGAATTCATATTTGTATCTAAACTGCCTCTATACAATTAATCAAATGTATTTTTTTCTTTTTCAGATATTAATGGATTGCCAGTCAATCAGATTGTGGATTAATAAAATCGGTAAGTATGCATATGGTATCGATTCATTTGAATTTTACGGTAACATAACATTGTTGGGGTCACATAAAACCGAAGGCGGCATGTAAAGTTATGATAAAAAACAAAATAAAGTGTTTAGTGACTGCGGGGCGTTACCAAGGTTTTCTAATAAAAATGATATTTAATTGAAGTCGATAACGTGTCGTGGCGAGAGGCCTAATAAACTGTCTTTATTATTATTGTGTTGGGCCGGCTCTCGATAAACATTACGTATCTATACGACTCACGTTCTGTTCGAATGCTTGTTGGGATTTGGCTGTCTTCACATAAGTATCCCTCTATCTTATCGCGTAGACTTTACGAAGGAAAATCTTTTACTATTTTACCGACGGCGATAACTTTCTAGTGGTATTAGCGTCTGGTTTTCAAATGGTATTGGATGCTGTGAGACTGCAGCTATTTCAATATTTATATTGACGCAAAATATATACCCATTACTAGGTATTAGAATTTAATTTGCAAATACTCTTAACGTAATTCTAAAACAATTTGAAGGCAATGGCAGATTTATTTAATTAATAATTCATTAAAATTTATACCACGTCTTCTCTAGTCTAAGTTCGCGCCTGTCCAGTGTCAACCGGTTAATAAATTTCATTTAACGGCTTTGATATCTCGAAGGAACACGTTCTTACTTGGAATAATTTTTGCGTCACAAAGTAAAGGTACACTCACATTGTTGCATTTCGTCAGCATTGAGATAAAAGGACCAACACAATGGTCTTAAGTGATAGTTATGGCACATTTTATAGGCAGTTAGATTTATTTTTACTGCACTGTTTGTTTTAATACGCATTTCGCCAGTCGAGAGGTCGTGACTACTGCTTTTTCATTCATTTATGGCAGACTATTCAAATCCGGAGCTATATCATTTACATTAATGATCTGAATGATCGATCTAGTGAATTAACTAGCTGTCTGGATGGCTTCATTGAAGTCTGCAATTGAACTGAACTGCGTGTATGATTGTGCCAAGTAACATAGCGATCGTCTAATTGATTGTGTGTTCTTAGAATGTAAATAAAATATTTCCAGCTAGACAATTTATCAATTAGGTCCTGACCTTTTAATTGATGAACATTGTAATAAACAATTCAAATAGATAAACTAAGTTTAACGACCTAGTCGAAGAATTAATATTGAACCGATAGGTACTGTCTTCAATTAGAACATTGGAAATTATGTTTGCTCAACGATTTTCTTCTAAAACACTGGCAGAAACTAAAAAGCCGTCACATAAAGTGTCCTAACCGAAAAACACATGTGACTTTGTTAACAAAATAAGGGTCCAACATACCTATGATTATTTTTATCTATCCTACATCAAGAAAGTATCTCATTAGTAGACCACGCGGGCCTCAGGTCGCCCCAACGGTCCTAATAAGGAAATATAGGGCAATAAAACCGACCAGCGAGCCTTCTTAATCAAATTGTCCAAATGGCCTATGGTAGCCTAGTTGCCGCTATCAACATCATCATAATTATCTTTGCAGTATTTATTTGGGTAAATCTGTTGTAATTTAGAGTATTAAGGATTGCAGATTTAAGTATTTATGTTGTTAAATTGGATTATAATCGTTAGGAATGTTGTTTGCCTTTCGGTCTGCAATTATTAATATTTACTTCATAACTTGACTTAGGAGTGGCAAAATCTGTTTAGTTGCTTAATATGTTTATGAAGCTTATTCTGAATTATGAGTATTGTCATTTGTCATTGTGAAACCCTATTGTCATTTTTTTTATATACAATCTTGAACCGTTATCTTAAAACAAAGATCTCATCAAAAATTCAGCATGTGACTCTCGGGATGTATCCAATAAATCAGTTTTACAGCATTCCCGTGTCATTTCAGTCGTCGAACGGCATAAAATGATAATTTTACTGCGCTCCCCTTCCGTCTCGAGGAGTTTACGACAATTGTGAAATGTATCGACAGTTCGGGTGTCACCTAGATGGTGGACCAACCTGAGAGGCGAACACCTAAACTTTAAAACACCTCTTTCTCTTAGCAATAAGGGCGAGTTTCGCTTGACTTTCAGCAATCCCTCCGTAGATACCCAGTTAATCCATCAGCAACATATGGTACCTGTTTCCCCGCTCTCCTCTCTCCCAGTTTTCCTCTTGAACTGTTATTTTAAGGCGCGGGCCATCAATCTTTCAGGTGGCTTTACTGCTTAAATATAATGGTGAATCATGGTCAATATTTATAGAATTACAAACTACTCTCGTCGAGTTCTATTTTGATTATTTAGCTGGCTTGAACTACTTATCAGAGATACTAAGCGACTTACATTTTTTTATAACTCCAAAGGCTTTTTACAATAAAAATTTAGAGCTAAGTTGCCCCAACATATACGTTAAGTATATAAATCCGTAGATTAGGTATTGTGAATCATGATGAAAACTTCATAAATAAACCTTTCTGAACCTTACCTAGCTTATATTGAGGGTAAGGCCCATATTCATGTCATAGCAACATATTTCGTAGCGACGACGGTCGACCCGAATTTAATTTATGCGCTCTAAACTTTTTCTAGCAACATAACCAAACAAAAACGTATATAATTTACAACTATTGATATTCTCAGACGTGAACCCTTTTCGGCATAAACATTCATTATAAGCAACATGCAATAAAACGCGAACAATGCTTAATTACCATTTATTTATTGCCCCAAATTAACAAAGCCGTAATGATTGAGAACCATAGAGTTTTGTCAACAGAACCAATTATTTTGTTTGTATAAATTATGCAAATACTTTTTGTTGTTTATTGAAATTTTGTTCGGTTGGTAATTGATTTCGTTGCTTTTGTGGAATGTTTAAGAACAGTTTGTTTCCACGACAATGGTTAACAGAAATTAGTCGTTTGTCTAAAAACTATGGAGGTAAACTTTTGATCTTAGCGACTTTCCCAAAGAGCAACTCAGACACAAGGCAACATATTCAGTATTCATAATAATTTTAGCTGGTCTTTTGAGTTTCAGACTATTTAAGTTTGTGATTTGAATAACCAAGTCCTTAGAAGTCCCTATATTATGACCTCAGTAAACCCAGACTACCACAACACTTGAGTTCTGTTATCTAAGCAAAACTCCATGTTTTATAGCTTAGTCACCTCGCTATTGACCCAAGCAATGTCCTACGTAAAGAACGTAAGTTGTGCGACAATCGTTGGCTTTACTACATCGTTTCACTTTTAACGCTATTAAATGGACACTATAAAATGTTGAGCGCACCACCATGCATCATCGAATGTTTATGCACTTGCTGATGGTAAACTTAGGTTTTTATGTTCCAGATTTTTCGCGCTTTCGATTTTATTTTTCTAGAGTTGTTACGGTAAAAAAAAAAGAAATACTGTAGCCGAGTCTCTATAAGTTTAAATAACACCATTCTAGGCAGATGGCATGTTGCATCTCAAATATTATTTGATTTACAAAGAAGTTAATGATTCATTGATAAATAAACTAATTTGATAGGCAACGATGTAACTAAGTACTCATAAAAAATCTTATATCTTATTTACTTAGGCATCTGTACATACCTTAACTATATAGATACCTACGTACATATTACCCTCTTACATAACCAAGATCCCTCTCAACAATAAATAACCTACACCACTCATCCCCAAAACGACAAAGGGATTTCGGGTCCATTTCCATTCAGGCCCATTCTACCCAAACTTCCCAAGTACAATTAAACCTCCGACAAAGATAGTTAACAAGAGCAGAGAGGCCCTAATGACAGGGATTAAGACGTAAAGATAGGGCGCGATACGTCATTACGGGGCCCCAGACTCATGCATCTATGGATGTCGGGCCTGTCGGCTCTCATTAGGGAGATACGCCCCGTGAGTGAGTTAATGATGTTCCCCTAATGGATCGCAGATACCTACGTGTACCTACATCTGCATATGAGATTAGTTAAGCGGTTTTTTTGGTGGAAGGTAATATTCAAGCATAGGTGGGTAGTAGGTACCAATGCCTAGGTACCTATGTATATGTATGGTTATAAGTACATAAGTATATGCAATGAAAACTTTTTTACATTCTCCGTTGACTTAATCAGCGTGAGAATTAATCTGCACCAGCAGTGGGAGATAAAAAGGAGTTTTTATTGCAATGGTAAATACTTATTTGAAATCATTATTTTAATTAGGCAGGTCTACATATTGACACTGGATCGGGACCACCTAGTTGTGAAACGTCAGAACCTAATACAATAGTGAGAAATAATGATCTAGCTCAGCATTATGCAGTACCAACATTACGCTACTATACCCCTACTACCAACCGCACGGGTCACGCACACAGACGTAGCGTGGCCGGTCTGTAGCGAGTATGGATTAGCGCGGGCTGCCGCGCCAGCGAACGTCACAAAATGGCGGCCGTAAAAACAAGTGAAGAGTGAGTTACGGTCGGACGCGGGTGGAGGGGGGCGCGGCTCGGGGGGAAACACCCGACCAATGGCGGTTCGCTGAGCGAGCAACGCAATTCGCCCGCCAACTCCGCTCTTTCTTTTACGGTCGACGTTGTTTTTCTCTAGCGCGCTTTTTCCTGATTTTTTTTTTGCGGGAAATTGTTTTGTTTGCTTTGTATGGACAGCTACAATGTGTACTAAAGTATTTTCCCTTATTTCGTTTATCTGCTTTAGTGTTGATAGTTACTGGGTGTACTTTCGCTTTAAAGATTGTATGTCTTTACCAAAGAAAATAATGATTATCTTTACGTTACCTATACCTACAAAAAAAAACATAATTGACTGGACACTGTATCATAAGATATTTAAAAAACCGTAATAATATTCCAGTTTTGAAATATTTATTCTGTAATATTATTTAAATATGCTGATGAATTACAAAAGCCAATTTATTAAACAGACTTGCTAGGTTAACATCTTTATTATGTAAAATTCTGAATTAATTTAAATAGGTATGTAGTTACTTTAAATCAGTGTATTTAGTTTGTATTTATTAAGCGACGGGCAGATGGACAAGATAATAGTTTAAGATTTTTTTCTTTTTACATATCTGGTACACTTTGATAATATTGAAATAAAATTAAACGAATAAGGAGTAGCATGAACAAGTATCTAACTTGTTTGAGATGAAAGGTCTTTAAAATTAAAATATTCAACACCAAATTCTCAGCGTCCCAAACACAACAAATTATAATCTACGTCCCAAAAATAAAATGAGACGTCTTCGCTTTATCCTCGGGGCAATAAAAAGTAAAAAGTTATTAGTTGGAGCGGAGAACTCATCGGGAAAAGTTGCAGCGTAATAATTTAGTTAAGACAGGCCGTCTTAGCGTCGTCTAATATCCTACACTGACATATTTATTGTTTTCGAAGGGCGGGGGCTTCTTCGAAGGGGAACATTCTACCTCGTCTACGTTGCACGGGGGAAGGAACAAAACATCGCGTTTAGATTAAATATTTTGATACTCGCAACAAGATAAATGTTCAACAAAAAATGAACAAGCCAAGAAATTAAAAACGTTTGTTAAATAAATAAAAAAAAAAACTAACAAGGCTGACGTTTTCAATATATTATTTTTGTAATTGGTTTCCTTACCTGCTAGTAGATTGAGATGTTTGATTTTTGAGAATTTTACAATTAATTATTTCATAGAATTTTATGGCTTTAGATACTAATCTCGATTCGCAAGATATATTTTTTTTTATTTCTTTTGACAGTTCATATTTATGTCTAGTTCCAGTTACTTGGTACATGTTTTCTTGTTAGTGGGAAAAAACATATTTTTTAAAGCGTTATTATATGCTTGAGCATTGATATTTATGGTGATTATAACGAAGTAGGTGTACCATACATTGAATACTAATATGACTTACGTACCTACCTAACTAGCAATTATACTATTAGAATAGGAAGTTCAGTATTTAATATTTATGAGCCTTTTTTGATGCACAGTTAACGGCAACAAAAAATGGCCTGTCTTCCTTTAGCAGTTGGGTTTATAAACATAAATTAAACAAACAAAAAATATGAAAAAACCACAAATGAGGTATGTACCTACCTATTTGATGGTCTTGCAAGTATCAAGATAAGTCAATTACACGTAAATCTTCAACTTATCTTATTTTAATCAGAGCGTAATTACACGAGTAAATATATTCACATTTATCGAAATTACCTGATTCCTACCGAAGATATGACTTCACCTGCTTTTGATATTCTGTTAATTAGTATAACGGCACTTTAAAAAACGTACACACACACACACACAAATATATCTGTGTTATATTAAAAGGTGTTAGTGAACATACATACATATACTGTATATTTAAGGGTGTGTTTATACAGGCGTGTGTCAGCTGCGAAGTAAAATTAAAAAGCGAACGAAGGAGTTGCATTAGGGCCGCCAGCATCCAGTTTTATTGGTCGTTTCTACATTCATACTACAAATACTTTAATTTTAATGTTTCAACAGTTGTAATTTCAATGTTTTATGCGTGAATTATTACGTTTAACATGGCTACGAAGGTGCTACGAATTTCGTAGCAAACGTTTTTTGTTTATTTACGTTTACTTAGTTGTGTAATTGATGTTTATGTTGAAATGTGTGCCGTAATAATAGTAACTACATATTCACTTCATAAATAGGTCCTTTCCTATAAACTTCTTGATTCGAAATTAGTGCCCTTGTACCTACGGTTCCTTGTGTCAAAGCTGGTTCGTTGATGTTTTCGATTGCGTCGGATGGCTTTTTCAAATACCTATGCTTTGACTTTAAAAAGTCTTTAAATGTGACACTTAAACTTGTAGGTACTTCTTACTCTAGAGGAAGTACATACAATTGTTTTGATTAATTAAATGCCTTCCTATATATTTTTATAGCCACATATTTATCCTATATATTTATATAATTTTCTGAATTCGAAAACTGCAATTTTATTTTCTTGTAAGTACTTATATCTTTTTATTTCAATAGTTATTCTATTCGGTTATAATATTGATACCTCTAAAGCTAAGTATCTGACAGCCCTGTACGTTGAAGCAGTGGCGTGGGGAGCAGGGTTCATCGACCGGCCGCCCGCGCCGCGCTGAAATATTTCCTTGCAATATCTCGCTCGGCTTAATCCGACCGCGCCGCAACTCTGACCTAACCTTTATAAACGTTTATAATAAGCTAGAGAATAAATGTTAATATTAAAGTTATGGCATAATGAAAGCGAATAGACAACGTTTGTTTGTGTAATTAAACTGCAGCGGAGTCTGCTGAAATGTAGTTTTTTTCTGTTGATAAATATTTGAGTAATGATGTTTTAGTCTTTTGAACGTAGTATGGCTGTTGTGTCACTGCCGATTTTTTTAATACTACTACGTTTAATATTATGCGTAATCTAAAAGTACATATATTGAGTCATCTATGATTCATACCTACCTACACGTGATATACCTATGCTTACCTTTACCCGTAAGTGCTATCGATAAGTTTTTAGTTTTATTCAGAAGGCCTTTATCCAACATACATATTTTAAAAGATCTCCTGCTTAATAATATGTCTGTATTGTTTGGTAATTTTCCGAGTTGCCATAACATACATACTTGGAAAACCAGATAATAGGAAAATTTATTCAATATTTAAATTATTCAAATGGAAAAATTTACCTACAAATGGGGAAAAACGAACCACATGGCAATGAAGACCACTCCTAAATCCTCGTTATTTGTAATTAACATAAATATTCACGCAATACACGACTGATTTATTTCAAGAACGTATCTTTTTAGTAATTAATGCTATGGAACTTGCGTGGGTAGAACTATGAGGCCAAATATTTCCACAATTTGATAGCCAGTTATTTACTTCAGGAATGTTTTATCATGTTCAAAGCTTGTTTATGCTTGGTATAATAATTATTATGAAAATTAAAGTAACAACATGCCAACGAATGGAATACAGAACACCCGAATACCTGACTATGTTTTACTACATATATACAAGAGTCTCAAACCTGATTCTAACATTGAACAGTCCTTAGATTTGAAAAACACCCTGTGAAATGGTACTCTCTCGTGAGCCCACTTTCAATTTAGTTTTCAATCTAGCTGTTGATGATCGCAAGATTCAAAGGCTCCAAAGATTGCAATTATTGCCGTTGTTATCTTTTTGCTTTTCATGTTCGAACAACTTCGTTGATTAACATTCTGACCGAGTCTGTAATCCAACAATATCTACTGGCCACTCATTGGAATTTAGTGAAGGTTACCGAGTCATATGTATGTACCTATATCTTTACGAGTAGGTTGTAAGAATAATAAAGTAGTCACGTCATCTGGTTCAGGCACAAAGTAGGTTGCGGGAATTGCTACGAGCACGTTCGAATTAAGACGTTTTGCAAACCACAAGAAATGCTGGACCGGACTCAGTCGTTCGTTATTTACATAGCTACTAGCCTATAAATAAATACCGGCCCTCTCACACACACGTGCACAAAATGACGTTGTTTTAACTTTATTTTATTTTTAAACGCGCGAGCGGTGGAGCGCGCGCCGGCTGTAATTTCGCGGTGGTCGCGGCGCGCAGGCGTTTACGCACGCCGGACCAAGATGGCGGCGGACTCGTTCTAAAGTTTAATTTTTAAATTTCGAATACGGTGTTACAATAATCGATAAGCGTACATACATTTTCCATGGGAAATCGTCGTCGTTTCGAATCGTGCGCCGTCTGCCGTCTTATCGCGAGTCTTGCTCGGACATTGATTTTCACAGAGTGCTACATGAGTATAGTTGCATGTTTATAACTTCATTACACAGTTATGACTCAGAGTCATTATGTGCCAGAAGAATTAGGAGATTTATGGATTACTAGTGAGTAATTTTTATGATTATGTTGTTACATTTTTTTGAAATCAGTGCGCTGTGTTTCAGATTAATTGCTTTGATGTTTTAATTTTTAAATATTTTCTTTGTAGTAGTAGGTATCTATAAATTATGAATTGATATATTTTTTAAATATAATGGACTAGTTCATACGCTGACATAGGTGCCCAGCTTTTAACAAGAACTCTAAAAGAATATTTGTTACATGCAATGCTGAAAAAACTTTTTCCCTTTACTCAAAACCGTCGGATATTTTCAAAAAAGATATCCATTTTCTTCAAATGTTTCACTTTATTTAATTTAATTTAAAAGATTAGTGCATTGTATAAGTGAGCAGCAGTCATATCTTTAGCTTGGTCAATAGTTATGCTAATATATTCTTTTCATGAACTTTTTAATAAACCATCCTTGGATTTAAGCAGATAATGTAAGATTTGTAAAACAGATTTATGAAAGATTTTTCAGATACCTACATCTGTGAAATAAAGCATGGTTCTTTTACTGTCATGTGTACTAATTTCCCTCAATGGATTAACAAAAAGACTGCACTTACCTGTTCTTGTTTGGTTTTACAAAGTCTGTATTTGAAGAAATGAATTAATATAGTCTTGAACTCCATCAACTTTATACCATCATTCATAGCTTTAAAAAGATTGAGCTACCATTTTACAATTCTTGATCCTTCACTTAACCTTGTCGGTCCCTACGACGGGTTACACGGAAAAACTACCTTCATTACACCCATGTAGGTGTCTTCTAATGGCCTGTAATATAAAAGGCTCTACGCAAGATTTGAACGGAATTTTTAGAACCGTATTAGATATGTAACAAAATATTTCTCAGAAAGAAAAGATATAACCCGTTTCTCCACAATCCTTTAGGCGACCGCTCATCCATTTTGTAGAATTACAATAGAAGTCAAGCTGTCCGTTTCAACGCTACGAGGACAATACGCAATCAAACATGAATCCTCCTGAAATGCACGAAAACAAAAGCCGTCTCGTATAGCATTGAGCCTATCCGAGCCGCATATATACGTCTTTGTTCGATGTATGCGCCTACTTAACATACGTACGCCTATACTCACGCGCAGTCGTTGTGACTAAGCTCAAAACAATATTGCTTTATCCCGCGCATGCGACCTCGTGTGTTCGCGGCGGCCTTTCATCTCGTATTTATAGTTTCCAGTCGGGTTTTCTGGTGTTGTGATCGTCTTCCTAGTTATCGCCTATATCCTGAGAGTGGGTGTTGGCAATTTTGTATAGCGGTGTAACAATGATTTATGTGTCACCTCTGCGTTCCTCGGGGTCGTTTGTACACCTTAGAACATTATTTTAGTACATACTTGGATAAAAATACCATATTGGTACTATCTATAAAGTCGAAGAATGGCAACTATACCGTTGTCTTAGCTTACCTACACATGTTGAAAGTTGTGGAATTGCTGATTTTCTTACCTACTAATATGGTTCTTGCTATTTTCAACAATTGGTTCCATCTAAATCGACGCTTCGATATAAGGAAAAGATCTAATTAAATAAAGTGTAAATCGATTTTCGATTTCTCTCCATCTTCATTTTTGATTGAAGTTGCAAGGGTGTTCTATAAACACAATAATATTGGAGACATAGAATATTCAATTTGGTTTTGTGAAAAACCTTTTCAGTAATGTCATATAGTAATAATAAAAAATAAAGTATCGTGACCGTTGCTATCATGTAACATGAAGGTAGTGACTTGTTTTAATTGCCACGATCACTGTTCGTGGTTCAGGAACATCAGTGTCGTGTCACACGTTTTTTTAGACAAGGAAGGTATTCGAACTTCTACCTACTTACACACTTTCCAACTTTGGTAAAAAAACTCAATTGAAAACATAGTCATTCTTTTAGACATTCAAATAAAAATATTAACTTCATCAACGATCATGACAAAATTCTGAACCACAAAATACTGCCTATGTAGTTGACTTATTTAGTCCTCTAAAACCACCTGAATGGTTTTATTTTAAGTCTTATATTTCAAACAAAATTGGTTTTCAAGTGTTTGAGTCACTGTAGCTACCCACCCCAAATTGTTCATCCTACGTGCTTTTAACTTCGGTCTAAATCTGTCGTGTGTAGTGGAACTTACGTGCTCCTTGGTATGGTAAAATTTTTATCGCAAGCCCGTTATCGTGCCGATCATAAATCTGTTTTCGAATCGTGAGTCGCCATTGCTGGCGTAGCGTTGCAAGCCCGTATTGAAAGCTGACACAGAAAATTGGACCGTTTCATGCGAGCCATAAAGCACAATTTAGTAGTTCAGGCAACCTTTATTTAGCGCATTTGGGATTCCATAAGGTTTATTGTCGCATTGTACGTAAGTATTTGCCAATGCACGTAAAATGCTAGGCGAGGCTCTCAAAACGCCAGACTTATTTACGGTCTAAGAGCGTTGTCGTTCAGTGCGCCCGTATCCGTAACTTGGAAAGATAATGACCACCCCTGAATTATGTCTCTGAATCTTTTAGAGGTACCAAGGAAAATATATCTTGGTGTCTAGAGGAAAAACGTTGCCTTTTATACGGGAAAACTCAGTGGAGCTGAAAGTAATTTTTATCTATAGATTTCTTGTGCAGAATATCAAGGCAAAATTGGTAGACAAGTTTTAGAATGTAACTGGTTTGACCTATTATTCAGGTATAAATTGAAGTCAATAATCATCAACGAGTTAAGTTGGACATAAGCCCGCATATCACAATCAGGTCATCATAATCATCCTCCTGCTCTTATCATATAAATCATTACGAATTATATTTTGGTGCTTAGGTACATTTTTGTTTCTACTTACTCTCAAATAAGTTTTGTTGAAGTATCTATATAAACGAAGAGGAAAAAGAAAATATCAATTTACACCGTAAAGTTATTTCGTGAGAAAATCGATATCACGAAAGCCTACAATAGCCGACGAAGTAACTCTACTTTACGGAAACGGTGTCCATTACAGCAGAGGTGGATTTTTACTATACATAGAGATTTATATGAGTGCCCGCAGTCGTATTAATTGTGAGGGGTTTATTGGCACAGTCAATATCCATTTATAGCTTTCTCAGCGAGAGTCAATTACGTTGGATTAACTCCGTGATGAGTTTGTAGGTGTGAAATGGCCACGTTGCCAGGTTGGTACAAAGCCACGTCGGTAGGTATAACCCAACCTTACCCCGACTGTACAAGTGTTTGTTCTGTAGAATGGTTACAGTAATTAAACAACGAAATTGGATTGATAGCGAGCGTGCCTACGTGTTATAACACAATGTGTCCCGTAATGAAATGTAATCAAGCGTTAAATTAAAATCTTTTGGTTTATCAAACTTTTGTTGGGAGGTTCAGTTTTAGGTATTGTTTTTGCGTTTATTATGTGTTTTGTTATTTCAAAACGTGTGAAAGGCTTTTTTCTTGTAGTTTAATTCCTGTTGACGAGATATAGGTAGTGAATTCATTTTCTTTGGCAAAGCCATGACAAATGAAAGCCGAATACATCTTAATTTTTGCAGTAGGTTGTTCTTTGTTACTTACTTCTGTGGAAAAAACGCAAAAACATCTACCTACGGCTTATTTGCTTTGCCTTTTTGCTCTGCCAAAATCATAACCACGACCCAAAAACCAAATAACTGACTTATTATTTCGGTATCCACAAAAATAGCTGAATATCACATTACAGAACGGCACCGAATTCCTTTAAAGCCGCGTCGTTAATCCGTCAGAAACTTTCAGCCATGGTTTACGACACCAAAAACCGACAACCTATAAAAAAATTGTGCCCGCACACCGAAAACTCGAACTCCCGAAGTCCCGAAAAGTTTGATTTATTACGAGATCTAGCAATTAGATGGTGCGGGCAAGAGGGATTGATTTATGATGATTCATAGTAATCATGAGCCTGTGATCCGTCCACTTCTATTTTATGACAATTCCCCTGATGAATGGTGTGCGGTTTGTGACGCCATCTTGGATTGAGTCGCTCGCGTTGCGGTTATGACAATTTCTAGGCTTGGAATTGAGTTGTAAGAAAGGGTAATTTTACTTAGATAGAAACTGTATTTTTTTAAAATTGCGTTTTAAAATCCACTATGAATATTTACGCGTACCGGCCTACAAATGCTTAAGCCGTGAAAGTAACAAAGACAGAAAAAGTAAACTTAGTTTAAGTGATAAGGACACTGCATATTAACTGTGAAACTAAATATGTAGTCGGTGGTTATGCACGAATAAGTTATTATATTACACAGTTCAAAACACAAGAATTTAGAGAGTTTAAACATACGTAAGTACATATTAATATTAAATATTTTTTGCTATTGGAAACTAATTGCGTGTCCACACTTTGTAATGACATCATGTAACAGACATGCTTACTCATATTTTTCATTAGATATTCTGTTCATTAACTAAATGGAATACCGTCTAGTCTAGAATTGTTCATAAATATGTCATTTTGCGAGAAACCTATGACGTGTTCGTTTTGTAAATCACTTTTCATACTTACTTAGGTATTGTTTACAGTTTGAAAATACAGTTGGACAAAGTGTTTTAATTGAAATTTTGCTCTAGCTCTGACTTGTTCCTCAAAGCTGTCATACTTTTAAGATAATTATAATAATACCTACCTATTGTTTCAGCTAAGTATTCAGCGTACCAACGCTAAACTAAACGCTAAACAGTTACCTACCTATCCATCTTACAATGACATACTTAATTAAATACTGGTTTAAATGTTTGTAAGGTTTAATAAAGGCAGATTACTTATATAGCATTCTTTTTTAGTTTACGACTGAAGAAATATCTACGCATGACGCTAGTTTATCATGAAACAGCACAAAAAGCATGCGTGGGGAGAGAATTATTTACTTTCATTTCGTTTTTTCCTAGAAACGAATATAACCATATATAGCAATAAATTGAAAACGAGAATCATGGATTACTATTATTTTACTTGTGGATTGCTGTTCGTTTATTTCATAGACTCTCGAACTAGCTTTCCCCTCACAGTTCTTTCTAATAAACGTAAATACAAAAATTCTCACGGCTGGCTTACGAGTTTCTAAACACACCTAGCCACTTTGATACCACTAACTTGATACAACCAAAAAACTATAAATAGGGTACTAAACTTAACACTTACACATAAAGAGATCGGTACATACAGGTTTGATACCGCGTCCCTGCCTGTCGTCGCTTCGCTGTTACCGATAAACAAATCGTCGAGTTCACTCAACGGGCCCTCTATCGTGACAGTAAAAACTTAACTATCCGGTAACACGAACACACCTGAATATAAATCATGAGCACCGGTAACGGACTTATCGAAATATGTACGACACGATCGCTCTTCATGAAAACTTTTAACGAACACAACATCCTACCAACTCAAGCGCTATCTAAATTATTTAAAATCACGCACAAAACCGTTTGCGCCGAACGCCAAGCACTAACTATAGGTTATTAAATACGTTTCCAAGCCAAAAACGAAAGTAAAGTTTACCACAAAAGCCAAAATATTTCACCAGAAAGAGTTATTTGAATATTATGCAAATTTCACCCTTTCGAGTCGTAACGACTTGGAAGAAAGATAATACAGTCGATAATTTGTTTTTTTTTGTTGATTTCGGACTCGTTTTGTCTGGTTTTTCAAGACCTCATATAGAGGCGAAGGAAATTTGCCTAATGCGTATCGATAATTTATGTAAGGGTTACGCAAGTCGGGACTCTTTGTTAGGCTATAGTTACACTTTCGGTTTCAGCGTACTGATTTGCATAACAGGGTGCGCGCACAATGCTCGGACACCCTTTCTTGTACAATACTTTTGGTTTCACTTTTAACGTTGTATTGTTGACATTTTGTGCGAGTAATAAATAAATCAAGCGCAAATTTATAAGGTCCGGTGCATGTGTAAGAGACAACAATGTTGCCTTATGTCGGCTGGTGCCTTGTGAACCCGGCTCGTTTATGTAACTACCTATGTATATACGGCGGTAAGTCACTGTTAAGTGACAAGGCTCGCTTTACTCGTGAGAAAATATTCGGTAAAATTAACCATATATATTTCAGCAAGTTGAGTAACGTTTTACGCGATGAACAAACGCTAGAATCCCAACTCGAGTTTTCAACGTTTGTTTATGTGTAACTAATTTGTTTTTAATTAAACAATAAACATAAACTTTGAATAAGTGGTCATTGATGGTAAAATGGTTGAAATAAATGCCAATAACACACGTCATTATGGCGTGTAATATCGTTTTACAACTTTAAGGCAATAAATAAATTGACTGCCGTTTGTACATTTTATTACGATTTAAAAGTCGATGACTGTTTGAGACGAATAATTGATTTATGTCGGTTATTAATGTTAATTTGATATTATCGTGTTAAGTAACGCCTGTAAATGTTTAGTTGCTAGTTCTTTTTACAACATAATGAAATTATGAGGTTTTATTGGCATATTATGGTCCTAGTTTGAGAGGAAGTTGATGTTACGGTTAATGCGATTCTAATGAACTTATTTATTAACGTTTCAATACATAATTTTAGGAATGAGTATTCTTTTAATTTTCCGTAGCTTTCATACTAAAATTCTATTTAATAAGATTCATGTCTTAGCTCTGGTAAATATTTGTTTTAAGCCGTTTCACATATCTTTTGCTTTCATCCCATATTTTCTAAATTCTTGTCTCGAAAACTGGCCATGAAATACCATGGAATTATTATGTAACACCTGTAATTAACGTCACATAAAAACACGAATAAGAATTAAGAAGGAAAAATAACTCAATGCGGTAATTTACTGCCTCTATTTCGGTATTAGCCACAAGTTGACTACATACTTATATGAAGGTGCATCCTCATTTTAAGCCCAATATTTATTACTAGAGATTATTTTTACCGCCATCATACAATCGTAATTAGTGAGCAACTGAAAACGGTAGGCGCCCAACTATATCATACCTACATATGTTAATGACCGGACTTTTCTACAAATGTTTTAGTCTTTTAACCGTTTAACACGTGTTAATAACTAATAAAAGCTTTAATGGTACATAAAAAGTTGAGATTTATAACGTATAGCTAGCCTTATGATTTGTTAGAAGCGTGCCTCGTTTACAACGTTATTTAATTCGAAGCTAGTTTCATTGGCTTTCACTGGTAGTTACGATTGCAACAGCACTGAAATCTAATCATCTGTTATGATTGCGATAAATATTACTGGTATGGCAATTATGTAGGTATCTGCAGTCGTTTGTTTTTGTTGGATAGTGTTTAAGTTTTTTTGAAATTTTATGGATTTTTTTATTATACAACTAGGTATGCTTACCTAATTCGTTTTATGTTATTGCTGTAATCTCTTTAAAGTTATTAAATAAATTCTCTAAAGGCATGTAGATAAAACCTACTTGGATATTTATTTAAATAGGCAAGAAAGAAAAACTTTATCACTTGCGATAGCTACTTAAGCAGATTTAAATTGGTAATCTACTTTAAAAAAGAAATAATTTACTTATTACTGACCAGGCTAAAACCACAATCATGTTCAAATATTTAGAAGAAACTTTAAAACAAAAAAGAAATCAACGCTTCTATAAAATATAACCGTGGACACAAACAGTTTAAAAATCCCATCTACATAAGAAAACATGTATAACCACTTAAAGAGTTTTGGAGCCAAGAAGGCTGTATTTTGAAACCCAATCAGAATGTCCCCAAACATTTTGGATTGTGGGCAGAGTAATGTCGATAAATTGTTCGGCTGGATATTATTATACCAGGGCTCACAAGGTGTAGGACGAAGCGATAGGGTAAAGACCTTTCACATGAATTAATTTGGCAGCGTATTTTTCTTCATGTGAATACTAACTTTCATTTTCATTCTTTTAATTTTTGCAGTGATGTAAAAAAATTGGCTTTAGCTATTATTAGGCTCTAATAATTTCAGATTCATTGTGTAAGTACACTAGGAATATTGTCATTTTGACATTAGATTACATGAAGACTTTCTATGTATCTACGTATTTGTACAAATTATATTCGACTTTAAGAACTCAGACGAAGTAAAACTCAAACTTTTTCTAAATACAAAATACTTACATCACAAAAACCTACGCAAGCCTTGTAATAACTGCAGCCGCAACAGTTCGTCGCACCGCCATCCCACGTCCGTCTGAAGGGACATTAGCGGCGTGGGAGCCGCATCTGGCCCGGGTGATCTGGCGATGCTCGTAAACGAGCCGAATTAGTACCCAAAGGCCCGACGCCTAGCCGGGGAAACAAAAACCAGATTTAAATATAGAACCCGGGTTATATCCGCATCCTCTCTTGTTTCATACCTATCTACAATGGCTTGTGCATTTTATGATGAAAACGTGTTGGTATTCGTTATTTTGTTTTGGTGTAAAAAAGCGCCTAATTCTAGAGATGAAACATGCTGCGCCGACCCCAAATAAAATTGGCGTTGATATAGCATTGATTAACAGATTTTCTAAGAAAAACTTTATTTATTTTTGAGCTTTCAAAGCAATGAAATCATCATTGTTAATTCATTTGTCAACGTACCAAGTTATTTTGGACTGAAAGAGTAATCATTGAACAACACTGACTATAAAACTTTTTATTAGTTTACTTGCTCAAAAAAACTGTAGTAAGCTCACACACATAACAATCAACTCTTGATTGAAGAACCAAGTCAAGAAAAAAAAACAACAGTATTTCGAACTACGCTCACCATTACGATTTTATGGCTAAGATATACACTGATTGCAGTCACAAGAAAATAATATCTTACACCAATACTCGAGAGACCAATCAAATTGACGATTATTATATCCCCACGCATTAACAATTTCAACTTTTCCCATCAAATAAAATATTAAATTAAAACATAGAACACCCCTATAGTCCGTCACAGTTTGATTTTTTAATGGCGATGGGCACCATTTTAGGGTTAACTTCAAATTGTATGGGAAAGGGTGGCGGTGTGATCTAGTGCGGGTTATTAATGTAATTGTGGAGGGAAAATGTTTGGGGTGGGTGGTGTCAAAGAAAATTAATTTAGTTGGTACATAACAAACTCTGTTCTCGTGCCCTTATCCCGATCTAGGGAAGTTTAGCTTGCTAATTAATTCTCAGTTCCATTTCGGTGTGAAAAAGTTTTCATCATCATTTTCTTTATTATTCTACTGTGGAATTTGTTCTAGATCATATTGTATATAACCTTATTTACATGTAGTTTTGAAGCGCGCTCCCCGATGTCTTCAGAGACTCTTGCAATGAATAATGCATGAAACAAATTTAAATCTCAAAAGAAGCATCACGGACCATTTCCCCGGAACTATGAGTTAGCCAAAATTATATCTATCTCACAGATAGCGGGGACATCATGGGGGAATGCCGGTCTTTTTTATTATTTATGTAATATTTTGCAATTTTTTTAAATATGAAGGGTGGGTCCCCTCGCTAAAGGGTGGGCTCGCCCTGAATGAATTTATAGTCCTTTGTAGATAAACATATCAATTTGTTAGTGTTTTGTTAGTGGCATAAATATGTGATACAATTGTTAGCCCGTACATAGAGTCAGTCGACTTGATGACTCCGATGGACGCACTCGGAATTAAGAGTGACTTTATATCGGCTGGTGCTCCACTTTAAATGAACTTTGATTAGTGAAAAGCGTGGTTGAAACGGAGGTTATTGTGAAATCACTGCTGGAAATAGTTCTGTTCGTGCTGGTACCCGTTAAGGTTGAAGAATGTTGAAGTTATGTAGGTGAGTGATTGCATGTAAGTTCCTATTTTTTGATGAAACGCTTTCCCCAATCCAATTACGTCTCCAGATTGATGTATAGTACAGCACTAACTAAATAAACGTTGGTTTACAACAGCGTTGTTTACCTCGCGTGCATCTCTTCCGTGTTGAACAGTATCCGCCAACCACTTCCTAGCTTCGGTAAAAAAATCGAAAGCCAAACACCAAGTTGGTAATCTCCGAGCAACTTTACCCGTGAATCGATTGAAAATCAGGCGAATAAAATCGATTTTCCCCCAAATTGAATAGTCGTAAAACGTAGGTAGCAGCAGTTTTAATGTCCAGATTGTTTACACGGCGGCGTCACGAGTGTAAACGCTTGTCGATAATTGATGATTTGATTTACAACATCACCAAACAACCGGTGTTTGGGCGATCGCGATACGTTCGCTGCGCCTTTGAATGGAACGATATTACGTATCTAATAGCCGCAATATACGTATCTGTACGTAGATATGGGAGTTGGGAGAAAGATAAAACCTATCTTTTGTCAATTCCTTCTCTGAATTAGAAAGGCAATAACTTGGGCTAATCCTGAAATAAGTACCTAAGTAGCTAGTCATTTAATGTTATTTAATTAATTCGCGCCCCTCCTAAAATACGAAATTTTTTACAATGTACCAAAATATGCTTTGCTACGCCTCGTAGCCACGTAGCGATTAAATAATATTTTCTGCTTTTATCTACTTTATGCTTAATACATGACACGAGTCTTATTTTCCTTGCTGCGTACTAAAAACCTTTGAAGCCGTTTTGCTGACTTCACTGAATATACCTACGTACATCGCTCCGTTGCGTTATTCCACCCATTAGTTTTATAGCTTCGAGCGGCTACGGGAAAATAAATTCGGTCACGTAAGAATATTGACATTTTACTATAGAATTTTCATCATAGGTACATAGGCACCTACCTACAATTGTGTTGGACCTGTCATATCCGTACGCTTTTTTATCACAACTTTTGTCTAGAGAATTCTGTCAATAGGACCTAGCACTGAACTTGGGTAACACATAAAGTATTTAGCTATATGAGTTAATTCGATAGCCTGCAGTCATTAGTAACTTGTTAGCCAAGAAGGTGCTTTCCCAAAGCCAGTATTCGAAAGCTTTCATATTTTTCTTTTAAAGTCCATTAGCGAAGGCAATTCACATTCATTTCTTGAGAGGCCGAGGAATGAGCAACCAGCAGTCGTGCTTCGAGGTCGTATGACTCGCAAGGGTGTAGATTACATTAGGCAGGCAAGCACGCCCGAGCCTCGCGAATACAATGCGTCAGCTAACAATGAAATATTAACGAATATTCGCACTCAACCATTAAAAAACCGTAATCAAGCGATTCAAAGTTCAACGGCCATAGCCGTGCTCTCGTAAACGGTAAGCGGCACCTATAAATTTTATACGATAAACAAAGAAACAATCGCGCTGTTGTAATGTCAAACTTTTGCGGTAGGTTATGGAGCATTGTGAGTCCTTCCGTGTGGTTTTATGCATTTTTTATAGTGTCGCCTTACACGGCCGCGATTGGAGCAAATTAAGGCGGCGCCTATTCGTCGCTAGCGCGCACACCCGCCGCCCGCCGCCGGCGCCGTGCGCGAGCGATACCATAGTGCACAGCGTTTCGTCACGAGTGCGCAATAAACTTTTATCGCTTGTTCTTTCAAGTATTATTTGACAGTGTTGATGCGTTAAATTGCGATTAATAGATGATTAGCCATTCGGGCGTGCGTTTATAGCGGTCTCGTAATAAATTCACTTTATTGCGTATCAATCACGCGATAGTCGTCGCGGTGGACGCGACTCCGCTGAGTTTCGCCTCCGGCCTTTGCAGTCGCCCGTAGTAAATATTTTTTTTATTGGTGGCTATAATTCTTACTTGAACTGGTAGCTTTTCCTTGCAAAAGCTCTATGCTAAATAGCTTTCCGATAGATGGTAAAACCTTTAAGAAGCGGAAATAAGTACCTATAGGTAAGTAGGTGGGTAGGGACACGTAGGTAAGTAAATACTTTCCACTTCTTGAAGTATCGAAAAATGCATAAGAGGAAGAAGCGTTTATAAGACTACTTACTTAGCTACGGAAGATACCTAGACCTCTTAGGTAAAACCTAGCTCAAAAATATTACAGATAAATGACAGCAAACTTAGGAGCCCCTCACAGCCTATAGATACTTAATAAGGCTATGTACCGATCTATCTACTTACTCATTACACCTAACCTTCACAGAAACTAAAAGCCTAGAAAACCTTTAATCATAACCGCGCCATAAAAGCAGTAACCATACACGCGAAACACCTAACAAAGTACAGTCACCGGCAAAAGACAGTGAGATCACAGCACCTTTAGTTTAGAGTGTCATAAATTCACCGCCATTAATATTTGCTTAACTTACCATAAAGTGAAGTGGCAAACCGCTTCGGGCCGGCCACTAAAACGTGCACTTAGTAAAGATTATCTCAGAGGTATGTGGCTGTAAATAATCGATGTTACTGCACTATATGTACGTACTGAGTTAATTTATGAGAAGTCGTTGTGTAGGTACTTACCGCTTAACGTACCCTGCTGCAACTAAGCAATGTTTTGTGTTCCGCCACTGTTTACTATAAATAAGACTGATTGGGTATATAAATTAGACGTAAAAGAATTATGTACCGGAAGGTGATGGTAATTTATTGTCTAGGTTTTAGTTTTTGCTCGCAGATGCAATTGCTAACTGGGAGTTAAATTTCTTGTGTGATAAGAATTTCCTATTCTCAATTCTTCAATAAAAATAGTTCTAGGTAAAGGTCTTTTTCAGGCAGTTGCTATTTAATAATGACGTGTCGGATAAGACTAAAAATTAGTATCTAGCTACCTACGCGACTAATAGGTACCAGGGTAGGTTCTACTAACATGGTAGATAAATTCTTTAAAATTAAAACGTTATTTTCCCTTCGTGTTTTCAGTGCTAATTCACACGGTAACTTATCGCAGCATTTTCTCAAAAAGTTTTTGTTTATTTTCAGATCTCATCAAAATGGTATGAAGCAAGAAAAGTCCGCTTAATTATCTGCAAGACGTTGCCTAAAAGGTAAGACTATGAACTTCTTATTTAACTAATTTACATACCATAATAATTTTGTGGATAAATAGCTAGATAGATTTCATAAAAGTTCAACGTTATCAAATATTAGAATCAGAAATGAGAAACCCAATCATCTTCAAGAAAATAAATAACAACAACAAAACTGGTTCGTAACCCCAGGCGACAAAATATCCAATCTCGTAAAATGACATTTTTTGTTTCCGCCATCTTCCAAGTACCTAAGTATCTCAAAAATGTCCGCCGGTTACGGACCGTCCTACCGAAGCTTCGAACGGTATCGCCATACTTTTTTTCTTTTTAATTTTTCATTCCCCTTCTCGAATCGAAAGAACTCACGCTGCGATCACCCGGCTCTCCCGTCGCTGTGTGAAAGAGATAGCATAACAAGTTTTTTTCTCATTACGCTTCGGTCGTATCTCGGGTGGGGAAAAGAGACAACAAATAAAGTAAAATGGCGTCGATAGCTCGGCATGGCAATGGCCCTGCAGCTGAAATTCTTACGCACACATACAAAGATTGTTGGTGTGTGAGTTTGATTGTATCATTGCCGATTGGGAGGGCCCACGATCAGATGTTACCAACCTTTGTTAAATAAAATTCTTGTAAAATATGTATCTGCCTACCACTTTGCAAAAGATTTCTGTGACACATTTGTTTTTATATTTGTTTTAATAAGTAACAGGTATTTACAGTTAATATTAATTCATAATCTATTGAGCGATATGAAAAAAAAAAATTATACCTTGCCCGTCAATATAAAAAAATATCCATATACAAAATTAAATAAAAAGAAATATTGTACGAAATAAAGATAAGAAACCACAGAATAACCTACTTAAATAAAAATATATTTTTATTTATAAATTGAGATTTTTGTATGAAAATGTTTGTGACCCCTGCTCCAGGTAGAAGTCGATTCTTTCGATTTGGTCAAGATGGCGCTGTTTTCAATTTGGATAATAAATGCAGAGTCCTATCAACGTAGCCCACAATCTTTTGTATTTCATCTAAGAATAACAATTTTCATGAAAATAAAAGTAGAATTCAATAGATCAATATTAAATCCATCTACTTTTATGTAGAATTCATTTTTTTTCAAGCAGAATAGGTACCTATTCAACATACTTAGAAGAAAATACTGTGATTTTGTGGAAAACCTAAACAATACATGAAAAAAATGTAATAGGTATACAAAATATTTAATTTCAGTTCTTCTGAAGCTGCTTTAATGCCTTTCAGACCTAAATGTTTAACAGAGTATACTTATTATGATATACCTATTTTGCAGAAGTAAACTGTTTAGATAATATAGGTACACTGCCAAGGTGACCTGCAATACTAAAGAGATTGTTAACAAACTTTAATTTAATGCCACTAGGTAATGTTACTCTAATAAAGTGTACAGGTTTATTACCTAAGTGCCATATATCTCATTTTATTGTTATTTAAACTATTAATTTACACTAAGATTCACATTTGCCAATGTATGATAAAATTGTTGCTCTATTCCGTCTCTTGAGTGAGGAGCTTTTAAGCGTCTAAAAGTTTGGCACTTTTCCGTAAGAGGGCGCTATTTTTAATCAGTTTTGTAGAGCTTCCCAATGTTGAATGTTTATTGGGAAATGCTAGTTTATGTAATTTAACCTTTTTTAAAAAATAATTATGTATTAAAAATATATATACCTACTTACAATAAAATTTATTTCAAAGTATTCCAAGAACTTAGGACACTGCAGGGCACTCCTGAAATTTCCTATAGGTTTTTAGTTTAGTTTTGAAAAATTATGCTTTTGTAATCATGTAGGTAAGTAAATGTTTTCAATACTTACACAGGTATTGTGCATTTTGTACAAGATTGAGACACAGTCAAAATGCTCCTTTATATTTTTCAATTCCATCCCAACCAAAGTCAGTAGAGAAATCGAAAAAGGGCACAATTGCATAGGTAATATTTCTGTCAAGACCTTATTAATATTCCGATGAAAAAATGTTTATGTTTGAACACACTTGCATCTACATAAAGACAATGCAAGCAAACGCACAAACTCTTCCTAGAAAGGCATGTTGACCCAATTTTCTATTAAAATTCAAATTAGTTTTTTTTGCAAGCAAAGAGAAAGCTGACTTACACCAGTCAGTATAGTTTCAGATTTTAAACGATATAGTGGTGTTGTGTACGAAACATGTGGATATTATGTTTTGTTTTAGTTCAGAAGAATAATTTTGATGTAAACATAGGGTGTAAACGAATGCGCGGCGTTTGGAGTCGCGCCAAACATATCTCATTGAACGTCAAACACAGATGGCGACGGAGAACAGTCTCTAGGTACGTTGTTTGTAAGATTTTTTCTAGAAACTAATTAAAAACTGTCTCTGGCTTAGATTACATCACGGAAATTTAATCAGAAACTCATTAATACAGCCAATCTATCTTTGAAGTCCACTTTGAATCAATAAGCGGTTTGATCAAAAACTTTGCCTAACATTTCTTGGAGCAAGTTTCTAACCTCATTTTTATTATTTTTCCTTTCAATAAATAAGTTACCTACTTACTTATATACCTACGGCTGTTAGTCAGCATGGCTACAGAAATGCTACTTGGAAACTTGTCAGGCAGGTATGTTTAAATAAATTGAATTATAAATCTGAGGGTCCGATACTGAATTCCACGTGGTGTGTGGTCGCTGTATGTTAAATTTTGTCTCGATAGCCTCCGACTGGTTAACATTTTAATGATCTTAGGATGCAACTTAATTTACTGCAGATAATTATCTCCAAACGTTATGCGCGGATTATTTTAATTTTAAATGCTTACATATTTTCTTATTTTGTTAAGTTTTCTATTACCCGTTTATGGTTGAAACATAATAAAGACTTCATTGGATATAATATTAGATAGGCATAAAATTATATAAGTAGAAATTAATTCAATTTAAACCTTCGCAGAGGCCAACCTTGTTTTAAGTGCTGTGCAATTCAATAGCAGTGTGGTTCATTCCTTGGTATTTTTATAAATATTATTCAGGTTTAAAATTGTTCTACTACTTACTTACTTACTTGATTAATAATATCTTTATTTAGCAAGATACTTACCTATTATGATCCCAACTTTTATTTTAATTGTACAATTTGAATAAGCGTCAAGCCTTAGGTACATACAGTTGTACAGAATATTTTTATTTATTAAAAACTTAAGGTGTTCTTATTTTTAGGCTTCTTATACTTAAATCTGTGCTACCTATGTAAAGGTACTTGTGGGTACATCTTTTAATTAATTAAACTTAGTAATTACTAACGTATCTATAGCTACTGAAATAGAATTAATGAAAGACCAAACCCCAATTTACTCAAATTATAGCTCCGTATTGCCCTTGATTCTTGATCCAACGTTCTTATCTACCTGGAACTCCCTAGTCTAGGAGCGGCAAACCCCTTATTTTATCAATAACGATAAGGCTATTTTGACTTCAATCTTGGACTGCTATTTTCTGATAATAGAATTGATATTATATCTTTACACATCAACGATTTTGGTATGCCACCATCAGTATTTTCTATTGTGTCCAAATAACCATGGCAATAGGTCCGCTACATTTTATATTAACTGCAATCTGAAACTTATTTTATTTCTTGTTTCTTTCTTCTTATATTTTTGTTACTAGGTATGACATCCTACGCAGTTATAATAGTGGTCTCAGGGCGACAAGTCTCCCCGAAATATTATAGACAATTTATTTGTATTATCATTGATATCTTATTGGCCTCATCAGTGCTGGCTACATTTGCAAACTTTTGAATATATTTTGAAAGTGTTGTCCTTAATTAAAGGAACAAGTTACATACGGTAGTCCTCAACGCGGGTGTTCCTGTACGGCGGGTAAGTTATGTGTCCGTTTGGCCGCGAGTTAACGAACGCTCACTTTATGGCCTCGTTGCGCTAATAAGTCTCGGCTATCGCTCAGCTGTGCGTCTTGTGTGTAGTTCGCCTTTTTTGTACGCTAATTAGTATTGGGATGTACCTCTTGAAGTAACTTAGTAAATAATACAATAATAGAGAAAATAATACTAAATTTACTTCAAAAGATTTGTTTCATCTAGGCCTTAAGAAACGTACTTATGTAAGAGGCAGTTAAACAAAAAATAAATGTAAGTAGTTTCTAAAAGTAACTTTCCATGAGTAAAACTCCGTGGTAACTTTTTAAAAAGATTAAGTTCCTATATTGGAGTTAAATTATTGTTTTGTAGTTAGCGAATATCTCAAAGTTATTTAAGTAACAACGTCAGCGGTGTGTGTTGAATCCAAGAATATTTTGCGGTGGACATGTTTTGAAAACACAATCAATTTAATAAAATATTTCGGGCAGATTTTTACGACTCCTACAAGAGGGGTGTAAGTGAAAACATGTTCGGAAGCGGGGATATCCATGCAATAACAATAACTCATACAGTTCGCGCGCCCCCCGCTAGATGGCGCGCCGCGGACACAAGTAATCCATTTATTCTCGGGGCGAGCTTTATGTAGCGAACTCTTAAGAGCCACTGCTATATTGTTTTATGTTATTATTTATAAATATCGGCGGTGCGTGTGCCGACTCGCTCACAGGGAATTACAAGAAAAAGTTCCCTCGTTCTCCCACTAATGCACCTCTACTTATCTTAATTATCCATAATCGGACAATTTACTTTCGGAGAATTTTTGGTAAAGACTCAGGAGATAAGTTACTTTGTAACCTTTGGCTGTGGTCATATAAAATAACGAGATACCGAGTACAAGTCACGGATGTGATAACATTGCACTTGCCGTAAAGAAATTAGCATAACATTAGGTACATATACTGCATGGAGGCGTTAATCTTATGTTAGTACTTAATAGTAATAGTTTATCATGTAATTATCGGTTTAATAAATAAATATTATGGCTATAAAAAATTGAATTGCTCGTGTACCTATAATTAGGCCTACAACCCACTGTATCGTTTCGTTTTATCGTCAACTTCCTTCACAGAAAATCCGTCACCAATCTATCGGTCTCAGTCACCTTAAAATATTTATACCTGAAGGAAAGGGTCAAGTACCTACCTAAATATCAGTTCACACGTTACGCTTTAGTGGACGGGTGCCTTGAATAATAATAATTGTGTGCTCGGCGTCATACTACTGACATTCCGTCCGAAGTGGGAACAAGAACCCGCCTGTAAGACATCCGGGGAATGCGAGGAGCAATTACCCTCCCGTGCAGGGAGGAGGGAGGAATCTTAGAAGTTTCCGACCTTGTGGAATTTTGCGGATGAAACGTTTTAATTGGAATCTCTCGGGAATATTTTGTAATTGCAGCCAGCTTAGAGCCAAGGAATTTGCTTAATATTCCACGTTTGAATTTCAAATTAAGATCTCGGTTATGTTTGTCTTTTGTTTTGATTGAAAGCCGTAAGATATTACAACCTAGTAGTTGTCAGGAATAAGTCAAGTATTGCATCTGTGTAAGAATACCTAAGTACAACGCGCAAGTGTGCAATTGTCAATTTTATCTCCTGAAATATTCTATCGTAGCAAACACCAAAAAATACACAAAAAAACTCATCCAAACTTGTAAAACAGCAAATTAGGTACACTTACAGCCTTATCAGTTTGATAGCTCCTTTATTCTTTAAACATAAAAAGCTTTCTTATCTCGAAGATTTCAAAAGTTTTTAATAACTGAGTCCCCTACAGTCCCTTTACCCGTGAGAGAGGTAACGTTACCCGAAAGTCATTTAAAGCGATGTGTACACTGAATAGAAGAGATCGAATGAAAGAGTTTAGTCGATACTATCTCGGTAACAAAGAAAGTTTTTATTGTCAAAGTTGCCGTTTCGACAGGATTTGATCCGTCTCAGCTTTTCCAATTTAAGAAAAGTAGCAGTAAAACCTAGCACAAAGGTATTTCGATAGATTAGTTTTGTTCAAGTGAAACTTAGTAGTATTTGATAGTGAATTTATTGGGCTTTGACTCTGTTTTGGATTCGAGTTATAGCCTAACGCTTCTTTAGAAAATCTTTAGAAATTATTGTCAACTATTGGATAAGAAATGTTTATATCTGTACCTGTTTTTTGTCTGTTTCCTTACCTATGTGTTGTTTGTTCCTTACCTATGTATTTATTTTCGAGTAACATGTACAACATGTTACTCGAAAATAAATGTATTTTCCTTCTCTCATTCTATCATATCCATTCTGTTAAAGAAAATGAAATTACAACTCTATACTTTTAGACATACCCCTGTCCCATCTGTATAGTAAATCTACTCTCAATAGAGCATCAACAGACCGCTTTTATGTTTGAATTTAAATTGGTACATTTTTATAATAATGTCTTTCAAGCGACGCCGCCGCGAGACCCTCCGGTCCTCTTTCTGTTCTTTTTATAATGTAATTTTCTTAAATCACCTTCCCTGCCCTCCCCATATCTACTGCTACGTATCTATTATCGCAACGAAATTATATTTAGAAGAGAAAAATGATGCTCCATTTTTTGTTTGCTAAATAAATGCTCCAGTTAATTACTGGGGGCTTTTTAATAAGGTTCTTAACAACTTGCCTTGTTCGTGTATTTTTTAAGCTTGTTTCGTAATACCTTATATCAAAACATGAAGAAGTAATCGCTTTTATAAAGTTTACACGGATTTATCTGCTTCTAAACATGCACGAGAAGTGTTTTATCAGATGAGTCGACAATTCAATATTAAATGATAGCAATTACTAAACCACATGTTCACAATTAAATGCTAAACACTACACACTTTTAGTGATAATAAAGATTATTATCATGTTGTAACTCTGAAGTGCAATTTATATGTTTTATGGCGTCAGAGATAGGGATTGCATCGTTAATTCATTGTCAAATTGTGTCATAAAGTAATTAAGACTATTTAGGTATAAATTGCCAGGTTAATGTAGACAGAGAATTTAATAAATAAATCGTCGGCGCTGGTCGTGCGACGCAAGCGCATCGTTTCTCGTTCGTTCACCCCGAACATCTGTTCTCATATTTCAGTCAGTCTTTATCAACATACGTACTTGACCGTAAATATCTAGGGGTGTTATCGCCTCGAATTATATAATATTTTGTTAATAAATTATAGTTCAGTGTGTTTATTTCAAAATACCTACATAAAATTTTATTGTGTGCCTGTACCTAGGTCAGTTACAAAAGCTATCTCACTCACTTTACGTCGTAAAACCATCTAATACTGGTGTAAAATGTTAACTAGTTATTTATTGTCTATTTGCATTGTTTTATTATAAATTAAGCAAAGTCATTTGAAGCAATTAGCTAAGGTTACATTTCTCACATAGCATTAAATAAAGTAAGTACCCACTCCAAGACCAGTTCAAAAATGTTAAAGCATTTAGCCAACTTTTAGTTGAATGATCATTCCAATTATTTTTCTTTCAAATCTTTTTTTGTCAACTAATAATAAGATTTAACTGAGACTCACACAACTGTTCAATGTATCACGGCATTACGAAATGGCCTCACGCAATAGGCAGGTACCTGTCCGCCATATTGAATTTAGTTGAAGAGCGCGCTGTGATTGGTCCGCGCGCCAAGATGGCGTCCTTGTACTTAAAAGAGATAGACATTTCGTGTGAACCCGTTCTAAGATTTTGATATTACATTTCTAAAGAGTCTAGTTGATAACCTTTTATAAAATCACTGATTAAAGTAATTTAAAAAATGGTAAGGTACCAGATTTGCCAATAATAGTTAGTTAGGGTATTTACATAAAGTATAGGAAAATAGATTTTATAACGCATTTTGGCAGGTGCTACAATCAATAATATTTTGGCCTTTGGCAAAATTTACGTAGATAAATAACCAACCAAAACATCGTCTGTCAAAGTAAATAACGAAAATTCGAGGGGAAAATTGTAGTCGAAATGAGAATTCTGTTTTTTGGCGCAAGTTGGTCTGTGGCACGACTCTGTCGCTTATTTTCATCCAGAGAGAATTCAAGAGATTTACGACCGGCTTCGACGCTCGTCGATTCAGCACATTCGGTCTCAGAGACCATAACTGACAATCTTCTGTCTCGTAATTTTAATGAATTAAGTTGATTTTTTTCAGTTTTAAATTGTGAGGAGATTTCGGCTTACATTAACCTCGATTTTTCTTGTTTTAGCTCTCAAATGAGTCTGTATTGTTGACAGCCATTTGGAGATTTTACTGCGGGATTGTCATGTCCCGGCTGAGTAAATAATGTTGATTGTTGCTATGTGTTGAAACAAAACATTAAGCCTCTATCTCCACGTACATTTACAGACCTATATCATGTAACTATAGGCATGTATCCTACCTAGAAGTTATTTGAATAGTTCCAGCTCTGCGGTAACTGGTTAACTCGTCTGAGAGAAGTTTACTGAGCCAGCATTGCTTTTGTCTCATGTTCTGTAATATCTTTGAAACTTGACTACCGTATTCAATTTACAACCTTTTGTTGTGGGGGATAAAATTCAAATTACAATAGAAAATGAGTTCATTTAGGACGTTTGAGGTTGGAAGGGGTATCGTTCGTTTGGAGTGAGTTGTTTAGTTGAACCGAGATAACGTTTCCGGACCGTAGTCAGCGGCGGCGGTGTTCTCTCGACACTCGCTATATACTATGAACGTTGAACGTAAATCCAGCAATTTAAATTAAACTTGTAGTAAAGATTCTCAGAGATCTCCCTAATCTAATTTAAACGTCTGTCATCTGGTTTCTCTACCTATATTAAACTTAA
The DNA here is from genome assembly GCF_030705265.1 of Helicoverpa armigera. Classification (NCBI taxonomy): domain Eukaryota; kingdom Metazoa; phylum Arthropoda; class Insecta; order Lepidoptera; family Noctuidae; genus Helicoverpa; species Helicoverpa armigera. The sequence goes on along the minus strand of NC_087133.1, from coordinate 4,878,637 downwards.
GCATAGCTACTATACTAAAGAAGCAACTGAAAACAAAGCATTGATAATATTCATTTAATTATTCCGTCAACATCAACCCCTAATTGTTATCTTAATTAAGAGAATGAGGTAGAAGTAATACGAAAAAAAAGAAAAGAAAAAGAAAATGCCAGTATCATTAAAAGATAATAAAATGCGAGGCGGGTCTATTTGGAGTTCTGTACGAACAAAAACAAAACAGACTCGCGACTGTTGTATTTCACATACAATATTAAGCTAGGGCTTTATTAAGAGCACGACCGGGCTTAGCCCGCCGGCCGTCGTACGCCCTTCCCGGGTTATTTAATAAATACCGACCGAAACAATTGAGGAAACTTGCCGGGAAAACTGAGGATGCTGACCGCTTAATAGCTGTGTATGTGGGAGAAACTTTTATATGGACCATCTGCTGTATTTGCATTTGTAGACAAATTGTACTGGCTAGCTCAGTAAGATGTTGTACAAAATAGTAGATAGTGTAGAGTAGAGAATTTTATATTATCTGCAAGCAATACAGAACTGGCTTTCAATAAGAAAGGTTCAATCTTGAATAACATTCAGAATATCAATCACAAAACAACGGATACAGAGAACGTTACTCAGAAAATCTGAATATAAAGTACTCACACTTCCGCTCTGATAAAACGTTCACCGTGCTAAAACAAAATAATATTATTTTGCGTAAAAACAGAATTTTACCATCGACGGCTGTTTCGCAGCGAATCGTCGGCAGTCACGAGAAAAAAAAATAGACAAAAGATATTGTGCTCGGTCGTTGTTTTCGGCCCAATTTTACCAAACAAGTCATTCATATTCATACCGGGTACCCTTTGTGCCGCGTTACGCAACTCAGCTTTGTTACCCCGTCTTCTTTTGTTAATTTATCTTCCTCAAACTTTATTGAAAGGAGCTTTTGTCAGCAACAATAACATTATCTGAACATCTACATGATAATGAGACTCTTTCTGAAATGCAAATTAAAGAAATTAGAAAGTTCTTTAACACTGTGTAGCCTTTTCTTATATCATGAGTTCTATCTATGTGTTTACTTCACATTCGTATTTAGTCTGACGTCATGCCGGTCGTGCGTGAGCAATGAGGTTATTATATCAAAGATTTATATGGCAATGAACCTGTATGTAACTGCTTAAACAAACCCGTTTAATAATGTAGTCACGAGTTGCAAACTTAGGTACTGTCACAGCAAAAACTCGAGCGACTTAATTTAATTTGCATACTTAATTGTGGGACGTTCTTTAAATATTTTATGAAAAATATTAAGTTGAGGGCTTTTTTAAGTAAAAAAAGAGATCCACTTAACTTATCATACTTAACGAGATGATAAAGGCTTCGCTGAGTCGAGGCAGAGCTGATTTACATACGAATGATTATAACTTGGTCGCGTAGGCTCTGGCCCTTAAACCGGTCCCACAGACGTACTATGTTGTACATAATAGCTATGTAGATATACCTTTACTTTGTAATAGAGCAGATGGCAGCCAGGCATTACATCTTTTGTTTTATTTGCGTAAATTGTAAAGCACATTTTCTGTAAAATCATTTTATAGATCAGCAATAACATTGAACTTACATTACGTTCTTATTGACCTTACTAGGTATAAATTAACATTCCATGGTTATTTATGGAAAATATTGGAATTAATTTACTTAGCTTGTTTTAACAAAATAACATAATTTATCTTATTAAATATATTATCTATTCTTAAAAAATATTGAAGCAAGCATTCGTAAAGACGTCCGCGGTACGCCAATGGGAGTTTACTGCAGTAATTTTATTCAGAACCATTATTTGAGAATATACAACATTACACAGCATGTTTTGCATTTCTTTGCATTACAATAAAGTAGTCACAAAGAGAGGAGGATGAACTCGAAAATGGCCTTAAAACGCCCCCGCGCTAGGGGAAGACGTCCAGATGCATAATTATGAGAATCTATTTGAATTTTATGTGAAAATTTCTGCAAAAACAAACTTGGAGAGGCTTCTAATGCAAATCAATTTAGGGATAAAATATTATTTTATGCTTTGTTAAGTACCTATTTCTTTAGACTTGGTAAAACTTTTTTCTTCTTACAAAAGGCACCTATTAAAAAGAGTTACTATAAAGTGCATGCAGTGACTCTCAATCCTTTAAATTAGTTTTCAGCAACATACTCTCGAAGATACAGTTTGTAATACAAAATACTACCAATAGTAGATAAGAAAAACGCTTGGCATCCACAATCAGTTCGGTCACACGTTTCGTCCACGTGCTAAGGTTACTAATCATATGGCATTTGTAATCCATATGTACTGTGCCGTGGCGAGATCAAGATAACTCACGGGTTATATTCGTCACCAAAAATAGATGGGAGAGGGATCGTTACCTGAGTTGAGATTTGACAGTGGAAATACGAAGATTTTCTTTATTAAAAAATAATACTTACAAAATATTTAAACGACAATCTGTCTGACTTTAATAATCGAAAACATACATAGCTATAAAAGTAAACACATGTGTTAGAATTTGAATTTTCTTTCACGAAATCTTACAATATTTCGGTACGCAGCTACAAACGTATTGTCTTCATTTTGTCCCCAGAATAAAGTTCCTATTTCTGAAGACTCATATCGTCAGGGCCCACAAACTTCATGAATCCCAATGTCCCGGAAAATATAACAAGGCGATTTATATTCGAAGGCGGTTCGGGCCCGTTTTCTATCACAAAAATCTGGGCCTATATGTGTTCCGTATAATACGGAGGTAACCCTCCCTTTCAAGTTATTTGTACCATCTGGAAAGGAATTTATTGGACCGAAACGTTGCCGTAATAAGTGTAGTTCCATTATTTTCTTCACCCCTACTAATGAGAAAACTTACTTTCATCTCCAATTCCAGAAATACCCTGAATTATTTTGCTTTTGGTGTACCTAATTATAGTCAATGTGTGTTAGACGTTAATTTAAAATAGAAATGAGGATGCTTTCATTGGTAGGTACCCGACCAAAAATATTTTTTAAGTACGCCGCCAGTATTAATTTCTTAGCTAAATTGATAATTCAATCACGCGTTACGGTTGCATCCTGCCAACTGCAAGCCACGAATGTCAACGAAGAGAGGGGTGGCGACGAAATAATATCTATTATGGCTGCGGGTGCCGCCCCGAAACAAAAGGTTCGAGCTAAGGGACGCGTTATTTTTATACGAAACGAGTGTAGAATAACAAAACGACGGCTTTTCTTCGTAAAAATATCTTAATAAAAGCCGGAATTAGGCGATTACATTCTGATCATGTGCCATCTCGCTTCCTCCGTTTGCCTCCAAACTATTGTTTTTGTTGAATTTGATTTATGTTTACTTTAAGGAAGATTTATTGTTATTTAAAAGGATACATTTAAGTTTTATGACTTGTATAATATCCTTTACAGTAGTTTGATTAATTGTGCCTAAGGTCAACATTGTCGGCGTTTAGATACTATGCGCTCGTCATTCAAAGTACTCACGATGAAAGTCAGCGATAACAACGAACAAGACTAAATGAAAAAGAAAGGAATAACTTAATAAAATTTATACAGACCGCCGCCAAAATAAATTTTCTTTCTTACGGACATTTTTATATTTCCTTACATTTGTGCATTCACTTCAAACTTAATTAGACTTTATAGAGCGTTCCTTCCCAATTTCGTTTTACTCTCGTCTGACGCACGCTGAGACTTATTCATTGGAGTGAGGGCGTGGGAGGGGAGTGCGGAGGGCACTGGGAGGGGGGAGGGTTGCCCGAAATAGCAAATAAATGAGACGAAAATGTAAATGTTGCGCTTCAAAGATGAAAAGCGCGCCGCTGGCTCGTTCTTGTTAAGCTCATCGCAAATGTACCAAAATTAGGAGCTCGTCTGAAATAATTTCAGGCCAGATGTAAACGAACACCGACATTTTGAAACAGGGTGTAGGTAAATGAGAGTACCAAATACTTTACGTCTACTAATTAAACGGAATAATAAAGTTATTCAATTTATTTTGTTGATGTGAATTTTCTCGACACACGTGTTTGTAATGATCAATGTTTTAAGTATATGATTCCGTTTGATATTGTAAGCATAAATTGTGTCACATAAAATCAATTTCCTAAAAGCAGCTCGAATCGAAAATAAAATCAGTAAGTATGGTGTTTGGGAAATAAAATCTAAAATTATAAGTACGAACCTAACTGTTTATAAAAGTAATTCAACGTTACCTTAACGAAGCTAAATAAAGCTGATTATACACAATGTCTCAATCGAGCACAATGGACCGTGGTCCACCATATTGTCTTACCAAATAAGTTGGTTTAATAAAAGTCCGCATAAGGTGATCTTCACACTGCCCCGCATCACGCTGCATCTTGCGTGTCGACGCACCTACGCGCGTTCTTGCGGGATTGCAGATCTGCATCATCGTGCGGGTTTTTCACGCACTCACGCGCGTAGGTGCGTTTTGTAAATTCACGCACAGCGGCTCTCATCGAGTTCCATTTTCAAATATACACGTCACGCCCATTCAAAATCACGCGCGTCACTGCGGGATTCAGTGTGCCATACCATGCGTCTCGCCCCGCACCTACGCGCGGGGGTGCGTGTTTCTCCGCATGTATGTGCGTGATCCGCATGAACGCGCGTGGATGCATTTTCAGTGTGTTGGACTATGCGTGTTTTCCATACAAACGGAGATATTTCCATACAACGGAAAAAAACGCATCCACGCACTACGCTGCATCATGCGGGGCAGTGTGATAATCGCCTAAGTCTCCGACATATGTCCGGGTAGGATTATATTGAATCATTGCAGTGCCACCCTCGTGTGTTCCTTGCTTTATCTCCGTTATTGCTATAAGTAATTGAATCCATACATTTTTATGTACAGTATCATATTTTCTTTATGTTATTTCTTAAGAACTTGTTATGTGGTTAGATAAAAGACGTGTGCCCTTGGTTGCCGCTAAAAATTACTCGCACGTAGTTTTCAGACTATATGATCTTGAAGTATCTTTTGTGTCTAGCTTTATTCGGTAAACCTGTAAATAAAGGTTGTGTTTTTTTATCAAGAAGTGATGTATTTATTCAACACAAATATTTTTATGACCGAATAAAGTATGTTACATTCCGATACAAAATTATGCTCAATCTAGAAGTAGGTAAAAATAAGCTTACTTTACTTTGTAGGTATAGTGTGATAACTATTAAGATAGTTCGCCTAGTGTCTATTAACAATAAAACTTAACTACGAAGCAGTTATTAAGCCAAATATAATTTATGTATCACTAAATTATGCTAATACACCTACTGAAAGAGAATTGTTACGACTGGGTAACATATAATGGCATAAAAACTTATTAGTTACCGTACTAGTATGATGAATTACCATCACAATTTATGGCTGCATAAAACACAATTCAACTCTTACTCACAAACCGCAAAGTGCATTTCATCCAAAATATTTTAAAAAAAACGTGACCAAAATTACTTATGTATATAATCATCTTTCTTATGTAAATAGGTATATTTTCTTAACTGTTATAACATTACTAATGACCCTTTGACCATAGCTCATACTAAGCTCGAGCCCACATAAGTACAAAGGTACCAAGTCACATTGCGTGGTGACCTTACTGTAAAGAGGAACATAAAACTGCTGAGACAAAGCCTCGCATTCATCAACCGCCCCTCTAAATTATGATAAGACTATAAACGATGCACTCTCATGCACAACTTGGGCGACAACGCATATATTTACTTATGTTAATACCAATAATTTTATTCTTATTCACGACTAATTACCTAAGTATTCATAGAACAATTGCCTCTTAATTGTTTTAACGATCAAAATAAATAACAATTGTAATTTATCGCCCAGTTTATTTAACCACACTTTCGACATTGAAATAAATTAATTAGTGCACTTTTATTCAGAGCTTAGAAATAATAATGGCGTTTATAGCGTGACAAAGTCTGGCGTGACAAAAGTCATTCCATCTTAAATAACTTTTTTTCCTTTTTTACATAATTACGCTTCGACATGATATTGAGGTGACTTAAAGAAATAAGTTTAAGTTACTTGATTTACTTACTTATAGTTCTAGCTAAGCTTAATGCGTAGGCACATAAATTGGTTGAAAGCAATAATTTAGATAAACCACTCTAAAGTAGCCATGTGCGATATATAATTTAACCTAAATCTGTCACAGATTTATAAGTAGGATCAAACGATTACATCACTTATAAATTCTATGGAAATGAGCCAGTACATTCAATGTCATAATTAATCTAGGATTATAAGTGTGGGTAGCTACTCAGGATACAGACGATAGACACTTATCACATATTGGGGAAAAGTAATGTCTTATTGTATATTGATTTGGGTACAAAGCTGTTTAGGTACTACAGGAAAGGATTTAAACGACCAGCCTAAGTACTTAACAATAAAAGTTTGTCTCATTATTTATGTGTGTTATGTACTACAACATTGTGCAGAACACAAGCCCTTATGTACTTATGTGTGCTATCTGTAAGTGCATCGTTGCATCCTCGACGCGACGTAACGACTGCTTGCCGACAGAAAGATCCCTGATACTGCACTTCTTAGAAAACGGTGCAATGCACTCCAGTTTTTTGCATGGCATATGTTTAAGTATGTTGCGAGTTGAAATTGCGGGTATGACGAATGTGTGACAGATTTTCGTTTACAGATAATGTACAAGTTAAGAGAAAAACCCCATGTTTACGTAAAGTACCCAAAAACTCCGCAGTGTTAAAAAATAACGTGTAAGTTCTAAAATCTGTTACTCATTTTATTTAGTTTAGCATAAAGTGACTAAACACAAAGGTACACAAAACAAAAGTTTGACCTAATTTCCTATATATCCTCCCTTATTTCAAGCATCCCCGAAAAAATATCTCCGCGATGAATAACGTTGAATATTAATAATGTTTGTTCATGAAAATGAATTAATTTGTCCAAGTGGAGGAACGGAGCCGGGATCCACTCATGAATTCATCCGGACCCCGTAAATATTTTATTGCCAGCGTAGAAAAAAATCTACCAAATTATACCTATTACGGGGAAATATCGCGAGCTGTTTTCAATCTTATACCTTAAGTGGTACAAACGATAAAAATAAATTCAGCGCTTGTGGGCATTTATTGCTGAGATTTCTAGAGCTTTGAAGGGTAGACGCACTTCCATTTTCTTTGCGGCTAATGGAACCTCCTTGGGGAGCGTTAGCAGCGCAATGAATTAGAAAAACAACTTTTCTTTCTTGGAAACTGGTCTGTGCTAAGTGCTGTGTATTTTTTATGCGCTTGCAAAAAGTAGGGAGTGGCTTTATTCATTTAAAAATTCAGAATAAAAGATTAGCTTTTTATTCAATAAATTAAGAAAATGAGTAGGTGTCCAATAAATCTCTTCAAATACATTTATATTTCCATTCAGTAATAAATTAGAGTTCTAAACCTACATATTTATTTTTGAACTACGCCAAGAAATAAAATACCCTTTTAGTATTTAACGTTAATGAGAAAATTCAAACTCGTGAGGCTAAATTCTTAGCATTCGCTGGTGAGAAGTAATTTTCGTTGGTAATTAGTCACGTACAAATTCTAGACCATAACAGAACAGACTCATAAACCGGAATTTCTAATAGAGCTGTAACATGTCCAGATTTTATAATGTAACCAAATATTACCATACAAATAGCTCGCATAATTTAAATGGCCTTCAGGAATCCGAAATTTTGTTAATATATGACTGAGTTTTTAAATAATCGTATATTATCTAAAATTATATGCATATCAAATGTCTTCATAATTAAAACCTGTTTATTCATTAACTTATTTCTTTATTTTTAATCATAAATTATTTGTCAGTTTCTTGTAGATACTCGTGCTCATTATTGTATATTTAAAATCCTAGTACAGGTTTTTTAAATTCAATCTTATATTTTAAAATAAACATTTTTAGTTAAAGTTTTTAAATTACATAATTATTTTGAATTTAGAAGCAAGCTTTTAAGTTGTTCGATAAATATTATTCGAAATTCAAAACCCTTTTAAAAACATTTTCAAATAGAAAAAAATAAAAGCGTGATGATAACTTTCCAGCCAGTGTCCAAACCATGTTGTCAACACTATTAAACAAGACTGTCGTCGGCTGGCCATTCATTCTAATTTATAGCATTAATTTATCTAAACAGTGTCTGGGCATGCCATGATATTTGCATTAAAAACGTTTCAGTATTCAACCGACTATTTTATTGTAACTGTAGTGTCCATTTCAGTGCTTTTCGTTCCTAGATTTTACTAAGAACTCTATGAAGGTTCTTTGTACTATCGTCAATATTTTATAAATCTGCATCATTGCTCATTATTATCTCAAAAACTTGTCCTTGATTTGAAAGTCTCATAGAGTAAAGGGAAAGGTAGGATAATTGGGTTGTTCCATACCAATAAATGGAATAGGGCGCGCCCCTTATCACACTACGGTCAAATACCGTCGTTTAACCGTGGATGTACGAAAACAAATGAATTCGCTATTAGGTATATTAATATTCAACCTTTTATGCCAGTGCTATTCAATGACCATTTACATACTAAAATCACACCTAATAAAACATACCTACCTTCCAAATTATGTTCTCTGAAATATATTATAATTTATAAACCAGATTTAAAGTGTCTCTATGACTATAGGTACCATTATCTTAAGTATCTAAAAGCTTGCACATGTCAACGTCCTCTAGTAAAATTATTACCAACATCATTTGGCTATTTTATTTTGTAAATAAATGACAGATGACCTAAGTTTCTAATCTATTTTAAAATTACTTCCACAGACACAATTTTGACTTAAGAATTACATAGTAGAGCAGACATATCATTTTGAGCCTTGCGTCGCTATAAATCATTTCAATTTTTCACTCTTACACATTGAAAAAAAACGATTATATACTTACCCTTTTCCCGAATACAATGTAAGGAAACAAAGAAACTGTTTGTCACGATGGTATCAGCATTATGAATTTCGTTCCACTAAATAAAACTACTTAACGAGTTACAAACACTATGCGACTGGTTAAGGGCAGAATGCGACTTTTTAAGGTTTTACTGCGTAGTAAAAATTCTATAAATGTTTTTGAGTAAATTATTGTGGTAATATTATGTGCAAGATTGTTGCAGTTAAAGAGTGGGTGTGAATGGCTCTGTATTGTTTTTGTTCCTACGTTTTTATTGCATATTATTTGATATGGAACCTACGTAAGGCTGTATTTCGTTTTAATGTGGAGATGTCTTGTTGATATGGTATGGAGAAAAGAAAGTGTTATGTTTAGAAAGGTTTTTGTTAAGGTAACATTAATGTTCTAATTGCTGTTTGACCTTTAGATTGAAATTAAAGAAATCGTCAACATTGTTGAACAATAGACAGTATGCAGTAGTGTGTAACTTTAAATTACGATTATTTTCATAGCAGTTACTCTTCTAAGACTATTTTCTACATTTCTACGATAATCTCAATATTCTTATTTTAATATATTTGTTCGTTTGTTGCAGGCGTGTTGCGGGTAAGGTTCGGGCGCGGCTATCCACGCGGTCGACCTTACTAACAGGTGAGGCGGCGACGCCACACAGAACATGATACTAAGGTTTGAATTTCAACTTTATTTTATACACCATAAGACTCACTTTCATTCAATCACCCCACCGGCTTACCTTCTGCAATTAACGCTGAGCTTTCATTAAGTACCGACTGCTAGGCTGTTTTATGAAAATAGGGCTTCATTTTCGGTGTGTGGCCGCATTAACTTTTTAAATTATGTTCTAGGAATTGTTTTAATGTAGCGTTTTTATTAAAATGCTTTAATTTTGTTTCTGTTAAAGGCCGTTTACGCCGTTAATAGCCTTGAATTAAAATTTTGCAATATATTTTAGAGATACATTTTGTAAAAACTAATTAGTGAAGTCATTGCAAATATTAATAATTAAAATAAGAACCTACCTACAGCTGATACTACTTAAATATATATTTTTTAAGTATAATGAGATTATTATTTAATAATTCTTCCTGAACCACATAAAATTAATCGTAGGTACTTCCATATATATTAAAAAAAAACAATCAACATTTTCATCAACCTCACATACCATCAAGGCATCATTACACATAAAAAATAATCTCTTTACATTTTAAACGACTCCAAAAATACCTTATACAGTCAAGTTAGTAAAAACAGTTCTCACGACAAAAATTGCATATAATAAGCATGCAGGTAGCTTTCGGCTGCAACTGCATTATATGCAACGTGCCTTCCTTGTAATGCCCCACCTCGCCGGCTCATTAGCATTTTTATTGCAAGCTCTTATATACTCGTACCTATGTAAATGTACTTACGGTATGTTGGTATATGAGATGCCATCTTTACAAGAAAATATTAACTTGGGCTTGTTGCCATTTCTGTACTTAATATTTTCATTTTAATGAATACCTAGTTAAAAACTTCTACAAAGACTTTTCAAGTTGGTACCGGGATTGTTAAATGTAATTAGATAGATACCTATGTGAAAAATCAATTTTTATATTTATGATTATCAAAGCAATGTCACGGTTTGCTAATTTATTAAACAGACAATTTCCGTGAAATAACAAAAATTACTAAAAAGCTATTTAAATCCCTGATGTTTAAATTCATGAGAAATGTTAATTACATAGGAGTGGTACTCATAACCTATATCATCATCTCTCAGTTTAGTTAATCACGAAATCGATATCCAATATCGATCCATACAAGATCGATAGAATTTAACGACTGATGCCGCTACAAGATTGTGGATACCTAAATACAAGAACATGTCTAATTACATGATATCCTTTCGTTCGTAAAAAGCCGAATACAGCTGCCTTCTTGTCATATTAATTTTGCGACTTAATTTATAGTCGTGCAAATATTAAATGCCGACGAAAAGTTGCAACAATGTTGCGACTTGCGATTGTGATATTCATGGCGACGTTTTAATCTGATCGTTTGAAGTCCGCCTAAGTGGAAACGTATGTTTCAGTTTATTATTAATATGGAAGTCTTTTAATTAAGTTGTTGTTCGATGTTGCGAGTACCTTATTAAATGTTTGAAAGGGCTGGCTATGTAGAATTTATAACAAGGTTGAGACAAAAATAATATAGGTACCTACCTACCAAAAAAACCAAAAGACTTTACAAAAAAAAAATGCTTACAATATAATTTTGCAAACTATATTTAAATAACTTTATCTAAGCGTATCTATCCCTAATAAACAAACATGCGGTAACGACCTCAAAAGTTCCACAGATGATGTCATATTAAGGAATGTAGCGGAACCTATAGTGTTCCCTTTGGAATATCCAATCACAGCTAAGTAACCATGTCTGTGTCCAATAAAGGCCCGCATATACCTCCCACGCACAATCAACGTTTCGTTCGGCAGTCTAATCATGCGCCATCGTTTATTTTTGTTCACGAACCCGGGGTATACTCAAATAATCATTTATCAGGGGGCCAAGTACACCAGTCGATAAATTAACATAGGTATTGCAAACAGTAAACTGAACAGAATTTGTTCGACGCATGAAAAGCGTTCCACGCGAAGGAAACATAGAGAGCCAAGCTCATGAAGCTCATAGACATTTTAATCCATCGATCGGACGGTATCGTTCGGGCGATCTATTCCGGGCCGGGTTACGATTACGAATCACAATATATGTCCTTGACGATAACATCGGTCTGTGATCGTGTTGGGAATACTAAGTGAGATGGACCACCGGCTTTTCGACAAGTGCACGACTAACTATGTGTATGGATGCCCTAATGTTTGGGGATCCGGTGTGGAAAATTGTATTGTTCCACGAAGAATGACGTGACGTGATCGAAAAATAAATAGTTGCTTTACTATTATAAAAGGCTACTCAGTAGCTTGGGCTGTAATCTTAGCTCAAAGCAGCGTCTAATAATATTTACTAACCTTTAAGTCTCAAAGAGAAAACCCGTACTAATTCAGTATTCTATTAAGGGGTTTATCTAGAAAACCCGTTATTCTAATGTTTAATAACATTCATAATACCAAATCAGAGACCGGACAGGCGTGTTTTGATGTCGGCGAGGCATCGCAGGCGACTAGTATCTGAGTCGCAGTTAGAATTGCAAATGAATCGGCCGTTTACTCTCGAGTCGTAAACTCAGGGATATGATCCAGTCAGTTTTCGCACCATTAACTGCTCGGACCTCCACCTACTCCCTCGCGATTCTGTTATTGTAAATACCATGACATAGATACATATTAAATTCATTTCTATATAGTATATCTAAGATGGCTACTATAAATGTTGCTACGTTATCATAAATTAATAGCTACAGGTCGACAATTCCGCATTCAAATTCCAAACAGTTTTTCTACCTATTATAAAGACATAAATTAATGTCCTAAATATCTGTCATCAGAACTATTTTGTCGGTCTTATTGATATCAGAATTGACGACAGTTTTATGATAAAGCCGCAGCATAAACAGTCCTGTGCCGTCGTCCGTCTGACCAGCCAACCGTGGGAGACATTTCGATAACATATACTTGTGGTGCAGATAACGCGAACTGACAGCTTGTAATACGCGCCCAAACTAGTCCTGACACTCCGGCCATTGAAATCCTCTACTCACCAGTGTAAAAAGAGCTTTAAACTCACATCCGGGAAGCATTCGACCTGCTTCATTACTGAGGCGCGCGGAGGGTGAGGGAGCGCTAACTAAATTGGGAAAATTACACCCCGTTTGGCCAGCCGGCGGCCTATGTTTTGGGATTGAGTCGTAAATGTCAAGTCGAGTGCCCTCCGCCATAGTTCTGCTGCTCTATTTACTCGTACTTGACGAAAAAAGTAAAAAACTCTCGGTTAACTAAACCCTCGGTCGGATTACGCGCACCAAAGTTTAGTCGGGGACGGAATGAGTATAAACTTAGATGAACATCGACCAAGTTTAGCCGTAGATGGTCTCAAGTTTTCCAATTAGTATTGGATTTACCGGCTAATCTCTCGTAGTAATTTTATGTGTGTAATTCTAGCGAATTACAAATCGCTGTTGGAATTAATAACTGCAGCAAAATTATATTTTCATTCATGACGATTACGTTACTCTAATGAATGTTATTTTGCCTCTTCATAATAAAAATTACACGGGACAATTACTCGTGCAATAAGAACAGACGATTTGAAAGTAAAACTGCCTAACAGCAATCATCACCGCGTCTTCCTAATTGTTAGGTAACACAAAACATTTTACGACTCCCACACGTATACGTCGCAAACGTTACCTAAAAAAGGCTTGTAAACATGATTTTTTTCGCTCATAAATATAGGGTAGCACCCCCAACGAAAATCAGAAAAAATAACCGTGGCATTCGGCGCAAATCACCTATTTTATGCAAACTTCGTGACTTACCGCCGTATCGAATGACTTAGAAAGGATTTATTTATATTCCTACTGGCTTCGAATGGAGCTAGGAAATAAAATTGTAACCGTAGAACTTGTCAATGGGATGTTTGTGGGTGGAGGAACATGCCTTAAAAATAAACTGAGTAATGTCGGCAGCAGGCGAGCAGTGCGCGACGATGATTTAATGTGCAGTTCCACGCGCGCTCATTAGACACGTCGTAATGTTACCTCCCGATACAAACTTTCTACGTAATTGGCCCTTACGTCGCATATAAATTTTCTTGGCCATCAGTGTGTAGCGACCATGAAAAATTACTGCATCCTCCTCGTTTTATCCTCCTTTGCAAACCTTCCCTTGAACGCGTAATTAATGCTACTATTTTTACAAATTAACGTCAGTTTTCCTTCAAAATTCGATAATATATGACACCTTAATTTATATAATCCCTGCACCTGGCTAAATATCGTCAATTCCCGCAGTTATAAAGTGGTAACAATTTTTTTTTATTGGAAACAAAAAACTTTTTCTAATGGCTTGCTCATTCAGTTTTGTAACAAGCCGCCTCCACTCACGATATAGAACTGTTACGCTTAATAACTTCGATAAAAATGTACAATCACATAAATGTCTACATATGTCATTAATAATAGATTTGGTTGTAGGTCTGGTAGTAATTAACGAATTAATTAGATACGCGGCAGTGTTATCCAATAAACGTCTTACCATTTACTGATTGGATACAGTTGAGGGCCACTTAATTATGAAGCTATATATAATGAATACAAAGAATATGTATTGTATAATTTATATTACTCTTGTGTATATAACTTTATCTTTTATATACTTTGTTCGCAGGTTACCCTGTCCTTTTACGCAAACGTCGCTAGCGAGTTTACGACAAGGTGAATATTATATTTTAAATTTTGTTTATGTAAATTAGAGTGTATATTTGCGGATTATCTCTGTGCAACGTTGTTATTGCTTGGACTAAGCTTGGCATTAGTTTTAAGTCTCATTTGACCTGTACCTTCGTCTGAGGACTTTAGTGCAATACAAGCTATGGAATAAGTTTAATTCAGTTTAACAGAAGCTACTATATTTCGTCACAGTAAATACAAATATGTAAATAATTGTTTTTATTACGCGAATATCGACATGCATAACATCGATACTAAAAATAATTGAGAAATATGAATCGATATTTTCCACATAATTTTAATACATATTTTGGTTCTAGCAATTTTTATAGCTGTTGTAAAGTGATTGATTTACATCCTATGCTATTTTCTTTATTTCATTTTATGATACTTATGTTGAGGAAAACAAAGCAGGTCTTTCCCAACAGTGAGATTTGCCTTCAGAGTAAATTTCAATTCAGATAGCATGATAACAAGTTTCTAGGAAATAATAAAATGAGAAGGCTCAATATGCGAGTACTAAGTAGGTACACAGGTTTGAGGAAATCGAGATAAATAGGTGTTTTACTTGCTTTAACTATCCATGTTCTCAGTAAATTGTAGGTATTGGCAGTATTATTTGCAGTTAATTAGGTACTAGTTTAAATCTTCATAAATATTTAGTTGATAAGGACGTCCATTGAATAAATTGTTCATCGAACAGTCACTGTCGTTAACTTAAATACTAAGTAAGCCTTTGAGATTTAAATACAAGACTTTTGCAAAAGTTTAATGAGTTAATTTCGTTTTGTAATTAAACGCTGACGATCTTCACAATTATACGACTTTCTACTGTCTCTGAGTTATTTATGCGTGTAGGAAAAATCTCGAAAAATTAACGTTCAATTTTAAATGCCTGAAAGTTAACAAGGGGAATTTTAATCGGTTTAATTTGCTGAACGGTAACACACTGGTCGGACTTGTCGGCCAATTTACGGCCTGTGTTCAGAGAAAGTTGAGTGCAGACGAGTTTTTCAATTGGGACGCGTATTAAAGCCTTCTTACAATCTATTTTATGCCTCTGAGACGAGGACGCGAAGTCTCTGGTCCGTTATTCGCGATAATGGTTCACATACTATACCTTTT
The DNA here is from genome assembly GCF_030705265.1 of Helicoverpa armigera. NCBI lineage: Eukaryota > Metazoa > Arthropoda > Insecta > Lepidoptera > Noctuidae > Helicoverpa > Helicoverpa armigera. The sequence continues at coordinate 4,863,096 of NC_087133.1, read as the reverse complement.
TATTATAATAAATATGGTCTACTCACTTGCGCAGAAAAATATCATGAAAACAATTAAAACCTATTTAATTAGGTACTTTTATCATTATCTTTTCATCTGACATAAACACTAGAACTTTAGTAATGGTTTTTCCAATAAACATTTACTTTATATTGATGAAACTTGATACGAAATATGATTAAGTATAATTTCTTTCATAATTTAATAAAAACAGCTCATTAATTCCTAAGCTGTCGATTACGTATCCACGTAGTTACCGTCAATGTCATGTCTTGTGTACGCAAACAATATTGTTATAAAATATTCAAGACCGAGTTCAAGTTAAGAATTATAAAGATTTATTGTAATTACACGATTATAGTCTCGCTTAAGCAATAAATTATATTCGTAATGAATAAAGACGTTGCATTAATGAAACTGGTTAGGCATTCGTTTTCGATAACCATTGTATCTACGTTCTCAGCTAAGAAGAAAAACCTTTGCGTGAGATTAACCTACGAAAGTACGAACATTATTTATACATAGCCCCAATTCAGCGTTTGCGCAACTCTGGCACACATGTGCCGAGATAAGAAAGCGTACTTTTATTTACGTACTCGATGTATGGCCGACCATTGGCCTGAAGAGTTTCCTAACGTAAATATTTATAGACGGGCTCGGCGCAAGCGCACACTTGTTCCTATGTTTGTTTCTGTCATTCAACGCTAGCTCGGCTTGTTTGTGCCTCGCTACTGCTCCGAGATAATGTTACTTTCGTTTTGTTACTACATAAAGCTCCTCTATGTTGTAAACCATATCTTTGTTTGTCTACGTTACGCTAGTTTTACTTTTATTTGCGTAAATATGACGGTCTCTGGTGTGCTGCATAGTTACCTACCTACATAGTCTAGTTAATATCTACGCAGTTAGACGTGTAAGACGTCATGTCACAGAGATATGTGGGTATGAATAACTTGGATGTATATATTTGTGCTAATATCTACCTGCGAAGTTTTAAGTTTATCGTATCAGGTATTTTTCTAATAAATCATCACCTTTAATAGAGATTTATAAAACCATTTTTTCTACACCAACTATTGTGGCTCATGTCATACTTACCTATGTGTACTTACACAATGTAAATACACCAAACAGGAACCAATGATAGAGGTGTACTTATAAATCTCTTTGTGTTGAAAAATTTAACATTTGAAAAGCACACTGTAATCCATGTTATTAGTTTTGTTGACACGTCCACAAAGTGTCGCGAATTTATCGTTTTGGCTTTCTTTGTACGTCACCTATTGTAATTACTCGTACGCTAAGTGTGGGAAATTAAAGTTCGGGGGTACAATATGATTAGGCGTCACGGAAAGCGAATAGCGACAAGCGATAAACGCACTCCTTGTATCTCAACGGAAAGGGTAATTACGAAATGGTTCTCTCAAAGGTTCTTTATTAAATCTTTAATATTGGTGAATTAGTTATATTTCATATATAAATGTAGATTTAACTGCAGATAAGTACCTAATTGGAGACCTTAAAAGCTGGTTACAATACGCAGCTAACTTACCTACCTTCCTAAATAATTTATTAAATACTAGCTCGTTGAAAAATATAGAACATGTTTTTCCTATCATAAAAAGTTCCACCTGTATTTGTCACACGAGGTTAAATTATTTAGCATAAATGTCCTAGTTTAAACCAATTACGAAAATAAATAAAGCTGGTTATAGATATGACATTTTATAAGGTTAGATTCTACCTTTTAAAGAAATACCCAGTTTCATATTTTATAATGAGTCTAACGGTCTGGAGCAATATTAAATAAATAATATACCTATTGATCTATTTTTCCAAGAAAGTTATTTTCTAAAAACTGATATTTTTCATTTATCTATTCAATAAAATAATATCGGTTAACAAAGTAAATGTTCGTGTCAGCACCCAACTAAATGAAAACGCTCCCAAAATCGCTAATCGCTCTCAGAAGGAGCATTTCTCACGTCTTATTATTTTGACAATTCGGTTATATTAGCAAGACGTGTTGTTCGGCAAGTTAACAACGACAAACATAACTTCAATGTATGTTTTAGCTTTGTTCGGCTGATATATTTTATTGCCGTGTCTTGTGTAAACATTATACATGTGTAAAATATTGCTTGAATTTATTGGTTGTTACGGCTTTGTACGAGGGGTGGCTCGGGGGGTGTGGCGAATTAGAACATCTACATGATTCTTACATGTTTCACGATAATTAATTGCTTTTGTATTTTTTTCTGGAAGCTTCTCACTTTTCTGACGAATTATTTGACGAATTAAGAGTAACTAAAGCAAAAATGATTCAAAATTGTTAGTTCTTTTGATTCATTGCTGTCAAAAGCATAATTCAATCTGGACAGTCATTAAACTAGTACTCATAAAATTACTTAGTTTCACAGTCACTGAACTGTCTGAATATAAGGCATTAGTCCACGACCTTGCCATTGACAATGGCAATAAAATAAAATTATATAATTTAATCTAGTAGGTGCCTAACATTATTTGTGGTGAAATTAACAGACGATAAAATTAAGTTTATACTCACAATAAAATGTGAGTGAGTTGCCGTCATAAAGTCTCGCGTTTTTTATTGGTGGCAAGTCGACGATGGTCGAGTGATGCTTGCAGTTTGGTTAAACGGCAGTTTATGGCTATTTTGCCTCCATTAATCGCTTTACTACGCACCCGCGCCTCGTTCTCGACAACCCTTTGAGATACAACGATACAAACGGGCCTCACGCGACCGTGGTTACAGTTGTCGTTGTAGTATTTTGAAAATGAAATTAGTTGTGATCCCTTTTTAATTAAAAAAAAAACGTGTTAATATAAAAACACGGGTCCACATTTTATGCAACTCTACTTACTCGTTCAAACTAAAAGGCTTAAAAAGTCCAGACTTTAAAATGATTAATCGTAACTGCGAAAAAAAATATTCCCTAAACTGAAACTCAGAAAATAACGCGGGCAAAAAAAACTGGGCGCCTCGCCAGGCCGCCCGCCTACGGGCGCGTAGCTACAGCGCTACACAGAGCGGCGAGGTTTGGTTCCGCCGCCCGACGCTAGATGGCGACCGCGGTGTGCGCGCGTGTGTGCGCCGCCTCACAGGCACACGCCGCCACTCCGCGCTCGACCGCGCCGCTGAACGCGCGCCTCGCGTATACCCCGCCGCTCCGATCGCACAAACACGATACGCTCGCGACAACAACCTACCGATACGTCCACTCAAATAAATAAGAAAACTGTTGCGTCACCTACAAACTTTGTCCAGCGAATACAAAAACTTTATTTGACAGAAGAAAATTCACAAGTGAATTGTTTACAATAAACTATCGCAAAAATAATAGAGACAGTTTCATATTTCTAAATGGACTTATAAATTGTAAAGGTTACGAGAGCTTATTTATCAGTGACTGTTCGATGCACTCTCGAAACTGTATCATACTCCACTATCGAAGCCAAGAGTTATAGTTTTTTGGACAGTTAAAGTTGCGGTGTATCCCGTCCGGCCGGCTAGCTAAATCGGGATCGCGTTTTAATTTTCATGTGCTGCTCCTGTGTGTGGGACGCGTGTGTGCGCGGTGCGATGTGCCCGCGACGCGCGTGAACTGCCGGTGACCTTCCCGATCCCCCGTGGCTTGCCCGGCCGCCACCCTGTACCCTGACAACCATGTCGGGGGCCTCGGCGCGCCCTGCGATGCGGCTGCCGCGTCGCCAGCGCCCCCATCCGGCCACTCCGCCGGGCCGGCCTGGTGGACCATGATGAACGGGGTCGGCGGCGCGCTCTACGAGGAGCCGCACGCGTCGCCACCCGGCGGCAGCCCACCGGCCGCCCCCGCTGCAGCGCCGCCGTCCGCCTCCAGCGCCTCGCCAGCCTCCGTGGGCTCCAACCCACCGCAGCCCCCGCTGCACATCCCGGCCAAGCGCTACGAGCCGGAGCCCGGCGTCATCCGCCACGCGCAGCAGCCCTGGGGCTACCCGCCTGATGGGCCTGGCTCCTTCGAGCACCAGTACCCAGCCGGACCCACCTACTACAACCTGCCCGTCGAGAGGGAGCGTAAATCCACGCTCCCATTCTGGCCAGCAAGCAGCGGCGAGTACAAGCCGTATGCTGATGGTGGCTGTCATCAAGGCTTCTCACAGCCCTGCTGGAACTACCCGTATGGAGCCCCGCGCGGTGACCAGCCCCTGCCCTACGTGGGCGGCGAGGAGCGCAGGACGGCGGTCTCCGAAGCGTCCAGCTTCTCCCACGACGCGTATGGTCTCCGGAACTACGCTCCCGAGTCGGTGTCCAGCGCGCCCTACCCGCCTCCAGGTTCTCTGCCCGGTCAGTAACATCTCATTATTCCTACATTGTGTGTTTATGATTGCTACCAACCCAGAGCTCACGTTTTTTGACGTCCGGTCGCTGCATCGCTGTTTGTAATCTTTGAAACTTATCGGTGCCTCGAGACTAGAACCAAACATAGTTCAGCAAAACATTTATCGGAATTTATAAACAAATACTAATATAACTTCAATATACTAAAACGTGAGTTTTTGAGTTTGTGGCTGTCTTTTAAAATAGTAAAAAGTTTCAAATTTATAATAATTTACGAGGAGCTGAAGCTGATAAGTTGATTTGTAAATAATTTATTATGAGTTTGTCAACCTTGACCCACGGTTTCGGTCCACTAGGCGCCAGAGGGCGCTGCTAGAGGTGCACACAGCGAGCGAGTTTCTTGCTTGTGTGCGGCCGGGCACGCACACAAGCGCAGCGCGCTTCGCTGTGGGGGTGTCTCATATGAAGCGAGCACACTCGAAGCGTCTGATACCGCATTCTTTCCTCTAATCGAAGACAGCTGATTGGCACGACTATACGATACATTACACTCATGGACTTTATATGTATGTAATAATGAATGTGAGACGTATGTTCTGGCGATTTGCTACTGAAAAATGTTTAGATAAAGAATGCTCTGAAAACTAGTAAAATGTAGTCTAATATAATTTTAATGGGTATTGGATTGGTAAGTGTAGGATATATTTTTTTGGAGATCTGCAGAGCAGAAGTAGAATCAAGATTTTCCAGCGTTAAGCATTTTCAGTGTAATAGAGTAATCTTTAAATCAACAGGTAAGTTATGTTTCAAATAAAGTATGCTAAATATTACAGCAGTTAACAGGTCGATAGCATCCGCTGTAAACTAAACAAACTTAGAGTAAACATTCGTATCGGAATCCCTTAGAGCTCCCTCAGAAAGCCACTGAATGCCCAAACCCAAACATTTTCCCACAGACCACCATAAATTTGATGAATGAACAAAACACGTGCTACAAATGTTTAAAAATGAACCGTAAGCACCTTTTTATAGGCAATGTAAAACGGCGCTATACAACCGACAATAAATTAAAGTTTACGTAAAATAAAGCGCCAATAAAAATGTATAACTAATAAATAAACACGATACCTGAGCGTTAAGACAATAAACTGATCTTTGAGTAGTGGCAATAAACCAAATATTGCTACAATAAACACATTACAGGTTGATGAGACGATAAAAAACTAGGAGGCTACCGCGACGGGCCGGCCGGTGCATACTCGCGAGCTCTTGTAGATACATATCACTTTTATGAATCATAAAACCACGGCCACGTCACATACATGCAATAATACTGGTTCCTTCCCCAAATCGCGCTAGTAAGTAGTAATTACTAAACTACAAGCGCCATGTAAATATGAGAGCAATAAAAAGGCTCCATTCATAAACGCTCGCCGCTAGTTCGCTTTCGATCGCCGCCTAACCATAAAGATGGGTTTATCGCGCCTCTGTTACGGCAGAGGTGTAACTTGACATAATTTTGCGTAAAACGCGCATATAATGGGCCATTAAAAGGAAACAATTGTTGAAAAAGTTATACGAGTGTTCACGTCACTTTATGATTGTGTGTTTACGGCCCACCTGAGGTTGACATTGACTTTGATTTGTGCATTTACGGCTTAGTAAACGGTTTGTGGAATGGCTCCGTTAGCGAGACTCTCTCGGCGTTCCGCTTTCTCGCGTTCACCAGACGCATTCATCAATCCTCAACTATTGCTCCACGCGGTTCCTACTTGTTATCGACAACAACTTTACTTTTTATAAATGAAAACAGAAAACAAATCGGTGGAATTCATTTGCGGTCCCACGGTATATCGTCAAAAGAAACATCTTAACTCAGAAATTCCTTTCAATCATACGTCTGCTCGGCCGCCTTGCAACGAAACCGAATATTTGTTGCAGTGCCATTTTGAACCCTATGCCGTTGGAATAACGGAGAGTCTCCGTAGCGAATTGGCAAAGTAACGCTGGTACACGAAATAGACAAAGCCCGCGGTCGGGTAGGTAAACTTTTATGGTCGAAGAGAACCCGCACTTTTATAGCTCCTGATCGCTACCTATTCCCTCATAATTGACAACTCCACTTGTCATTATGTTCTCTTTAAACAATTGCCGTTTGTTCCACAGAATAAGGAACCCGACTAGAAGGTTTTACGCCCACTTGCTTATTATTTTGCCTTGGACTGCATTGCATGCGGTCTATTCATTTATTTTATGGATTGTCTTGCTTCTTTTAAAGAGTCATTTGTATCTGGAAACCGCACTTGTGCTTAGTCTTTTATTTTTCATACCACTCATTAACTTCTGTTAGGTAATCAAGTTTTTAATTTCGACATTTAAATATTTTTCTTTTCAAATTTTTTCAAATCAAATAAAATTAAATGATTTTATGTAATAAATAGAGATCGGAAGCATTTCCACTGCTCCTATATAATTTTATATCAGAGTCCCAAGCCTTAACTTAATAAAAGTTATTCATGTAAATTAATTTAAATTGTCACCTAAGATAATACAATCGGTACCATTGTATTTCATGACACATGTGATTTAATTTTCTTTAATTGACAGTATTATTGTCATAGTAGGTACCAATTAAAATAACCCATTCTTGGTCTATGGTCAATTTTCATGAACACATTTGCTTCAGGTTTAAGTAACCAAATATATTTACTACGGACCTTATCTTACTACGTCAGTACAATACCTATATATTGACACATTAGTGGCATTTAATCAATATTCAAAGAGCTCTTCGAAAGATATAAATCACGGCGGTTAACGGGTCACTGTTGCGGTAGGTTATGAATATTATTTGATTGTTTCTCGTAGAAATAAATGTGCTCGTTCGTTGTGTAAGCCCCTTAAAGTAATAACTTCAATAAAGATGGATGACGCTACTCGAGTGGGCAGAAAGGATTGGTAAACATCCAGTAAAAAGGAACGTACGAGTACGTACATTTCAAAAGATGATTTGAATTCAAATTCAGCCTCTGACCGCAATAAATCATAAAACATATCAACTTCACAATTTCAAAATACAAAAGTAAAATATTGCAAAAACATATTTTCAATTTAAAAAGAGTAAAATATTTTGCAATACAAGTGTCAATAGCCATGTTTATAAATCTCATTCGAATTCGATAACACGGAATGGTTCCAACTATATCAGAGATTATTTCAACACGAACAATTTCTATTACATACACATGTTGCCAGCATAGTACACAAGTGGTAATTTCCTCCGATTACATCTTTCGAAACTTTCGAAACCAACGTTTTCATGGCGGAGTTAATTTGTCATTCTTTCGAAAGCAAACTGTCTTAAAGCTTGAGCATGATTGAGGAAAGCGCTCATTTCTGTTTGACACAATGCGAGGCTTGAGATGCAAGCTCGTCTTACGACACCCGGTCATATCCATCCGCTAGACAATGAGGCATCTATTTCGCAATGTTCATACGTGTACCATTTTGAATAATAGGAAATGGTGCAGTGTGTTGCACGCATCGAATATCGAGAAGGTCGCGGATCGCATACAAAGTTTATTGCGGGTGATCTCATCAAAAGGACCGGTCGCATAAATCGCGCTGTGTGTTAACTTCTAACGCGCCGTACCGGCCCACAATTGTTTCTATGAACACGGCATGGAAATAGCTAGTTAAAAGCGAAACGTGCAGCCGGTGCAGTTTGTAATGCATTCTGCCCGAGACAATTAACGAATAGCGGAGCGAATAAGAATGACTAAGGTCCTAGAAAGCAATTCAAATGGGTTTGTGGTGCTAATTAAATGTATTCAGCGAAGAAAACCATTTGAAAATAATGAGAAAATATTAGTTGAGAAGTACTTATGCATCTTATTAATTGTAATTACAGAATATAGTCGTGCCAACGGATATTTACGTGTTTGACACTATTTGATGAGGTTATAAGAACTGTTTGTTCGAACTAGAGCATGTGTCTGACCGATGTCTAATTTTGTTCAAGCTTCACCCGTTCCAAGTAAAACACGTGGTTTGTTTGTGCAGGTTCCCTGTCGATGTCGGTGGGCGTGGGCGTCGGCTGCGGGTCCTCGAACCCGCTGGACTGGACCGGCCAAGTGACTGTCCGCAAAAAACGCAAACCCTACTCTAAGTTCCAAACCCTCGAACTAGAGAAAGAGTTCCTCTTCAACGCTTACGTGTCGAAGCAGAAGAGGTGGGAGTTGGCGCGAAATCTGAACCTGACAGAGCGGCAGGTGAAGATATGGTTCCAGAACAGACGAATGAAGAACAAGAAGAACTCGCAGCGGCAGGCGGCGCAGGCGGCGCAGAACAACAACAACAACTCGAACGCGAACAACCACAACCACCACGGCGGGCACCACCACGCGCCGCACCACGTGGCGCTGCACCACGCGCCGCCGCCCAAGCACCATCAGTGACCCGCGCCCTTCTCTGGGACTTACCCCCTTCACCACGGTATAGCCAGCTAAGCAGCCGGGAAGGAAGAGTTCCATAGGACATTAGTGTGGAATGTGCTCGTACTTAAGGTTCCAGGAAGACTATGCTCAGGTTCGTTACCGATGGACTAGACGGTTGTTCGCTATGCCGTGACGTACGTAATGTGGACGCTCCGGTGCCGGCCGCGCCTCAGTCCCAGAGAATCTCGCACTAAGATAATATTGTGTTGTCGATTTGTGTATAGTATTAATTACGAAATTATGTTCTGTAATTTTAACGAGACTAAGTATATACATGAGTAGATAACGATTCCTGATATTAATAATGTCTAGTAATAGCGCTGATTATGTATTTGAAATTTATTTAAGTACGAATTACGAAATATTAAAGACGTCACCGATGATTTATAGTTTCTAGATAGTTTATTGAAAAGAAATTTTGTAAAATATTTTGTGAGACTGCTTATTGTTGTATTCGTATCGCTGTTCGGAAGGTGGATTAGTCTTTAATCAGTTAACTTTTATTTTCGTTACCAAATTGTTGAACGACTCGGGTTGCTTTGGTGGCAGTTATAGATATATTAAGTTCGCGACCTGTTCACTCCGACAGACTAAGAGACAGATGCAGCCCGCTTGCTACGTACTAGTACCTGTCACTACCATCGACGCATCGCATATGTATACATAATATAGAAATCGCATTATGATCAAATATTTATTACTGTTTAATTTCTTATCTCATAATTCGTAAATTTTGTTATTTAAATTATGGATTTCTGACAAAGCTTTAACTCGGTTCCAGTAGAATTATACATTAAGTTACTGTTATGACTTTTTTAAATATTGAAGTTGATGTTATAATCAATTAATTAGGTAATATGGGCAAGTGCATTAATATTGTCCTCTATTGATCATTGTACTATTCGCTTTAGCCTGTCTATTACTATTTTTATTTTTGTTTTAGTTAAATATTTTATTATTTATTTATACACGAGTATAACTACAATCTATTATAAACGTATCTTGCTCTACATCGAACGAATTGAGTACTCTAGGTACTTTTGATTTGAAATTATTTGAATTTTCATCTAGTGGTCAAGTGAAATCACTCAGTCTTAAGATATCTTGTACTATTTAGCTACCTATTTTATATCTATGTACCTAATAAATGTTTTATTGTAAACTTAGTAGTTTACTCCTCGGATCTAATTCATTAAATCTGTATTGTCCCGTAATGATATAGTGAATTAAAATTAGGTGTTTTTGTACAAAAGGGCGACCTCGTCTAGGTAACCGAATTTCTTAATAAATGAGGAGCGAGGCATCTAATGAACCTTTGCTGATACTTAGACGAACGGAAGACTAATGTTAGCGAATATGACATTTTGAAGCATCATCTATTGTATTGTACTATCAGAATACGGATCCTCTTTGTTTCATCATGTTTATCTGAAAAGCATTACATGAACGTATCAATCTATTCAGGTATTCAATACGCTCTCTCGATGATCCATTCGGCAGAGTTATAGTACTAACGGTTTAATCAAAAATTGCTTCCTCGATCCACAATAGTGATTTGCTTTTCAGATAAAAGCCACAGAACAGCTTGACTGTGTATTATTCAACGATTTCAGTAGATACTACGATTAGAACCATACTTACCTAAACTATATAATTGTAATAATTAAAGGTCTCGTAATTATTATTGTACAGTTAAATTAATGTAGTTAATCACGCCAGAAAATGTGAGGTTTTGTTAAGTATAATGTATAATTAAACATGAATGTGCTCTCCACAGTTTTATGACGAATTTAGAAAGAGAATGTATGAAAGGGGAAAAAATTAAATATTTCGTCGTGTCTCGGTCATTTTTTCTTTTGTAACCCTATTGAGTTTTCCTTTTTGAAAATGAAATTATCTGTATTGTTGGTTGAAACAGCATTTCCCATACACTCGTGATTCATTCAGCATATCCATTTTCAATATCATTCACCAAACTTCAAATAAAAATGTACTTACTTTCCATTAAAATTAGGTCTAAATCAGATTGGCACATAAGTGTCCTAGTTCAAAAACCTTCATATGTAGAACTTGGTCATAATAGCAGTTTTAATGACAATTTCGAAATCAATTAGCATGATATCTGACTCGCATATTAATTAGTTCACATTAGCTGTTTCACTCAATAACAGAGTTACAAATCTAAAGAATAGACAGATTCAAGGATTTTATCTAGAGGGAGATAGAAAGATCTTCTGTCTCCTACACTGGTTATCGTTTCTTTGCAAAGAGACATTGTTAGATACCCTCGTTATATGCTTGAAAACTTTTTGAATAAATTAATGATCTGATATATTACCAGATTTCAGTATTTATCTAAGCTTTTTATTTTGAAATATTTGTATGCCTACTCAAAGCCCTTAGAATTTATCACACTTCTTATAATGTTCTTCAAAAATACCAAGAAGATATGAACAAAATACCCAAGATGACAGAAATTGATTGCAATTAACTTAAAGATGTAGCAAATTAAAGATATCGTAGAAAAGTCAAACCTTGTCGTCAGGATGATTTCAATACGACTAACTGGGGAAATCATCACATTTATGGTATTTTTTTGAAAGCGAAGTATTTTTAAACACTTAAAATAGCAAAAAAAACAAGCTTCGTAAAAAGTTCCACTTCAAAAGCCCAACGTTAAGATATCGTAATGTGACACATCCACTGCTGTTTTTTCATACTAGACGCTCTTAAAAGGGCGTACAAAAACAGCAATGAACTCAAGCATCATAATTTGTAACAGTTATACTATACGAACGTAGGGGTTCTTAGTTTCGATGAAGCTCAAGCTTGTATAGAAGTATCAAATTGTTACTTCATAGTAGGTAGTAGCGTAGTCCAGTTTTCTTGACATTTGTAAGTATGTAGGTATAGGTAGATAGATAAGCATAGATAGGTACGTACCTGTCTTAAACCGGGTAATTTAAATTTGTCTAGGTGTCTAATTAGATAGCCATACTTCCTGAAATAAAAGCTTAGCAATACTGAAATTAATTCTGAAAAAAATCTCCAGGCTCACTTTGCAAGGAAGAAAGATAAAAAATAACACGAAAATGAAAAACAGGTAGGTATCTACCTACTGTCGTGTTAATATGGATTCTAATTAGAAATTTAGGTACTATCAGCACAGGTTACCTGCAATTGTTATTTTTTAATTACCATTTTCAAATTAACTGATATCAGCTGGTTTTAACGGTTTTACGGATTGGTGTAAACGAACGTACCTATATGCCATTTATGTACTAATATGTAGATACCTACCTACCTAGTTAATTTGCGTGTTCAGTACCACTTAATTAAAACTGATAAAATTCCGTATCCTGTGTGTTCAAACTAGAAAGTCGCAAGCGTTTAATTTGATCTATTTTACATTCAAATTCTATCGAAAATCGTAAAATAATACGGATCCCTTTGTTTTTCGACGTAGCAGTGTAAATAGAAAATTTTGTATCAAGGGAAATTATGCTTTATGTAAGTTGATACAAGAATGATATTAGTTTGACAGACTAAAAACATTAAGCGCCCTCTCAGAACCAGTCAACTGAACAGTTTCCTTTTGCTGAATACATCAATATTTTATATTATAGAAGGTATTATTATTTTGTCCCTTATTTTGAAATAGTATACGGGGCACAGCCGTTTTGAAAACAGAAAATATTTGATACAAACTTACCTTGGTAGAAAAAAATAATGGCGCCATCTAGCGGCGTAAAGGTGTCTGTGTTTAGTTTTCTTAGAACTCGGTTTGTCTCTACATTCTTAAGACTTGCGAGTTGTTTCCTTTCCTTGAATCTGTTGTAGCCACTTTTAAGGATTACAAATTAAAGATATTTGAAAGGAAGTAAGTATTTCAGTTCAGAATAGTTTAATTTATTTTCATAATGAAAAAAAGAGTTTGTAAATGTATACAGATCAGAAGTGGACCATATCGACAACTTAAATTCGAATTGAGAACCTCCTGTTTTTTGTAGTCGGTAAGTATGGATAGATTTTCTTAAAATACGAGAGCCCAAACAGCACCTCACATTAGGTACACTTCACGTTAAAGTTAAAGTAATAGGTAAAGCCTTAATGAAAATACTATTGGACTTTTTTTAAGTTTTGTATATTTTACTTATTGGAGCTAATAATTCAATACATACAGTAAAAACAGTTGATATAATATTTAATACAACATAAAGAAAAACAAAGGAACTTATCTAAATACGATCAATATACATAAGGTAGGTATCAGTTATATTTTATAGGTTCACTAAGCATTGATCTAAGTGGAATATTCTTTAATACAATGCCAACAGGACTGTTTGTTCGCTAATAGACAATTATTAGCCGTAAATAATGTTCTAGTGTTCGACTTACAATGTAAAATTCTAATAAAATCAACTGTCTATTATGTGGTAGGCAGAACGTTAATTAAAGTTAATAGCTCTTAGTTTACAAAGTTGATAATTGGTCACAGGAACTGTAATGATAATAAACTGGGTACTCACTTAGCAGTGTAGCACGTAACGTATCAGATACGTATCAAGTGAGTACGTAGGCACGAGCCCGAGCACGACCCGCCGAGTGGTGGTTTCACTGCGAACACAAAGGCGGCTCGCAGTGTGCTCGTGAGGACCGTGAACGAGCCGTACCCACTTGCAGGTTGATACCGTATCTGATACGTTACGTGCTACACTTCTAAGTGAGTACCCAGCTTTAGAATACCTAGGTACTCGTAAACACTTACTTATTCTATAGGACATATCTTATCTGAGACAGCATTAAGCAATCTATAATGTAAGTACGTTTAACAATGTTAAGACACCAGTGAAGTTAGAACTATTTTATTCTTAGATTGTTCTTGCAGTCCTAAAATTATTCTACAGAAAAGTTGAACGCTTGAAAGAAATAAAGTTATTATAATAAAGGTGTGGATGTTTTTTTCTTCAAATATTTTTTTTCAGGGCACACACAGTATTGAAACAATCAACTTCAAGAAAGTTACCAATGTGTGTAAGTAAGTATAAGTATAGTAAGTTCAACTCAGTCGTGCGCGCGGCCTTATGTGTGGGTAACCCTTGTACATATACAGTGACTTTGTGTTCGTGACAAGAGGTACAGTCGGGTACAAATACAGTTATCTAGGGGTTGCATACGGGTGTTTAAAGAAAAACAGTTATTACGTAATTTAATGTTTATTTATTTATAATGATTCTAAATCGCTACTTAAAAAATCAAATGATGAATTTTCGGATTCGCTACTCTCCAAGGTGAATTATAAATTCTGACTCCATGTCAAAATGTCTATAGCATTCTTCTTTTTTCTTACATGTCGACAAGTATTACCCAACATCCCTTCATCAGTTTGATCAGTTTCATCAGTTTGTCATTTATGAGTTTCATTATTTCCGTCTTATTTTGGTCGACATTATGCGAAGCAATATAATTTTTTTTAATTCCCCACACATTTTGTTTACATTATTATATTTATTGTCTGCGTACCCCGAGCTAGAAAATATGTAAGGAGTATTTAAATCATCTTAGATATTTCACCTCATTTATTTCTTAGAGTTCAATGTAAATTTGAAAAGACGAAAATAATGAAAAACTATATTTAATAATAAAAAGCTTTGAATGTTGTTTCTCCTTCATAATTTCTCCGTGAATAACTAGTATTTTCGTAAGCGACTGTACCCATAACAAAAAGCGATAAGAACACGTCATCCTCGGACGACGTCACTGTCACACGAATGAAAGTTGTATATTTACAAGCCGACGCACACATAGGGCCGCGCGCAAATCTGAGTTGAACTATCTATAAGTACCTATACGCTACGTCACACACAAGAATATAAAAATAAAATCTAGCTTAGTAATTATTTAATAGACTCAGTGATTGTAGTAGGTATATTATTTTCTCCCATGATTGTTAATTGTAGGTTGGTATCTCAGATTGCAATACAGTTCAAGTATAGTAGGTAAACAATAAGTATGAAATCCAAGTATCTCAGATTGCAATACAGTTCAAGTATAGTATACAATAAGTATTAAATATAGGAAAAATAAAGATGTTGAAGAAGTGTTCATATACTAGATACTCTGTGTTTGTTCATATACTAGACTATCTGGACTTATTTGTAGGAATGGTAAAATAATACAAATTGTGAGGGTAGTTTAGAAATCCTGAAAACGTTTGAAAGTGAAAAAAGTCTGAGTCAGTTAGTGGTCGGAGAGTGCTCAGGACATGAGTAATACATAAACTGAAATAAGTGATTAAGGTTTTGGGAAAACCCCAAAGGTGCTGGTGAAATTGCAGGAAAACAGTTAGTTGGTAAGTTTTTCACATTATCTATTTAATTATTATGTTTTGATATGTTCCAGTGAGAATATTGATTGTTTGCGAAAGATATTCTACATAGTGAAGCTGTTATGTCTACGCAATATGCAATCTACTGAAGTTCTATAGGTATTACTAGTTTATCGCTATCTACACTTTGTTATCCCTTTGTAGTCATTTTTTTATTTCTTGATTCAATTCGTTGACTAACCGATACGGTCACTTCCCAAATAACAAATTCAAGAGAAGATTCCAAAAAAGGACATTCTCAACGGAGATTTGAATCGATACCCTTAAATCTGTATCCTCGAGATAATCGACAAAGTAACCTGAGTGGTATGCACCTACACTGCGCCTGCCCTACCGGTTATTGTAGAACACGCCGCCTCCTCGCCGATTAGCATATAAATGAACCGAACCGAGACAACTTCATATTACACCACCAGTATAACAAGACCTTCCCTTCGTCCCGCTCAACACTACAAAAACACTAACCAACGAAAATATCACGTCTCATACAAACTGGACGCATTACAGTTTAAATGTAGAACTCGCTTCCATTGGCCGACGTCAACCCTGCGTCCTCTCGGAGCCCTGTAAATCGGCGCGCACGCACCTCTTCGATAATATTATGAATAAAATATCGACAGTATTTTACAGTTTCCATTGCATTTTTATTCCGTTCTGATATCTTAAGCAGTGGTATTATGGCAACAATGTACTTTGTGTACAAAGTAAATATGTGGTTGTAATGAAATCAGTGGTTTAGTGTTATGGAAGGTCCCTGTTATGGGTATGTTAGCCTCAGAAATGTGCATCGAGTTGTTAATATTCAATAGTCATCGTATGCATATCGTATGATATTGCGTATACATTTAG
This sequence comes from Helicoverpa armigera, assembly GCF_030705265.1. Classification (NCBI taxonomy): domain Eukaryota; kingdom Metazoa; phylum Arthropoda; class Insecta; order Lepidoptera; family Noctuidae; genus Helicoverpa; species Helicoverpa armigera. The sequence continues at coordinate 4,847,024 of NC_087133.1, read as the reverse complement.
GTAGAGTAGTTGATATCCTGAGTTATTCTGGTGTGATTTTCTCATTTTATTAGTGTTAAAGCGGATAACATTTTGATAGCCGTTGCAGGATTATACTTATTTATACTTTACATTAATATTTTGTGTGCCTTTTACGTAGGTTCCTTGCTAAGCAGGTAGTTATGGTTGAAAAAGTAATTTTGGGTTATTCTTAAAAATACATACGTAAGTATATAATATATTTTAGGTAAAGTCTCATGTTAGTGTATAGTATTGTTTTCATAAATAGTTAAAGGCTATTTGTGTTCAAAATTCAATTTTAAAATGCTGGAACCTCTTGGAGGCACCTGCATGCAAAGTACTTCGCAATCTCACATCGAATGTAGGATTGGAGCACATTTATGGAATTACATTTAGATCTGGGCACTGGAAATGTTGTGCATAAGTACCTTTTATTCAAACGTTACTAGAATATACCTACTAATATTTATTTTAAGAAATTCCTATACCGATTGCATTTCTATCTTTGGCGCACGTAAGGGGAGGCTTATGTCTTATAGTGAACAATAATTTAACTGTCTAACTTCGATGATAAATAGATATCAAGCTAATCATTAAATATAGTATGTGAAAACATCTTGGAAACCATTCAGTAAAAATATAAAAGAATTAATACCTACCTATATACTTACAATAATAATAGGTTTAGAAGAAAATTGTATACTCACAAATTGCGTTTGACAAACGCAATTGTTTTTTTTATCTACTCGGCACTGGAAATAATATGTGCAGTCTTTAGCAATTACAGTATTTTCTGAGTAATTATAGGCTGTCTATAAATAAATAAATAGTAAGTTTTTATGAATGTTGTAACCCTCGTTTAGCGGCTGATTACAACATAGAAAGTTAATAAGGTTAGTTGAATGTTACTCTCACTTGTAATTACTGTATAAGGTGAACGTTGTAGTATGTTTATAAATGCCAGTCAGTTGTAAGGTCTAGGTAAAAGGTTGTTTGTGTAAATGAGTTCAGAAGTCGAAACTTAAATAAACATTCTATTTTAGGGTAATTATTTTCAGCTTCTCAGCAGCTAGATTTTCTATTTGTACCAACTTAGCTCTTAGTTGAAAATAACCACCTTACCATCCATTGCATAATACATCTTGCAAGCTACGAGTTTATTTTCCAAAAACAGAGTAAAATGAATACCTAAGTGATGTCAGAATGGCTGTCAAGTTTCACAGTTGGTCTTTGACATTGAATGCCAAAACCGGCTCATTATTACCTCTTATTGCGAAACGTTAACACTTTAGCGACACGTGAAGGCTTCCATTTCAGACATTTATGGTACAAACATACTTATTTATAAACTCTAAACCAGATGTGAACAACCTTTAATCACCAAAAACCGTGCGACAAAGGTTTGTGTGGAAGTACCTAACATTACGCGTTTTTACTGAAATTGTTACCAAGAAAGAATTCAGTACGTATCGAGATTTTTATTAAAGCTTGGTTTATATAAAAATGCGTGCGAATTACGGAGAAATGAGACAAGATACTGTTACTGGGTGTAAAGTATAGTGTTGATCGCTGCAGGCTCCGACGGGAACAGGTTGGAGTACTTAGCAGTTCCAGCTTACTGTGGTAACTGTACTTCGTTATATTGTTGATTAAACTTGGAACAGTAAAGGATTTACATAAAATTATCAGCTTGAAAGAAATAGGTAAATAGAAAATAAATAGTTAAAAAGTAGGCTGCGAAAACCACTTAGATTTACCAAATCAGTGCGTGTTACCATATAAAATAAATTCCCTTTTATTAGAGCGCTAAAAAAGAAAATTTACACATGTGGGAAATTGGGGCTCTAACCGTTTATCAGATAATGTAATTATGTTCGGGGCGCTTCGGGACACCTCCACTCTGAGTAATTGAGTGTGCCCTCCGTACCTCGCGCCTGCTATTAGGCAAATCGAATCTCGTCCCTCCATCCCCTCCCCTCCCACCCCTCCGCTTGGATGAATATGTGAACGAGCTTCCTCTTGGCGTCGAACCAAGGATTCAATTTGCGCGAATGTAAATAAAACGCTTGGCTTGCGTTTGGCGCGTAGCTCTACTATATACTCGCCTATTTATGTGGTTCACTTCTTATCATAATATAAATTGTGCTGTCAACTTCAGCCACTTTAAATTAAGAACCATTTGCAAGTATTTTCATTGCAGTATAATTTGAATTTTACTGACATTCTGTGGCCTAGTGAATTTTACTAGGAGTTTAGCTAAGTAAAACGATGAATTAAGTAGTTTACATGCAGTAACTGCCTCTTTGTAAACAATAAAAATTATAGCGGAATAACTTCTAAAGTACATTAAAGTGAAGTTTTTGTAAATCAGAGTACCTATTAATCCAAATACCGTAAGTTGCGTAAATAAATTTTACTCAACACAATCTTACTAAAACTACTTGCTTAAAATAACTTAGTCTGAGTCATTCAATCAGTTCTCGAATGCAATCTCCACCGATATAAAAGACATGTAAATAAAAATAGCGATATACATTGAGATAAAATCGAATATTTGTGAGCTGTAACTTTATTAAGCAAACACCGACGCTAAGTGAGAGACGTCGTCGCGCCGCCCACATCGGCCATCATCTGAATTCCTTCAGCTTAAAAAAGTTGCGATCAAACTTTGATCTCGACAAAACTTGATTTCATTCGCGGCGTTATATTCGATCCGAATGTTTGTTTGTGTTGCGAATAATAAAAGTATTGAAAGTGCAAAAATATGTGCTATCTCGTTCTGTTGGGTGAGTTCGTCCTTGTCTGGCAGGCAGCGCGGCCGGCACGTCCGGGGGCCATAACGTCGTTTGATGTTCTGCTCTCCAATGCTGGCTGAGGCGATATAAGCAAGATGTACGGCTGCGCTCTCGGTGACGCCTATATTTCCTAAACATCTTTCGGCGTTATAATTCCGTACGACGTAACCTTGTGAGGGCGATATAACCGTTTCTTCTTCGATTTGAATTTTTTTTCGTAGTCGTTTTTTGTTTCTCGTAGCAAGTGCCTACGATGTAGTGTAGATGGTGTAGTCAGCTTGTGGAGACGTTTAAGTGCAGTTAAGTAGGTGAGTTTACTTTATTGCCTACGTAGTTATTATTGTAATACCTATCTTAAGTCTGGATCATTATGGGACATAATTCGTGTTTGCCTACGGAATGCCTACGCGCTTGTCGTGTAGTCTACGCTGAAACGTGACGTGGGTTGGATATGTCTGTATATTCATGTAGTTTACTGCTTTGTTTGTTGTTACTTTGGTCTAGCTCTATGTATATGTATAATATGAATCCGGACTGTAATGCAATGTATATGTAAATGTCTATTACGTATAATAATATTTTGTGGGGTCTATGTAGGTAAATAATTGCATTGTTGTATAATTTCATAATCAGTTGTGGGTTGCGTAACTGAATTCACTAGACAAATAGGACACGTGTGACACATGCGCTCTTATGATGCATTAATCTCCTAAATTTTCATCAATATCGACAGCAGATAGATAGATAAAATATAAATAAAGTTTCTATATCGGTAACATGAACAAAATGTTTGCTTAAAAATCTGTGATTCCAAAAAAAATGGCAGTTCAATCCGCACAGCATTACAAGGTTACATCTTATAAAAATATGCAACACGGCGGCGGCACGTTACCGAGCGGATACCAATTCTATCAACAACCCATAAACCGCAACCTTTCTTTGTCTCGCCTCTTAATGCTATCGTGTTCTCGAGTGAGATAGAAATCTACAAGTTTAATGGGCCGTTACGCGAGAAAAAATCAGTCTGCATTCGCGAGCGTAGATACGCGAGTGATAGTGGCAAGACGGAAGGCCACTGGTGGACTGGTGCAGTAGTGCAGTGCTTCCGATGTGCTCGCGGCGACTGCGACGTCCACGCGACTTGTTGCTAAGCGACGGCAATCAACACGCCACGTGAGTCTCTCATACACCTATAGAATATTAGATATACCAACCTACCATAGCCTCCACACCGCTTTGACGCGTCATCGCTCCAAGCTTATCATTCTGAAACTGAGCTTCCAGTGACCGGTTCCCGTTTATCATTTGTTTCAATTGTTTTTTAACGTTTCCAGTACGTCATTGCGAGGCATTATGTCAAGTGCTGTCAATAAATGTAGATAACGTTCGGCGAATAGCGTTCAGTCACCTTGCCATTGTGCAGATAGCTGTGTTTTATGACCGTGAGTCAAGTTTGATATCTGAATTGACACATCCATACCTAAGAACGAAATGCACGATAGCTGACTTTATATACTCTATGTATTATGTATGTACCAAGCGGTATTCAATTTAAATAACTGACAGTGACACTCGTGTGAGAAGTAATTTATGACTTGTTGTCAATAATTGTTACCAATGCAAGTGCAAGATCACGTATCTATATGAATAAAATATAATTGTTTGTTTATTCATTGCAAAATATTCTAAGTTATCGATTGTACTGTTATTAATTCATGTTTTTCATGACTTGAATATAAATTGACTTACATTGGCAATTATTTTGGTCTCCTATTTAGGTAGGTTCCGTAGGCACATAGGTACCTAAACTACCTGTTCAAAACAAATAAATTGTATACCAGGTATTTTTTCCCCGTGACTTCATACCATGAAATTCCTAAGGCAGCTAATTGATCATTCCCCTTGGTTACTTTCCACTAGCATTCTTGAAAGTTTTCACTAATTAGGGCAGTCAATTATTTCCTTTACCACTTAAATGGAATGATTCATTGAAAAAACGTAGTAGCAAGGCATGTGTTTCTATAACTTCTTCTACGCCTACGCACCATTTGACAATCTCTATTGTAATGCAAAACGAATTCAACAAAGGGTTTGTTTCAAAATCATCCTTTGATATTTTTTCACGAGTAAACTTTCACAAAATTAACATAACAACACAGGCTTGTGTTTGAAAACAATTTCTTTAAAACGATTCGAGAGGGCATTGTCGACCGTTCCATGTATTGATGCTTATTTGCATAAAAATGTCATCGAAACCCAGCTTTCCAGTTCGATAAAAATCTTAAAAGTTTCGATAAAGTTTTTGGAGTCTGATACATTTAATTCAAGGTTTTTCTCCGTACTGTATCTGGGTAATAAGGTTCTTTCTTTATTGATACAGGTGTTAAGAGGACCGAAGGACCAATTAAGGAACTGGTATAAATATATTGAGGCGTTGATTGGGAAATATTAAAGGTTTTGAGGCGAGGCTTTATGCGGGTTATGTCGTTGTTTATTCAAAACTCGATAAAGTATATAACATGTAGGTGTATTATATTGTATGTATTACCTATATAGAGGTAGGTAGGTGTGCAGACCCATACCTATGTCTAGGTATAAGAAAGCATTCAAACAAACACAAAATTGTGAATTTTGAAATTTTTAGCAAAAGGACCAACTAGCTTTCAACAATCAATTCCTTTATAATTTGAACACAACTTTCCATTCTGATTACCAAACATCTACAGAACCAAAAAAGCATTCACACGTGCATTATCTTAGAACGTCACATCACGGCCGCTGTCCAAGCCAGTAAGTAGTGTCACCACATTTGCATAACAAGAGCAGGCAGGTCCCAAGTGGCCTTGTCCCGGACATTTGCCTTGGAGATGTGGACACGAACATCTTGAGTGAACCAGTGGGAATGTGGATGATAGCTTTGGGGTTCTTGTTGACGTTGTTTCCTTAAGTTGTGTGGGATTTAGTTTGGGTATGTTGGTAATAGCCTCCTGGTTTTCGTAGCAAGGAGGTTTGATTTTAGAATCGCTTGGAATGTTTAGACTTTGAAATCTTGTTTTGGAAATTATGCATTAGCTAATTACATAGGAGATTTGCTTAAATACTGAAAACATAAAAAAAAATAATGTCGAAAAAAACAATGCCTACCTAACAGAGATAAGCAAACGCCTATTTTTGAGTCTTACTGGGTATACGATATTAGAATATTTTATTAAAACTAATCTTTACATCCCACTTATTTTATTGTCAGAACAATAAAATTCGCGCCATTTTCTCTGTGTTATGTAAATCAGAAATCCCAGTTGTCGTAAAAAATAACGCTAACAAGTTAGAAAGTGTCTCGGCTTCGCTTGGCACTCGGTAGGGACGGCTATTTACATGCAAATCATTTATAGATGGCCAAACTTCCATTGCCGTCCTTTGAGAATTTCAAAACAAAATGTTGTTGTCCTTCTTTGAAGATGGAAGTCTCTTGTGATATATCTACCTATAAGTATACCTATCTAGGTAAAAGAAATTCGTGTAATATGAGTAGGTACCTACAGGTGATCTAGTGTACCAGTGTGTTGTGTAAAGTCTGTTCATTTGTTCTGTTAGATAGGTATGTCTTCTTATTAAGTGTGTGATGTAACCTCTGTAAGTTTCATACTCTGTGATGATTTACTTGAAGTGATAGTAACCAAAACAAAAGATGGCGTTGAAGCGTGGGATCACACAAATTCAGGGAAGTAGTCTATCCTTCTATTCTCATAATGAAGAGGAAACATATTATATATTTTGGTTTCTTTGTGTCCTAAAGTCTCCGAAACTATTGAACCGATTTAAAAAATACCTTCACTGTCGAAAAGCTACGCTCTTCCCGATTAACTTAGGCTATATTTTATCCGCGTACGGGGGCAGTAGTTCCCACGGGACGTGGGTGATTCCGCGGGAAAATGTCTAGTGTCAAATACACTCCTTATTAATGTTGATTAGGTATTTACTTGAACATTTTATGTGCCTGAAATAGGGAGCGGTTATCTCAAAAGCAATTAATTGAATTTCAAATGGATTGATAAAAACTGGTTGTAATTATAAAACTTTAGTACTTAAATACCAATACCTGTTCAATAAAGGTGTGCAAGCTTACAAATCGATTGATTAGCTCAATTTTATCTGAAGTTGAACTAGCCTAGTTTACTTACTTAGGCATTTAAAGCTCGTAATATTATTGAAAGATATACTTACTTACTTAATGACATTTATATAAAGCGGCATCTTCTTAACTACTTAAGTGTACCAGTATAATTAGCAACATTGTTATTTATCTAAAGGTTAAATTAACAGCGTTAGTTTAATATCTTATATAGAGTTATAATAAATACAAGATTATTTAATAAATATTTTAATGGGTAATAGTTAGTTGATTTTATTTTCATTCATTTCGAGTAAGTGTGAGAAATACTTCGTTTTATAAATAAATTGAACTCGAATAATAGATAAACCTACCTATCACTCGGCATTTTAGCAACCCTGTAACAAAACACCTTTCAGTTTTCATGATATACTTAAGTCCCACGGAAATAAAAACTGATAGCAAAGATTACTACTCAACCATAGAAAATTAACCCAAACAAAGCAACAAAGTAAAACTCATTAAACGCAAGAATATGTGGGCAATTCATAATTACGTATCGTTTTCCATCGCATGAGGTGCTGAAATAAAAACAAAAACCACGCGATTCTCAATTAAACAAAAGAAGTAAGTAAAAATAAAGTTAGTAAGCTTAAAGGGCACCGTATCCAAATATAAAGTTGTATGTAAATTCTTTGATATCAGCTGAAACATAAAATGTACTTTTACATAAAGAAGTGGACAGTATGCAACGTTGTTGCTGGTCGCATATCGCCGACAATGTCATCCCTGTCTCTTAAATTGTCGGATAAAACCCGAGTCTGGTATCGTTGGATCGACTTTAGTTTCCTTTCTGAATACCAACCAACCTCTTCTGTATTTATTCAAAGAATATATTCTTGTTTATTCTCGGTCGGTTTTCAATGTTGTTTTGTACGTTTTAAGCTTATTTATATAGCGGCGATATAGATAGGCTTGTTTGTGTAAAACCTTTATGTGGCATCGTTTGTGTAGGCATTTGTACGCAGATGAGTTTGCTAAGGAATTTTATTTTAAATTACTCGGTTTATAACATTTAGTTAGAGACATGGATATTCTTTAGGTACCTACTAAAGTAATACAAATTATTATGTATACTTAGGTTGAGTAGATAACAAAGTACTTAGGTATTATATACCTACTCGGTCACCCCATACTCTCAGTGAATTATTATATCGACGTATGTACCACCTTAAGCTTTACTTATTCACACTTCTAAATTGTTTTGAAAACAATAATTAACTTTTACCCTTCTGAACCTTAAATGAAAATTGTCGCCTTCTTTAATAGAACAATTGAAACGGGACGCTCTCCTGTCCAATGGCAATTGAATAAATTGTAATATATAGACAGATGTAATCAAATAATAGTTATGGATGTATAGTTCGTTGACCCTTATCAATAGTTCAAGTTTGTTTATGTGTGAGTAGGTACAATCAATGCGCGCGTGTTAAAGTTTTCCGTTTAAATAATGTAAATATTTTTAATGTGAAGCCTGAATTTACAGCTAATAGTGATACAGTATGAAAAGAGGAGAAGTTAATTACCGTAAATAATGTCTGCCTCTTGAACTTAACTCTCAGGATATTATGAATAACACAATGTACAAATTAGTATGAATTTTAAAACGAAAATGCACAAAGAGAAGTCAAAAAACCTTTTTTTTTTACTTGTGTTTAATGATTAACAAGCTAAGAAAATAATAAATAGGTACCTACGTAGGTACGTAACTGAATGTTATTTACTGATCTATTTCAAGTCAGAATAACTGTATTGTTTTCAGTCTGTTTTATTTTACAGCCAGTTTATGGCAACTTGAAAATAATTAGCAAATAATAGTTAGGTACGCACTAGGCGTCATAAAATACGAACTGAATGTTTACACTTTAACTAAGTAAGTTATAGCTACTCTAAGTTTTTTTAAGAACAAGTAACTTAAGCAATTATTTTTGCTGAGGCTTACAACTTGTAGTATGAGAAAATGAATTGCCTAATTTCATAAAATATGAGAAACTAAATTGCTTTTTACTATATCGCATGTAAGAACTTACATAAATTGACTATAATGGCCTCCTTATTTAAATTTAATCAGGCAACAGATACTCTATCAAATCAAATTCAATTAAATCAATCAAACTTCAGCATTGAAATCAAATCTCAGTAGGTATAAAGATAGTAGGTATCACCATTACTCGTGGGTGCTCGTATCTATTACATTCGTTAGTTTACGTTGTATGTACAGTCGACGAGATTAGTTTGTTTACACAATTCACTTAAATAAATTGCTTTTATTTACTTCATCATCATCATTATCTGCAGTTTTATCGTCCCACTGCTGGGCACAGGCCTCCTCTCACACAGAAGGATTGAGAGTTAATCATTGTTTACTTACCATTTTTTAAAAGATATTTTTCAGCATTGTATGAGAACACAACATTTTTTGTTGCATGTTCAGAACTAATAATTTTTACTTTTGTTCTCGGAATTCAAGTTAATGTAATTGTATTTTTTCCAATTTACATATTACGTAGGTATTCATTACGTGTGTTCACTGCAATTTCTATTATGCATTTGTATGAAAATTTAAACATTTAATGCTTTAAACTTGTCTCAAACAAACAATAAATTAGTTAAAAAATGGCTTGCGAAAGCTATTACGACTCGCTACTGATCCTGTCTGCATACTGATATTTAAATTACTTTATATGCTGTATCAATCAAAGAACTGTATGTAGTCTAAGAGTTCTGCACTTTAATGTACCTTCCTATGCAATGTCAATGACCTTAGTTGCGTCGCGTATATTTTTTGTATAACGTCATTGATTTAATACGTTAGTGTCTACCTACTAAGCTAATTCGATTCTATACTAGGTATCTACTTATATCCTGATGTTTATCAACTAATACTTATAACATTGCTTATCAAAGTAGGTAAGTATTTATTAAAAAATTAGGACTTGCATCAGAATTCACAGGTTTTACATTCTCTGGTTATTTGTTTCCTACTAGGACAGTCTTCTCATTACAGAATACATTAATAATGCACTTAGTTACTTCACTTGGTACCTCCTTAATTATCCAGTTAATTATGTTGACACGGTCAATAAATTCCCATGGACTGGACATCCGTCGATAATCTGATGCAAATAGCAAAGCTGAGGCTGCACCGCGCATGAGCACTCGGCATATCCGATCGTAAAACTGTTACAGCCGCGGGGGCTACCCCCATCGCACCTACCCCAAGTCCCCTTTCCCCCGCGCGATGGGGTCCGCCTTCCCCCCGGCGCCCGTCTGCAAACCTCTTTGTTTTTGGCAATACCTCCGAGGGAACTAAACCCGGACTAGTCTTAAGACCCTTTAATGGCTCTCTCTGGCAGGAAATTTCCTCTGCTTTGTGTGTTTTGCCAAAGGGTTGAGCTCTGAGTTGGATAGATGAATTTTAATGAAATGCTAATGGTAGTGATGAGCATATTGTGTGCTGAGATATCAGAGGGAATATTGCGTTATGGTAATTATTTGAGGACTGAAAAGTGTGAAAATTATAAATGTAAGGAAAGTTTTCCAAATATATTCAATTTTTATTTATATTCTATTCCATTATTTAATTTTTATTCCAAGCATTTGACCCAAAGAATAATTACTTATAACGATACTTAGGTACCCAAAAATTCTTTATCATCCTAAATTTAATTAATCCTACTTGTTATTTATTTAAACTTCATGCTACTTAATTAGATATTACAAAGGCGGACTTAATGCCGTAGGCATCTCATACCTACATACCTCTATAAATGAATACGTACAGTACATACACGTACTTACAAACATCCGTCCTTCAAAACGTGCGAATACTCGTGTCCCTTTAAAATCGTTTGTTATTCAGGAGTCGTAGGCAGACGGACGCAGGTAGCACATAGCTATATACCGCATATAACTTATATGTAAGATGACGTACACTTTGCCGAATTTGCAGGATTCTACCGGCCGAGTGTACTGTGTAGTGGCGGACAGAATTTCGGGGCAGAGATTTAAAATTAAATGAGTTCCTGTCAAGTAGGTATTAGTACAAAATGAAGAAAATAATGCTGGTTGTAATAAAATGAGCTTTAATAAAGGTGCTAAATAAAGTCAACGATATTTCGGAACTTAAAGTTAAAGCCTGAATAATTTAATTTCAAGGGAATCAATGCTACAACTTGAAAACGACTGTCACAATTTCTACCATATTCGGAATTGCGTTTTGTAATTTTATTAATTCATACATTTTATTTAGGAAGTAGGATAATTATTTAACATGCCTTATGTCTATTTTTTAATTACAAGAATCCTTTCCCTACAATATCCACAATCCACACAACTTGCCGACTCAAAATAAATCTGGCACTCATTTTCCTGTCCGCCAGTGTACACGAGGCGTGGTGCGAATACAAATGGTGTCAGTTGATTGTGCCGACGTTGCCATCGATCTGATACTCGGAGACGTGCCGATGTGTTCCTACGTGCTTTGTTAGTGTTGCCAGACGATGGTGTTTTGTTTAATTGGTATTAATGTGTGTATATGTAGCCTTCTTAATTACAAGTAACACATTTCCCTAAAATTTTCCCAATGTACAACAACTAGCTTACTTAAATCTGGTTCTCATTTTCCTGTCCGCCAGTGTACACGAGGCGTGGTGCGAATACAAATGGTGTCAGTTGATTGTGCCGACGTTGCCATCGATCTGATACTCGGACGTGTCGGTGTGTTCCTACGTGCTTTGTTATAGACGATACTGTTGATAGACGATGGTGTTTTGTTTAATTGGTTTAATGTGTGTGTGTTGGCGGGAAATGGAAAGTTAGTGTATGTGGTAAGCAATACTTAAAGTTTTTTTGTTAGAAAAGGAAATACCTATTTTTCTCTAGAGTTATTGAACTCACTATAATAATGAGTGATAAACAAATTACAAAATTTTGATCTTAGTAAAGTTACTATCGAGCTTGGAATTTATTTGTGCACTACGCAATACTTAAACAAAATATGTAACCACAACCTGAAATACGCGGGTAACTTTGGCTTGTGATTCAAGACGTTTTTCAAGCAGATAACCCACCATATTTTCAATATAATTCCTGTCTATGTAATGCCGTTATATTCTCCATAAATGTTCTACCTACTTCATAAGTTACCCAATTCTCCAACACAACCACTCAAAACCTAAACATCTACAAAATCATATTTATTAACCGTCTCAAATGACAATACATTTAACAATAAAAAATAATACAAGACTTCCAAGGCTACGAATCACAAAGCATTATAAAGCCTAACACTGGCTTATAATATAACTATAACTAGTTATAATACTTATAACAGAGTTGAACAAGGCACGCCGTAACCACTATAAGCAAGTTCACGATATCCAAGCAGATAAATTCCAACTTGTCTCTACGAAATCTTAGGGTGACCATGTAGTTTGTGTAACTTGAGGAACTATCTTGAGGTCTGTCTATGTTGAGGTGTGTTTGTGGGATGTCTTGTGCTGGAAAACTTGCATTTGTTTTTATTGAAGTAACTTTTTGACAAAAATGTGGTAATATTTAAGATTTATAAGATCTACATGGCATTGAGTTTGTTAGTTTATATTTTTATCTGTAGGTTTAAATACTTAGAATTTTCTAGCCTAGGTTACTCTTAACGGTGTGAAAGACTATGTAGATCTTCATCGTTTCAAAAATACAATAGATATCTTAAAACGTTTTCAAAGACAGAAAATTCAGAACACAATACCTACAAAAACTTTAAAATAAATTCCCAATTCAATTCACAATTTATGGGCGCACTAGCCCCTCCTTCGTATCGTGAGTGGACTCTATCAAGAACATAGTCGGACATTGTCGCATTCCAAGAACGTCTCTACCTAGTAGGCGTATCTCTACATCTATTATACCTATTCGCGTAGAGATAACATCGCGACTTAACCTCTTGTGTCATATTTACTACACGTGCTTCAATTATGTACTCTACGTAGAGTCACTAAATAAATACATAGTAGAGTCTTAGCGTGTATGTTTATAACTTTTTACCTACTCTTGTTAGCATCTTGTGTTGTCATTATAAGAGAAAACAAATTTTGTTTTATTAAAGAATGACTGAAGAGTTTTAAGTTAGTGAAAGTTTCAATACCTATGAGTATTTTTCCTGAAGAAAATTTTTAATAGTAAAATGCTTTTGCGTCTATGTTTTTATCTGGGATAAGTCCCAGATTAACCAAATGGGTAGATAGGATCAACTTGACAGATAAATAGCGGTTAAACTACTCATTAAATTATGTCTTGTTTATCGCGACTAGACTACGTTTACAATAAAACAAAACTGAATCACAAATGCGCTTGAAAACCGCGTGGGTTTTATTGAAATGAAAAGTAGTGTCTACTCTCCATGTAGGTATTTAATTCATTCAAGCCATTCATTCTACTATTTTACGAGCTCGTAGCTAGATACCTACTGTTTACATAGGCATGCAACTATATGTACCGTATCGTAGGCCGGTTGTAGTGGATGACATAGTGCGGTATGTAGCCACCCCGTCCAAACACGAAGCCAATTAAGGCGCCCAACACCCAATTGTTGATCATTAGCCACTAATCCGTCTCATATTCAATCAATACCCAAAACTTTAGTCGCACACCTCCACCCGCCTCGCCCCTCGTCGCGCGACATTTAATGACACCCGTGCAACGGCCGACACACGCCATTATGGCCTCTCCTCTCACCACGTAAGGGCCACACTCCCCTGAACCCGCCCACCGCGTTATATAGCACCGAGGATCTATAAAAGTTACGTCTGTAATCTAACATAAAACTCGGGCCGTTTAGATGCGAACGCGGCCACGGACGACACATCTCGGCTCGCTCCGTACTTTTACCGAAATATGAAGGTGTTTTTTGTGTGAATACTCGGGTTTTTTCGTGTAAAAACAAGGTTATTTCGTTTGTCGTCGGTGTAGTGGCGCGGACGTGGTCTCGCGTCGCCGCGGCGCGCTCACGCGATGTGATATCAACCACTTTGACGTTTGTAAGCCGCACAAAAACAATTTGTGAGTACTGAATTTGAATATTTTACGCGGAATCACGCTCTACAACTGTAGAAAAAATATTTGTGATAGATGTCGCTTGGTAGCGCGAGCATGCTATGTTTTAAACGCTTTTCTTTAATGAAATTCGATGTTTTCTGTGGTTAATACGTGAAATTGTGACTGAAAATGCCTAATTCCTGACTCATTCTTTACTGAAATAACTGCATTTGTTGATTTGCCACTGATTTATCATGTTATAAAGCAGTTTTAATAAATAAACTCTGAAGAAATGTCCGCTTTTCTCATGAAGATATATTTTCCCGGAAGTAGATAACACTTTTTCTTGACTAAAGAAATAAACAATTTACAGTTCTTATTGGGAATATTTTTTGCTTTTCAAATTATTGTTCGTATCTCTAGAAAAGTGTCCAAGAAAATAAAATTTATAAAAATACTTTGAAACTGTAAGTAGTTCTAGGAAAAAAAAACAGCCTAAGATCATCGTTTCGGCCATGTGATTATTTAGTTGTATAAAGTAGCTTCTATTTAATGTTATGTAGATAAAAAGTATTGTTAGTTTCTACAAAAAAAGTGGAAAAAGTAGGTATGTATATTTTTATTTAATTCTTTAAAGTAGGCAAGCTTGAATGCGTGTTACTGATGAGAAACTGGTGTTAAAATAAAATATTCAAATGCTTACCAAAGAAAATGTGAAAAATTTAGATAATTTTCCCGTAAAATCAGTCAAAAAATCATCCGTAGCGCCATCTATTAAACGCACAAGAAACTACATAACTGAGAATTTGGATGAAACTTCACTGCAACATGGCCAGTGAATTCCATATATTCTCCGTCCTTGTCTGATTAATGCACCCAGACTATACCTCTACTCTTCACTTCGGCCTCCATTCGAATGATACAGTCCGTGCATACGCGCGATCTAAATACAACCCTCTCACTCAAGTGATAAGGTTGCAGTTGCAATGCAAATGGTTTTTATTTAGTTTCTATTAAAGATGTTACCTTACCGCTGCGGCGTGCACCTTGAAATATGGTTATCTCGCTCGCACGTTAGCGTTGGTCTCTGTTTGTTGCGCGTAGTGTTATATGTAGATATCTCGTTCGGTGGGAGATAAACAGATGTCTGTTAGTAGTGACAGTTTGTATGGGATGTTAAGGAGGTAGTAGTACCACCATGATGAAAAAGGCGGAGCGTGTGGTTGAGTTCCTCGTTTAGTTGGATCACAGTCTTAAAGTATGATTATGGCGGTATGGATGGAACAAACGGCCATACTCGATAGGTATTATTTAAATAAACTCTGGGCTTTAGTAGATGTTGCAGCCGAATTGTTGAATTATACCAACTGGTGTAAAATTTGTATGGTAATTCTTGTTGATATTCTGTTTCAGTGCTATGTTTTATAGCTGCGTTTTACTTGGTTATTATTTCCTATGTGGAAGGTTATGTAGAAGGATTTGTTCAGTAAGATGTTTATTAAACATAGCTATATTGGATAACATAGTATCTAAGTAAGTAGATAAGGCAGGAAATGAGGTTGTAAGTGTAGTTTTTAAATTATCTACCACTGTGTATATAGGTATTTTTTTTATTTCAAGTAGGTAGGTTACCCTGCTGGGAACTTCTGGCTTCTCCTCATACAGGGAAATAACATAGGTAGCCTTAGAATTCATGTTAGAGGAATACAATCAATTTAAATTACTGATTTTAAATGATTGACTGACCAAGTTTCACACTCATCTCTTGATACAGTTTGATTGACGGCTGATCCAATGAAATTTTCAGCCATGCAAATAATAACCATTTTAGCATTGTAGGTAAATAAATAGATAGGTGTGTGTCCCCAGATAAAAATACTTAAGTGGGTATACTTACCTTCTTGTAGGGTTTATTACTACCTTTAGTATTTATTAATAATAATTCAGACAGCTTAATTCTAATAAACTAAGTAAGTAATAGAAAATAAGTTTGCTTAAACCACCAATAAAATGACTTACCTATAAATGTTTACCTAATGCTAATTGACCAACTAGTAGATATGAAAATGTTACCTTCATTATTTTAACTCAGGTAGATCGAGTTGAATATAGATAACATTTTTGATACTTTACCAATTGCTTTATTTTAAGCAAACTCAGTTTATATACCTAGTCTAAATGCCTATATCCTATCATGCTCAAAACCAGGGATTCTAATTAAAAAATTAGGCTTTCGCCTTTAACGAATAATTGGCTACTTACCTAACATTGAAAAATACTTTCAAATCTGAACAGTGGTTTCTGACATAGGTATACCTACCTTAGATAGATAATAAAAAACTTTTCAGCTTTATAGATAATACTTACTTATTAAGCACTTGCCTATCTACATCAGTTTTATTAGGAATATTTTTTTAGATGTAGGTAAGTAAGTATAAGTTAAGTTATATTTTTCTGTCGCTAGCATTCAGTGGAAAATCAACTTGACGTAAAGATTAACTGAAAGACTATACCTTCTAGAACTTCCAATATTTTTCATTTTAGTTGCATAATATACATAGGTACCTGGTTCAATTACACAATAGTAATTACAGCTTTTAAAAATATTTTTCAAAATATTGTTACTAATTTAGGTCGGTAGGTACAATAGTATGTGCATACCTAAGTATAGGTCTAATCTAGATCTGAAACTTGATTCTTTTACAAAAAGAGGTTAGTCTGTCAAGTATGCAAGTTAACAGTGATGACTTTAAAGGCAGAATTCCGTGGGTCGCGGCTTACGCAGCCGCGCGCGGCTTACGACAGTCGTCGGCCGCGCGCGACAATAGTCAACCTATGAAAATGTATGGCGCCGCTGCCGAGGCTCGCGACAGTCGCGCGCGGCCGACGAATTTCGTAAGCCGCGCGCGGCATTGTGTTGAAATTAGTAGATTTTGTTCGTCCGTTCCCTCTAGTCGAAGTTCTAATTGATATCCTTGAAGAAGAAGAGGATGACGTATTGCTGTGGCTGTATTTTTAAAAAGTAGAAATGATGAAGGATACTACCCAATACTGATTCAAAAGCATTTGTATTGTAATGAAAACAAAAGGAAGTTTTGCCGACTAAATAAAAAACAATTCAATTCTGGTTTTACTAAAATTATATAGATGTTACTAAGCGCTAGACCATGTTGAGATGCATACGGCCGCGCGCGGCTTACGAAATTCGTCGGCCGCGCGCGACTGTCGCGGACCTCGGCAACGGTGCCATACATTTTCATATGTTGACTATTGTCGCGCGCGGCTGACGACTGTCGTAAGCCGCGCGCGGCTGTCGTAGCCGCTATCCACGGAATTCTACCTTTAACATGATAAGTAAGGGAATAAATATCTACTTACTAAGCTTTTTTTCATGAATCATGGCTTATTTTACATCTATACATATAATAAATCTGTAAAAAAACTGTGTCTGTACATTGAATATATTAAAAAAATAATAATTGGGTGGGGTTTAGAAACAGTAATGGAGCACAAATCCAAAAAAAAAATTCTGTCTGTATGTCTGTATGTCTGTTTGTTTGTACACGCTAATCTTCGGAACTACTGGACGGATTTCAATGATTTTTTCTTTGTTGTATCAGTATTAAGCCTGGTCAACATATAGGCTATAATTTATCTTCGAAACTTGAAGACCTGATGCAGAACACCAACAGACCAACAAAACTATAAGAGATACCAAAATGGTGCCATAGCAAAAATTGTTTCATGTGATGAGCATTTTCAGCTGACATAATAAATTTTAAGATCTGGAACACCTGATGTGGAACCCCAAGAGCCCAGCTTCTCTGTACCATATACAGGTATGATGTTTTAGCAAAAGTTGTTCAACTTGATAAGCACTTTCTATTGACTTATACAAATTGAAGATCTAAAACATCTGATGTGGAACTCCAGGGGCCCAGCTAGACTATAGCATATAGAGGTGTGACGTTTTAGCAAAAGTTGTTCAATCTGATAAGCACTGTCTGTTGACTTATAAAAATTGAAGATGTAAAACACCTGATGTGGAACCCCAGGAGCCCAGCTAGACTATAGCATATAAAGATATGACGTTTTTGCAAAAGTGGTTCAATCTAATAAGCACTCTCTATTGACGTATATACATCGAAGATCTGGAACACCTGATGTGGAACTTCAAGAGCAATACTACACTTGAAATGTATAGAAACGAATGTTATGAAATAGGTATGGTGACACAATACCGACGATTATCCCTTTATACACTATAGAAATATGAACTCAAGGACAATCCCCGGTGGACGTCGTTAAAAAAAAGACAATCCCCGGTTCTGTGCTATACCATTGCTAACTGTGGATGAAAACTACTTGGGCTATTGTGATGGGATGCTAATGGACTAGGAATGGGGAAACTACGGGAACTATGGCACCTGCCGATGACAATGTATTAGATACATGTAAAAATTGCAGGTGGAGACTTCGCCAGCTCACTTACTGGGCCCCCGGGAATCAGTCACTGAATAGCAACAAGAGGGCAACAGGGAAGTGTGAGAATACCTCGGCGGATTTTAAACGCAGATTACGCGCTCCCTGTGGGTCACTTACCACGAGGCATCCTCCGAGCAGGGCTACTAACCCTGCTCTAGCGACTCCACTCTGGACGGCCAAGCCAAGCCAGAGGCTTGAGTCCTACCCCCGTCATGGTTCACTCCGACCGGCCGGAGGTGGGGCCAGTATACTCTCCCTGGAGAACTCAGTATATATAGCCCCGCGGGGTAGCTACTCCCCGTCATCAGCCTCAGATGTCCTGCGGTGCTTATATCTAATTATTATTGTCGTTATTATCTCAAGAGCCTTTGACCCAATTATGTTAGAGTCGACTTCCAGTCACGATGCAACTGAGTACCAGTGTTTTACAAGGAGCGACTGCCTATCTGACCTCCACAACCCGGTTACCCGCTCAACCCAACACCCCTTGGTAAAACTGGTCAGACTTACTGGTCTGACTACCCATAACGACTGCCAAGAATGTTCAATGACAGCCGGAACCTACAGTTTAATATGCCTTCCAAATAACGGTCATTGGTATCCAAAATATACGTAGAAAGTACCTACATACGAACTTAGAAAAGTTGCATTGGCAGGTACTTGCCAGACCTGGAATCAAAGACGCACGCTCATACTTGAGAGATTGGTTCTCTACCCACTAAACCACCACGACTTCCACTAAGTCACCACGACTTTGTCATCTATTTAATGTTTTTTACGTAATAATACGTGTAATATTTTTGTCATAACAACTTAAATGCGGACTAATTAGAATCACTACTTTTATCCCTATGGTCGCGTCTATTGCGGTTCAGTTCTCAGCGTTTTGTTTAGTCTGCTGTGCTTTTGCCGTTGAAGTACAAAAAATAAATATATGGAACGTTTCTAATGCGTCTTCTGTTGTTTTCAAGTCAACGGGCTCTTAAAATTCAATATCAGACGATTAAGGTCTTTGATTTTGCTGACCCCGTAGTCGCTGGCATAAGGGACAGGATCCGCGTACGAAGTCGCGGGCAGAAGCTAGTTTTTAATATAATTCAGATATAATGGATGCACGAGTCATTGGACTCGATATGTTGACCTAATACGTTGGAGGATTTATTAAAATGTCTAATCTTAGTGTTCAAAAAACTTCATAGTAATCGAAAAAAAGCATATAAAAAGCTTTCAGTTCTATCAATTTGCCTAATGTAACTTTTAGTACCTATTTGGCAATCTTATTCACTTTCTAATTTGTTATAACGTACTTTTACAAACAAAAGTTTCAATCCTTACAATGAACAAAAAAGTAAATCAATGTTACAACTCATTCAAAAATTAAATAGAACAGTTATGTTCTTACAACATGCATACAACTGAATATCATGTCAAACTCATATCAGAGAGCTGTTTTCTTCAATTTTCCATTCACCATAATTTACCCTGAACACATTTACCCTTTCCCGTGGTATAAAAGTATTATATACTTAATGGTTAGCGTTCACGGAATGCTGTTTATACTCAGTACATACCTAACTTACATAATCGTAGATATATATTTCCACGTAACTATACACATATCGGGTGTGTCGTTCACAATCACATTAAATCCTATCTCATATACCTTCTTATATTCTATGGCGAATTGTAAAAAAATTAACCTAATCCATTCAGTGGTATAGCCACAGGAGTAATTTTTCGTTTTCATAATTTTCAACATCATGTGTAAAGCAGAGATAAAGTTAGGAGTATTGAATGTTTTCACCAGTTGAGAGTTTTCAAGGGAGAATTACATATAATTATTTTTATAGATAATTATTTTATGTACCTTCATTTTTATTTTAGAACATATGCAATAACATTTTCCTGTACTTAGATACTAGTCTATTAGACTTGGTATACTCACCTGTCTCCACTTATATTATACAGCTGGAGAATTATTTGCTCCAAAGTTCTAATCTCCGGAATCAATATGCCGAAACAATATTTTTACTGTTGTATAGCCAATTTATTGATTAAAATATAGCCTAACCTGGGAATAGTGTAGCTTCCCAAAAAAGAAAGATTTAAAAAAAAATTTAATTGTCCTTTTGTGCAAGCATCAAAATTTTTCAATCTTCATTAGTATGTACCTATGCTATGACTCAAATTAAAATTTCACGTTATTTTTCATTATTTAAATAACTATGTTATGACTCTGGTTATTTCTCCACTGAAAAAAAAAAACCTATATATATATCTATATATATCTAGATGTTTGCCCAGAATTAGCTTATAACAAGGTTTAACAAATTATTTATGAAATACCTGTAAAGTTTACAATTAACGCGTAGGTATTCTTTGGAATTAACATTTTAATACGAATCAGATAAAAACCAATAAAAACCATTGCCTTACCTGAACTCTGACTCAACTAAATTATTGGCCAAGTGTGAACTCGGGACACCTTTATAACACGTAACAAATAATAAAGTCATTCATAAACAATTCGGAAACTGATAACGATCTATTAGTTTGCTAAGATATTTCATTTTCTTCAGAAAATTCTTACTAAATCCTATCTACTTAATAGGTAAAATTGTGGTTGTCAAAATCACTGTGTTGGTAACAGAACTTCTTTATTAGTGACTTTCGTAAAGATATTTGATTGATTTTCCAATAAGATTTTCACTGACCTGGTACTTTCTTTTCGGAAGCAATGTGGTGCTTAGTATAACAGTACCTACTTGTACATATGTACATACATGGTCCAAATAAGCATCCATAATGGTGCGAATTCTCGTATCTAGACACACGGCAGTGTGTCCGCCAAGTTCGAGCAAAAAAGCGACACACCGGCCGTGGGTTATATTACACGAACCATTTCGGGCCAAATTCGACCCCCCTATAACTCAAAATCTATTTTATTTACGCATATCAAATTTCTAGTATCTGTTGAGACCCCCTCACTTATCTAAAATACAAAATTACATTAATATACCTATTGTAGGTCTTGAGATATTGACGTCAGAAAATCGCTATTTTTACTATACACTCACTGACTGACTCACTCATCAAAAACCTAGACCACTTCCAATGGTCGTATTGACTTGAAATTTGGCATGTAGGTAGGTCTTTATGTCAAAGTAAAGGGAAAAATCTGAAAATGGCCAAGTGTGAGTCGGTTTCAAAATAATGAAGGTGTTTTATACCCCTAAGGAACTAAAACGAACTAAATTCATCTATGTTTATATAATATATCTTCGAATGGTCGTACCGATCTGAAATTCGTTACAAAGGTTTGTATTTGGTCAAAGTAAAGTAAAAATCTGAAAACGGCCAAGTGTGAGTCACTTTCGAAAATAACGAATGTTGATCCACGAACATAATATATATGATAACATGTCATGTCAGTCAGTTGGAAAATCTAGTCCATTTACTTAATCTAGTTAATTTCTTTGTAAGAAGCATAGTGCATATTCAAAAATCTGAAAGATAGTATAAATGAGACATTTCCTTAAGTAACTTAATGATAAGAAAAAAATTAAATAAATAACCTTACAAAAATAAATGAAATCCCACCCAAAACAAAAATGTGAAAGGCTGCCAAGTTCGATAATATGGGAATGCTTCGCCTATAAAAGAAGTGAGATCTGAATAAGTACCAAGTTCCATACACATACCTCAGTTAAAAATAGTTACTTTTTAATGATGTTACTTGGCAAGTTTTAATAGAAAATTAAATACTTGATTCATTGCGTTTAGTATGTTTATAACAAGGTGTGTGAAAACTTGCCAAGAAACATCATCAAAAAGAAACTATTTTTAACTGAGGTATGTGTATGGAACTTGGTACTTATTCAGATCTCACTTCTTTTATAGGCGAAGCATTCCCATATTATCGAACTTGGCAGCCTTTCACATTTTTGTTTTGGGTGGGTACATGATTACAAATTAGGATAAATTACTGACAAATTAGGAGAGCCAATATACCAGCAAATATTTAATTATACCTATAAGCTTTTATTTAAAGCTCTAGGTACTTCCTTCAACAAGACTGAGTGAGTAAATAACTATGCAATGGTTCATATCTATGCTCACACCTGGCAGTCTTCTAGAAACCTAGAAAACGATCGGAATCGAATATAAATGCAAAATTTCAAGAACTTTATCTTGTGGCAGTTAGTTGTCCATATCTGGTGAAATTTCACAAGATTAAGTAAGAATACAAGTTAGAAAGAGCTTAAAGATTATATGCAGTCATGATCAATTTTTCCACAATTATTTATTTCTAATTTTCTCCACAAATAAAATAATTTCGTAGCACAGGCCTACGTCGTAGTCATTGCTACGCAAGTGCGAATCATCTGCATGTAATTACCATAACTAAACTCCTGTTTCCTGTTTATGCCAAATCCGTTGTTCTCGAATGTTCACGAGCACAGATGGAACTTTATTTTTGTCTGTTCATTTGCATGTTAGCATGTTAGACATAGATGTAAGGAAGTGGGTATTTTAAGCTCATGAATTTATGCTGTATTTGTTGTGTTTGCTATTTGTGGGTCTAAATCTGGATGTGTGTAAGTTTAATGGTGAGGCATTTTCAAAGTTGTAGGAACATACTTTTCTCTTCACGATGTGTTGCTCAGACTAGAACAAAAAAGGAAAATAGTATCGTAGGTATGCTTGAGTCATTTATACTCTTCTTCTTTAATAGAATTCCTTATTTCGAGAGGCACGCTTAAATAGCTGGGAGACCTGTCAGAGTATGTTACAATTACCTGCATTAAACAAAGTGGTCTCAAAGGGCTTTCCGTGTAAAGTGTTTCAGCCCCACGTATGCCTTCCAGAGGTCCGGGACTTTGTAATTTCATGAATGACAAAGGTGGCTTCTGATTTAGCGGAAAATATAATGATAGTTTTTCCTTTTCTGAACTCGCTGCTTAAGTAAAAAAAATATATCATGAGATGATCCCATGGAGATATTGTACCTACGTTTAAAATAATATGTGAAAAATACTAACACAGAAACACTACAGTTGACTTATTATAAATAATAATTCGTCAAATGCTTAATCCTGAACCTTGAAGGTTTAGGATTAAGCATTTGATTTTGGCATATCAATCTATATTAACTTATTATTTTAAAGAATAATTTCTATGCCCTTAACTTGTAAATGCACCAGCCACCTTTTCATTTTATTACCATCAAAATCTTTAAAACAACTCCAAAAGGTTAAAAAATCAAATCACAACATCCCATTATAAACTTTTCGCGCGAAACTGCCAAGGAGGCATGAATGCATTCTATTAAAGCGCTCGCTTATTGCCAAATTGCCGTAAGCGACAGTCGCTTGTTATCGCAAAAAGGTCTTTAAAGTTAATAGGTTACGTTTTATAGCTCCGTGAAAGGCGACGTCTTTTATGTGATGGCAATCGAAGGGGAACGGTCGTTAGTTCCGGCTTTTGCCGCGTTATCGGTGGCAGCACTGTATGCGATTTTCCTGAACAAAAGTTATTTTTGCGAAGTTCGTTTAGCCAAGTAATAAGGAAAACAATAAAAATATTGTGATTAATAAGAAAATAATTAGTAATGGTAATAAATCTTCAAAAACTTCGTTTACAATTACTTTTCTGTAAATAATTTGGAAAAATGATTTTTTTGTCAATTAATAGCGCCTAGATTATTTGTTTGAAGTTATCTGAATAGAAATATTTTTCTTCTTTGATAATCTATTTTTATTCAAAACTTGTAACCTTACATCCATCCGCTAACACGGTTGGGACTAACAGCGCCATCTCGTATCGAGTGGCAGAACTTCTTAGCCGGCTCACGCACACATAGACAAACGCTCCCTCCTGTATCTCCATTTGGAAACGCACACTAGCAAACATAAAAAACCGGAGGGCAGTGAGGTAAATCGGGATATCTTATGTATAAGATCACGATAGCGTTTCTATGTAAGCTGATCAACGTTTTATATTATTCTGAGCTATATGCTTCATTTAGGTATTTGAAAGGGCATATCGTTTCTTGCAGGTGATTAAGTACAAAAATATTTTTAAACCTACATTTTTTATCATGAGTGTAGGTAAAGTCTTGTGGAAAAAAATCCTTTTCATTTACTGATTATCATAGGAAATGGGTCTTCAGGAAAATTTTAATCAATAGATTATCATCTACATTACAGGCAATTGTAATTAATGAAGGTAACTACCACTGTTACAATGTAGCATTAATCGCAATATGAGGTACTTAAAATCAACGATAGGACGTATTTACTGGTTCATTAATTAAGGAAACAAAAAATAAAAATCGTTGACATGTCAGAGATGACAAAAGGCATAAATTTATACCTAACAATAGACTGTAGATAATAATAAAAAGGATTGAAGCTCTCATTAGTCATAATTGCTCATTGTATTTGAGATATATATAAGTTTATAGGTACATACTTAGCTATATGTATGTATTCATGACATAATTATTTCAGATAGGTATCTATTTAAAGGAAGGGGAAACTTAAGATTCAGTCAACTTTAAAATGATAATTGGTTATCAAATATTTATCTTGATTAAAACTTTATTATGTAAGCTTTTCGAGTGTTGAAATTATTTTAATTTTTTAAGTAGTCTTTAAATCATATTGATTGAAAGAAATAGTGAAAGATCTATTTAAGAAAAATATATTTTCTTTTGAATGGAAGTATGAAGTTTCATATAGGATTTATTTTTTCTATAAATGTTATAGGTGCTTTATATTGAAAAAATCATATCCCAAGTTGTAATTCATTGTAAGTAATCTTTTGGCCATGTAAAGGCCGATTAGAAAATGGTATATTAGCAGATAGTGTAAAAGGTAAAATGGTTTAAGAAGCCCACTTGGTGCTTATTGAAACACTCTTTATTTTCGTGAAAAAAAACTACATGTAGGTAATTTTCTATAACAAAGATAAGAATACCTTTTTTTGATAGTTTTTCAAATATTGATACCAAGTTTTTAAAAACCTTTAAAATTGAAGAGCAATCTTAGTAGGCCTATCTGATAAATATCACACATTTTCATACTTTAGAGCTCAATGAGCAGTTAAAAAAATATTTTTGTAACGTTGTCCAGGAACATTTTAGTACCAAATACCTCTTTTGAGTCATTGCGCAAACCAGATATATTCAAACATTTGGTTTTGGGCCAAAAATAACGAAAAGAGTTGCGAAGAAAAAAATCTGTACCTCCGTTTTTTGGCACTCCGGTAAAAAAGGAGGCCTGTTACAATTTTTTACTTATAACAGCTATGAATGCCGTTAATTTTTTTATAATCTCCATCCTAATAATGACCACCACTTTGTTTCGAAACTGCGGTAACCCGTAAAAAGTAGAGTAAAAACTCTTTGTAAAAACGTTACCTTTTTATGCGCAAAGGGTTATGACAATGCTTACTTGCTATTAAGGGACGATCCGTTTATAGGCCAGTATAAATACACAATTGTCGTGTCACATTGGTTTTTACTAATGCTCTTTATAAAAATAACCGAAACGACATTGCCTGGGTAAGCGACTCAGTACGATTATTTGTCTTGCACAGCGCGTGTGTTTGTTAAAATTAATCACTAATGCGACCAATCCGCGATAAAACTGTGCGTGTATCAATGATAGTATTATACATATATATATGTAAATGTGTGTGTCGTGTGTTGTCTTTTTTTACATGTGTGTGTGTGCAGTGAAGTGATAACGAAGTGTCAAGGAAAAAAAGTAGCTTTATCGGTGAGAATAGCATTTTATTAATTACACTGTAAAATTGTTATAAACCTATTAATTGACAAGTATATGAGCTTGATATTGAATTGTAAAAGTTAATTAATGCTACAGATTGTTTTCCTACACGTGCTTTGTAGATATAAAAAGTGTCTGACAATGGACTAAGCTTGTAAATATCGGAGCGTTTGATCTAAATAACGTAATATAATCACTGATCTGGGAATTTTTATTACAATGAGAGTAAAGAGTAAAAAATTATAATGTTACTCTTTTAAGTTTATCTACTTACATATTGCTGCATTCAAAGTAAATAGTTAGGGCTCCGGGATACTATGATCAGCTTCAGACTATAAAGGCTCCATTTCATACAAACAATATTAAGATCAATATCTTTATTAAAACAATAGCAACGATGAATGAAATATTCTAATAACTAAATATACACTTTTAAACCAAAAAAATAAAGTTTAATACAATGTTTATAAATTGAAATAAAATTATTCAGTAGCTACTTGATATATAACATGTTATTAACGAATTTGATATACAAACGTATACCTCTATAAATAAATACAAATCCATGAATTATAAATGAACACCTAATTGATATTTAATAACTTAAATGATTTATTATTATCCGTATCATGTAAGTATTTATAAACGAACGCAAACAAATGCATATTTTATTTTATCTTTGCATAATATCGTATGATGGTGGTAACTCTTAATTAAATACTATTTATGCAAATACCTATGTCCTTACTACCTATAATTGGTAACTATGGGTAGAATAATCAAGCAAGAATTATCAATAAAGGATTAGTACCATTATTGAGCTTGCATTTAATATCTATTAAACTTACTTTTTGATTAAAATGTAGATTAATAGGTACCTTTTTACGCAAACATAGGTAACAGAAGTTTGATATTTTCTTTGATATAGTAAAACAATTTGTGCAGTGAAGTTCTAGTTACTCATCCATTAATTAACTGTGTATGTATGTAGGTATGTAATAAACATTTATTGACCATCTTAGAATATACCTCTTGGGGATTAAATTGTTTAGATGGTTTCACATACTTCATACAAGTTACATCATTATCAGAATTATTTAAATAAACATATAATTATCTTTTAAGAGCCATATGTACTTAGCATAGATATGCCTACATAATATACCCACAAGTATATAACCGAGTACATTATCCTTCGATAAAATCGTGACAGGATACAAAGCAATTAATACAATTGTTTGTATTCACGCTGCAAGCCTGCAATCATCAAAAACAATTAAAATTCAAGTACATGCGGTGCGTCAGCCTATATATTTGGCAAACAATTTGATGACTACCTACTTGTACTTTATAATTACAATAGGAGGCGCCTGCATTCGTTCAAAGACTTGCTTAGAATACCAAAAGGCGTTGAAATGAGTTAGGTATTAGATATAATTGCATAGATAGCTTTTTTTTTAATTGTTTGTTCTCCGAATCTAGATGGAGTTCTGAATTGATGTTCTATTGTTTTGTGGAGCTGAAGTTTTTTTGTTGAGGGGGAAATCATAATTTAAAGATTGGCAGCTAAGTCCTGGGCTACAAATTGTTTTCCTCAAAACAAAATTGAGAACTTTTTCCTCCGTTCCTTACTTATATGAATTAAAGCTAATATAATTTTAAGTAGGTATGGAATAAGCCTACCTATTTACTGTCAGCCTGAGTTTTTTTAATTTAAAATGGCTGTCATAGGTGTATCTAATAGTTATCATCATTTATACCTAAATAAAATTAAAGAAAACATCCTAATTTAATGAAAAGCATAACAATTTTGAGCAATATTGAGCATTACACAACGCCTGCTCCCCTAACACACAAAGATAAGACTAACTACATGCAATTACACACACAACCTTACAAATTACCAACATTAAGTATTTAATTAAGCCTATTTACGTACAATGTAACAAACTATAAGGTTGTCAGGCTATAGAACAGAAACCACAGGTACAAACAGAAACAGAAGCAATTTGGGCGGGCTTTGGTGCACGCAATCTCGCGTGCCGTCGGACCGTCACTGCCGACGCAAAACTTGCCTACACAACGCAAGTATCCCATACCGAAAACAATAACCACGCCAAAAATACCCTTTATGACATCACAATAAAGGACAGAATCCCTTAACAATTTATTTTGTTAACTACATAAGCTATTTGGTTTTCGGCTAGGCTTTGTAAGGGAAACGTAGGAAAAGGGAATGGTCTTGGCAATTGGTCGATTCACTTGTTTATTGTATTTTGAATTATTTATTTTGTATATGCACGCATGAGTTTCTGCAATTTATTTTCGTCAACCTAGATTATGGTAAAACACTTTTTACAAGCGATTTTCCAAATCTACGTTTCTTTTCATAATCATGTAGATAACAAAACGGTTTAGGTTTGCAATGTTTAATACAAAGAAGCATAAGTAGGTAACCATTTATGTTTTTACTAGAAACTTTAATAATATGTAAGTTATTTTAATACTGGTGAACTGGTAACTGGTATAAATGCCAGAAAGAAATATTGAAGTCGTCATTATTGCGTGTCGAAACATTGTCAAAAGGTGATAGGAACGTGGAATGAAAATGACGGCAGTACAGGGAAACTTTGAAAACAAGTTTTATTAAAGAAACGTTGACCTTATCGTGTATAATACGCATGATGTAAAACCCCTTAAATGTACGTTCATTTTTGTGTATTTCAGGTTGTTCTTGTTTCGTAATTCTTACAAGTTTTTGTTGCACAAAGTTAAACTCGCAAATCCAAAGAAATACACACATAATGAATCTACATTAAACATGACTAGCTTTTATGATAGCATCGTTTATGTATCTATGATTTATTCACGCAAAAACTCTTTTATTTAAATTTAGAAAATAAAAGCTTCCATGAACACGAGAAAAACAAATACATAACAATTTTAATAACAGCTTTCCTATAGCCTTGCATTTCTTAAATAGGTCTATTATGCGGCATGGTACACTTCCATTACACCGAAGAATATAAACTGGAAATGCCACACCTGGTTCCCTGCACTTATACACGTTTTCATACATACCTGGGTAGTAATTATTAGCTACGCTACGAACGTGAGATCATATCTAGTTTTATAACTTCCTGGTCTTGGCTTAAGTTTAAGCTCGCCCTTTAGCAAACAACTCCCAACTTCAATGATGCGTAGATTATCTAGATGGGAATCTAGAATTGGTTTTTAAAAGGATTATTTTGTACTGTTTGCGCGACATATCATAAATTTACTGTAATGTGTTTGAAACAAGTTTAGCGAAAAATGTTTTGATGTTTTTAAGCTCCTGGCTTACTAAAGTTGTTTCTTTCTAATTTAATATTAATAATGAAATATGTCAGTATTATAACAAGCTCTAATAAGTGTCGTAGTAAATAAAAAAAATCTGTAGGCAGAAAAAGTTGTACGTAGTTAAATAAAAATATCTTCGATCATATGAGCCTATTTCCATATCTAATCAAGACATGGAACTCACGCTGCGATCAAACGAGACGTGTTAATTTTTATAAATTATTGCTTCTTCATTAGCATTTTGGTATACTTATAAAAAGTTTTTCTCAAAATAAGTACTAATTAAGCTGATTATTACTCCAATTAAGTTGAATATGTATGTCTAAACAAGCATTCAACATGTGTAAAAAAATACGTTGCCCTTCGAAGATATATAGCGATACGAAAAACACCTTGAAGTCAACATTTATAAAGAAAAAATACAGTTACGTATATGAGTATGTACTTACATACTATCAACACAACGTCAAATGAAGTGTTACTAATGACATAATTTCAACAGAAACCATTCCCAAACGAAGAATTTAAATCGTTCCAGCTTCGAGTGGTTTTAAAAGGCTAGCATTTAAGGTGACCTTTAAATATTTTATCTGGAGTTCGCTTGATTGTCGACCCACGGGTCCCTTTCTCTAGTACCTTTATATTCGCCCAATATATCTTGATATCCCCCGCCTCCGCCCGAGATAACAAAATAAAGCCGTAATGAGGAAATGCGGCCCCGTTTTATGGGTCTTTCAAAACTGGATGGTATGTAGGATTGGATAGGTAGTACTTATCTCGAGAAGAAACTTGACGTTACTCGAAAATAAGTCGGTAGGTACTTGAGCTCCAACGATTTATTGATGTTGGTAAAAAAATATATCTAATTCGGTTTAAGTGGGCCTAATATTTCTTTTTGTAATATCCCTGTCAGAGTAACAAAGAGATTTCGTGTTTAGATTACGTTAAGAGCTGCGCTTTTGATGGGTACATTTAAATAGCACTAACAAGCTACATGCAATTACAAGCTTTGGCGAGGTGTTAAAGTTGCAAATAGTATGTTTAAATTATAATACGTATCCGCATGCATGAAGATTTTATCTCACGGATATAATTACTAAATGGTACGGAAATTGAAATGTATTTAATTGAATATCGTTAAACGCACGAACGTAGCTATATTTATTATATAATCCTAAGTAAATGGTAAGAATACAAACAAAACAAATATTTTCAAAATGATGTCAGCTATACTTGTTTTGTTCCAGGTTTATTTCATATTTATTTATATTTCTACTCGTATTTACATGAGTTCCGCAAAATATACCAACATTGCTTGCCCCCCGCAGTTTTATGAAACAAAACCAACATCCAACCGGCACACTACTTCCCCCTCTACTAAAATACACCTCAATATCATCGTATCTTGCTCGATCAAGTAAACATCCCCATTTGCATTGACCCGGAAAGAATTTTCTCAGTTTATTTCTGCAAAAAAATCCACACTCGCGGGGAGTAGTGTTTGTAAATTTTCCCTCTGACCTACTTGTATATCTGCGAGGCCAGATTACATTGACCTACTGCACCCCCCTCTATTCTGGGCAAACCTTCAAAGAAGGGGATACGGAATATATTTGGAGAGGTCTAGTTCCTCTGGTGCAGCGGTGTGGTATGGATCGATAGAAGCCTGGCAGGTCGCCCAGCTTCGTTCCCGCATTATTGTTATTGCAAGCCGTCAGTATCTATCTGCTTCCGCTATTGGTTCCGAGCCTAGTACCTAATGTCTTGAGACAAAGATATGAGAACGAAGCATCGGAATACGGCAGTAATACTTGATACACGTACACGGGGAACAATTTCGCATTTTATGTTCGTATGATTGGAAAAACTACGGAGTAGGTATTCCAACCGTGCAGTTCTACCAATACATATAAAAGTATGTAGGATATGTATCAATTTTACAACTTCTGAAAAGTCTTTCGAACTGATTAGACAAATTCCAAACAAACTGATTTCAACATAAAAAAGTTTTTAGTGCGCGCGGAGTACCTGTTAGCCAAAATTTTGGAAATCCAATCACGATTTTTACTTTTATGCCGATCGTAGATAATATATTGGAACGGTTTTCATTGCGACTTCATATGGTTGAGTTTTTATAATTATCATTTGTTTCAGATAAATAGAGATTGGATTTATTTTTGGTTAATGACGCAAATACTTACCAAGGGCATTCTGATTTCGGGAATTAAAACATAAACACTGCAATTTATTTTTAACGTTATGTAATATATTTTGTGTGCTTCATGACACAAACTTATTTCGAGGTACAAATTCAGATTTTACAGAGTAGGTATTTATTGTGAATAATCCAAAGGTGTGCCCATTAATTGCTTAAGTTGTGAGTTTGTTTTGTAAATAGCTTGTTTAATCGGGAATATGTTTTAAAGAGCTTAAATCTTTAAATTTGTAAATGGTTTAAATTCGTAAAAGTCATAGGGTGAACTTTATTTTACGAAAAGGCACATAAAAATATTTTTATATTACAAATTTGCGTATATATCGGTAGTTTTCTGTGAAGAGATGTCAAATAATTTAGATTATTCTTTGCAGTTGGCGGGACACCCATCAAGAAATTTATTTCCATTAGGAATTTATTCAAATCAGAGTACGGACTCAATATATAAATCCACTTCGTACTTACTGTAATAAAGTAAAGAATAATATTGACATGACAATATTTATGTTACACAGGACAACCTAAAGATCTATCGATATTTATAACTTTGACTTTTACAAAACTAGTAAATCTTGTGTTGTAATTACGAAACGAATGGACAGAAAGAAACAGGTATATCAATGAGATCAGTATAAGAAATAATAAATTCATCCTTCTAATGTAAGCTACCCATATATCTATCACTTTTAAAATTACTTTAGACATACAAATTTACAATTTATGAACAACATTCAACACATAAAGTGTGTTAATTTGTGTAGCGCGAGGTCGTATCCACAACAACATTACAGGAGTTTGTGAAGGGAACATTCGGTAACAGTCATAACATACACGTAAATTAACCAAATAATTTATCGGCTCTGTATTAAGAACCTCATGTTCACACTGTTTGTTCTTAGTACAGCGACTTATAAAAACATTTACGTTACTTATCAATTTAACTCGTATAAAATATGTTTCCTAAACGGATCCACTCAATGTAATCAACAAAGTAGTCGTGATGCACGTACGACTCGACAAGACGAGTACATAACATTTTTTCAATTCGAGTTGGTATCTGAGACGTCTGTAAATCGCTTCATTATAGAGCGGCGTTTGTGAATATCGATGGCTAACTGGCTTTAATTGCTTATCGATATCGCGCACACTGCTTACGTGGGTCGTAACATTGGACAAAATATGACTGCCGACCGGTCTGATAATCGCGGATGATAATAATTTGTTCGGATCCAAAAGATCCGAGAATAGAACGGCGAGATGCGTCGGGCGGCTCAATTCCTCCCGCGCGCCAGTGGCTCGCCCAATCGATACATACTTTGTAGCTTGAGGCGGGCCCGAGTAGTACCTACGGATAAAAAAGAATTATTTATAAATACTTCGAAGCTTTCGTCGACGAATAAAAATGGAACATGCCCGATGAATTCCGTTACGCACGTTCGGGTGACAGAATTGATTCCATTGCTTGATTAAAATTCGAAAGTAAACTTACATTACGGATCGTCTCAAAACTAACAAATAATTGCTGAGAACATCCTGCGGCGCTGTGTTAGTGTTTATTATTTTTTTAAAACTTTTATTTAATAGGTTGTACTTAGTTATTAAGTTTACTTTCCAAGTGCTTGACCTACCGAGGCATATAACTGTTTGTAGGTTTTATCTAGATCAATAATCATGATAGTAGTTATAATATAAAGTTATAAAAACACTCCATATCATGTTGTTAGCATTTTTATAGGCGCTAAAACATATTCAGAGTTTGTATAAATATTATTAAGTCTATTTAATCCGAATAAAAAGTCTACCTACCTGTCTACCTCATTGAACAAAAAAAGTCTACCTGTAAGTTAATTGAACAAAAAAGGTTACATAATGAAATGAAAATGTAACATTTTCCCTGTTTGTAGCTGGGTCGGGTAAAGATATCACTTTTTATTATTCCACCACGGTACAGACAAACGTTCTCAGAAAGAATTCTGACGTAAATTCGTTATTCGCGACATGTTTTCATTACTTTCATCTTGGACGTATGAAACATTGTGCTGGTAAATATTAAATATTATATCCTTTATTTAGCGCAGAAAATCTGGGCT
This sequence comes from Helicoverpa armigera, assembly GCF_030705265.1. Lineage (NCBI taxonomy): Eukaryota > Metazoa > Arthropoda > Insecta > Lepidoptera > Noctuidae > Helicoverpa > Helicoverpa armigera. Next base: position 4,813,101 of record NC_087133.1, on the reverse strand, counting down.
TTGATGTTTGCCAGTTGTAGGTAATATTGTTACATGATAAACGTATAAACTTGTCTGCGATATGATGAGGAACAATTTTGGGAACCGTTCAGTGATTATTATCTTTTCATGAATGTTATGTATTAGTAATAAATATAATTTACTTCTTGGCATTTCGATTGTATTTAAGTTATGTTATATGCACTCAATCTTGAGTTTAGATTGACTATGAAATCGTTCCCCGTGTATAATAAGTCTCTTATTTAGTTTTTGCACGATTAAAAAATATTAATCTAAAACCCGCGGTGACTATGCAGCACACCATAGTAACAGACTAGACAATTTTCCAGACGAATCAATTGCCAAATCAATGTGTTCAATTTATTTTTGGTTATGGGCTACAGGCCAAACTGTCTCTAAGCTAGTGCACGTGCATAGTGGGTATTAGGTATTTCAAGGTTTTAATTTATAATTTGCATCAACAATATGACGGTATAAAGCAAACAATGCGTCTCTTAGAACGACATCACTTTTGTCAAGTGAAAGGAATATTGAGTTCAATATTTCTACTGCTGTAAGTAAAATTTAATTTTGTTTTATTTTTCCACAGAACATAGGCAAGAGTCGGGGTACTGTCTTTGTTTACCCATCAATTTTCCCATCAATTTTTAATAGCTAAACAATAACTTGGAGGCAATTGTCCGTGGCCACCGTTTTCAATTTACGCTCAGACAATAAACTGGTGTGCCTACATCTGGCGCCTCCATGAATTGTAATTTTATCGTCCAATGACGTTCTTCTGCAGTTCAATGAGTTCTTACACTAAGTTCTATGCAGCCAATAATTTTCTTATGTCTAATGTTCGTCAATATTTAAGAAAAAAACCGATTGTTGCAACTTACATCTTAAAGATATATAGAGTCTTTGCTTGACTGCCAAAATTGTAGGTACTGTAATTTTTTTTGTTGAATAATTACCTACATATATTTATGTTTTTTTCATATTTAATACCTTCTTGCTTGTTGGTTCGTTATAAGTTAGAACTAGTTTGCGTCCTTTCGCTCCTGGATTACACAACAGAGTTGCATTGCGATTGCGTGTTTGTAAGCTTGCAACGTTGATAAAATATCCTTAATATTTTTTCAGTACTAAGGAATGTGGCATTTCTTCGTTTATGTAATGCAATAAACAAATAGAGGTTTGAAATTGTAAAGCTGCGAATACTAAGCAGGAATCTATTTTAAAAGTTTCAAGTCAGCATACAAATGCTAAGAATTAAGCTAAACAATTTTCTCCTCCTTAAGTGTTTCAACAATAGTTACTTCTCTGACTTAAAATATCATCACGTTTGGAATGCTATAATGACAAAGTTTTCAGTCTATTTCCCTCTCAAATTAGACATTCACGTATCTCCTGTCGTCAAATATACGTATTTCAGTGGCGTTGATTAGAAGACATGTAGAAAGGACGAAAGTTTAGAATAGCTTACTGAAGTGTGAAAATGCTCTCGAAAATCTTCTTAATTAAAACCAGCTCGGTAGTTTATGTTCTTTTGATTCACATGTATTTAATACACAGGTATACATAATTATTAAGTACCTAAATAGAACGGTGAATATACGCTACTAGTCCACAATTAAATAACGAGATCAAGCTAAAAAACCGCTCTATATTTTTTTTCTACACACAGATTTACATATTGATAGATTAATAATTTTTAATATAAGCACCTACCAGTTTCATATTGAATGGATACCAGAGTCAGGCGATTAGGTTTCCATTTATGCAAAACGTGTTCGCGCACATGCTCTACTTGCGTCGTATCTCTAAAGATAATGTTATCTGAATATCTATTAGGCTCAATTTCACCGAGATGGGCATAACTAGTTGGGCGTTAATGCCTCACGCAGCGTAAAGTAAAGTGACATTCACCATAAAGCCGTCCATGTTCGACATAACTGCAATGGCTCATGAATATTGATCGTAGGCAGGTACCAACATATGTTTCAGGGCGGGTCACTGACACACAATGCATCCACTTTGTCTTGATTGAATGAAACATGTCGCGTTATGCACTCGTCTTGTCTGCGCACTCGATCAGTGCCACTCGCATTCACCCACCCGCTTGTCTCACATTTTTCGTTTTGAAATCCAATTCAGAGTTCAATGACCACTCATCAGATAACGGCCCGTCGAAAATGTCACCCGATCAAAAATGGAACGTGTTTTCGGTGCGTGCGTTTTGTGCGTTCAGTTTAATTTACGTTGACATTGATTTTCATTAAAATAGACATCTGTATTCTATATAAAAGTGCTCGGTATGTTAATCGTTTACGTTTGTTACAGGTACTGTGCCGTGTGTCATGACGAAACTACGTCCCGTGCAGGTTGGTCGCTCGTTAGAAAGCTTTAAAACTACGCATATTAATGCCTGTCATTATAATAATAACTACGGGATAGTATGTCGACAAATCAGGTTTTAATCCCCAAAAAGGTCTTAATTAAGATGGGGAAAGAGGTCGAGAAGAAAAGTCCGAGACACCTCGCGTTTCATTACCGTGATCCCTCGGCCTCATTAAGCAGTCGGTGTTGTATAAAAAGCGACTTTATATAAGAAGTTAATTCGGCATCACACCTGTCGCGGTCGTAACTTCTCCCTTCAGATAGCTATACAATGAAGCTTTGGCCCCATCCAACGCCAGTACTATTATTTTACCTTTACTTCATTCGTCTTGGCGGCATCGTCAAAGAAAACATAAAAATATATAAAGTCTTCATTACATTGACGTTTGACAGTTCGATTTTCGAAATAGTCCGCAACGATTGGTTAGATTATTAACGGCTTGGGAGAATCATAAAAAATATATTCGATTTTTGTGCGCATAATTTTGACGAAATGGGTTCGATATAATTTGATTAGAACTTATCACCTGTTGTTAGAGGAGAACTAAATTACGATAGTTTTTGCCCTTATATAATATTCAAAGCTGACCGTTGAAAATAATAACCCAATAGATTGTAGTACAATAGACATAAAGTTTTAACGTTCTCCCTGAAACAACCATTTCGAGTGGATTACATCCAACTTGAATGTTGATAAAGGTTAGAACTTTAGGGAAAGCGTCAAATTTTAGCGCCAGTTAAGCCGTAAGGTTTTTAATAGATATTATAATAGTATTTTTACGTCTTCACTGAATTTTAGCTTAGTTCTATCACTAAGAAGTACCTAAATGTTATACTTAACATATATTTTTTAAAATATTTTTTGTTGTTTTTTAGAAACACAAGAAAGCTATTCTCCATTGAAGTTGAAACCACACGTAGTTCTACATCTGATTACTTTACACTGAGCAGACGAAAATAGATATGAAATAAAATGTACAGCGAAAATATATAACTTTTCCCGCAAGAAAATTCTATTAAATTGTGTAGGTAAAAGTAGCGAAAGTATGATGTCTGCCCTCAGCTAAGTAAAGCGAAGTGAATATTTTCTGGAACTTTCTACGAAATGTTCCAATTCCATTTCGGTAAGAGACTAATAATATACTTTTTTCCTCTTTTTACTTCTTACTTCCACCCTTTACTGTTATATACGAAAATGGAATGGCGTAGAGCCGACCGTTCGCCAACTTTTTCCAACAATCGTGAAAATGTAGATGGACTTTTACTTTATGAACAATGGCCTGGAGGTATAAAACGTAGGTAGGTACCGCCGTGATTCAATTTTGAGAAAAAAAAGGTGTTTCTCACGTCGAATGCAAAACCCACATAGTTGTTAAGCATTGATAAAGTGTCACGACAGTAAAAATATCAACATGAAACAAGTTTTTAGACGTCACAAATGTCTTGATTTTTTAAATCGCAAATGGTAGGCGTATGTTTATAGGAACAGTATCGATCGAAGGCCGTCTCCATTCATTCGTTAGTTGAAGTAAGGAGTTGCACAGTCGGACGGACAGCGGACGGGTCAATTATTTAGATTGGCGGCGGCGACGCTACACCCGGAGCGTTACGACTACGTGACGACTGCGTGGCGACCCGGCCCTGCAGTCTCGCCCTCTCCCATGCTACGTTGCTTTGTTTTTATGTTTAGAGCAAAAATACAAAAGAACGGGGTGGTATTTTCATTAGTAATCATAATAAAATTCGCTGTGATAAGCTTGTACAATTTTGCACTGCAATCTTTCTAGTCAGACGTTAGGGATAATTGCGTGCTATACTTCTATGGGTGGGTTTACGCAGCCGTTTCGACATTTTCATAAAATCCCAGACCATTTTATTAACTTTAGGTACACGCTTACTTAAATTAGAAGAGGCGCCAAGAATACTGATTGGGGTTGAATAAAGTAGCATTATTTTCTCTGCTACTGAACTGTAATTTATAAACTTAACGCCTACTCGTAGTTTATGTACTGCAGCTTACGTAGAAGTTACCGCATCATACCACTTCAATCTGCCTTCGAAATAAATTTCCTTCGACGGGAGTAGCATGGGTAGTAGCTTACGTAAAAATTCCACGTATGCGGAGGTTTCCAGGTGTGGTCCAAGTGATAAGAAAGTTAATACTTAAATAATCCATTTTACTAAGATAATGAAAAGTGCTATTGTTAGTCTAAATTCAAAACTTCGTTATTCAACAACCTGCAAACTCTAAAGGTTATGGCACATTATACCGGCACCGCAACAGCACCGCTCCACACCAGCATTTAACTTGTCATTCAATTTAGAGCATTAAATCGTGTATATTATAATATATTTCGTAATATCAATATGAAAAAGACAACGGCGGGCAGTCAGCGCGCTTGCCGACTCTCGCCTCGCGACTCGCAGCCCACGTGCCGCAAGCGAACGGACCTTATGCGTACAGCGCACCGACGCGACGGCATGCTCATTACGCGCCGACTCCAAGTCGGCACCGAAACAACGTCATTGCGTCGTGTTAAATCATAACTGTCTTAAAATAATATTGAGTTTGCGGTGCCAGCAAGCTTACAGGTCGCGGCCGACGCCCGGACTGCGAGCTTACACCTTGCGGACTACGCGTAGTTAGCGCGCTGGCAGCTAAAGCCGTAGTCTAAATTCGAGGCGACGCCGTGCTGCAACTGTGCTGTTGCGGTGCCGGTATAATGTGCCATGACCCTAAAAGATAAAAAAATATGAAACTTTGATCTCATTTGAAAGATTTTATTTATTCTTATTCGTGTACAACATAATGTATTTAATACGGTAGCTCTAGGTATGATTTTTCTCTTATTAACTTTGCTTGTGAAAATAAATTCAAACTTAATAATCTAATTCAACAGATATAACCCGTTTACGCACGTTTACTCATGTATAAATAACACATACATATTATTATTTGCATCCACTAAATCGCTCCCGCTACCTCTTATGTTCGTAAGCTTTTAACTTGTATCATCACCCAAGCGTACAAACCAATAGTTGTGAGTCAGCGCGCGTTTGCCCGCCGTATATCAATCGCTGTCGACGCTCGCTTTTCAACTATGCCTTATATGATGTAGTAGCCTTATAACGTAATACAGTTCCACATAAACTTATGTAGGACACGGTTATGAGGTTCCAGTAATTGATTGAAAGGCTGGAAGGAAATATTGAGAATGTTGCATAAATATTTATTTAAGTATTTAATGCTTTTCAAGCAATGTTTAATGGCTTACTTAACGCCTTAGGTATTCTCAACCAGTAGGTATATTATTATCTTTGGATGGTGCAAAATTATTTGAAATTAATTTAGTAAACATATCCCTAAATATATCTTACATAATACACATATAAATTAATGATATAAAACTAACAAATGTTATAGAGCATTGCTTTGGGTTTTTTGAACGTATTGTTAGCGATTGATATTACTGAAAAGAACATGGTGGAGAATAGTGTCTTTCGTGACTAATATGAACCTTATTAAATAAAATAGGTAGGTATATCTAAAAATCAATGAGTTATCTTATTATTTATCCATGTGTATCCCTACACCTAGGAGTAAAAGAGATATCGATATATGAATTCCCAAACGTTAGACAGAGATATCTATAGTCCGGCCCTTTACCTCGTCGATCCAGTTAACAGATTAGGGAGGAGGTACACCGTGCATTTATAGATTCAGATCAATTTAACTTTTTTTTAAATTTTTACATGATAATATATTATAGTTCGGCCGCTCAGAGAATGCGTTTCTGACACATCGCGATTGAACTGACGACGTAACTTTGTAATGGCGTTGCAGTACGATAAAAATATTTTTGCTGGTTGTTTATCGTTTTAACAATTGTTGAGCATTAAAACAACATTATTATATCAATAATAATCAATGAATGTTGTAATTTTGTGCCAAATTGAGTGTCAAATAACTTGGTAAACAATATTTTTCTAAATCTATACTGCGCTATTACAAGGTTATGTCAGCGCTTTATATTTGTAGTGCTGTGCTAAAAATAACAGGCAAGTATCGTAATCTGTTCTGGTTGATGGTTCTTATACAGTTATACTTATAATATAAAATAATCATCTGCCTAGCCTTTTCCCAACTATGTTGGGGTCGGCTTCCAGTCTAACCGGATGCAGCTGAGTACCAGGGTTTTACAAGGAGCGACTGCCTATCTGACCTCCTCAACCCAGTTACCTGGGCAACCCAATACCCCTTGGTAAGACTGGTTGTCAGACTTTCTGGCTTCTGACTACCCGTAACGACTACCAAAGATGTTTAAATGGCAGCCGGGACCTACAGTTTATCGTGCCATCCGAAACACGGAAGAACTCGTTATGACAAGATGGTCACCCATCCACGGACCGACCGCGCCAAGCGTTGCTTAACCTTATGATCGATCGATCCGCGCGGCTTTGACTTAGCCAATATAAAATAATACGTTTTGTTTTTCTTTTTAAGAATTTGAAAATAATGGACTATAGGATAACTTTTATGAAATATAAAAATAAAACTATGATCAAACTGAACGCGCGAAAGAAAGTAGCATTTTTATATTTAGGTTGAAAATGGTAACCCCAAATGGCATCATGGGCCGTCATTTTGTGACGCTAAATAGTCATTTGTTGTCCTTTCGTGCGCTAAGACTAAGTGCCCTGCCTCATTAGGACGCCAATGGCGACGTCGCCGGCTACATATCCAAGCAGTTAGTATTGAAAGGTATGGAACCTAACTCACTTGGCGACGGTTTGGTAACGTCGCCAAATTGGAGGCGTGGCCACGAGCTACAGTTCCCTATGTGGCTTCTGGCTACCGTGGCAACTTGGCGACGTGGCCACAGTAGCCACTATAATGTACACGGTAAAGCGCACCTCCCTCACACAGTCGCCAATGTGGTCGCCAGTCAGCTTGCAATTTCTTGAGCGACGACGTAAACAATTGACTGTCGAGACGCCATGGCCACTCGACTTGGCGACATTTGGATGCCAGGAGTAGCCAGACCTGTGCCGCTGGCGACGTCGCCATGGCGTCCCAGTGAGGTAGAGCTCTAATAACCTGATTTTGGAAGATTTTGACCGAGATATCAGGATTGATTCTGTTATTGATAATACCTAATATACACGTAATATACACGTAGGCGAAGATGATGATGAAGACACCACCTCCTCAAGCGAATCGGAGTCTGATTAACATTCTGTACGCACATTCAATTCAATGTACTTACTTTATTGCATAGAAATACAGATTGTAACTTTGTAACAAAGAATAAATAAAACGATTTTATTATATGAATATTACCTTTTTTTGGTTTCCACTTAAATAACTAAAATATAAATTTTAAATGATTCCGCCAATTTAAAACGAAAATAATCTTAAAATAATTCGGCGGTTCATTTTGGAGGAACGGTAACGAACTCAGTGTTATGTTGTGCCCATCACTAGTCCTGACTAACTGATAGGTGTCAGGAACGCATTCTCTGAACGGCCGAACTATAACTTACCTTATTCGCTACACAATTTGACTATATTGAGAAGCTGTTTTCAGCTGAATTAAGAATAATATCAATTATTACATATTTAGTTTTTTTCTGTTTTTCTTTTATCTCACACATATTTTGTTATTTATCCGACGTATTTACGTTGACATATAGATAGAGTAGGTACTGATCTATGTGAAAAAAACCAGAAGGTACCTAAATAAATCAAATAAAAGGCCTCGCACAGATCAATAGAGTTCGTGACCAGTTTAGCATTGAATCTTAGTACCTACTGTTTTCACGTGACCGCCCGATAGGTGCCTACTCATATTTGTATGACCACATACATACACCACCCACGTACCCAATCGCTAGCAGATAAAAATAACCAATGATTTGACTCTTTGTCATTCAAAGCAGGTTGACATGTCCTACAAGTACCTACCTATGACAGTTCAAGAATTTTAAAATTTCAATAGGCTCTTGAAATAGTTTAAAATTCAACTGTCATATATTGTGGTATAGTAGGTTAAGAAACTGTGTTATGTAAGAATCGATAGAAATAATTTAAAACTCAGATTTTATTTTGATTACAGAATGTAGTGCAAAACTAATTAACTGAGGAACTTAAAGAAAAACTTTGATTTTCCTCCTAAGTATCTAAGTAAAATACATAAATTAATGTACAAAACTTAATGATTTACTACTTTACAAATGTCTTTTTAAGTTTCATTTTTAAAAATACATGTATAGGTACATAAAACCTTCTTCGTGACTATTTCAAACTTTTTCTTGGAACCTATTTTCTAGACCGTATGAAGATGTGAAATACAAAATGTTGATGATAAAGTACAGAAAAATAGTTTTATAACAAAAGTTACGTTTACTGTTTTGTTACTTCGTTTTACAAGTCAGAGGTATAAAAAAATTTCCTACGTCCCGCGTATTTTTATCAATTTCATTTTCTGCTTTGTAAGGAAATTTTGCATGTGTAGGTATTTGAACGAAATTGAGAAACATACTTTGATAAAAGGTATAGTTTGTTTTATCGAATATTATTTTCATCAATATTTAATTGCTGTTTCTTCGCCAAAAAATTTCAAAACCAGCCTCACTTATATACCTATTAAAATAACCAAACTGATTTTATAAATAAGGGAATGCTTCTCTGAAACCACAAACGGATCCCAATTCCCCTTGTATAATCCGGGGCATTAATTTATGAACATTTTCGGCAAAATTTGCATCAAAACTGCGTTTGAATGGAGTCAATTTGATTATGCAAAATAACCAGTAACCACTGCTGTCAATTTGCAGTTAGTTTCATGTTATTACAACGTTATATGAAATGGAATGAGAAACATTGCTTTGAAAACCGGAGTAATGAACTGAAATTAGAAAAAAAACATGTTTTGTTAATTTAATAAGAAGTGATAGGTACTGTTTTATTAAATAAAAATACAAGAATATGTTCGTATCAGAAGAAGCTTACAATGTTAAGAAAATATACTTAGCACGAATTAACAAAGTCAAATGACGAGCCTTTAACACAAAACTTTCGTTAAAATCGGTCTACTATTTTTTGTCAACAGACAATTACAAGTTTATAATACCAATAGACAAGATTATTGTCTGTTTATTTAAAAGCGATTCCGTCTACAAAACTTGGGCGTTTAAATGTCAATAAAAAACAAATGACCGCGATAAATCAACCAGTAGAAGTTACGACTTTATTATTATGTTGTATTCGACTAATTAAATAATTATCTACTAAGTATCTTCAGGATTATCTGATACTATTAACTGGTTGCTACAAATAAGTTTTTTTTTTTACAAATTCGGTATATTTTTTATGTTAAGCTTTATGGTCTGATGAGTTTAATTTATGACTTACTAGCTTCCGCTCATGGCTCTGCCCGCGTGGTGTGTTGATAAAAAGTAGCCTATGTGTTAATCCTGTGTATCACCTATCTATATACCAAATTTCAACCAAATTGGTCTAGCCGTTTTTGCGTGAAAGAATGACAAACATACATACGTGCATTCTCACAAACTTTCACATTTATAATATTATATAGTAGGAAGTCATATTTTGACATTAAGTATTATACCAAACGCCTTGGGTATTAATAAGTGCATGTGATCATTGATAGTATTACGCCATAGTTTAATATAAAACTAAACGTAGGTACTATACGTAGGTAGCAGTTATATGGTCTACTGTAATAGCGTAATGATTAGAAAAGTAGCTTATCTAAATTTGATCTTTAAAAGTCTTTATTAAATAGATTGAAAGATAAAGGTACAGTTAGTAAAAAAGGCTTATAGTTACTCGCTACAAAATTATTTATTTTTATTTTTTAACTTTCTATTTTTATGTCTCTTTATCAGAACATAAAGTAATCCGGATACCGCATTTTCAGTTCAAATCAACGGCAAAATTATTCAAATAGGCCGTGGTTGGTACTAATCCTGTAGTAAAGTGGTATTAAATTCACGTTACGGTACATTGACGCTTTTCCGAACCCTCCTCGTTTCCTTTTAGCCGTAATAGAGCCACCTACCGGCTGCTAATTAGAATTAATTAGGAAGAGCCGCTCTATTTTCGTGATTGCTTTTTTGTGACATCCCGTTACGTTACGTGTTTTTATAGAAAAATCTTTTTTCTTAATTAAAAAGTTTGTTGATGCCAAGTTTTAGAAAATAAAGAGGTCAATTACCTACATTGAATCGTTAGGCTGATACAGTCAAGCAAACAAGTCTTACTCATGCTAGACGAACCTGCCTGTTTTATAAAACTTTTTTTGTTAACGGGCCTTCGCTATCAAAACGTTTCGACGAACTTTCGAAATGAAGCCGTTACAGATAACTTCAGCTTTAGTTTGAATATCAAATCTCAAAATTATTTGACATTCTTTCAGAATTATGTAATGAGTTCTATGCATATTAAGTAGATTACATTATAGTAGTTCTAATAAATAGTAGGCTCATTTAAAATAGCGATAGTCAAACCGCTGTCTGACTGCTAAACGTGTTTAGAAACAAATAGTAAAATTAAACATCGCTGCCAAAACATGCATCAATCCTGCCGAGACCAGTAAATCCTGATCTAAGTCATGTTCGAGCGCTGCAGATAATTCAGTTTAACTGTATCCACCGCTTTCTGCCGCGGTAACGCCGATGTGTTTATATCCAACTGGTGTATTTCAGGAACCACCTCCTTTACGAGACTGTTATCCTGGTCTTAAGAATTTCTGTCCGACCAACCTGCACGGCCGTAGTAAAACCCCGAGTGCAGTGCATTTTTAAAAGGGAACGCCCCGGTCCGTTGTCCGGGCTTTTCATTATTTTAAATATTCAGTGGAGTGCAGTGTGTCCGAGGTTCAAGTCCCATGTGACGCCAGCTCTTCCACGTCGGTGAGTACGCTTTTACCTTAAGTTTATCGCGAACCCTTCCACCGCTTTTAACATTTATCATTGAAAGCACTTTGTGCGCCTCGCTCTGGTCCAACACGAAACGCTCTTCATCGCTCCAGTTAAAATTAATCGTCCCCTTGCAAAATTAAAGTTATGCCCTATAAAAATATTCATATTACAAGTCGGGGGACCCAATAGTCTCATTAGTTCCCATCGCCGCTTTTACGAAACTCGTTACTGAGATAATTTTCGTCCTTGGTCCAGCATTAAGCATAACGCGCAGGCCCAGTAAAACACGGCCTCGCCATAGCCTGGCATTAAACACTCCCAGAGGCTCCGCTATATTTGTACAATTATTCCCTGAAGCGAACCCTTCGCTGCGTAGCCTACAATTACCTTCCATTCAGCTAGAGGCGTTCCGCTCTGCGAAAATAAAATAAAATTGAAGAGGAAAATAAAATGAAATATCGAGAGATCCGTTCAAATTACCGTGTGTATCTGCGCTGCGGAGGCTGCGTACCCATTACCCGTGTGCGCCTATGCTCTGCAGGTATAATTCGAAGCGCGCGTAAATTTTGCATAGCAATTAAACTGTTGGCACGATGCTCCGGCGAATAAATACAGCCGAATTTAAAGTTTAATATTGAGCTGAATGGTTGAATTCAGTAAATCCACAAAAATCCGTAAAGCATGTTGTACATGCGAAATAACTTGAACAACATTATTATATTCCTAAAGTACATGTGACGATCAAGATCAATATGTACTCAAAATGTTTTCTTATATACTTTGTTCAGTATAAGACCCCACATCAATATAACGTTATTTTAAACGAGAGAGCTTACCCGTCCGTATATCTCAAGTTTTTCTTCATAAGCTCCTTAAAACGTTAAATTTATTCCGGCCCGGGAGCGTTGAATTAAGAGCCGCCTTAATCCTTTCGGAGCGAACTTAACCTAATATCATAAAGATGGAACAAGGCAACTTGTACAGAGTAAAGTCAAATATTATCCTTCGAGAAGATTAAGGAGATATTAAATCCACGTAGGCGTGCGATAGGACGACACTGCAGCTATAGGATCCAAAGGCTCCGTTATATCTTGATAAAGTTGTATAAGATTTAAAGCCCCTACAAAGTTCCAGTAAAATATTAGAAATAGTAGGTGCAGAATAAATTAACCATGTTAAAGTTTACAGGTACACGAGAAGCTCTCTACAGACATAATTATTATCATTAATTAGATCATCACACACGTGTTTTATTGCAAGATCAGTAAAACGAGCTACTTTGTAGGTGTAATTTGGACTTCATCCAAGTCATACTTGGTACAAACATACATAACCCACATAATGTGGTAAACAAGGAAACAATTTCTTAGCTTGTCACGTAAACATCGATTCAAATTAGTTTGAGTAAATTTAAAAAGCAGAAATCCTAAATGGAATAAAAAAAAGACAAGAAGTGTGCGACAAAATGGTCGCAATGCTAAAAAAATGTGAGAGAACAGTCAGCTGTGAGCGGCGGCGGCCATTTTGGGTTTTGCTGAGAGGGGCGGCGCGATCGCTCGCCGCTTGATTTATTTAACTAACGCATGCTGCCAGAATATGGACTTCCTACATTTTTGTTATTGACTGTACTACAACTTTACTACTTATTCGTTACGAACTAAAGTAGTGTATTTGGCAATGCTCATAATAAAATGATATTAAAATTGAAACAGGTATATTAAATAGTTTGTGGTTTACTTAGAACTTTATTTTTTACCGAACACCACATTAAAATCGATCATTTGATTAACTATTTACCCATATAGATAGGAGAATACCTTGTAATTTAAAAGACATTACGAAGACATTAAAAAATACAAAATATGTATATAAGGACCCTTTATTTAATTAATCTAAATATGCATTTGAATTACGTTGGTATGCCGGTCGTTGATGCGCGACGCTCTGCGGTAGGTCAACGAAAGGGTCTTTTAATATGATGATCAAATTAAACTTATCATCACTTTAATTAGCCACATAATTGCGTGTAGGTACGTAGGTATAACTCTGATACGCGTAAACGCTCGCTCCCGGCATTTTGGACTCGTCTCCGATACTTACATTGTAAGGAGCAGCTTACACCGAATGAGATCTCCATATCCACGATGAAACATCTCACGCGACAATAAAACACGAGCAATATTAAACTTTGTCAAGCTGCGATAAAGTTTATATTTGCAAAATGGAGTCGTGACTTAATACGTTTAGCAGTAAATTGTTTTGGATTGAGACGCAACATTGTTCCTTCGAGATTAGTTGAGCTGGGTGCACCGTCCTTTTCCAACACAAAATAAAGATATTGAATTTTGATAAGGCCGTCTCTGTCTGCTAAAATGTCTTTGATATTCTCCGGTATAAAATAGCTTTCGTAAAATGTTAAAGATTATGTGAAATTGGATGAGAATATTACTCCGTAATCGGTAATTGGGTTTATTTTGCCTGCCTATCTAAGTATCTAACTTATATAATGAAATAAGTTCATTATATAAGTACTGTATTAAGGTAGTAGTACAGTCAAGTAGAAAACAAGAAGGTAGCTATACTTACCACATTTTTTGTTACTGTAGGCAAAGGAAATTAATTAATAGAAAAATGCTCATTTTTTATACAGCATAATATTTCTGAAGGACTGGCGTGTCTACTTGCTTATAAAGGAAATTATTCTGCTAATTTAGAAATAAATCATTTATAGAATCCACACATTTTATTTTTGAAAGAAATTTATACTTATGCATAATTATGATAGATGCGTATTTTAAAACTACATCCTTAATAGATCTTTGAATTCATACAGGACATACCTAATATTTCCTACGTAGTGTAGGTGTGAAATACAATAGGTAATTCCCTACCCTTCACTTAATTAAATTACGTAGAAAGCTCGAGGTAGCTAAGCGTTGTCTCTGACTTAATACTTCCATGAAATGGTGAGCTACGAATATATTTTAGTGGAATCCTTGTACAAGATTTAAATACTTACCTACTTATGTACTACGTTATAGGTAGTTTTGCAACATAAGCATCTCTACTGTGTAGGTTGCTGAAATCCACACCCAAATTACCTTTTACATACATACATTTCATATACCATGTATGTAAGACATAACACCTTCTCATCTTGCCGAGCTGAAGACATTTTCTTTTATCAGAGCACATTGGAGCACATTGGCGCAGGTCCCGGGCGTAGGCATTATCTCGCAGTTTCATAGGACTACGTTACGAAGGCGTAACTGCAAAATACGTGCCGAATATTTTCCTGGTATTAGGGCTGAAATGAGGTATAGTTTACTGTATGTCGTTGTACGTAAAAGTCGTAGTAGATGCTGTGGAGAAATATATTATACAACTTGGGTATATGACTACGGTAGACTTAAATAGGTATGCACAAAACTCTCCCTCAAAATCGTATTAAAATAAATATCGACATACTTACCGTACCGTACCTGAATTAAATCATCTTACATTTTCTTCAAATGACCTAATTAGTTGAAAGCATAGTTTGGCGTTGTGCGTCCCGGTAATTTCACAATTTCACGCTGAGGCGGAGATCTCGTTACCCGGCCGGGATTTGGTCCCGGCTCTCCGGCCATCGCTAATGTCCCGGAACGAATCGCTGGGCCACATGTGGAAAATAATTATAACGTCATCCGCCCAAATCGTACACCTTTTCGTGAGAAACTATATACCTCTAGTATTGTATGACGGATATTGCTTATTTATCGGACCAAAACAATTTGTTACCTGATAGGGATCGAATAACTTCCAGTTCATTACCACAAACGAAGAGTAGGTTTTTTTGTGGATGAAATGTTGATGATATTTTATTCAGCTCTTTACAATTTTTGAGGAACACGGCTGTCAATAGACGCCACGATCTGCATCAATATTAAAGCAAGCGTCCACCCAAACCAGCCCAGGAAACGGCTCATTGTCCCTGTTTAAAATTTCAGTCATGACCACGCTTGGCCGAGTAAACACAGCCAGAGTAAACAGCAAAAGGAGCGTGGTGATAATTGTTTTTCTTATCCGTATTTTCCCCAACATTTCCAGTAAGCGATAATAAAAAGCTTGTTCGTATAACTCGGCCACGAGTTCCACAAAACTCTTGTCAGCGAATGGACGATAATCCACCGCTTAGTCGTCCTTTTTACGCAAAAAAAAACTTTTTCCTTTTGAATAACCCCCTATTTTTCCGGCAGCCGACCCCTCTTTATTCATAAGCCGCTGACGTAACTTGGAGATCCCTAAATGAATGGTTGTTCGTTGTTTTACGGGTCTATTCACAATGCTTTAGGTTGGAAACTTTAGAGATTTGCCACAAGAAAAAGTAGACGAGATTTTGTCATGAAATTATATGACGCCTGCCAAATTATTATATTATCCCGGAATATACTGTGTTGACCAACGTTCTAAAAAGTGGCTCACGAACTATGTAAGTAAGTAGGTAAGTATATCTGTAAAAATATCTGGATAGTAAGTGTGACCAGCATGGGTATAGAGATTCAAATCATTTTGTAGTCCATTTATACTCAATGTCGCAAGCACCTAGTTAACGGGTCATGATTTTAAATTGAAAGATTAAATAACTGTAGCTTATCAATGTAGGGTTCATTTCTCGAGTAAATTGTACTATTTATGAGCGCACGCCAGAGGGTCGGGACAAAGAAAACAAATATCCATGTAGGTATTTTGAAGCGCAGCCATTGAGTCGAGTGCATGCCAGACACGAGTATTTCCAGCATTAATTAATACGTTAGCCTTCTGTATTAAAATACACAGTCGCATGGTTCAGACGCTTTAAATACAATGTAACATTTTAATTAGTCGGCAAGTTGAAAGTGGGTTGCATTTGTAGGCAACCACGACTGTTGTAGTCGATTGGACCGGTCTCGGCACAGCACATATTTGATAATAATTTAATACAAAAATGCCTACGTAAATAAGAGTTGATATGAAGCCTTACGATGGCTCTTAAGATATTTTTATGTGATATGAAAAGCAAAGGCTCAAGTTGGTAAATGGATAGTGTAGCTCATAGACGTAAGTAACGTGGAGTTATGTTGTGTTCGCTGCCAAACTAGTTACGATAATGGTTCCCTTCCAGCTCCCGGGTTGTGTAATACCGTATCTTATTTTATATCCGTAGGTGGATCGAATGGAAGAAATTCTTAAAGTAAATAATCAGCAAAGCACCTGGAAACGCCGTAAGAAAAATCGATTTAAACTCACTGGTATAAAAATAGTGTGAACGTAACGTTATAAAATGAAATTCATCTCGTTTTATGCAGATAGGGGGTCGTAAGGTTTTGCCTGAGTTGAGAAGAAAAATTTGAATTTAGATGTCGCAGGGAGTCGCGTGGTAACGGGTTTCGAGATCCTTCGCTTTACGACGCTCGGCTAAAATGCTGTTCTCGACTCTGGCTGAAAACTGTGCTCAGTTTATTCGAAACGGAGGCGGAGAAGTATCCGAGAGAGCGCGAGCCAAATGGCTACCTCTCGGGACGAATGCTACGGCCGGCCGTTTGTACCGGAATGGTGAAGGCTCGCATTCTGTATTCTGAAAGCAATTTGTTAGTATTTTTCTTTTAAAAATTACTGGGCCCATTATTTACGCACAAGTAATATTTTACTTCGGTACCTATATTATTCAATGTTTTTCTTGTTAGCATTTGCAGCTTTAGATTTTCAGTAAGTTTTTTTTTTATCCTTTGCCAGTACCTACTTACTTATCTAAAAATTAAAGTTTCATAATGCTATGACAAATGCTTCATGGAATTTCAGTTCCCAGAACATGTTTACTTGTCATAAATAAAAAGCATTTCCTCCACTGCTATCCGAATAGCGACTGCCAGAGAGAGTTCCTATAAAAACACGCAATGGGCACCATTATCGGGCCCCGGAGGAAGCTTGCTCAAGTCCGTTACATACAAATGCCTTTCATTAACTTGTCGATGTTCCGTCCGAAATGCTACGGGGCTATTGTGTTTTAAGCCATCTCCTCTCTTATTACGGCAAATGTATTCCTCGATTAACAGTAAATATATTTTACGATAGCAAATACATAATATACTTGTACGTTAGTACCGAAAGCTCTCTCAGTATATTTTAATCAGACTCTATTTTTACAAAACCTATCAAGTAAGAATGCTGGGATGGAATTGTAGCTGTAAAGAAAATGAGATCTTTCGGCCACAGATGCACGTTTCCTTCCCGCACGCGATCAAACTTATCCGCTTGGAAGACATTCTGATAAGGCATGATATGAATTCAGATTTGGGCCATCTCTCTTTTATGTTATTCGTGATTTTTTCTCAACGTTTACAGAATTTGTTCGCTTTATACTTTATTGATCCATAGAAAAATATGTATATTATGGAGATAAACAAAATGTTTGTACATAAATCCGACAATATTATGGCTTACACAATTTTCATCATGTTTACGTTGAAAGCGTCTCCCACGCGACGAAGTAAGCTATTACCAGCATCGAGTAAAAGTAATATTTTGTCATTTCCTATCGGCTAATAAAAAGCAGGAAAGCAATAGTCGCATCTCGTGAGCTGACAGAAAACGAAAACTCACGCTGTGAGAACTCAAAACGTTTATAAATATAAAATCAAGCGAGTAGAAATCCAATCTACGGATGAACCTCATCAATATTCCGCCGTCTTGTTATTCTCCTTGGGGCTTTAAAGCAAAACAAAAGAGGCCTGTTATTTAACTCGTTTCCGATACAGCCTATTCTTTAGTATCGGAGGAAATTCCCTCATCTATCTCTTGTATAGAAGGTGTAATAAAACTAACGGGATCGATTCTGCGCGTTCGTATTTAAACAAAACGAATAAAAAGAATGCGAATTTCTTGGTTTTATGAGTCTCTATGTATGAGATTCTCAAAGAAGGTAATATTGAGGAGAAAGTGGGAAGGTATATAAGTAATAAAAAGGAACTAGAGATGCTTTTCTCGCAAGATTACATTGAAGGTGTAGGGTTCATTTTGTTGAAATTATTAAATGTCGAATTTTCTGGTTGTGTGAACGCATACTATCACATGTTATTTTAGTTATGCGTACACAACGACGGTCAAAAATATTAAGAGTATTAAAATGGAAAGTTTACAACAATGGAATCTTAAAGTAGAAACAGTAAATTAATAAATATAAGACATTGCTGAGATCTCGTTTGTTGTGTAGAATGGCGTTGTCAAGAATAACAATAGATACATAATAATATGTAAATGAACAAACTTCTACGTAACAAAAAGGAAATGAGGCCAGTTTGGTACATTGAATTCATCTGTCGTACAATGGAAAGACATTTTGAAATATAGCTCACACGCAGACCGAGAGTTAATGAGTAAAAGTGGCTAAATACACCTCGAATAAAATAATTCTAGAGTACTACAGGTACAGATTAATCATTGAAAACAATCTACCGTTTATGCAAAACTTTTGATTTTTAAATTAAACACTGTAAGCATTTAGTTTTCTCTGCACGACATGGAAAAATATGCTGTGCAATTAGTCACAAATACGATACCTACTAGTAAATTCGTTTTTTAAGATTTTCTTGTATTTTGTGGTACTGATTAGAGAGGTTTTAGTATTACGCAACCCAATATCGACCTGTCTTCGTAATATGGGTAGCTAGAAGATGTATCGTCATTCTTTTATTTATACTCTTTCATCTCAGCAATATCTACAAACTCGGTAAGTTTCTTTATTATTATGCCAGGCTTTATTTCTTTATTGTTCGGAACAAAACGTGGAGCGCAAACTTGTTTGTTTGGCTTCTGTATAAAGATTGGGAAAAATAAAATTCGGATAGAAAATATTTGTGAAAAGTAGATGTGAAAATAAGTATTGTGTTTTTATGAATTTTCCTAGTAATTTGTCACTTGAATTTGAAACATATATAGACTATTTGTAAGGTAAGTGAAAAAATTTAATTCTTTACCTAAGTGTTTTTTTTAAACTAGAGAACTTTAACATAAAAGTGTATTACCCTCTTCCTTAACTTTTCCGTTTTATCCGATATCATTTTATCGATACTGTATGAAACTGATCCTTGGAGTTTGAGAATAGTTCACATTGTACGGTGGAACAAACACGACTATTATTCTTTTCGCTTTTCAAGGAAAACACACACATTGTCGCTGTTCTCATGTACATAAAATTATTTATACGCAGCGTGACGAAAACATAACATAACAAATTGTGGATAATTACTACATAACGGTTGTGTAAGAAAACGGTAATGAAACGGTGTTTTTCAAAGATTTCCACAGCTTAATAATAATGTCTACGTTTGTACTTATCTTCCAATTAAAAATATGCCCTAACTGTATCGACACTTAGGTACATTACCTGTAAATATACTGCTATAATACAACCTGAAGGAATTATATTTTTATACAGCGAAAATAAATAGCCAGCCATTTCACCAAAGTTCTGGACCACAAACTACTCCCTGCAACATTGATCAAAGTAGCGAAACCTTTTCCCGATATTATTTTGCCTTATTTATTTTGTTAGTTCTTTACTGCATACCGATATTTCGTGCGCAGAGAGCGAGCTCAGAAAACAGGCAATATATTTTCTACGGAGGATATAACGGAAGGGTTCTCATTCCTTACGTATGTATAAAGGGCACCTAAATACATTCCGCCTTCTTTTACTTTATTCTGCTCGTGTCGAAAGTGGAAAAACCTCGCAAAACTTTCATTGCTAGCCAAGCTTACCTACACGTGTGTGTCACATCACCGAAATATCTGCCAATTTCATTTCTCCGCTCACCTCCCTGGAGCGTAGTAAACACCACCCCTCCCCCACCACTTACAGAACTCTCCCCCCTCCCGTGTGTTTGTCCAACTGATATTCTTGAAGATACACAACCGGTATTTGCAGACCTCCCCCACCCCTCTGCATTCCTGTTGCTAAATACTGTAAGGAAGGAAATGTATTCAGATTGGCAGGTCTCGGATAAGTGGTGAGGTATTTAAACTTGAGCACTTTGTGCAGTCGCCTTTGAACAAACACGATGATGCGTCTAGAAACTTCTAAAGAATAGATGAATGTAAATAGGTATTAGTTACAAATGTTTTATTTATTTCACTATAAAACATGGGATGGCCCACAATAATAGAACAATGTTTGCGAATTTTCATAAAAATGTGAAAAGTGAAGTGGGTTTTATTTGCTTTGCTATGTTTGTATTTGAATAAATGTGTGGCTACAACGAAATCTAAACAGCACATTTGATTCTTTATAAGCTTATTGACAGCAATGTTCGACCACATAAATTGACCAGCAAGATTCAAACCAACGAATTCGAAATTCGAGCACTTTCCAATAAATAAGTTTCCAAAACCTTTATTCCCACAATCAACAAAATCGTAACAGAATACTAAATGTACATAGTGAAGTACAAAACAAATACTCGTGAGACACGTAATGCGTAACCAAACAATTGAGACACGGCTCCGATGGGTCCTTATTGGCTACAAGTACTCGACACTCGAAATGTTTGCCCGCACTCATTAACTGTGTTTGTGTGAACTAATTTACGACGTGTTTGCTGGTGAACCCCACTAATTGACCGATGACGGATCTAGGGACTGATGTAAGATTATCCGAGGGACTATTCTTATGTGACGAGATACATAAATAATAAAGAAAAATAAAACAATTATTTGGCGGTAACCCTATCCCCAAACTTGCGGAAATCCGTGATATAAGATGTGTGGAAAAATATTTACACGCGGAAATTAACTGTGCATATTTTTCCAAACATTATTTTAAAAAATCATTTATTTATTCTAAATTCTGCTAGGGATTTGGACACAGCAATATCTTTATTGTATTTCTTCTTTTTGACACCTTTAATCAAAATCAAGAAAAAAAGGGACCATAATCTTTTCTAGTAAAGAGAAAACGAACAAGATAAAATTTATGACTTACGCTCTAACTTGCTTCTATGCTACGCGGAGATCCAACGCCCATGACTTGATTCGTGGCTCCAATACTAAGTGAGTAACGTTAAAAACACCTTGCATAATATTATGGGTGGGCGGATAGGAGTATCCTTAGACATTGGAACTTGAACCTATTTGAACGAATTTTTAATTAACACACATTCAAAAAGAGTGAGTCGTTGAGTTAAACTTTTGATTAAGAAATATGTATAAAATTAAATAAAATTTACACATTCCACATCGGAACAAACCATAAGAATATATAAATCGTTGAAAAGAATAGGCGGAAGGTTTTATAAAACGGAACCTCTTGATTGCCTTAGGGGGCCACCCACATCGTCGACTCAAACTTCCGCAGCCATAATTATATTACTGAACTCCAAAGATATGACAATCTTAATATTTGTAACTTAATAAAACTACGATCGTTGGCCAGTTAACTGTAGTCATTATAGATGATTGGGAATTAAAAGCTTTATAATGGGCTTTACATAGTAATCTTGTAGGTACGGTCTGGGAAAAATGGTTCAAGAATAAATTGTATGCCAATACATTATATTTAATATGGAGCGTAAAGTAGATTAGTGTATGTCATGCATGATAAAACATTTGGTCTAAAATATTGTTTTTCAAATTCTCAAAAGCTTGTTTAATATCATGCGGATATATAAACCAGAAATAAGGTACGTATACTATAAAGTTTCTAGTATATTGTTTGGCACAAAACTCGAGTAGGAAACGCTCCCATTTTGGAGAATAGTGCCTGTTTATGCCCAAGTCTTCAAAACAGAAAATACTTGCTATCCACCCTCTTACGGAGCGGTTGTTAAAGGGGAAAAGGGGATAAAATGTTTATGGAAATATTTATTCAAAAACATGCATTAATATTTTAATAAAATATTCATGGAGTAAGGTAAACGTACCAATAGTCGTCGGATTTCGGAAATCACTGACTTTGAAGCGCTGCTGTGTGTTAAATATTCAATAGAAAATGAAAATTTTTGCATGACGTGATAGAGTATTTATTCATTATTCTAATTAACTAATGTTTTTTTAATCATTTTGATGGGTTTATATACTTATTAAGGCAAAAGTAAAAAAAGGGCGATTTGTACCAATAGTCGTCTGATTTGTACGGATACTCGTCAAATTATCCCAGTACTCGTCAACTTTTAATGCTAATGTAAACTCTCTGCTCTTGAACATAAGGTTCAAGTTATGTAAATTTTTTTTGTGCTTGAATTTGTTAAGCATACTTGTGCTTTTGAAACATCAGGTAGGTAGATAGATAAAAAAAAACAAATTCCTATTTAGAACAGCAGGTCATAATCTGTTAGAAGAGCAGGTATTCAATAAAACAGATACATGGTTGCATTTTAATTTATATTCCTATCTATCAAACGCTTGGAATCACAAAACCAGTCTATGTATAAAATATCTATATAGTTACCGGCACGAATTTTGAGCTCTGACCTACATCTGCGCAGCAGATTTATTAGCAAAGAACCAATCCCGAGTGACCGCTATGACGCGATGCACTGCGGGCCAATCACCGCTTTAGCCCATCCCCGCGCCTCATTTCATACCACAAAAGGGACCCAATAAATACTTCTGCGCAGGAGTAGGTCAGAGCTCAAGATTCGTGCCGATAACTATACTAATATTATAAAGCTGAAGAGTTTGTTTGTTTGAACGCGCTAATCTCAGGAACTACTGGTCCGATTTGAATATTTCTTTCAGTGTTAAATAGCCCATGTATCGAGGAAGGCTATAGGCTACTTTTATCCCGGTACGGGAAGTAGTTCCCACGGGAAACCGCTGGCAGAAGCTAGTATGTTATATTTTTTAATCATAATAACGATGCAGTCATGTGCATATGTAGCACGAGTAAAATAATTCCTTTTAAAATATTTAAATTGTAAAATAAAATAATTAGTATTCACAAAAAATAAAAGCCACATTCATTTATATAGCTTATCGCGAAATAATTACTAACATTCATAGATATGTAGGTAAGGTTGTCATTCATCAAAACTTCTGAACTGCTTAGCGCATGCTAAGTACCATTTGCAAAAATCTCTATAGACAGTTTAAACTGTCTACTGTCTTAAAGGTATCAATCAAAAAATAAAATATGATTAGGTACAACTAACCGTTCAAACTCAATAATAATAATATCTAATAAGCCCCACAGGGCATCTGAGGTGGATGACGGGGAGTAGCGACCCCGCGGGGCAATATATCCGAGTGCTCCGGGGAGAGTATACTGTCCCCCATCTCCGGCCTGCTGGAGTGAAGGTCTCCCGCCTCTTGGCTTGCCTTCATTGGCCGACCAGAGTGGAGTCGCTAGAGCAGGGTTAGCAGCCCTGCTCGGAGGGTAGGTGCCTCGTGGTAAGTGGCGAGTGGGCCGGTGATGCTGGACCCACAGGGAGCGCGTGATCTGCGTTTAAAGTCCGCCGAGGTATCCTCACCCTTCAGCTGCTCATGTACCTGTTGCCCTCTTGTTGCGATTTAGCAACTGATTCCCGGGGGCCCAGTAAGTGAGGTGGCGAGTCTCCACCTGCCATTTTAACATGTATTTTATACATTGTCATCGGCAGGTGCCATAGTTCCTCATCATCATCATCCTCCGAGCCTTTTTTCCCAACTATGTTGGGGTCGGCTTCCAGTCTAACCGGATTCAGCCGAGTACCAGTACTTTACAAGAAGCGACTGCCTATCTGACCTCCTCAACCCAGTTACCCAGGCAACCCAATACCCCTTGGTTAGACTGGTGTGAGACTCACTGGCTTTTGACTACCCGTAACGACTGCCAAGGATGTTCAAGGATAGCCGGGACCTACAGTTTAACGTGCCATCCGAAACACAGTCATTAGTGTCATTGCAGGATATACTTAGAAAGTACATACAAACTTAGAAAAGTTGCGTTGGTACTTGCCTGACCTGGAATCGAACCCGCGCCCTCATACTTGAGAGGTTGATTCTTGGCCCACCAGGCCACCACGACTATTTTCCAGGTGCCATAGTTCCTATAGTTTCCTATATCCAATCAACATCCCTCGCAACGCAATAGCCCAAGTAGTTTTCCTCCGTAGTTAGCAATACTTTAGCACAGAACCGGAGATTGTCCTTGGGTTCATTTCTATAGTATATACAGGGATAATCGTCGGTTTTGTGTCACCATTTCATTAAAGTTGTCTTAAAAGGGCGTTTTAAATTTTTTTGCTGCATCTGATGCTGTGTGTGGGCCCTTGATTTACAGCTTTTATGACTTTCAGTCATGATCTGCTATTAAAATTACGATCATGCAATCACTAAATACAGACAATTTTAAATAAAAATCTTACTTAAGATTACTCTTTACCCATCAATACGACACGCAAAGAAGTGACAGCGATGGAAGCTATGTCTCTCACACAATTAGTTTTAAAACTGATTTTAATATTTTTTGCGTCAAAACTAGTTGAATGACATAATTTTTATACAGGCGCTATTAAGGCACGTTAGGAAGACGCGGTACAACACGTGACGAAATGCAGTTATTTCGAACAAAAAGCATAGTGTAAGAACAGTAAATTTTTGTTTGCAACAAATTGTAATCCAAGCGTAGTAGAAACAAAGGCTAGTGCTAGACCTACTTGTACCCAAAGCGGTAGATCTTAATCGAATGGCGGAGGCCTGCAGCGGCCAATATATACCTGAAAAAACACTCGTAGAAAGTGCATTCTTATAGAAAACAGGGGATTTAACCATTAAAAAACATATGAATCGAATAACATGACTGTGTACGTGCAACTAGAAACAGCAGAGTAAAATTTACCCCTAAGCAAAAGCTTAAAAGAAACGCAGTTTTATGAACAAATGTAGTCTAATCCTTAAATATGTTTGTTCTAGACAGTTATCAATTTTGTAAAAAATCCCGATATGAGCTGTTTATTCGCATTTTGTACTGTAAAACACAAAATATCCTTATTATGACGAGTTTAGGTGCAACTTTTAAGCATGTCCCAGTAGTCGTCATAATAATTGTAAAATTGACGAGTTTTGGGTCAAATGGGAGTTTTGAAGTACCAATAGATGTCACATTAAAAAAATATATCTTCTATGTTAAAAGTATTCCAAATTGCATGTTACATGGCTAGCAAATAAACTTAACTATCTAATTTAACAAAGAAACATACCACAGACCCCACTGGAGTTATGTAAATCAAAACACAAAACCACGTGCTGAGTTTCACTTTTGACAGCTGAACTTCACGAAAAAACGATTTTGTTAGGGCACACACGTTTCAAATAACATATCTTAGAAGCCGTGACTGTTAAAACCCCGTATTGTTATTTCAATTGTGCAATATATTATCAAGAATATGTTGATATATAAACTGGCCCATTTTAAGTTCAGTAGAAAATAATAATAAAAGTTTTAAGATTAATTGACGACTATTGGGGCATGACGACTTCACCCGCGTTTACCTTACTTAGGGAATTATTTTCGTAAATTAATGCTTTAATAATTAGGTATATTGCTGATGAAATTAGATCATAGATCTTAATGAAGCCTTTTATTGTAAACAATAATATTTTCTTTTGAGTAAAAATTGCGTTTTATTTATTTTGAAGAAAATATGTGCTTTCAGGATGGTTTATGTTTTTAAAAATATATTTTGACCGAGTGCAATTAAGACAACGAGTATTTTCAGCAAGTTTGTCAGTAAGCACTTATCTAATCAATCTGTCTAGACATCTTGTGATCCTTCTCATTCACTACAGACATTGAGTTCTAGATAAATTATTTTGCATGACTAACGTTAGACATTTCATTTACTAAAACGTTAAGTAAATTGATAGTGAAGTCCCTATTCTGTATCAATTTTAATAAACCAAGCATCTACCGCATTCCTTAAATACATCTCTCAAAATAAATACTTATCTTTGACCAACCAACTGGATAGAGATATAAATAGATAAAAGTCTAACAGTTATGTTAATTCCGCTTACGTTACGTAATATTCATGTGGATGATGTGGGTAATGAGATGCGTCACAAAATTCTTAGGCTGTCATTAGACGATCGGGTCGGCCGGCCCATCCGGCTTACGGCCCGGGTAATGGCGCGGCTTCGTCTCGGATAGACCGATCCGGCTTAATGACGGACCGGCCAATATGGAAGAGAGGTGGGTAGCGCACACTGCCTCCTAGCTGTTACGTAAAGGCGTGGTTTTTTAAGAATATTTTGATTACGTAATTTTTTTGAAAGATTTGGAATATGAATTAATTGCGATGTGACGTGTTGACAAGAGAATACATAGGGAGTATAATGAAAAATAACATACATACCTAATAGTGTCTAATAGAAAAAAAAACGTTAACAACAATATTTTTTATTCACTTTAGTGCTCAATGGTATAATGTATAACTCAAAGATAATTTTAATGTCCCAACGTACCTACTATACTTAGGTACTTTGCAACAAAGTCTGTAATATAATCTGGGCCAAGATAAAGTCCTGCGGCAATTAGTAACAGTTTACAGTTAATTGAAGAAGATAAGATTACATGTCTAGCCTACATGATGTAAACCTACGCCTAGACGCTTTTAAGAGCGTGTACGCTCGGCGCGCGATGTCAACTTTAGGTAATTCAACGCAAAAAACCGCGCAGACTAGCGTCGCGGCTGTGTGCGTGCCTATCATACTTCACGTATAGTCACACAAACCATTTTGATCCTTTCGAGTGAAATTGGTAGAACAAAAAATATATTATTTAGTAAATAGTTAATAGCGGGAAAATAGTGTAAGTCTATGGATGTCTAAAATATAAAAGCATGAAAATAAGTCGTTAATACTTACACTCTTTTGCAAAAAAATCGGGCACCTATGAAAACCTGGGTTTTGAGGACTTTTTTGTATATTACATACAATTTTCAACAGTACTAAATAGTCGACTGATGATTAATGACAATGTTAAGAGTTTCTGTATTTTAACCGATTTCAAAAAAAGAAAGGAGGAGATTTCAATTAGATTGTTTTGTGATTGTTCTCAATTTGATTGTTCTCGATTTCTCAAAGACGCCTGGACCGATTTGAAAAATTGATTGTTTATATGAATGGTCCAGACCATCCAGACCGAAAAATTGTGGTCAAATAACAACAATTGCCGGAAAGCCAAATATTGGTGAAGAGCTTGGGTTTACCATTGCAAATAAAGTTTTAAGTTATCCTATATGCTTCAAAAGTTATTTGAGATCAAAAGTCAAAATTTGGGTACATCCAAAACGAAAAAAAAAAAAAAAAATACAGCTCGATTGGTAACAGACATCTGCAATAAGTGATTTCTAGCCTAAGGAGTCCGCTATATTGGATTTAGACTCGCGACACATTTTTTTTCGAGTTATTCATAGCAAGCCCTTTCATTTGATACCCATATCGTAGGAATGCATTAAAAACATTTTTTTCTCCATCTTGGGTATACCGCCATATTGGATATAGAATCATACATTGTCATTAAAACTGAACATTCAAACAAAATTTCAACTCAATCGATAAAAAAAATATGCTTCAAAATTGAGCTTCAAATAAAATAGTAATGTATCAAGATTTGTTGGTCGCGCTTGAAATGTACTCTATTCTCGGTATCCACGGCAGAGGTTATTCACCCTACGCGATGTGACGGAGCGACACGTCCTCTCTCTGTGAAGCCTTGCGGCGGTCTGGTTTGAGTTGACTCGCGTGCAGCGTTTTATAGTAGTTTTTAAATAATTTATAAAAAAATAAAAACGAGAGATTAAATTATAATATAAAGTTTATGTTTTAAAGAAAGAGTTATATTACTATAGTAAATAATTGTTGTATTAAATTAAGTAAGATAGATAGGTAAAAAAAGCATTTGAAATTCACAATTTTTCACATTGTTAAAATATTTTTTTCTGAAAGATAGAGACCTAAATCAAAAAATGTTTTCAACTAACTATAGGCATGGGGATTTCGTCTATGAGTAAAAAAATAAATATGATTAGATTTGCCACTGTTTTCACATGAATTTAAGCTTCGAAATAGACGCTGAACGGGAATTTTATAAAACATCTGTTACGTTATAGGGGTTTTAAGTATTTAAACTACACAAATTGAAATTTATGTTCAATTAACTATATAGACAGTGAAATTACCTTGCGTTATTAAAAAATAACATAGTTATAGGATAAGTAGTTACTGAGAAACAGTGGTTTGAAAAGTACCATTTTAGGCCAAATGGCGCGCGGTTGACGTACACGCTCTTAACCAGTTCCTAGAATATTTGTCACGGACTCTAGAGAGACACTTTATCTTTGATTAGGCAGGGCATACACTTTAAATGGTTTTATGTTTCTTACTAAGTATGTGATCTATTTTTAGCTAGTCAGGCAAAATATATAGGAATATTTGGTATCACAAATATTTCCAATTTTCGATGACAGCAGTGTACGTCCTCTTGACAAATACACGATGCCAATATTCTGACACTTCGGGTACACGCCTCTGCGTGTATGTGCGTATATCCAGCGTTACACCTCACTCCGTCATATGACCCCATTATCCCACCCTTATCAAACATACAACCACAAACGTCGACCTTAACATGTAAGGGCCAAAGTTTAAATTGGATTGTACCCTCCGAACTAATGTAACAACAAGCGACTTTACCCGAACACGAATCAGATAATAACTTACGTATTTTGTAAGTTGATTTCGGGCAAATTGTCGAGAGACATGGAGATTATCGGGTTTCAAAGCTGATCGGTGAATAAATTTCGTTTCGAATACTGATGAAGGTTTACCTTCCCACACTGCGTATGTATGAGAGAAAAATGTAAAGATTGTGACACAAACACCACCAAATACACCTACTGTAATAAAACGTTGAAGAATTATATGTACAGTCAGCACTTTTGGAGCTGGCAAAAGTTTTGTCGTAAAATATTTTAATCAATTTGAACCTTTGTTGCGGTACAGCGGGATAATATTATTTTGTTGAGGTTTTCCGCTGAGAAAATAGTTGTTTTTTTTTTTACAATAACAGTGCAAATTAGTTACGAAAAGTCTTGTCATGTCAACATAACAGGCTTAGTTTAGATGCATAATAAAGTAAAGCGTTAAGAGGTTACTGCTGCAAACTAGTTTAGTTTACAATTGTTGTTGTACATTTATAGCAGGGCTCAGTAAGTGGCAGCTCTTTACAGCATAATTCTAGAAGCCATTTATGTAATTGACCCTCTCGAAGTACGTATTAGACTCCATATTTTGTCTAAGTCGCCTCAAAAATGTGATTCTGTGAGATAAGAAGGTTTTATTTTTGCAATCTTCTTTGTGTTTGTTAATTATGCGGCGAGGGAAAATCTAGCTGACTTTCTTTTGTTATTTTATTCGCAAAAATAATCTTGAGAACACGGGATCTTTTTGAGCAGAATAAAAAGAAAGATTACGTTTTAAATTTTCACCCTCGCAGACATTTTTCAGCATGACTGATGCTAACCAAATTAAATGCTGACTCTACTCAATCTTAATATGAAGCACCCGTAGTAATATCCTATTTAGATACATCTTTCTATGTAAATGATTAGAGTAAGAACAACCTGTTCTTTGATAGGATCGTCCGCCACCTGCTAGGTCACGTCTTAATAAGTAAGTCTTGAACGTGCATTGACCCAAGAAATCTGTTCATTAGATTTAATGATAAGAAAGCTGAACAAACGGTTCTTATCCCTATACATATGGATTACTTATGCATCCAATAGCGACGACACACCGGACACACAATTAGCATACGCGACGTGATTTTTCATCACATGTCATTTAAATATCTAGGCATAAATTTAACCGTTGACATTTTGATAATATTTTAAACGTTCCAATGAATTTAAATTTGTTATGACGGGCCATTTGTCTATCTAAATTATAGTTAAGATGGTCTCTTTTGTCAATTCGATTTTATAACGGGTTCGCTTCATAAATTACTTAATATTAGCAGATTATTATTTATAGGCATTTTAAATAGATATTGTTTGATACTGGTCCAGATGCCTATATCATGCGTCAGCTATATGTTACATCAGTAGGTACCTATATACATAGGTATTTTAAAGAAACGTTTTTTGAAATTATTCTGCTCGTTTCGATGATATTTAGAAATCTGCGCACAAACAGTTTACTGAATATCAAGTACCATACATAAAGCTATTTATTTATTTACAATATGTGCCTATTTAAATTTATTTATTTTATTTATTTATTTATTTATTCCTTTATTTCAGGCAACTAGGGCCCATAACAATACAAATACACACATATTATTCATAACAATACTTATAAACTAATACATACAATTATCCATATTAATATATACAATACTATACATTTATAAAAACTTAAACATACTATAAATACATAACAAATATTCTTAAAACTAATGCACACGATGTGTCGGCGTCGTGTTTCGCTGACTGGTGTCACGTAGCCGGCCACGAAACCGGCGGTACACAACACCTTTCGGCCAGAAATCTTCCTTGAGGACCTTCTCGAGACCTTGTGTCGGCACACGCACCACGAACGAATTAAAATTCGTGTTGTGACGCGGTTCCAACCTCTCGACCCTCAAGGTCCAGTTGGTCTTAACGCGCAGATATTCCACGATCTCCTCTACCTTCGTGGAATGGTGCAGCCTGGACACGTACAGCAGCGTCGTTGGAATAGCTGGACGGAGCAGCATATTGGGCCCCGCCAGCCCTGTACCGCACTGGTTCCGACAAGGAGGTTTCTTCTTCTTCCTCCTCTCGACCTTGACAAAACCATCCTTGTCGTACGTGTCTTCCTTCGGACCTTGCCGTCTCAAAACCTGGTTTGGCTTCGATCGGCTCTTCTTACCCCCTTTTGTATTTCCCGCTATTTTAGCCTGCGAGTTATTTGGCTGAACAGGCTTATTAGCGGCTACAATTGCTGCGTAGGCTCGTTTGGGGGTCGTCGAACCTACGCTAGTCATCGTCTCTACCGGTGTCGAGGCAGGGACGGCGGCGGCACGTTGCAACGCATGCATTCTCGGCAGTAGGTGACGCAATCGAGCCCGCCGACTCGAAACTGCAGATGGAGGCATTTTGCGCCCCGCGACGCGTGTTCACGTTGTTGTTGTCGCTGGCGATAGGTGACCTACTTGCAGAAATTGCATTACGTAGTGATACTAATTCTGCCCGTAGATCACTGATGGTGTTGTTGGACACCTCCAGCTGATGCTGCATCTCGGCCTGGCTTTGCTTCAGGAGTGTGATGTCCTTCAGCAGCCTGGTGACGTCTACGTGGTCGAATGTGACGGGAGGAAGCTTGTGGAGATCCTTCGCCACGAATTCAGGCACGTCGTCCGGGTCGGTCTCCTTCAACAACGTGACGATGTCTTGGAGACTCTTCTCTGTGCCATCTCTACGACGAGACGGCATCTGGCTAACTTTGCCAAGCGTCGTAAATAGCAGCAACTTGGCACTGCTAATTTCATCTTCCTTGAACGAAGTCTTGCAGATCTGCAAGATGCTAACCTCGTCCATGTAGTCGATGGCATGCTTGATAAATGCCAACACTTCGTTGGCTATGAGCGTTTGTGCACTCATAGCGAAAACCGGGCAGCGGCTATAGCCGCGCAATTCGCGAATTTAAAATTCATACAGTGCAGCGCAAACACGTCCGTACTCGACCGTGTACCGCGAAAGACGTGAATTTAAATGTGGGCACTATATTAACCAATCAAGAGCCTATAAGTCTGACGAGGAGACACTAACGGCCACAACTCGAACCATATTGTTTACCGACAAGTAAAGCATAACGTACTCTAAGTATGTTAGCATTTATATCCTTCGCCGTCACTCAGCACGGGTCATGGCCGCTTAAAGCCCTTGAAAGCGATTAGGTTGGGGTTTTATTGCACAAGTAAAGCGGCGAAAGTTACTAACACATGCATTTAACGTAAACATCGGTCTTTCATTTAAATAAAGTCATGTATTTAAAACTTGAAGTTACATGTCAAATTATTATTGGATAAAGTTTGCTGTTTATTAAGATGAACTGTCGCGGGTGTGCTAGGCCCTATATTTATGACTGCAACGCATTAGGTTGGACTAGAATATATTTTACATAAGCGTCGTGTTTCCTACACTGTAAGTTTGCATAAATACTCACCTCCTTATTTAAATCGGTCATCCAAAAGAGTCGACGTTTAAAATGACCCACATTTTAAGGCGCAGCAAGTCATAATTTAGCAAACGTTGTGAATTATTTTTCTCATTTTTTTTTCTCGTGAGATGAAATGGAATTTTAATGCGTCTATTTCAGTCGCTTTTTAACAGGTTTTGTCTCATTTGAACGTCAACTCTGCAGTCCATTTGTGTCAATTTACACATGATTTTTATGTCGTGAAAACTACGTTTGGCTGTTTAAGAGGGCATACATTTTGAAAGTTTCTTGGCACCGTGATATATATCGGTAGGTATATAGGCATATCCGTGTAAAGTCATTGGTCCTAAAACAAACTTTTTGCTTGTGTCTGTAATAGATAAAGATCTACTCTGGCAAATTATCAAAAAACTTATAAATAACTATTGAATAATTGATTGGCTTTTCATAAAAATATTACTACATTATGTTTGTTCATATATATTGTCCTTATCAAATCCCCCAACATTTGTAATACATCCAATAGATCATAGCTAAATATAAAACCGTTTGAAGTCGAAGCGAGCTTTATTCTTCAGACAGGCGGTATCAGTCTAAATCCTCGCTAAAGCCTATCAGTGTGGTTAACCCTAAAATTAAATCTCCAATCGGTGCTATGCTCGAGTGGGATCGTAAATCGTAACGAGTTCATGATTTATGTGTTCAGACAACAACGCATACATAAGTATATTTAGAACGTTACAAAAAACATTGCGGGGACGGCGCCCCAGTGGATCAAGTTGCGACCAATCGGGTATTTGACTAGGTCCAAAATAAAAATGCTTTATTATATTCAGCATCTTAAAATAATGCCACTTTCATTTATCATTTTAATTAAAACAAAAAATCATTTTTTTAATCGTTGTTTTAAGGAAAATAAGTACACAGCTTGATGTGAAAAAAATTGACGTCGTATTTCACATTTTCATACAAATTGCATGGAAAGTAACCGTTTTTGACAGTTTATTAAAAGTATTGAATTTGACAAGTTGTCAAGTTCCAAATTGTGGAACATCCTGTAGCCTGTGTGTGTCCTGTGATCATTCTGTAGGTGTGATTACGTTATTGATTATTTCGTAGTAAGAAGTGGCGGTTATTCTTTACCGATCACTTGTTACTCAGTCGTTATAGTTGAGGCGACAATTCTGAGAAGCTGTTTGATATTTAATATTTTAAAGGCGTCAAAATAGTAAATTATATTGCTAGCTAATTTCAACTGTTTAGCGGAATAGAGTCGCCAACTTATGAATTTAATTGTAATGTACGGAGCATTATTATATCTGAAACAATTACTAACAAAAAAAATAAGTAGGTAGGTACTATTCAGGTGTATTTCAAACCTATTGATGTATAAAAAAGTACCTACAAGATATTTTTATTTTCCTTGTTTTCCGACGGCTGTTAGACAGGCTTTTATTGCCAATTACACCAGAAATATTGTCCCTCAATAGCCACTTCCACCCTATAAATAAATATGTTCAAACAATTGCATCTTTTATTATATATAGGTACAATTTGTTGTATACTGTCTTGTGAAAATTGGTCATAAAGGGACTACTTATATTGATTTTCATGAAAGTTTATTTCTATTTTCTGATGTCTTTATTTTATTTTCGATTCCGACAGTCCGATTTTTGCAGTCATCCTTATTTCCATAAAGTTATTGTGACAAGACGCAAGCTGCAATCCTTTCCAAAAACGATGCCTACGTGATGTAAGAAACTTTGTTTTGCATTTTACGGTTTCAGCCAAATGCACATTGCACATAGGTACCATTACCATACAATAGAACACAAAGAATATCTGTAACAAAACTTTGTCTCTTCTCAAAAAAATCATCATTGTCCATCGAAACAAAATCAATAACCCTTTTTTGCATATAATTGCGCAACTTAACGACTTCCTCGGCGCATTTCTGAATAACAATAAACCAAACTGGAGCAAAAAGTCTTTGAAAAACTGCTCTCAATAACGGTGTTAAACTTCTTACCTATAAAGGGTTTAAATATTGCGGTTAACTGTTAAACAATCGGTACAGTTATTGTGGAAGGTTTATGGGTTGTAAATCATTGGGAGAAAAAAATCCTGTGACGTCATGGCCGTAAAGATTTAACTGCCTCTTCGATCAGCTGAGTGTGAGGTCGTTCACAGCCGCTGTGACCATGCATGTGGTGCCAAATATTATACTTAGGTACTTTAAAGTACGTAATCAGTATTTGTGCAGTACCTTGGTATGTAGGTTGCATTATCGCGCGTAGGAGTCCGCATAGGCCATGAGGATTGCAGTTTAGGTTGGAGATTTTGTTTGAAAATTTCAGTAATCCTGTAGCTGATATACCACCACTACTCATAAACATACTACTTCATTGTGAACTTGATCAAACACTGAAAAAAAACCAGACGCATCCTTAAACGTTTCTCTGACGTAAACTTGTCTTACTATAACCTGCAAAGAGCAGGTAGAGGACTGAGAATTTCATACATGAAATATGCAAATAATTGCAGCGAATAAAAAGTGACCAATTTAATTTTCTTAGCTATATTTTAACAGCTTGGTAGGTATAGTACCTACCTACCATCGACCGTCCGCCCACCCTTCGCACAGTCCGGTCTTTCTACTCAGCCCAACCTTTGCAATTCAACGCCCTTCTTATTCAGGAATTTTGTACAAAAAATTTGTACCCAAGGGAGTGAATTCTAAGACACTTATATGCAGTTAACCGGCGTCAAGAGGGGTTGCATGTAAACGATATGCAAGTGTGAGTAAGAGATGTGTGTGTGTGTGAGTTACTTTGTAAGGAAATGGTTATCTCCCGTCTTATTTGGCCAAGGTCACAGAATATAGTTCATGGGTTGTAATTTGAGATGGTGATAGCGTCAGCACTTTTCCAATTTTTGTAGAAGATATCTTGAAGGTTGCGAAAATACTGGCTAGAAAGTATAAGAATAATATACTACTTATTCCTGTCGCCTATATATGAACGTATGTTACTTATTGTGACTTTAAATTGAAGGACATGATTGACTGTATTTCCATTATTATCAAAAGCAAATGTAGCTGATAAAGCTCGACCTCAGTCTAAAACAAGCAATTCTATTAAAACACAAAATACAGCAAAATGTGTTAGAACGCAAAAGTAAATTTCTGTGGTCCTAATCTCCACACGCCATATACGTAACACAATAACAATTTCAAAGCGCAAATCCGCGATAGCGAAATAGAGCAACCTCTATACCTGCTGATAACGAAACCGACTTTCTACGCATATTAAACATGATAAACAGTACCGATAAGAACCTCCTATTGTTGTCCAGAATAGCTAATCAAAAGATCTCGATTGAAAAATCATTCGAGAACACTATCAAGATTGGATCGATTGGCGGAAATTGAAAATTAAGACAGTTCGTAATAGAATTTTCTTGGACCTACTTAGGTAGACCCAGGTTTATTTTCCTAGTTTTGCTTCGGTTGTATCAGTTATATAAATGGTCTTTGGTAGATAGGTTTAGATACTAACTCTTTCTTATACTGAAAAGATGCGCTGTATTTTAAGATTAATGATAAAGGACAATGCCTAAAAACGTCCCCACCCACCAACAGACTTGAAAGTAGTGTCATTGGATGCGCCTCATTTAATAGATCATTTCTTATTATGGAGACATATTCCAAAAGTATGGGGTTTAGGAACTATAAGACAATTTAATTAACTTCAAGTTTGTTAACCAATTACTCGGAGTTGGATGGACCGATTTTGATGTTTTTATTTTTATTTTAAAGAATCTATCTCAAAGTTAGTCTAATTTAATTTTCATCAAGATCTTTTTTAGTTATCATCGGTTAAAATAATCGGTTTGAAGAGACAGTGTAGTTCTGCGTAAGGACACCTTAACCACCTCCTACAGAGTTCAACTAAGTGTCATTTGATGCGCCTCATCCGCCAAAAAGATCCCGATGAAAATTATATCGGACTAATTGAGACACGTTCTTTGCATTAAAACAAAAATAATCAAAATCGGTCCACGCAACTCCGAGTAATTGGTTAACAAACTTGAAGTTAATTGATTATTAAGGATACTAAAATGTCGTGTATTTCTAAAACCCCATACATTTGCAGTAAATCGTTTTGATAATCATGATCTATCGAAGGATGCGCTTCCGATGACACTAGTTTCAAGTCTGTTGGTGGGTGGGGACAGGGTCCATACAAAATCCGGCATTGTCCTTTAAGATTATCATTCTTCAGTTTGTTTCATAATGCCTCGGGATTTCAAGTTGAAAATTATATTATACGACAAATCGTAGTAGAGAGACTTAAGAAAATCTTTTCCAATGTTATGCATGTAGCTGTAGCTATCATTTCAGTTTTATAAATGGTATTATTTGCGTCATACTTAGATATCAATCTATCTTTTTGTTTTCAATGTATGGAAATAATTATTGTACAGCAGGTAGGTTTGGTTACTTAAAAAGTCATTAAAAAAATGATTTTGTCTCGACTTTTTGCCTGAGCGTTTCATTTTTTTTTCTTATTCATTAATGATAAGGCCAGCTCAGATAACACTGTGCAATTATGTATGTAATTGTTATACCAGCATGATGACATATTTTTGTGCCTTTTGAACGTTTATTAAATCATTGAGGTGTTTCAACCAACCGCTCTCGTAACCTAGTGAACGAAGTGCAAATCTGTTCAACACATCGCCATTAAAATCTGCCTATAAAACCTATTATGACTCCTTTTATCGGTAATGCTTCAATAAAAGTCGCAAGTGTAACCGACCCGTATAAATTGGCAAACTAAACAATGGCCAATGCAGTTTCGCTCCAC
Organism: Helicoverpa armigera; assembly: GCF_030705265.1. NCBI lineage: Eukaryota > Metazoa > Arthropoda > Insecta > Lepidoptera > Noctuidae > Helicoverpa > Helicoverpa armigera. Next base: position 4,775,710 of record NC_087133.1, on the reverse strand, counting down.
ATTTCTACGCGGTTGGTTTTTTTGCTTTGTGGAAAAAAATAGCCGTAATTTATCACAGTTATGAGAAAACCACGCGTTGGCCAGCACGTCTTTACGGTTTTAATTAAACACATACAGTGCCCCCGGTGCCTAAATTCGCTGCCACCTCCCACACGCATGCACGTGCCCCGGCCCGAATATTGTCCAGACGTGTTTACTAAAACGTGTGAAAAACACGCCAACACCGCCAGCAATATTTTTGGGTGAGTGTTCAAACGTATACCAGGTTCTGTACCACGCGTGTAGCCGCTTACGTTACACCCAATGCCATCTATCCGGCCAATAGATAACAACCATGGGACACGACCGACAATGGTACAACCTTTTGTACATGGGACGTAACACAAACACATAAAAACTCCACTACACGCACAAAAGTCAACTCGTTTTGTGCGTGAGTGTGCGTAGAAGCTTTCACGCACACTAACGGCCGTATAAGTCGTAAAAACAGCAATTGAAAAGCTTCAGCCGTTCGCCGCGCGGTGGCGCTGTTTCGATGGTTGGTTCCTCGACCGACTGGCGCCAAGTTTTCGCATTCGGCGCTGCTGTGCCACCAAAGTTTTAAATTAGTTTTCTTATTAGACGGGACTCCTTTTGTTGGCTTGCACTTATTAGACTTAGTCTCAAGGAAAATAGATGAGGACAGGCACTGATTACATAGAATATTCCTTTTGTATTTTGATAAAAGACAGAGCGACTCTACATAGCAGTCAGTTTACGATTATGATGCAACCTTGCGTTCTATTCAAGTTTAAGGTCACTTTGTATAAAATCTGTTAAGCACTTATAAGTCATCCCATTTACGGACACATTTAAATATTATCCAGTTAGAGTACCTACCTACATATAAGTATTTTAAAACAGACAGCATCTTTTGACTAATAAGATTTTTTTATTTGTTCTAGACATGAATAACTTCACTATTAGCAAAAAAACGAAAACCGGATTTATTTTTCATTACAAAACAATATCAATAAATCTAAATAAATTATTTCAACAACCTGCAATCGAAACTGGTTACATTCACAACCTCAGAGCTAAAAAACTAAATACACAAAAAACCTAATAATTTTGTGTAGAATTATGTTGCGAGGTAGTTTTTTTAAATATTCTGTTATTCAGGAACATAGAAAACGTGCGTTTCGTTCGGTTTATCAGCGAAACGTGAAGTAGACAATTGGCATAGCTAATCACTTAATGCGTAACGTAGATACGTTGAAGCAAAAACTAACTTGTGTGTAGTCGAACCTACCTATACTTTGTGCTACGTTGTGCTAAAAATATTGTTTTATTGGTTGAATATTTCAAAATTGGAAGTTCTGTTGCGAGTTCTATTTAAACATAGGTGAGTATTTTCACTGTAACTATTTCATTTACCTATTCAAAGAATATTAACTTCTTAACCCATTCAAGAATCTCAATCTAAAAAGTCATAAGCTATGTAGGACAAAGCTACGAAAATTGCTTTCATTTTAGCAACAACTTGAACCCTTATCTCTAAAATTTTTTGAGCCACTGCTCAAAGTATCAAAATCTAGACGAATTCAAAGTTTTACCGTCTTTACGTCAGCGTGGCTTGGAGTGTGACGATCGAGTGAGCGGCCCCCCCCCCTACCCTCTCTCATCTAACTTGTTCCATTACCGGGGCTGTTCCATTCCTTCGTTCCAATTTCAAATTTGAAGCTGATGGCACATCTATGGCACCGCAGCTTTGGCAAAGCTGGCTTCGCTGAGATTGGGCAAAGGGAACGTAAAATGGATCGTGCGAGAAATTTATTTATGTACCAACCTTATATGTATATTTTATACACATTTACATTTATACATACTTAGTTATGTATGTACTTACATGCTTTTAATTGAATGTCTGTACGAATAAAACACAGTTAAATAATATGTATGTATTTATTGATTAAGTTGTAAAACGCACTGCTATAATACCTATAGGTAATACTTAGTCAATTTGAATGGTATTTTCATGTCAAAAGGTAGCTGTTAGGTACCTCGAGTACTTACTTAGGTACTAAATTATGCACCTATGTAGATAGAAACATTTAATACTAAATGCAAAATCTAACAAGCAGGTGCCGACAGATGCACATCTTATCTAAACCTAGCAGTCTATAGTATTTGCATAATTACTCTGACATTTTCTTAATAAGGACAGGACAGTTTTTTTAGCTATGCAACTTTTTACCACATATGCAACCTCACATATCTTAATTAAAATATTCGAAGTGGTTATTATTTTCAATTTATCAATCATACAAAGCTAAATTAGCTGGTACATAAATGTAGGTACCTATAACTGATCTTGGTAACTGTTAAATATGACCTGTCTTACCTCTATGACTTTTTTAATATTAAGTACCTACTGGCTTTAAAATATACAACTTATTCTTAAAACCATATTTAGTTTAAAATCAAAAGGCCAAGTTGTTTTCTCAATCGCTTCCAAAGAAGGGAAATCACTTTACACAAAGACTTTTCAAAAAGCTATAAAGACTGAATTACCTACCAATACCTACTTTAGGTATTCATTAACCTTTTATCATAATTAAAACGTTACTACCTACGTAATAAAACATAATGTTCAGCTAATTGTAATTTATTATCATAATGACTTCATTAATTTTATTTGTATCAACAGCTTTTGATTTTATTCCTCTTTGAATTGGTAATTAATGGGTGTCACAGAATTATATTTTATGGCCGGCGTTTACAATTTGTTCGTTGGTTCATAATAAAATCGGGTTTTATTGAAAGGGACTTTAAGTTTTAATAGTCATGCTAATAAGGCATTAGCTATGTACATTCAAATTTTCAGAATATATGATAGAAGTTAGATTTAATTTTCACAATGTTTATATATAAAAAAATAAACATAGGTATATAGTTTAGTCCAAAAAAAACTTAAAAACTAGATTTTTTTTTAAGCTCCAACAAAAATAATTTCAAAAACAAAAACATTACCAAGTAGAAAATTCTCTGAAAACAAAGCTCCTAAACAACTGTACCCCGAACAATTACTGAAGCATTAGTTCACTCGCTACATTACCCACCATTCACAATATTCTACAGACAAACAGAATATATACTAGGTACGTTTAATTAAAAATCAATTTCATTTAGCGCGGCAACTATAGCTTTGGAATGGCTTGTATCTCCCTCTGATTACTTTAATCAACACCTACTGGATGCATTAATCAGCGGGGGTAGGCATCTATAGGAGTAGAGGCAGATGTATACCTAGGTGTACTTATGTACAGTGTGTTAGTAAGTACTTGGGTACCTAGACAGAAGAAAGGTTGCTTTTGAGGAAATAAGTTTAAGACGCTATAGGTATTTTATTGTTTATAAAAATACAGTATGGAGTCTAAAATGGGACATTTTTTGTGTTAAAATTTAGATAGACCTGAAACTGGAGGGTTGGGAGGATTTAGTAATAAAAATATCTAGCGATTGATTAGAAATAGGTTTTTTGTATTGTAAATATTTTAAAAGTGAAACTTATCTAGATTAGTGAATTTTCTTTAGAGTCTAGCTAGGTTAGCTAGTTTTAGGTCAAAATGAATGCTTTATGTGACTTCTTTTTTGGTATATCTATCTCACAGCCTGAGCCAAATTGATGATCTTTGCTAATGGTATAAGGTTAGAGTTAGGATTCAGTTCATAGGTGTGCGAATGCAGTATTTTATTTCTCTCACTTCCGACATCTTTGTTTGTGTATTCGCAACAGTGGGCGAACTTAAAAATAATTCCTTACAGTTTCAGAGCACGTTCGTTCGTTATTTTAGTCTGGCCAATTCCACAGTCCGCTCCGCACCACGGTGAAATCTGAAATCATTCGCTCACATACACAGGGAAAAATAAAACTCCATATTGCTTGAAGAAAGTTTTATTTTTGTTTCGAAAAAGTTTTCTTTTAGCTAAATGTTTGGTTGGATTTTCTGGATAATATGTTGGAACACCTAGCTAAGTGTAGAACTGTTGGTCCGTGAAATTCTTAGAAACCACTGTGAGTTTTTACATGCTCCATGAAGAAAATTAAGCTAAAGCTTTTTGCGCAGAGTGGGGAAAATAAACTAACCTAATATTATAACGACCCAAATGTTTACCGGTAAATCTTATAAAACTTACCGAAACCATACCAAACTAATACAGTAAATAAGAATTGTATATTTTTCTTACAAATGGAGGGGAAACTAGGGCAGAACTTTCCGATAACATGATCAACTTTCCCATATCAAGTGTAACACGTTTTTGTCGCAATACGTCACGGATAAAGTTTGCTGCGACGCAAATATCGACGCTGCCTTGTAAACACAACACGCTGTATACGTATACATACTCCAATATGTTGGTAAAGTATAGGCGCGCATCGAGAGCATAACATCGGCCAATATGCGAATGGGAGTCGGCGACAGGCGCCCAATTTGTAAGGGAACAACGACCAATTCACCGACATGTTTTTCGCTGTCTGTATTATTTTTGTATATTTTTTTCGCATACAACACCGGATGAAAAAAATATGTAATCTGGCCTGAGAATTTTGATTACGTATTGTCTGTCATACGTTTGTAATATTGTGTCGTCAGCCGAGCTTTGCGGAATTGGATTTGTTTGTTGATCTCACTCTGACTCTTTTGAATTTCAAATTTGGTTTGAGGGCGTTCACGTCTTGGTAATACGAGGCTTACTAGTAATAAATTCTTCTTTTCATTTAAAACGATACAGTCAAATTTAAGGACCATTCTGTGACAAAATATATATTTTTTATAACACCCTTATCAAAGAAAATGGTACATAAATGACCCAAACTCAGTTCACAGAGCGTAAACAAATGATCGTGTGTGGTCCTAACATCAGCAAGATGTGGCATGTAAGATATCGAGCTCCCAGTTGGCGCGCGAACAAGCGTCCCTCGATTACTCGGTACGAACCAAGGACCGTTGCCAAATGACCCCGCCGTCCCCAAATACCGACATCACTAAGCGACTGTATCAATAAATTTCTTAATTTAATTAAAGTTATTTCTCCTCGTCTCTGAAAGTCGTATCTATAAACAAGATTCCCGCTTTGTGCAACTTTGTCTTGTGTCTCGAATTATGTTCAAATATCATACTTCTAGCTGATTGTAGCACAAAATATATTGCTCACATTACTATCATTGCCCATATGTCTCTCTTTCAAAGATAAAGTAACATTTTTATACATTCATTCATTAACTGAGTACAAATTATTAAGATTAAAACACGAAAGTTGGATGTTTTATCTCGACTTGAAGTTCTAAGAGCGCGGGTTAATTAAAATTCATGAATTCATACATTTGTATCTAGATAGACGTTCTGAGCAATTAAGTAACTTAATAAACCTAAAAATGGTGCTTGAGTTGTAGAAAATTTTGATGTACGGTGAGAAACCAGGCTTGGTTATCTCTGTTTGCTATCACGTGATGAATACCAAAATAAAACAAAAAGAGTTCTTAATTATCAGGTAACATAGATCATCCAAGAGTCAGTTAACTAAAGCGTACGCTAGTAATCTCGTAAAATGCGTTGGTAGAAAACCAGATACAAAATCAATTCACGCCATCAAGCAATCTTCATACCCATAAAATACACGCAAACTTCTACAAAAGCTACTATTAAAACGATATTATCTAGCGTGTGTAAACAGCCTTCATATATTTCAAATTGTAGACTTATGTATTGTAATCTGTCTTCATATTCGACGGTAGGAACTTTGTTTTCTCGTACGGCAAACTCAGATTGCGAAAAATGCTATTGCAATATGCCATCTTGAATTCCCTCAAGAGAAGAGAAGGGTCGGTTGCAGGTAGGTATTGACGGTTATATTTCGCGTATATTGATATCAGTCCCAATGGGATGGATGCCTCCTCCCATTTGTTGGACACTGGCCTCTAATAGAAATATCCAATCACCATTGTACTTACGTCGTCATGTTTATAAGATCAGCTAACTAGGAATAACGTTATAAGTCTAGAATGTTTGAAGATTTGCTACGTCAGTTTTTTAGCTAAGAAATTGTACCGTTTAAGGAAACTCCGATTTTTCATCTTACAATTTTCTTCTAAGAATGGATTTGAAAACATGACAAGGAAAAACGGGTCATTTCACTTGAATCGTGCTCCTGATTAAACGGAACCCCATGCTTTGATTAAACCTTTATTGAATCGGGATCAAGTTTTCCTTATTATTCTATGACTTCCCATCGATTTTTGTTATCCCTTTTAGTCAACCATTTGCCATAATTGGAAATTAATTAATTCAGAAAAAACTAAAATGTTATGTTAAAACTGATCTGACCTCCTTCAATTAGGTAGATACAAGTTAGCACCATGTAACACCCTTCTTTATAAATTTTTATGGCATTTTTCAACTACATTTAATTCAAATGAGACTAACAGAAAAAGAAGCAAATAAATCAAGTCCATGACCTTTATAGTAACTTCATATTTATGCGCCGAACATAACATTAGTTGGACGCGGAAACATTTTTCACTTTGTACAAGTCATTAGGATTCCTTAGGATTCCCCAATGCCGTGGATGCCATTACCCACAAAAAAATAACGTTCAACATTCAAATTTGGAACTCATATTATAATTATCTGTATGCGTACTGGCGTCAGCGCCGTTTAAGTTGTCATACATTTCCGATTGCACTGTAATAAATTGAACTGCCATATAATTTCGCATATTTTATGTCTTTTATTATACTGAGTTAACTTTATTTTAGGCTGTGATTTTAACCTAATGGGTATTTCGTAATGTAGTTTAGGTTTTCAACAAATTCGATTTAAAATGAGTTTTGGCTGATTATTTACTTAGAAGATCTTCTTAATTTAAATATGAAACATACAACTTGTAACAGGCGGCCGGTCATAAAAATATAGCCAAATCTATTAGCAATATGTCCAGTGTAATAGATGTGAGTGATAGGGCTAGGGCGTACCCCCCAGGCGACGCGCAGGGGCAGCACCCGGCCCCTGTGGGAAGTGGACCGAGGAAAAGATGGATTGATTGCCTGAAAGAGGACATGAAGCAGAAGGGAGTGGATGTAAGTATGACGTCTGACAGAGAGGAATGGAAGAAAAAGACATGTTGCGCCGACCCCAAATGACTTGGGAACAGGGCAGGAAGATGATGATGACAACTTGTAACAGCTACAGCTGTATCCACTATGTAAATCATCATCATCATCCTCCAACTGTCCTTATCCCTTATCTTATTATGCAACTATGTAAATATGACTTAATATTTTCCAACAACGGATATATTGAATCTCGCTTCCCATCGAGCCCACTAATTCTCACATCCGATAGCACGTACAAGGCGCCACAGTACATCGTAATCAGTAATTCAAGTCAGCTAATGCGTCCATTTGCAGCTTTGAGTAGCCGCGTCAGTCGGCCCTGTGTTGCCGATGTTTTTATAAACTGGCTTCGTCTAGACCGGTGCGATCCGTTGGGAATTTCTATTAGTTTCGTAGTGACGCTACGGTATTAACTTACTGTTTAGTTTTCGACTCGCGATTGCCGAAGTAAGCCTAAATTATGGTATTTAGTGTATTTGCATTAGCACCACTCGCTGTGTTGTTAAATTGTCTTGCTAGATCCTGTTGCTATTCAAAAACAAATAGTTCTTGAACAGGTCTTACATTACTTGTGTTAACAGTACTTGTGTGTTGAAAAACAAAGAAAAAGTTTAAACACCTATGTGATAAAAAACCCGTTTTTAATTATAAATATTTTTGTCAAAGGACATAACTCTTCTATTTTATGTTGCACAATGTTTTGGTGATAATGAATTTGACCTTTGCATCGTTCTTTTGTTTTTTAGACCCGCCCTTTTAGAAGTTATTGTCAAACATCTGCCTACTAACACCTGTCAAATTATTACATAGGTATCTAGCATGTACAAACAAATAACATTGAAGTCTCGAAAACAAAATGCATACCTGTTTTATATAAAAATAGTTATAAACCCAACTTTGTTCAGAGAACGAATGCCAAGTTCTGTCATAGTGCTTCATGCAAAATGTATTGGAGCCGAGCGTTCGTGAAATTTGTATAAGAAGGGGAATAGTTTCTCTTTGCTCGTGCCCTCTTTCGCTACGAGTTTGATATTTTTCTTATATATGTATCTGTAGGTATATTTCGAAGTATGTTTGTTTTACCTAGATATTTGTGTGGAATTACCAACCAGAATCTATCGATGAATAATGGCACTCATAGTATATACATCCTTACATTACTTATGTAAGCATAAAGATTAGGAATTACTAGTTATCAGTATTTACTCATATACATACCTATAGGAGTGAAATCTTTACATTGTACTTGAAAGAAGCTATTTAAATGGTCATGACAATTATACAATTTGAATAGCCGCTGGTCTAGAAAAATCTAAATAAAACTTTTTTTCTCCATTACAACCAATTTTCCTGTATGAAAACTTAAGCTTTCCTTATTTCTTACATTTTGTCGGAGCTAAGCAATAAGGAAGTTGTATTTTAAAAATGTACACTACATTTGTCATTTAGGTGAGAATCGCGTGAGAATGAACTATAGTAAGAGAAATTGCTGAAAAAATGTTCTGTCGTGTTTTTTGGCTGGAACAATATTTCATCTCGACTTCATGGGGGTGAAACACGACATTGGACCGGGTTGTTTTTGACTTACCTACCCTTCAGATAGTCTGAATGCATAATTTACTTGTAACTTTCAATATTGTCTATCTCAATATTTCCAATAAATAGCCAAATACAAAAAAAAAAAACAAGAGACTTGATTGTTTTATTATTAAATTGCATCTGCTTATCGTGATGAGAAATTTACATATAGATTGATTATGAATAGGTAAAAAAAATATGTTATATCATATATTGTTATATAACCTATCAGGTGCCTACACCTCTTGGAGTTTGGCCGTGATATGCTCTTATCAAATTAATTAATATTAATTATTATCACCGGCATGAGCTTTTGTGTATTATAACAGTTGAATCAAAAATCTCTTGTGTCTGTCAAATCTTAAATAAAGCAAACTCTCTTTTTCTTGTCTTAAATCACAAAACTCATAACGGTCAATTTAAATACCCATATCAATCCATTACCTTGTCGTGTTTTATAGCTTTCAGAGAAAAATGTACTCGATACATTTGCCTAGTATTTCCTTAACATACTTTACCTTATCGGAGATCTATTACTGAGTAACGTGTAACCTAGAAACGGGTGTTATTCTACCTGCGTTTTGCCTAGGCTGAAATTGTATACGCCAGTTTTTTCTTAGAACGTTTTGAAAATTTTGATTTTCACGGTTTTGGTAAAGACTTTGGTAGAATATATTGGTGAGTTCAGATACAGCACACCTATGTTAAAGAAATAATCATCAAATGTACCCTTTGCCGTAACAGCACTTTCCTGTGATTTTTGACATTCACATTACCCATAATATAAACCTTCACGTTACACATAATTCTTACAATTAAAATACAAACATCTACTAACTAGCATGTACACAAACAAACATCCGTAAGCAGGGTCGCCTAATGACGTCATCTCGATCTACCTGCGCATTACCATACGTCTGGATAAAGGTCTGGGATCACTGGGACCCGAGGGCGAACTTAGTTTGAATGGGCGGTAACTAAAAACTCTTGCTTTATAGGCACACATCCCGGTACAAACGGCGTCGTGACGCTTGGTCACGGTGAACGAGATTCGCGGATCTGCAAAAAATTGAGATTTTCATTAATATTGTTTGAAAGCAGTATAGTTTTTTGTTCCTTGCTGATTTCAGTTGTTTTTAAAATAACTCCCACAGTCGCTTTGTTCATGACTTAATGAAAGTCAATGAAATCATTTGGCTGAATCAATTTATTTTCAGAAAACATGATGTAGGTACAGATTACATAAAATAGATAGACAGATAGATAAAGGCTTATAGGTAATTAAGAAATTACTTCATGAGCGTAGTTTACAATTACTTGATTGTGAAACAATGTTTTATTTTATAAACGTTTGCTTTCAAAATAGAGATTTTTTACGGCAATTCCTACCTGTCTTTCATGGTAATTCACGGACATTGGGTTTTGTTTACATCGGACGCTAAAAAACTCAGTCTTGTCCTTTGTAAAAAAGTAAATAAAACATTTGTATGAAAGAAAACGAAACGGTAGCAATTGTCGGCCGTAAAAAATTATAACAAAGTATTGTTTACCTGTATTATGAATTGGGACACCTTTTTATGAATACAGAAAGTGAAATCTAGTTGAATTCAATTTTGACTTTTTGTTAAAAGTGAAAGTGGAGGCGGCGAGTTTTACGGTCTTTTGTAAAAAAGCAGAAATTAGGTTTTTTATTTTATTTTATTGCTACTGTGTTTGAAGGGTTTTTTACCCTGAAGTGCTTTAAAGATATAAGTACGAAGAACAGGCTGAAATAAATAGTTTTCAAATTCTTTGCTATTAAAAAATCGTTGGATTAACCTTCAAGGATTCATCAAACTTGCATTATGCTGACTCAATTATTTTGTTTGCTAAAATCCTGGCACATATAACTAGTTTTCAATAAATATTTCTTTAGGATCAAACTTTTAGCATTTTATTATTTACAATTAAATCTTTCTCGCTACCGCTTATATTTAAACCACGTGGCAACCCACACTTCGCTCGAAGTAGTTAGTAGCCGAGCATGAAGGTACAGTACAGCCACAATTATTTCCACTACTATACATGCTAAAGCCTTCGCAGGATGTGCAGAATGCAAATACTGCCAACTTTTGTTTTTGTTCGGACCCCTTTGTTTTGTCTGAAACTGAGTGTTGGGAAACGTTGAAGTTTGGGATATTTGTTCCTTGCAGACATTCTGATTTCAAATGTTTTGATGTGTTTTTGTTTTTAGCGAAGCTTTGGTTTAACAGACTGAAAAGAAAGTGTCTTTGTAAATGATTGTTCTATTTTGCTTCTTGTATCATCAACTGTCTACTTACATTAATTAACTGATAAATAAATGTAGAAGTAAATCAAGAGAAAAGCAAGAATTATAAATATGACTATTACCTAAAGTCCTGTAGAAATCCTGGACATTTTACGAGTGTCTGGCTGTTGACCATCATATTAACACATAACTAACGGTTGTACCAAAGAAAACACATAGAATACAACGGACATACTCATCATAAACAATACGTGCTCTCGCAGATTATCTTCTCATAACACAAACTTATTCCGGGCGTCGTGTTGTCTGCCGCATTATGTAAATACATGTTTTAATCTTCTCGAAGACAATCCCATAGAGCATCGGGCTAATAATGCCCGCTCAATGCAAGTCACGGATGAAACCAATATCGGGAATAAGGACGTAGATTAGAAAAACATGTAAATAGGGACCTGATGTAGGGATAGCAGCCTTCGTATGTACGTCACATAGACGTTCTGAAAGAGATTGATTCTATTAACATGTTTATGTAAGGCTCCCCAACTTGTGAGTAACTTACCCAAAAATTTCATTACATTAAAGTGTAACGTGAGAAAGAAGCAGCAAAGGGTTTCCTAATTTTCATATTATAGAGATAAAGAGGTACTGATTCTAAATGCGACTGTAAATACTCCATGGCGTTTAACGGAAATAAATTTGAATAAACGTTATGTAAGAAGATATCTTTGTAATTATAGTAATGTATCTAACGGCTAACTTATCGAATATGATGATAGAATTGTGAGACTTATCAAGTGGGACTAGTAAATATAAAGATTAAGCGGGCTTGTCAAATATCCAACAATCGTTAATATAATAGGCCATAATATATCGATTACACAAGATATTTAATATACGAATCGAATAAAGTGTGAACTTGCCATAAAGAAGTTGTGAATTTCAATAAGACCTCTTTGACCTTACGTGTTCAATCGATACTCATGTTGCTAAAAATGAGCAGCAACTTTAGTAAACATTTCAGAATAAGACTGGGATCAATAAATAAATATGATGTGTACGAAAACAAGCTGAAAGCCCGTCGAATCACAAGCAAGTACATCTATCAGAATAAAACCAAAGCATAATTGGATGAGATTATGGGATCTCAACAACATGGGGTGTTTATCGCGAGCTTTCCTTAATAAAGTTCAATGATATCAACTTACGTAGATTTCTATGCTAATGTAACAACTCTTGCTCTTGTAAAATATTATAATATTTTCGTCGTTGGACTAAAAGAAATGAGGAGAATCGCAAGAATTTTCACCCCGTATTAGCATTAATATTATTTTCTTTGTTTGTGCTCGACGAATGTTTGCGTTACTCAATGTCTTTGAAAAAAGTAGTACGGCCTAGAATAAAGCCTATAATTTTTTTCAAGCAAAAGCACACGAAAACGTTATATTTTTTTGCAAACTTAGAACGTAAACATTAAATTGAAGAACAAACAAAATCGTTCAAAGTCACAATATAAATAAAAATCAATTCTATGTTTCTATTTACTTATCGGTAATGAGAAAGACGGCTAATTGCTAGCGAAAATAAATCTAGAATGCGTCAGTTTGTTATCACACTGAGTAATGACTAAGCGGGTGACGAAGTAGGTCACTTAATTAATTCAGAGGATAGTTATTTATCACTTAATAGCTGCACTTGACATTTTATTTTATGCCGCAAATAGTATAGCAAATAATAACTTCTTCCGCTTCTTTAATAAAATCTGAATTCATATTTTAAAAGCTATCTCGATAAATATTTGCTTTAAAAAGTTAGAATAGTCGTTTACTTCTTTCGAGTATGAAACTCAATGTCGAGAAAAAATTTTAGTTAGAAGATAAGTTTCTTTGAGCAAAAGAGAACTACATAAAAGCAATTTGGGTTGCTCTTGTTTGTATTTTTTTTATACGAGAATAAAAAGGAAAATCTGACATCTGTCCATGTTGGAATATAATTTTGGAAAACAGAAATGGTAGGTATTATGATCACAGTTTCAAAGTTCTCTACAATAATTTTCGTTCTAAAGTGTGACTTTTCAGCGCGCATCTACAGAATTCCTTCATACCTAACGTGAAATTAGAAGGGAAAATAGGACGAGATAATTGTACCCCTCTTACCCTCCCACCTTCGGCCCTCGTTACCAAGTTTAATCTGTTTAAACTTTTATTTACGTACGCTAAATTGAAGCGATTAGCAGACAGGCCTTTCCATGGAAATTCGTTTGTTTAACGTTGTACCAAATTAAAGTTTCTCAACTTATTAGAATCCGAACGAAATATCCAAGGAATTTCGGGATCTTAGGCAATCGCACCTTGTTTTTCGAAATTGAACACCTTTATTGAATTGTAGGAATTCAATCTATTCTGAGAGGTCGCTGGGCGGATATGTGGGTCGACGACATTGTGGATATTGCAAGGACAGGTAGGGAAGCCCGCTACAAATGGCACGATACGGTGAACATTTCCTATCTACGTATCTCGACGGAACATATTGTTAGAAATTATTTTGTGCGTCACGTAGGTACACAGCAGTGTTTTGTTTCTAATGCCTTCTATGTTTGTATTGTAAATATGTAAATAAATATCTAGGTGTAGATAATCATAATTCAACTATTCTTGAAATTGTATGATTTAATTCTACTTAAATCATATTTATTTAAATACAAATGCTACGTAAATACGATATCGATCGGTAAATGATCGTTTAGAGTTCAACGCCGTTTATTTTCTTTATACTTTCCATTGAATTTCAAACAACGAGCCCGAATTGTATTCGACATTGAATTCTCTTCAGATCGATATTATGTAAATGGCTCGTAGGATCATTTATATTCAAATATCTGCATAAATTTATATCAACACATGTTACATATTTTATCAGGCATCAGAATAAATGACTTCAATTAACGTTTTGTCATAATTATTCAAAAAAATATAAGTTATGATATAGACTGATATACAAAATGCGATATGATTGGGTAGGTAGTCAGCAATCATGCTATAATTTAAATTTTATTTGACTGCTGACAACCGGTGTATATAGGTAGGTATGTACATGATTAGGTATTTTTAAGAACATTTTCTGGTGACGCGAGAATCGGTGCGGGCACTCAGAGGTCATTGCACTCCAATTTTGTTCACACCTGCTTTAAAATATACCCTTGTAATGTTCTTACATATCGTGAAGGTGATGACAGAATTCACCTTAATGCTACGTTCACACGCGCGCCGCGCAGCCCGGCGGGCTGCCTGGCGGGCTGCGCGGCGTGCAGCTCGTCGCGGGCAGGCGGACCTTCCAGCTGTTCACACGCGCGCCGTCGTGTCAGTCAGTGCAAGAATGGCGAGCAGCGAGGATCTCGGTGTTGTTGCTGTCATAGCCTTTGGCTTAACTTATTTTTATTGGAAAAAGAATCAAAATGATGAACGACGTTAACCATTCCGCCATGTTGTAATCTCCGATCGTAGCGACTTTCTTAGTACGTTTAATCGTCACGAAAGCGCAGGAGAGACTGACTGCCCGCACGCGTGTAAACAGTCGCCGGGCGCCCGCACATTCATCCTTTGAACTTTGCCAAAAAACCGACACTCGACCGGTTCGCGGCATTCACGGGCACGGGCGCGTTCACGGGCTCGGGCGTACCGTTTACACGCTCGTGAACGTGACTGTGCCCGTTGAATGTCGATTTGAACGCGCGCGTGTGAACGTACCATAAGATGTAACTAAATTATTGGTCATAGCTTCTTCTTAAAATAAAGCTTCAAATTTTCTGATTAGCATTCATAGGATTTAGCATCCAATTTACTAAAGATGCATATTCAAGATTCAAAAAGAGAAAGTCAAAATGTTCCCACAGAGCCAAGCCTTCTGCACCGAACACCATTCTTTAAAATGCATGCAGATGCAATAGCCGACGGCCATGTTACCGACCCGTCTCCTTTAGCCGAACTGTGCGCCCTACACCTATCTCCCTCTTTTGCATGTAATTTCATATCTAGTCGTCTCACCCCTACGGGAAACTTATACGGAATTAGGGCAATACGCATGCGCGGCGTGTCAATGTCAAATCAATCCTCGTAGGCTGATGCAATCGGTTACACACAATTTACTAGGATAGTTACATCGAGTTGGGGCAATCAATTAATATAGTGATTCTTTTTTTGTTTCAGAACCGGATCGCGTTTGGATGCTAAAGAAAATGGATGAATTTGAAGTGTGGACGGTATGTTTGAACCATTCCTTTTACTGTTAATGTAAGTAGGTAAGGAAAAGGCCGCTGTTAATGGCGGTAAGTAATGCTCGCCCTCTTGCCCTATTTGCAAACAAAGGTAGAGCTCGCTCAAGAATGAAGGTTCTATTTTAGCTTAATCACATGTGGCGAAAAAAGCTCTTTCATTAGGGATGTATTTTAAGAAGAAACATTCTAGGGCCAATTTGGGTTTGTCACTTCAGTTATTTATAGTTATTTATTTGAAACATATTTCGTAGTCAAATAAATCACAATCACAGCGCAAAGAAAAATTGTACTAACTTATCGCAAAAAAGCGGTAGTAACCTATGTTAAAAATGCCTATTGTAATGCCTAAGTATGTATCGAATTTTAATTGATGAATGCCGTCACAATAGTATAGCTTTTGTTTCAAAACTCAAGGACAGCTATATCTCTGGATGAAAGCCGATTAACTTGCATTAACTTGAACAGTATTTAGATAAATCTATGCATGCCTTTTTTATGTTATTACTCGAACCTTCGAAATTCGAACAAAATAAAAAGTGCAATTCTTAAACAGCAAACATACAAGAGTCTATATTTAGATTTTGATACACCTTACAGGACACAGCGAGTTAGTTAAATATTTAGTCATAGACCGGGAGCCAACGACCATATTTTTACGAGTGGCAAGAACGTCTCATTACTATCTTATTACGTAGCGTGTCGGCCGGGCCACGAGCCGCAACACATCCAATTTCCCAGCTTCCCATTTATTGATATTGACTCTACGAGGACGCCTCGTGAATGCCTTGGCTCCAGATATTATAACAAATGGATGTGCCAGCTCTACGACTATGTGTACCTTATTATTTCCAGCCAGTAATGCATTGTAGTTGGTGTTGCAAACTTTTTGTGTTTGAAAATGGAATTTTTGTTTCTTTTATGCTAATTTTTGGTAGGTGGCTTTCAATGTATTAATTTGTATGAAAGATATATTTACTATTTTAGTGTTAAAGGCGAATTTAACGCAATAGACAATAAAAAACTCCAGTATTACTTATATTAGGTATGTTCTATGCTCAGGGTTTTTTTCAGAATTTTCGTATGTCCTTTTATAAAGTCATCAAGGTAAAATATATCTAGATATTATCAGTGAACTGACATACAAGACTACATGTAAACTGACCGCAGTCTTACGTGTACTGACGGTTGTAAACAACGACCCTGACCTATGTAAGAAGACATAAAATACATCACTAGTTACTCGGCATTGTAAGCCGACGGAAACACTGGCAGTTACCTCATTGTTAATTTATGTTTCAAGAGGAAATTAGTATTAGCTAAACTTTTGTGTGTAAACATACTTAGTAATTAAAAGGTATATTATTTGGTAGGTTCCAAGAACAGATCATAAGTGTATGTTACTAAAATAATTTCTACGGGAAACCTCTTAATAAAGTGACTCTACTTTGATCTATGTATCTTCATTTCCCCATAGAATCTATTTTAAATCGGCTTTCTGCTTAATTTTTCTAAATGCCTATATTTTCATAAATTAGGTACTTACCTACTCCTGCCAAATCTAGTCATCTCTACATCTATGTAAGCCATATTTGGTGGTATCACTTATTATCATCAAACCTAACGCCGGATAAGCTTGAACCGATACGTGACTTGCGAAAAATAGACATTTCACCCCCCTTTGCCCCTCCAAAAAGTTCTTATTCTTTCATCCCTAGTACACGCATGGAATTGATAGAAACATAGGTACATATCTTAGTATGCAATCGTCTAGATAGATTTCAATTCTGATTCCTAAATTGATTGAAACTTTGGGAGGAGTCTTTCTAGCAAACTGATTGGTTTTCGGTCTTATTCGCTATTTTGGTCTTCTATTTACTGATCAGTTTGATTAGTTCAATCATTTAAGAAAATTATTTTTCTCTTCGAAATATGTATTACATTGTGATTGGTATGTCCGTAGGAACAATTTGCCGAAAACTTTTGATAAATCACAGTTTTTCTTCTCTATAATCTTAATATATTTCTACCCCGAATCCCAAAGTAGTAAGTCGCCATCGATTTCAAGAATTAAACCACTTACAAGTCAGTTAACTGTGAAACTTGGGCTAACATTTCGTAATCCGGGTTAACAACCCCAACGATTCAGTGCCGAAACTTTCCGAGATAAAAGTAACCAACTAATATTATAAGTAAGATCCGGCTAATCTTACACTGAGTTCTTTATTTAAAATTGTTCTAATATAGAAAACGTATTTTTTTTATGTCAATGTTGTCATCATGCTTCCGTATTCAAAAAGTGTTCCGCGTTTTTACTTAATTAGCAAATCATTCGGCATACGGGCCTGTTACGGTGGCCAATTTATCTTGATTAAAACACACTCGCTGAAAACAAAAACAGACCTTATATACCTACCTTTACATAGCCTATCAAACTAGCTCAAAGTTGCCCTATGAGTTGACTTGTGCCATTTACTTTACCAGTTCTTTATTTCAATTTAAAGCCAATATTTTAACCGCTGATCATCTTAATCGTAGTTTAAAACTCACCTAGCTACTCTATTGACCACTTAAAGTACAAACGCTCACGCAAGTACAATCTACTTAATAAAAAATAATCTTGCTATAAATAAAACACGTGTACTGTGTCTGTAAGCGGATATTATGTAAGGCAGGCGCAATTGATGTCATAAATAACGAAATAATTGTTTCCATCGAGCAATCATGTTTATTGGACTACAAAGGGACCGAACGATCAAGACTCGGTTCACGCGACTAATGAGAATGCTGTACTTGTAATGCCGCGATGTTTATTGATACTTTCTCAAATATAAATGGAGATTGTACAGATTAAAGAAGTTTATTTGGGTATTTATAAATAAAAAAAAAAAATTGAAAAAGTAGCTTTCCAAAAAATTACCTAGGGCTGTACGAAAACTCGAAAATATGTACCACTAATTTCACAAAAGCAAGGCTTTTTAATTATAATTTTAACGAAGGGATCATCAACCCTTTCTGCCGTCCGGAAATCGAGTACCTAGATAACGAGAAAAAACACGGCAAAAAAATCGTGGGAAGGCAAGGCGCGTCCATTTGCCGATAAAGGTCTTCGATTAGAATAAAATAAAGGCGAATTATGCTTGTCAATCGCACCGCGGCTTTCAAAGGGTTATTTATCGCTTATTCGATTCGTAAAGATTGAAATTTACTTATACGGCTGATTGACACGAATGGTATTTCTGTGCAAGCTCTTATCTTCGTCTCCCATCGCTTGGGTTGAAGGTACTGAAAGCAAACCAAGTCTGTTTGTTTACATAATAATACAGTTAAGATTCATTTCGATTTGAGTTGCGATTTCGACGTGAATTTACTATTGATTTTGCTATTGTTGAAGAAAATAGACATACACTTTTTATTTTTGAGAGATATCTCGGGGTAAAAAATACAGCCCGATTAAAAAAAACCCCAAAAGTCCATTATTAGCAAAACAATAAGACAACGCAGCGTTCTAAATTCGAATTTCAAATATCGGCAGCCATGATCAGATACCGCCTTGCATATTCGTTTACATATCTAATTATGTAAACACCGGGTTCCGTTCGAAATTGGAACCTGTCTGTCAAAGCGGAATGAAGCGAGCCAATCAGAGATAAATAACCGTTGGGTCCGCGAGCGTGGCCCGTTTCATTTGCATGTCAATGATGCGCGGGGGCGGAGGGGAAAGGATCGAAGGGGCCTTGCAGGTACAATGCCTCACCTGACATGCCGTGATAGGACTGTTTTTGGTACATCGCGTTGGATATTCCTTTGTTTTGGAATTTAATTGATAAGGACGTAAAAGGTGCGGTTTAGATGATGACTAAGTTGAGCATTATTTGGCCTTGAAATTAATATTGAAAAATAACTCTGCATTGGAAATACTAAGCTCAGGTTTCAGAGCATACCCAAATGATTTTTACAAACTTTTTACTTAGCATTCTGGTATTTTGATGAGCCTTATTTTTGTAAGTTAAATAAAGCTGTTGAGTCCTAATACACGTTCGGGGAGAGGGTTCACGACCGCTTAGGTACACTTCAGTGTTGCTGAGTCGAGGCAAAATGTTCTGCACCGCTGCTGGCCGACGAGACGGGGTATCTGAAAGAGAATTTTAAATTAAAAAAAAGAATACGTAGATATTTCAAGCATGAGTTACTTATTGCACGGGCGGTGGAGAGTACAATAAAGCTTAGTGCTAGGTATATGTATGCGACCTTTTTTACAAATACCAAGAGAATAAGTTTTTTCCATTTTCAAATTTTAAAACAGGCCATTTCCGTGGCGGGTGGGTTAGTAGGAATTGGTGACGATTTTTTCCTACGAAATGATGGCGTTGGTGTTACAAAACACTCTTATTAGCTAGTATAGAGAGCTAACAAACAAGATTGCCTGAGTAACGGAGAACAGCTGAATACTGTGACGTCATTTTATGTCAGGCACGAGTGGCAATGAAAGAGGACTCTCTACTGACGTCATAGTATAGCCGTTAGTCTTATACTCATGGCACCCATAGAATGGGAACGCATGTCATTTATAGGTATTATGTATATCAATAGTTCAGTGGAGACCTCCGGATTTTGTATGGCGTTGAGATATATTAACATAGTTATTATAGCTGAATATTGACCATGGAATGAAAACATGTGACAAATAAGATGATCAAGCAATAATATTTTATAAATAAAAGAATAATAATTTGTAAAAAAAAGGTTGCAATAGGTGTTATATCGAAATTCATTTTCTGTAAGAAACCTTCAGTGAATAAAATATTTCAATGTTGATTTATTAATTCTTCTAGGGAGAGAAGACTTACATAATAGTTCAAAATGTGACGTGTCTATTTTTCCTATACAAAGAGAAATACATTCTCGCAATTCCTGAACAAACAAACGAAACTTTTCTCTATACAAGATTAGTATGAGAGTTACACATAAATGATATTCAGTAGAGGAAAATAGTAGACAAAACTCGGTTCCGCTGACTCGTCACAGACCGTCAGCTATCATTTTCATAAACATAAGAATATATTTATGGTAATTTTAGTATCTCCTAGCTTTTGTCGGCCTCTTCATCTACGAAGATATCTATATGCTTAATGTAAAGGAATATTCAATTAAAGATAACTTATTATAAAGTACATTGGAAATATTGAAATTGTAAGAATTAAAAATTACAAGCACAGAACAATTAGATATCTGGTCACTTAATTTTCATAGCAACATATGTATCTAATACAAAAACAGTCTCAAAAAGGTTCAAGGAGGTTGTAACATAACGAATTAAAAAAAATACCTTGTCTAATCGAACAACATACCAAGGAACCGAAAATCGAAGAACTGGCACCAAAGATATGAATGTATATCAACATTAGCATCAGATTGTGAACAATATTAACATACAAAGATAATAAAAACATGACAAGTGTTATATCAAGATAATCTGGTACCGCCACAGTGCGTTACTCGGGCTCTTGTATAATATTCCGATCATTGCCGACCAATGCCGAAGTTAGCCGAAGCACGTCAAAGAATATGGCGGTTGTTATACCTAGACAAGCTTGTTAGTTTTATGATAACAACCAATGTTTATATCGGGACGGTGATTGTACGAAAGTGGTGTGCGTTCGCGCAGCGGAATGTTGTTGAATTTAACGATTTTAATTATGCAGATAATTAGTGTAAGACGTCCTATAATTGTGTATGGTAAATAAAAATTTGTGTATGCAGCCATTGTGGAGAAATTCACCAAAAACAGATTCCGCTGGGCGAACGTTGGCGAACGTTGTCCTGGCGGAACTTTTTTTAATCCATAGACTTAAGAAGAAAAGAGATGTGTCCGAAAATTAGTGTGTATTTGTGTATAATTGATTATGTATGAATGAAATCAGTGCATGCATAAACTTCAGAGAAATTCAAGTTTCCGCTACGCGAACGTTTGGCCATTAGCTAGTTTTCATATAAAGCGCTTACATAGAGAGCTGTAGATTTTTACGTACGTTGTTTTGAATTTGTTTATATTTGTTTAAAAAACAGATTTAGAAAAAGTCGTAGGGTTTAAAATATAAAAATATAAACGTAAAATACACTTATTAGGTCTTAGTTCTTAAAGTATGCAGTTTGGGGTCTAGATTTTCACGTTTACACAAACCTTGTAAGTGTCTCCAACATGTTGCCAAGTATCAATGATATTCCGTTAGTAATTAAAAAGTTATAGGATATTTTACCATGAACAGATCACTGTTTACAAAGCAGTCGAATATCACGACGTTCTAAAGTAATTGCATGGTAAAATGTATGCCAATAATTAGTTTAATCATTCAACTATTCACTTGCGAAATTTCATGTTATTAAATTCAGTAATTAAAGAAAGACAATTATAATACTGACGGAGCATCGAAACCCTACATAATCCGACCAAGTTCGGATAGGTACAAAAAAGCGGCCGTGCCATATGTCTAAGCAACGTTCTTAACTTGGAAGGTTAGTATTTATTAATATGGAACAGTTGCGTACACAAGCGTTAGGAAAAAATAAAACAATTGTATGTCTTGATTGATAAATATTTTTTTAATAATAATGCCACTATCTACGATGAAAATAAATCTTCAATTAACAAGTACTTCTCTATTTAAATATAAGTGTACAAAAATATTTTTATTATTATTACTTACATAAATTACTTAACTACGTGATTAAAAATAACGTTAATAAACGTTACGTATTTTAACTAAAATGTCGTAGATAGTGGCGTTATTATTAAAAAATATTTTTCATTCAAGAAATGCAATTGTTTTATTTTTTCCTAACGCTTGTGTACGCAAATGTACCATATTAATAAATATACTAACCTTCCAAGTTAAGAACGTTGCTTAGACATATGGCACGGCTGCCTATCCGAACTTGGTCGGATTATGTAGGGTTTCGATGCTCCGTCAGTATTATAATTGTCTTTCTTTAATTACTGAATTTAATTGAAATTTCGCAAGTGAATAGTTGAATGATTAAACTAATTATTGGCATACATTTTACCATGCAATTACTTTAGAACGTCGTGATATTCGACTGCTTTGTAAACAGTGATCTGTTCATGGTAAAATATCCTATAACTTTTTAATTACTAACGGAATATCATTGATACTTAGCAACATGTTGGAGACACTTACAAGGTTTGTGTAAACGTGAAAATCTAGACCCCTGCATACTTTAAGAACTAAGACCTAATAAGCGTATTTTACGTTTATATTTTTATCTTTTAAACCCTACGACTTTTCTAAATCTGTTTTTAAACAAATATAAACAAATTCAAAACAACGTACGTAAAAATCTACAGCTCTCTATGTAAGCGCTTTATATGAAAACTAGCTAATGGCCAAACGTTCGCGTAGCGGAAACTTGAATTTCTCCGAAGTTTATGCATGCACTGATTTCATTCATACATAATCAATTATACACAAATACACAATTTTCGGACACATCTCTTTCTTCTAAAGTCTATGGATTAAAAAAAGTTCCGCCAGGACAACGTTCGCCAACGTTCGCCCAGCGGAATCTGTTTTTGGTGAATTTCTCCACAATGGCTGCATACACAAATTTTTATTTACCATACACAATTATAGGACGTCTTACACTAATTATCTGCATAATTAAAATCGTTAAATTCAACAACATTCCGCTGCGCGAACGCACACACGAAAGTGTGTATTTTATAAGATCTCTTTTCATATAATATGAACGACAATTTCTGGGCACTACTGTGTAATTTTGTTCAGTAAGATTGCTAGTTACTTGACGTACAGCGTAAGTCTCTCTACTATGAAAGATATTATTAAAATATAGAATTTTATGCCAACCATCCATCAACTACTGATAGTTATTACAAAAAAACTCAACTGTTCTATGTATCTTAAAAGCTTCACGGTATTAAATTAAAAAATGTGATTTCTAGTAACATGTTTTTGTAGGCCTACGCTAAAAAATATGATTTAGGTGCCCAATCGAGCGCTCATTCGACTGAGCAAAAAGTTAAGAGGATTAAAGCTTTAATATCTACTCCTACTGTA
This sequence comes from Helicoverpa armigera, assembly GCF_030705265.1. Classification (NCBI taxonomy): domain Eukaryota; kingdom Metazoa; phylum Arthropoda; class Insecta; order Lepidoptera; family Noctuidae; genus Helicoverpa; species Helicoverpa armigera. Next base: position 4,752,344 of record NC_087133.1, on the reverse strand, counting down.
GCGAAAAAATGTGACTAGCTTATAGTAAGAAGAACCTACAAACATACACCTACTAAGACTTTAGGTATACATAATTCTTAGGTACTTTATTGAACAGATATATTACAGTCTTCCTGTAAGTAGGTATATACATGTGTACTATCTGCCCCTTTCATTATTTAATCTTTGTCGGGGTCCGTTATTCCAAGTTAACTGGGAGCGTCATTTCGTCCATGGAGTCCATCGGTCGGATACGTGACCTTGTCCTAAATTGCTTTCTGTCCACAGACAATGATTTTTTCATTGATCCTCTTCTTTCTTGAACTTTTTCAGGAGTAAAACCAAATGAGTGAATAAGATGAGGTTTTTAAAATTGAATAAAATATTGAGAGAATTTGATACTTAACCACATTTTTGGATCTTTATTTTAAATATTCTGGTTCAAAATGAAAATGCAAGAATACTCCAGAGTTATGAAGTATGCTCAATGTGCCGAGAACGTCAATAGGTAGCGTTGGCTGTAACGTCTCATTTCAAGGCTCTCTTGAGACAAACGGGTTGAATATTATGAAGTTTTAGAACTTTTTCATCATTTTTAGATAAGCGGGGGTAGAATTGGCGGACAAAACTTTATCCAAATAATGCTTAAATATGAATTAATTTGAAAGCTAAGTTTTATTGATGAGTCTTCCTTACTTAATGAGTCTCTTTTTCTATTTGACTGTCGTGCAGAGATCATGCAGTTTACTTAGTAAAGCGTCAACATAAAATATTCCACCCAATGTTTTGAATGTTGCCTTCCCAGCAACATTTTACTGCATCGAATTTCAAAACAGTATTTCAATATTCTTACGTCACCTGTTCTGCACTATTTTATTTTGAATATTTCAGCAAAAGTTTTATTCGAAGCCATATTGCTTGAACAAGTTCGTTCCCTACACGAGGTAGGTGGTGTAGGGTGAATGCTACAAATATAGAAGGGACGGGTATGGACGGGTATGGTGCTTCGTTTATATTATTGAGGCTCCAACGGCCGACGACAGGACGGTTTACCTTGCTTACATACAGATCAAGGGATATGTTTAGGTACCTACTATAGGGGTACGTGGGTTACCTGTGTTATTGAGGAGTTTTGTCAACCTATTTCGAAATTGCATCAATTTAGACTTGTAGTAGTGTAGGGAACAACTTGTTTAGTTATCATTTTAACCAATTTTAACAAACCGCGAATAATTCTAAATTAAAATTTCGTATTAAGTAAAAAGGTTTAAAAGTCCACCCATTTACTTATGTTCTTCTAGCAAAATTCACTCTACAATTTTTAAAGAAAGAAAACTTTCAAATACATTGTTCCAAGTTTTTACACGGCTATAAAATCTATCCTAAACATATACTTAAGCTATGTGTAAAGTATGATATGCGAAACCCTCAATATCATCACACATACACTTACACAAATGACAACCCACCCGATCCAATATGAAGTTAAACATTTGCATTTGTGAGCGACGGTCGTGCCCGAATATCCTTTCATATAACATAGAATAAAAACAAAAACATTGTTTGGACAGAGACCAGCATCCCTTGATTATATTTGAACAAAATATTCTCCTTGTACCGTGTACACAGTATAATAAGTCTCTTGGGCGAACAAATGGAGCCGAAAGGAAAACCATCGCGTCTTAGGGTATACTTACGCTTTACGTGATCCGAGTAGATATGTATGGAATGGAATGGACAAAGGGAAAATCTCTTGAGCTGTATTAAGGTGTAAAGGTACCGATTCCCAAATGGTTCAGTTATTTTCGTCATATTGCGCGACAGGGACTCGACTGCATACAGAAATTGAATGTCGATGGCCAAATGGAAGCATAAAATGCGAATGTTGGCGGAATGTAACGTAGCGTGTGAGGGGAGATACCTCTGATGTGGCTTTTAACACTAATCAAATTCTTGCAAACATATACAGTAGTTTTTCCTGGCTCAAATCCCTCTTTTTGGGCAGCGGATAGTGATGAGACGCTTTTGTATACCTATTTACGCACGGCAAATCCGGTTTGTAGGTAAAAAAAGGAAAAGAAGCGGTATTGGAATTGTTAAAAAAAAATTAACAGTATTTTTCGGTACCTAAGTGTATTAAATCCATTTTCAAATTAACCGACTTACCGTCGGCAACCCAAAATCCTTTAATTGAAGTGAATGCAAATTCATTGTACCAGTACGGTGAAACAAAAATGAAATTTACATACACATGGAGCCGGCAACACCCACAAAAGTTCGTCTTAAGAAATTTCCTTGTTACCCAACGACCTTAATGTTAACTTATTGGGAAACAAAACCACTATGGACGCAAATTTGATTCGTAATTTCCAACAAATGACACTGGAAAGAATTTATTTAATCCATGTTGTTCCAAAAACTGATGCTGCGAGTGTACAGTTTCGCGAAGAAATTCCGCTTCAAGTGTCTCCGTCGATCGCGGGGTGTTTAGCGAAAATAGTCCCTGTCTGCGAATACAGAAAGTTGATTATCTTTTATTGTTATTTAAAGATGTATTCGGTAAGCGACTGATGGAGTTTCAGCCTTATTGTATTTGTGTTAAATTCTAAAATTGTTTGATGGCGTTTGTTTTGTAAAATTGAGAGTAGCGCACCGCCCGTCGTGATGGGACCGCCGAATATTGCGACCCTTATTTATGTCCACTTGAAGTTTGCCGTAACTACAGCCACATCGAGGCACAGCGTTTTTTTGCAAAACACGCATCACTAGGACGCAGGCAATCCGGGTAAATTGGATTGCGTGATCTCCCTGTGCATAATTAAACTCGTATGAATAATTAATCCGGCATTTGAGGATTTGTTAATTTTGCGACATGCTTCTGCATACATTTTGCTGCGCTGTCTGCGACATTTTTTGGTTAAGGAAATGGTGTGGTATTTAGATAACCTACATAGATAACTGTAGGTAGTATTATTATAACACGATGTGAATGTTTGAAACGGAGCTGCCACTTGATGATATAGCAGTGCGTGTGCCGAACAAGATACATACCTAAATAAATATTGCATACCTCGAAAAGGAATACCTACAACAAAACAAAATATTTTCCACAAGCTAAGCCCCTTATTCTCTCGCAGGCATCGGGTGGAAATCCAGCAAAACAATAGGGAACGAAAATTATCCCGGCAAAGCCCAAAGCGATAGAGCCCCACACTCATACATTTCACATGGATTTCTGAATAACATTACAGTATATATTTTCCCCTTCCTCTATATCTTGAGTTCTGTTCTTTCGCCGTTGAAGCTTCTTCAGAATTTACTAGACTGTGGTAAATAACAATAATAGGACGCCAAATACATTCACCCAGCTTGGAAAATAAAGATAGTATTTGGTTTTTCTCTAGGAGATGTTTGCATAAAAATCATACGTATTGGGTATACGTTTGTATACGTATAATCATACCTATACTTATATTTTGATTTTGTTTTTGTTCACATTGACACAAAAATGTACTGTCTATTTTGATATTGTATGTACATATTTCGTTACGAAAGGCTCTGTAGGGTAGGTACAGCAATCTTAAAGGGTTTTTAGGTAAGACGGGCCCGGGATTGCGGTAAACTCCGACTTCCTTCTCGGTTTGATTACCATTCGTCCCTCGAGATGCTTGCCAACCACAGATGTAAGAAGCTTAAGTCATCTTAAGAGATTTGAGACTCAAATAATTTTGAATTTGGGTTCATGTTGAAGGTTTAATTGCTCTTCTGTTTTGTTTCGTTCGAGCAGAAATTCTTAGTCTAGGAAGTTGGTTAAAATAAAACGGTAGAACAAAAAATATTCACGCCATTTATTTTTGAAGGCTTTATGATTCAGCATAAAATTGATTGGTTTCCTATTGTACCTGTGTAATCTACACTATGTCGATTTCGAAACCACACATTTTTACCGAAACTAACATCTTTATTATTTGAAAATAGGTGGTCTCTTTCGTAATTGTTTTTTTTTTTAATTTAAAACTTCATGTTTCCTTGCTTATACATACAGCCCTATGTCTAGATTCAGAGATAGCACCAACACCCGTAACCTTGGCATAGTATTCTAGTTTGAGAAAATTAATTTTCTCTGCTTGCGGGAAATTGTTCCCCTCCACTTAATTGTCAGCTTCCATCCTTCGCACATCCTCACAATGAAAGTAGGTATTATCTAAAGCGTGAAGGATTAAAACGCCTGATATTTGACTTCGCGTGTCATAGGGGGGGACGGTACGCTCTGTTTTATTTCTACATTCATAAACTTCAACAACATTCATATAAATTGTAAGAAAATCTTGTTGAGTATAATTTGTTTTCCAAAAGTTCCATTGCAAATACACATTGCTAATTGATGAAGCTACTTTGTTCAGTATTATTGTTTTAACTACATGCATCTGTTTTTTACCTATTTACATCTGTATCAGTTTGTTTTGACTCACCAACAAACTGTCATAAATCATCAAGTACACAGTATTAAATAACTTGAAAAAAAAATATGCTAAAATGGCGCACCTTTAGTTTCTTGACACATTTTCCTGGTATAGACAACAGAATATAATTTATTGTTTGTAAGATACATAAACGTAGACTTGACTGCGAATTGATTACAAAACAATTTATCACAATTATTTACGAGACAAGTGATAGATTTTGCGCCCACGCATGTAGCTAAGAATGTATTTCCCGGAGTGATTCATGCAAACTCGTAGGACCTGCCTACACAAAATAATGTCATTGCTGGCAATCATTTAATTTTAGTACCTACCTAGGTTATATCAGTCCTTAAGAGCAGTTCTAATTAATCATAACGGCCACTTTGGCTTCTATTATAATAAATCAAATCCATTGGGGAAAAAACACATGAAAATCCATTCACTAGGCACTGAGTTTATTGCGGATAAAATATTTTTCCAAGCGTGCAAATTAGTAACCAAAAATAAGTTTGATTATTTTTAAAGATTTTTAAATAACTTAATACAATGTCCAGTCTACTAATTTTGATACTAAATCATACTGACAAGCCGTCATAAAACAGGAGACAATATAAACGTCTAAAACACAAGCCACCTAGTAGCACCAAGCATATCATAAACATGTCGAATGCACCAAATAAATAATGCCAGGTCTACATTGTTTGGTAAGTGCAGTCGGCCGTATTTAGATAAATAAAGGTAATGCATACCGCAGTAAACCTGTTACTGGATATCGGTAGGGTGGTGAGGTGTGTGCTGCGCTTAATGTTAAGATTGGGTTTCACTATGCGAGCGGGGAAATCGAAGAGCTGTTGGGATGTTTGAAAGAAGTGTGACTGTAGACTGTGTGACTATTTATTCAACTGTTTTATCACATTATTATGCCTATCATTCATTTACCTTCTGCTAAAAAATATAATCTAGGTACATTTTTTAAAATAACTAATGTCCCAATATAATACTAAAATGATCTTGTTTACCTATATTTTAAACGCTTACAACTACATAGAATTATAAGTCTAGTTTAGTTAGTGAAAACACACCTTTGAGTAAGATCATATGATAAGTGCTGGGCTTTTAGCAGGTAGCCCACAATCATAGGTATAGTGGACTGTCTTTTAGGTTCTATTTACTTAATTTCTCCTTTTAACCTAATTATTACTAGAAACTGAGTACCTATAATTAAATTGATTGTAATTGGGATTTCTACTAAAATTTCAAATGTTAATCTCGAAAGTTATCTATATTAGCAATATAAATTCTTCTATTTCTAACACTGAAATGAGTAAATATGTAAATGATAAAATGTTCTGTAAGCATACAAATAATTTGTTCAGTTTATACAATGACTTACATAAACATAGGTAATAGGTAGATGGAGCCAAAATGCAGCTTAATTCCAGTAGAAATAATAAACAATTAAAACTAATATCTGTTTACATGCATATGCTTATTAATTTAAAAAGTGTACTGTTGGGAACAATATCCTTTACTAGAATTTAAGTACCTAGGTATCATTGAAGTCCATACTACTTACTGTCACATAAAGGCTGCAGCATACCAAATAATATAGCTAACTGAAAGCTAACAATAAATGTTGATAGCTGCTTGTAGCGAATATGTCTCGTCTCTAGCAAGTTGGTGCGCTTCAACTAATAGATGGCTAGTGTGTTGTGTGCCACAGTCTTTAATTATTTCATTTGTCAGAGACAATTATGACTGGCTAGTTTTGTTGTCTTATTTTAACTTTTTGCTTTATTTTAAGTTTAAATAATTTAGGTAATGGGTAAAATAATTTTCTTTATTTTAATTATTATTGCCTTATTTGTAATCTTGCAACCTATGTAGACCAAAATATCAGATAAATACATAGGTTACCTAATTTAAGTACCTAGAGCATCCAAAAATATGAGTATAGGTGCCTAGATACGTTATAACTTGAAAAATTGCACTACAGTACCTACCTAATAGCAGTACATAGCACATAGGTGTTTTCGGACCAAATTCTAGTTTCCATTAATAATGCTACAAGTAAGTAAATACCAAGTGCCCACTATTTAGAGCGAGTGACAAACAATATGTCTGGTGCAAGTAATTAACAAGACTAGCACAGGGCGTATTAAGTGTTAAGACAAAAGGGGTAGGTATGTCCTATCGTATATGCAGTATATAAGTGACCGGATGATGGTAGACCGATTAAGATAGACGATGATGTATCACATTAGCAATTCTTGACCTGTTAATGAGTAATATGGAGTTATAAGGGAATGTTGAACCTAACTTATACCTGAAAAATAGGGCTTTTTGCCTGGGTTACAATGGTTTGAAAATGTTTTAGTTTTATCTATAGTATTTTTGGTACCTATCAATATTGTTTCAGCTAGGCACATTGGAGTTCTTATTATAATTTTTACACAGCAATAAAACGTCACATAAATTTTAATTTGGATGGAATTTAGTACTTAATTATTGTGTTATATTGATAATAAAAATGAAATAAAACTTAAGATCATTATTACACAAGTTTCAGATTAAATTACTGGATGATAATCAAATGTTTTCTTTAAAAAGATCAGTAGGTCAGATAATTACATATTTGCCATGTTTTTAGACAATAATAACGTTGATAACTGTGCGGACATTATAGTAATTTTTTCCTACAAATAATTGAGATAAAACCATGTTTATCAACATCAAACGCGTTAGGCGTTAAATAAGAAATTCAAAGTCATTATTTTAATTCTTTGATCTCGCCGCTTATTGTATTTGATATACCCAATTATGTAACATCTCTGTTAACTTAACAAACATTGAGTTAATTATAAATATTATCAGACAAGGTCATCCCGTTTCAGAAGTAGTTGATAAATATACCTACATGGCAACTATTTGGACAGTAAGTGTTTCAAGACAATTCAATAGCTGTCACATCGAAAATGCATTCAAAGTTAACTTCAAGGCAAGTTAATATTAAAGAAAAACAGAAACAGAGATAAACAAAGCGTTAATCTTACCTCATCGCGTGATATCGGCACGAAGTTCAGACGACTGTTAATTACACGCTCAAATTAATTACATAACGAACTCTCAACAAAACCAAATACTACAAACGAACCAACACACCAGAACATTTTATAAAAGATTCATATTTTAAAAAAGGGACACGGGCAAAAAATATGGGGAAAGTTAACCCTATTGTAACACCCTCATCTAAAAACTGGGCCAATAGGGGACGGTTATGGGCCGACAATGGATTTTTTCCTACCAATCGATATGATTTCACAAAATGGCCGCTTTTGGCCGGTCTTTTTTTGTGTTCGGTTCAACAGCTTCCTATGGTCTGACGTCACAGACTATTAATAACAATGGGACACGATTCGTTCTTTTTTTTGCTCAGACGAGTTTGGGTTCCGTAGAGAATTCGGCTTGAAAAAGATTTTGGCCGGCGACTTTTGATTTCCAGTTTTATCTTCAATTAATATTTTGAATACTGTAGCATTTTATGAATTTCAATGAGATTAAGATAAACCTGAAACATTTTGATTTTCTTTTTATATCTACTTATAAAAAAAAATAAGAATCAATTTTCTTTACTAAATTAAATACGTCTTTCTGTTTTTTTTTAGGTTATTAGGTATATATAATCTAGTAATGCAATGCAAGTAGTGGTATAATAGTAATGTAAGCAGGTATTACCTATATCTATGTACCTATAGGTAGGTAAGTAAGTAGTTGTGAGTCCTCTTTGGCCGCAATGGGGTAAACATCTACCCTTGTGTATTTCGTCCTCTCTTCTTGTTATAATTCAGTTTGGGTTACCCAAAGGTGCACATTTCACCCTTCTAAGACAAAACTTATGGATGTTTTTGTCTGTTTAGCATTTTTTGGGTTGACATCCAAATAGAGATTAGCTGAAGAAAAATAGTAAATTCTTGTTCTCAGTCATGTGGTACCTACTACGCTAGTTATTAATTTATTGAATTTTCCTCATAAAAGTATAAACCTACTATCTTACCTAACCTTATAATATAAGTGTATGTAGTAAATTATAGTTAACTTACCTAAGTATTTCTTATTAATTTAATATGTTACAGCCTTTTTATCGTCCCACTGCTGGGCACAGGCCTCCTCTCGCATGGAGAGGGATTGAGCATTAATCACCATGCTTGCTCAATGCGGGTTGGTTTATTATATTATATATTAATTTAATACCTGAGTATATTTATAATTGACATAAGTAATCGTCGGATATACTTACTTAGACATTAGATTAGTAGATAAGTAAACTACATAAATATTCTATAACTATGACCATTATCTACTTACTAAACGAGGTAAGTACCTTTGCTAATTGGTGTATAATATGAGTCTTGAATGATACACGTGGAAAATAATTGCGAACGTTAGAAGGATTAGACTTAAGTAACTACATACATATTTACATTAGGTAGGACTACTACCTACTAGGTATAGGTACCTACTAATATTATTTAAGTAGCATAGTAACTTACATATGAACCAAAATAATAAGACTAACAAACACTTTTTCATATAGGTAAGACATATACTAACCACATACTTACTTGAGTTACAAAAGCAGAAAACAAAATTAAATTGCGCAAAAAAATCAATAAATTGATAAACGCCGTAAAATGCACGAATGGGATCCATTCAAAAATGGATCTGATATTTATCGGGTGAATGTAAATTGTAATTGAAAAGGCAAAGAACCCACTAGCCGCCGAGCAATCTAATATGTGCTCAGTAACCGAACAACAATCGATTTCACAATATTTCAAGCTTTATCTATCTATACTACGGCAAAAATACCTACGCAATTCTGATAGGTAGATATCCCAAAACGAAAAGCATCATTGTACAAAAAAAATTAAATAGAATCTCTGACGATGACATTGTAATTACTTAAGCCCAATTGACCATTTCAATGTCAATAGCAACAACAAGAAAATAAATAAGATAACATCTGTCTCTTATTGTATTCGAAAGACTCCGAACAATAGCAACTCACGCCATCTATCTGTTCATAAGAAATTCTGCAAAGCTTACTGTACATACAGTTGTGCCTGTGTGAGTACTCGTATTTTGTTACGTAAACACGCTTTTACGCACACTACATGAATATAAAGCCGTGTATTTACTCACAACACGGTTGTCTGTGTGCGTCGGCAAAGTAAACGCTGCGCATGTGTGCCTCGTCCGTACGCAAGTTTACAGTCGCCATTTGAGTAGTGTGCGTGGCGTGTAGCGACAAGGAAACAATCGCACACTAGCAAAAAACTTTTTCCCAACGTTACTCGCAGCGACATCTGGTCGTCGACGCTGGAACTAACACGTAACAGAGCTTTTGCAAAAAGCTGATAGTGAAATTTCTAACTGGATATTTTAAATAATATATTTAATTAGAATTTTCATATTGGAACAATTTGCAGTTGCTAATGATTCTTATATAAACTAGCTACTTTATAAGAAGGAGCTAGCTAGCTGTCTCATTGATATGCAAACTTGTTTCATTTCAATCTATTCGATTATGAAGATTGCATGATTGATGAATAATAAAGAGCTTAATAAGCAGAAGCAATATAATATTGATGGCAGTTATCGATCAATAATTATATCTTATGTGTGAGCTAATACGGACTACATAGGTTTCTTATTTCATTCAACTTCGCAGAAACCGCAGACCCATTAATACTAATAGGCCAGTACATTTCATTATTTACTGCTGTATTTGCATAAATATGTGAGCATGATCTTGTGTTCTCAAATGATAATGAATATTGTGAGCATATTTTTAGTCAAAACTTAATTTAAATAAACTTGTTTGATTTCTTGATTACCTTGGCAGTTGCTGATTGCTCAATTTGGTCATGACCGGTTAATTGTTTATCTAACATGTTCATACTTTGGTCTTCCGTGTGCCATAGTTCGAATAGTTTTGTCTTAAAAATTGCTTGCGAATATTTGATCCAAATTTTTCAGTTGCTCCCATATTCACCTGCAGCGTCCATGAGCTTAAAATAGACATCTTTATCAAAGACTTCCTTTACGTACGGCCGGATTGAATTCGATTTGGATAATTATTACAAAAGCGTGTACTAATTTATAATTCAAGGATGACGGTGGATACGTAATCAATTACAATAAAAATGCACCAACGTAATAACAGCTAATAGGAAGACCCCGAAATTAATTAAAACAAAAGATAAATTACTCTCGCGGTATTTCCATTTGTAATTACGTAACTAATTAAAAGTTTTTATATCGTTCAAGATAACCGTATACATTTTGAACAAGTGCGGGAGGTGCGGGTTACATAGTTTATTTACAGAAAATCGCCAAGTTTTATTCACATACGGTAACGATTGGCATCGCGTGTCGGACGAACACCACGTCACATCGGTGTCGCGTCATATGGCCATTATGTCATTGCATATTATTATACGCCACGAACTCGGTCAATGGCCTATGAAACATTTGATTGCATCACGAAATTTTCGTAGCAAAATTCCTTGTAAAACATCTCAAAATTACGTTCCATTGTTAATGAAGTTTAGCTAAGTTCAATCTTAGTTATTTCTAGTGGCGTGCCAAGGATACTGCGTGGAATGAATCCAGAATTAACATTTTTGCTGTGCAAGGACGGGCCGGGACGCCTGTGATTTGTATCGTGCGGAGATTAGTAAAGTTCATTGACGTTTCGCGTAGACGATACGAGGGGATTAGGGGCCCGCGCGTTGGGCTCGCGTGAACCGCCACGTTAGAGTGAGACCGCCTAGCAAATTGTCGCGCGCGTCTCGTGGTACCAGGTGCCCATAATTGGCATTTAGTCAGCCGCCTGTTTGAACTTTTGAAGGTCGAAAAATAAACATTCGGCGAGACTGACTTTTCTGTGCTCTTTTTAACACAGATATCAAAAATTCAGACTTCGATTTGCTGAACGAGTTGCGCTGTAAATAAATAAGACTGAAAATTGGAATTTTATGAAAATGATGATTGATTAAAAAATAAACATTCATGCTAACCCTAAAAATTATAGTTGGTAATGTAATACTTTACTCAAGATTTTTTAACATTGCTCTTTGGTAGCACTCTCCCTTATGCACGTTCGCCGGTATGAAAATAGTTCTCAACGGGATTTAAAGTTTCATAAACTACACTTTAGCATTCATGTATTTTTACACAGAAGTGGTGAGTTCCAGAATGGCATTTTAAATTGAAACCTTTTAAAATTTTTCGTTCAATATTGGCCCATTAGGTAGGTAGTATTTTTGTTTGGAAATATTTTATCCAAATGTTTGGTTTCACTTCGAGTTGATACTGTAACTGAACCATCTACCAGACCGTCAGACAACCAATCTCAAACACTTGAGAGCCTAAAAAAGTTTCGTGTATTTTTGTTAAAGAACTGGTTAGTTTTAAAGCTTCCAAGGACTGAGTTGGAAGGCAAAAAAGTTGTCCAATTAAGTGGAACAGGCTGACTAACGAGACTTGCGTAATCCGTCCTTGAAAGAACTAGGAGGAATTGTTCGGCAACGTCTGGAAACTAGGACGTATTCGTAGTAATATGGGAGGTTCGCTCTACATTCCTCAACGTTTGGGAAGTTTAATCAAAACAAATTTACAAAAACAGATACCGTCCGTCAGTTCGCTCGATGATAATGAGTTGTTCGCGACACGCTTAGTTTGCCCTCATCTTATTAAAACAATGCCAATTTGTATTCTAGTGGGTAAAAATAAGCGACGTCGACGCTCTGAAAACATATTTTTTTGTCCAAGATTTTTTTTGCGGCTGGCAATATCAATTTCTGTTGGCAAATTATACGAAGCCGTTTTATAAAATAGTTAGCTAGAGCAAAATATTGTGCAATTTCTGATTACCTTATTAAAATGTAAATTATAATTGATTTATTATTCGAGTTGGACACTATTTTATAAATCTTAAATAACAGCTCAGTCCTCATTATTAAGTCTGATATATATTTTAGTGCACATTGCAAATTCAACCTTAGATCTGTGTAATAAGGTCAAAAATGGAATAACGGACAAATCAAGATTTTCTTCTTATGATGTAACCGAAGCTCCAGGAAGACATTAGTCAAGATTCGAACCCAGTATGTGGACCAGGCTCACCTCCCACATCGTACAAAGCGGTTTTATAATAATAATAAAAGCCATTGATTACGCCTCACCGCAGGCGGAAATTAAGCACCGTTTCGAATCGACATCCATCCCTATCATTTCTTATGATGATAGACAGAGACATACAATCCAAAATCGAACCGGTCCCGTATACGTTTTGTAATGAAAATAAGGAATCGATCGCTTCGCGGTCCTTTTTGAGGTCGGTCTAAATTTCTCGTGGGAATTTTTGAATTTTCCGATAAATACTTTCGTTCAGGTGGAAAAAGGTTAAAAGTTACACCTGAAATCCTGAGGTCACCTTCATAAATTGGCATTCAAGTTACGGTTGGCAAAAAAAACTAACACTTTATTCCATTCTGCAGACGGTATGAATCACCTACTTGTACCGATGCATCATCACTTTAAACATAAGCTTACCTACCTAAAACTGTAGACAAAACAAAAAAATATCAACCCATTCCTTCATACATTGCTCAATATGTCCACCTCCTTCAAAAATTGCGCTACAATGTTCCCTTGGGAGATTCGTGCCCATACTCCTGATAACCCGTCATTCTCTCCGATCACTCATGGGAAATGACAGAGTGGTACCAACAATTTGTACCCAGGACCAAAAGCCCGGATAAATAACCCAGGGCTCCTAAACAAAATATTCCTAATATTTTATAAGCAACTTTGAAGCTCCCATTTTTCGAATTTCGTTCTTGTACTCAGACATAATTAAAACAGCAATAAACGACACATAAATATAATTTGTTGAAGCTACAGTTTCATACAAATTAACGAACTTTCACAATGTTACCTAATTATCATATTACGTTCGTTACATCGTTTTTGTTCTTATAGTTATATAGAGCCAACTCCGTAGATTATTTATAGTTTGCTTGATAACATCAAAGTGTGTCATAATTTTGGGTAACACAAGACTAATGGTACCACGGAACTGAACACCAATTTAATATAGCGCCAGTGTAGCGATAAACAGTAATAAAACCAATAAATTTCCCATGTGTCAGGCTATTTCTCATGCATACTACGTATTATATAATGATACATATGACAGATAGGGCAGCCCGCTATCAAAGAGTTAATTACCTAATTAAGAACCTCTGTCTACTCTTATACATATTCAGTAGGTATATAATAATATAAAAACTCATTAATCTGTACGAACTCAAAGGCCACACAGACGGTTTACGTAACAACTGCTATCTCGCTCCTGTGTCATGTGATCGAGTATTGGGAAAAAGAGATAGACATAATGTAGGCTTGCACGTCCTTCGAAAGGCTTTGCCGGGGAAACTGGTTTCGATTGAATGGTTCGGGACGTTGCAGTTTCGGAAATTTTTACCTATATTTTTTTGACAGATTTTTGTTAAGTAAATAAAATTAAGAAGGACCTCCTCATTTTTACAAAATAGTATGCATGTTCCTTAAGTTCACACGATTTTAAATTAATCATTTAATAATTGGCTTATTAAATTTATGTGTCACCGCATAAACTTCTTCTCGTTAGATAGTTAATTAGTCTAAGCTTTAATCTAATTTTAAACAGTATCATTATACTGAAAATATTATATTTATTCAATAAATTTATACATTATTATGAATTATTTACACACAAAAAAATCTATTTGAGTTGGGACTCTCAAAAAGACTATTGTTCTCCTCGTAATGAAGATATTGTTATATAAAATCTACAATATGATAAAAGTGAATTTTCAGAATAGCTCTCTTTCATCGGTATCTTACGAACAAAAAACATAAGATAACATTAAGGAACGATAAATTTAATATTTTAGCGAAACATTTACAAGAATAACAAACTTTACATTGTAAATTATTATAATCCAACGCCTACAGAACAAAATAATGCACAAAGAAAAACAGCGCTACGAAAATATTGTGCTACGTCCCGCACCATTCGGTGTAGTTAGGAAAAGCCTCCGAGGATTTCGGATAGATGGCGTTGAGCTCCTTGTAATGGCTTCCTTCCTTGCTTTCCCGCCAACAGTACACGCCCTTACATATCCTTATTATTTTAATTTTCCCCAACAAAAACTACTATAGTTACCGCAACTGTGGTCAAAAAAATGCAAATTTCCAGTATCGAATGAACACTCCAACAAGAATTCGGTTTGAATAAATTTGAATACTTATTTTCATACATGGTATTGGGACGCTGCTTATCTCGGCGCACATGTTATTTATTAGTGTAGCTAATTTAAAATAAATGCTGGACACACGAAAATGTAAAGTAAATTTTGTGTACGTAAAAGATAAGGATATGTAACGTCAAGATTGTTGGTTGGTTTGCACGATTTCAGTCCTTATTTTTTCCAGTTTTTATTTCTTTAGCAAACCGCGTTTAAAAAATCCTAATTAGAATTGTAAATAGAGTCTTATAATGTTTCCTGAAAGTTTATTGGTTTACGACATAATCCCTAGAAAAAGAAGACATCGTTCCAGTAAGCTTAGGTAGGCAAGTACATAACAAGCCGAATCTATTTCAAAATGGCCGCTACAGCGTGGGCTCTATAAATTTTATTAATCGCATGTTATTTTTATTAAAAAGTTTTCCTAATGATCAGAAAGATTTATTGGGATGTTTCTAGATCAAACAGTGTTGCATAACGGAGGAAGGGCGGGCGTCCCGACGCCATATTTATAGACGCACACCGCCGCCGTCGGCTCGCGCATGCGCAAGATCTAACCCTCTTATTTGTTGGTAAACATGGCCCCTTGTGTGGTCGATAATGTTTTGTGCACCTCGTGGAAAATAATTTAAAGCTTGATAAAGGAAATGCGCAGAGGGCGTTGATTTCGCCGCGCACAGCTTCCTTATAAAATCATTCCGGACCATTAGGCTTGAATTATCGCACCAAAGGCATTTAGGTGTAATGAGAAATAGGGGAGGAGCGTAATTAGTAAGGATCTCTGTCTAAGCCACCATTTAAAATTAAAATTATTCATAGAATTTTGCGAATATGATAACAGTAGCATTTTTGTGGTACATGACGTTATTCCTACGTAAATGCGGGTGCCAGCTGTTACTATTATATAACAGGTCACGAAACAACGTAGAAACTCATAAAAATCATAGCCATTAACATACACGCATTATGAACGACCATTCATGTGGAAAAAGCCACTTTGCCTACACCCTAAAGTGGCGTTGATTGAAGGTGTCAATACTCTACATAGTTTAACTACAAACACAGTTTTGCCGCTCCGAAAATATAGAAACACTTTTAACTACGAGGAAAAACGACTGAAAATATTTTCGTGTAAGTGCAAATGTAAGTTTGTTGCTAACCACTGGTTATCTACAATCAGTAGTTGGTTGATGGCTCTTAGGGGCACGTGCACGCACTAAATAGGTCTTAAACATGAGTATTTTGTGTATTTGACATAACAAATTATTTATGAATGCAATTGAGATTAGGAACCTATTGAACTGGTTTTATTCGGATGTAACTAAGATCAAATTATTTTGATAAGATACCAATTTTATTCATTATGAAAATATGTTTCTATCTAGCCTAACGGCTAGATAGAAACATATTTTCCTAGTTTTAACATATTCTCCTAGTTTTATATAGCAGTTATGTATATAAATATAGGTATTAAGTAAGTTTATTGCTCTCGGTATAATCCCTTTATCTGTGAATGAAAATATTATAAATATTAATGAGGTAACTTTATGTCAATTAAGAAATGCTTATCAGAAGCCATTTACACATAAAGAAGTGTAATAACTTAGGTAAGCTTAGTGGTTATTAAAATATGAGTACCTACGAGCCTTAAAAATAATTAAATGTTTGTATAACTCAGACTAAGAAATACCTGTAGGTTCATATTATTTTTTAAATCTATACTCTCATCTATCTTTTATTTCTATATTTTTAGTACCTACCTGGGCTATGTATTTTGTTTATTTATTCTTTATGTACAAAAATGGTACATTGGCGGACTTAATGCTACAAACCTTTCTCTTCAAGTCAACCATTGGGTTAAACGGAGATAGCAATATTTGGTTTATCGATGGAAATAAGTACAATAAATATTATAATACCTCAGAATTTGATTCGGATTAAAATAAAAAATTGGTGACCCACTCATTCGGTACAAAACAACTTCAATTCAATGTTCAATACCGTTCTACATTCGTTCTATATATAAAACTTTATACGCTCTATATAGCACTCGGTAAGCCTTACCTACGCAAATTCTATTTACGTTTTACTAAATAAACTTAACACTCAACGGTAGGCGATAACACTTATATATTTACATGATATTTCTGCTGAAATGTAACAAGGAATTTAACGTATTCTACATTTATTTAAGAACTAACTTTAACTATTGTATGTTTGTCCACGTCTTGAAGTAGACGTTTGTAAATAAACTGCTAAATTAAAAGAGACTTATCTCATACATAGGTTACTTGGGGCACCTATTTTGTTTCATGAATATCTGTAATGCCTAAAGGAAACACTAAAGAAATAAAATGATGACCTTAAATAAATTACAATGTCCATAATATAATTGCAATTTAAAATAATATCAATTTACCTAAGCATCGCGTGCATTTGCAAGCAACGCCAAAGTCAGGAGCTAGTATGACGATAAAATAAAAAACCAGCCATTGATACAAACTAATGGAACTCCGACACGCATTATGTTCGCTTTAATTTACAACTAGAACTTTTTCCAACGAAAACTTTACTTAAAACATTATCTTTTTAAGCTAAAAAGCGTCAAAGTTGGGCTATTTGACAGTTAAAAGTTATCTACTAAATGTACTTGTACATTCTTGTTTTTATTTACATACCTTATCTATTTTGTTACCTATGTATTTAAGGTTACATAACCGACTGTCATTGACTACACAGCCGTAGTGACTACATAGTTTGGTTAAGTGGAAACTAAGTTGACTATGTGTTTTTATTAATGCCGTACTACTTACTTGTTGTATTAATTAAGCTTTAACACTTAAGTTTCAATAGGTATTCTATAATATTTTTAAATTAATGAGCAATTAAGTAAGTGCCTACCTACATACGTAACTGCCTACTAAAATAAATAAAGCTGTAAAATGGCCATATTTACTTGTGAATTTTGTTTACAAAAGCCTGTAAATAAGAATACGGAAA
Source organism: Helicoverpa armigera (assembly GCF_030705265.1). NCBI lineage: Eukaryota > Metazoa > Arthropoda > Insecta > Lepidoptera > Noctuidae > Helicoverpa > Helicoverpa armigera. The sequence continues at coordinate 4,734,541 of NC_087133.1, read as the reverse complement.
CACGGTTAAAAGTGAGGTAAATAATGCAAAAGTGGACGCAAAACACGATAAGTATAAAAAATGAACAAAAACATAACGAAGGAAGGAGACAAAGTTCCATAACTAAGCTACATAAAAACAATATCTACCTACCGACTTATCTACCCACCAAATTAACCTTCTCACACAAGTTTCGCTTTCCGAGGCATTCCGAAACAAACAAACATCGCGCCGACGTCCCCTTCTCCCGACGAGGGGCGAAGTGGGGTAAAACACCCTTACCCAAGGGTACTCAGTATTTCTTGATTACCACAGGTCTTACGCTGCACCGAGCTAAAGATCTGCATGCGAATTCTCAAATTTACTAAATCTCGTTTCGATATTCGAAAATGATATCGATTCTAGGAACGAGTGCTCCAAACGAGACGACATTTTGATGGTACCGGAGACGTTCGCCGTTCGATTTACGTTATCGCTTTCGAAATGCATTTTGTAAAGGACGTGATCTGTTTGTATTTAGTTGGATTAATTTATTTCGTTCTTTGTTCTTGGGAATTAAGTAAATTGATGGAAACATTGGTGCGGGAAATGGGATGCAAATGTATGGTGAGCCGGGAGCGGGGCGCCCCATACATTCAAATCATATCATTTGTGGCGCCGCTGCCGCCGACAAAATACGAAATGTCGTGATATATCGCGATGGGAAAAAAGATTGGATGGGTATTTATAATCAGAATTGGTAATCCAGACAAAGCGATGCCGCCATGATTCGATACTTACGAAGGCTTGAATAAATATATAAAATCTGAATACTTACTTTATAAGCTCTGTTTTTAGCTCAAATAGATAATAGGTACTGTATAATGATGAAAAAATAATCTAAAGTAAAGAAGAATTTCAAGAATATATTTTTATGATTATTTTAAGTTTCTCTATAAACTGTAATTGACCCAACTCAACATCAAGTAAGCAGAACTTACTTGTATTTCGTTAAATATTTTAATAAGAAGTTCCAATTAGCGAGGTGAAGCAGGTATGCAAATAATTCGCTATCTGTACTTCAATTATACGGAGTACCTACAGATCTTGAAGAAATTCGTATTCTTCTTCGTAACTATAAAGTACTTATTAATACAATAATATTCGTCTCACGGCGGGATATCGACCAATCAACATGTAAATGGACAATGTTTTAATTAAAATTTGCATAAATATTTAACTAATTTGAGAATGTTTTAATCACAAGAGTATAATCAACTGTGATGAAGCATAAATTACGTAATTGATTACCTTAATACGGCGATCCGCCCTTTCTTTACCTACCAACCTTTAGACCGGAAAATCCAACGTAGATACCTAGCTACAAAATTATTCAAATATGCCTACACAAAGTTGCTATATTACCTGACTAGTTTGTATTAAGTTTCAACGCAAAATCATGTCTAATAATTATATTGAAAACATGAAAAAATAAAAGTTTAACCACACATTCATACAGGAAGACCATCCTATTTTTAAACGGTTTTATATATTAATTCATTCATGAATTATTAACTAACAACTCGCTTTCAATTAAAAATAAATATTAAATGACTGATACCATCAAAGCTTTTCAAAATGCAATTCACGGAAATACAAAACATAATACGAAGTTACTTACCTACTCAGATACATAACGCATACACTTAATTTAAATAATCCAATATCATGTGAAAAAAATCCTGATCTTGTCTTGACTTCAACTTACGTGGGAACCATCAATTTCTTACTTTATGTACTTAAGTAACAGAAGATATACTTAATATTTTTGCGTAAATTCCGATTTCTTGACACCCGCTGCGTAGGTGGATAACCTTCCATAAATAATTTCAGCTGTATATGTAGCCGAATTATTTATACTTTATGATTGGTATATAAATGTCTTGCATATAAAGTGTATTTATTGGTTTTGGATGACGTGGATTGTGGTAAGTGAAAATAAACACAACATCTTATTCCTACCTATGGATAACATATTTTTTTATATAAATGGTTTATGTAAATCTTACTATTGTTTTAATAATTGTATATCGCACCGTACAATATTTGAACAATAATAATGTTCCGTTAAGATTAGTCCATAAAGTAATGTAAAGATAATTGAGTACATAATATGCATAGAAGATTAATAGAGCCTCCATAGTTCAACCGCCATCGCCATTGAGAAACGAATGTAATTTTTAAACGGTAATGGGAGAGAAAACCTGCACTCACATTTTGTACACCTACATATATTTATTAGTAGATCCAAAGTCTCATAAGTCAAAAATAGTGATTAATATATTCAAATTAATCGTATCAGGCCTCATTTGAGTATTTAAATTAGAATTTCAAAAGGGATTATAGAAAAGATCGGTGGGAATTTGAAAAGAAAATCGTATAGGTCAAGACAGACAGTAAAATATTAGCTCGGCCTTTGTGGCCTAAAATTACTTAATGTCAATTATTTCTTTGAGTTCACAGTTATTTAGTAGAAAAATAGTTCGTTTTATCAATCATTTGAAATATTTTTTTCTGAAAAGTCACTAAAGTAAGTAAAAAAAAATAAAAAATAAAGTACGTAAATACTTTCGTGGTATAAGCAGTTTTGTAGCCAGTTGTACAAAATGGTTGTGTACAAAATATTCACAAGAATTGCACTCAAACAAATGAACACAGAATGTTACATGGAACAAGGAAATTCAGCAAATTGTTCCACCTAAAAAGTTTAACTTGTCTGGAATTTAAACAGCAGTCTTTATAAAGTATGAGGATATTATGGTACCCCTTGGTACGGACATAAGGCTACATCCACACAGAATGTGGAGGGTATTAAGTGCGTCCAGACGGTATGGTTGGCTGCGTCAGCAACGGAACCCTTACGTATTTCAACCCTTAGATGGTAGAACCGCTAAACAAGTCTGAGTGGCTTTCAGTTTTCTATGCGTGGAATAAGCTATAAGCGACATGCGATTCAAAAAAAAGCATTCCTTATTCAAACCTTCATTGGACCATATGTTTACGTTTTGATATGCTATCGTACCTGTCTTCTTAGCATCGTTATCATAATGATAGCTGGTACCTAAATATAGTGTGTACTTTATTTGACCCCGACGAAAAATATACAACACAACGGGTTTCGAAACGATAAGATGTTGACAAGAACATGTACCATACTGACAAAATATCGAAAACAGCTCTGATAATTGCGGTTGACATACATATTGCTATTGTTATTCTTCAATACAGCATTGAAATTATATTTTGGTATGTACATTACAATTTAAAAAAATGAATTAGGTACCTATTTTTTATTTTCTTTCAGCTACAGCTTATGTTTTAAGGCCCAACCGTCTACTATTTCGTATGAAACAACTTTATTCTGCAACAGGGAAGGGGCCTGCGCTAGGTACCTAACTAAAGTACGGAAAACGTTGAACTTTAGAGGAAATTGTCGAAACTACGCGCTTAGCATTTGAGGGACCAACACTTTAGCAAGATAACCTTTTGTTGGAATGTCTGTTACTCGTTCCGACAGTTGTTAAGTGTCTTGCAACTGTTTTTTTTTTCTTCTAAGTTGCTTTAGTTTGTGTAGGTACCTAAGTAATGCGGACTTTTTTGTCCGAACTTTTTAAATGGTTAAAGAAATGTAACAATATTTTAAATGCTTCTGGCTATTTGTAATACTTGATATAGAAAGTAAAAGGTTTGTTTGCCTTTCTTTAGAGCTTGTTTATTATCAAAACAACAGAATGAATGTTTTGTTTAAGACCTATAACTTCAATTACAACCAGATGTACCAAACAGAACGGGTTAATTAACAAACAGCTACCGAACTCATTAGCCGGGGTCCCCAAACGTCAATTACTCGGTGTATTAACAAAATAATTAGTCAACAATTATTTCAGCATCGTAACGTTTTGATAACGCTCACAGACCCGTTCCGGGCATCTGTTGCCTGCCCACAGTAGGATACTTGATCTTGGCACCTAAACAAACTTATCAGCTACACCGAAAAAACACAACAGCGTATCCTATCTCGAACTACTAGAGCACAAAATCCCTTGGACGTTATTTTCTGGAGTGCAAATTTTAGGGCAGCGTGGTAGAATGTTGTTCTGTTCTTAAAATTAATTTGGGCCTCTTGAGACTCCAGTCGGCTGTCGGACGAGATTAAATCAATCTCCAGCTAATGAATTTTGGTATGTAGATATCTAAAACTGACTGGGAAAGCATCGGCGTCGAAAGCTTTCCAAATTAAAAGATTAAATTCATATTTCAGGAGTTAAAAGTGACTATAAGCAACTGATTTGTTACTTGTGAATGAATTAGTAGAATCTAAAATGTATCACTAATGTATTTTATTAGGTACGGCAAAAGTAAAGAAAGATAGAAGGTAAAGCAACAAAATACCTACTTTAACTTATGAAAATAAATTAATAAATAAACAACAGCACCTAGCTACTTAGGTATTTAAATTAAACCTTCATTTTGCATATTCTGTAAAAGCTAATGTAGGTAAGATCATTCACATCGTTGAATATTCAAAGAAATGCAAAAAGCGTCTCATATTTCACGCTTACTTTATTCCATTCTCGATTCTCGATATATTATTACTCGATTCTTACAATGTAACTTGGCAAGACACATCGGCATGTGTTCAGAAAATCGATTCGCCAATGTTTTCCCGACTTATCCGGCCTTTTGTCATCATTATAAGTTGGGTCTCTGATCCCCAAATACAGGGAAGGAAAATACTCTTATAAACATTTCTGTTGTTTTATTTTTTCCTGTAAAAGATTGTCTGCTTACAGGACTACTTTTGACTTGTTTATTACAAGTCATTGTAAAGTGTAATGTCGGTATGTCACCATTCATCATTTTAACGCGTCTTATAAAACATTTGTTTGAAATGTATCTTAATCAACTTTAATACACAAACATAAATCATATCGTGTGACAAAAATAGGTACATTATGTACGTTCACACGTTCATAAAGTTTAATTAAAATCGTTTGTAATATATACCACCTTATTTACCCGAGAAAAATAAGACGATGTCGTAGCTTTCGTGTGTTTACGACACGTATGTCGATGCGTTAATTCGATACGTAATATAAAAACTGTGAATTTATTCGCGATCCACGGACTAAACCTTACATAAAGTAAACGTTTGTATGTCCATGCGTCAGGCAGGTGGCCCTGAAGCAAGCTTGTAAGATGCGTATCAGATCATTTTCGTTTCACGCTGAGAGGCATTTAACGGAATTTCGATTTCGCAATGCATTTAAATGCAAGATAATCTCATGCGATTTGATTTCTTACCTAATAAGTTGAATTTATTTACCAAAGATATTATAAAGTTATTAGAATACGAGGACTAAGTTTTGGAAGGACCGATTTGTAATGCTCTTAAATTCCACTTTTAATTTCCAATCCCCTATTTTAAGAAATTAAACTAAATTGAAACATGATATGATGCGGGGCCGTGAAATCACAGCTTAAATTCGAAATCTTACAAAAAAAAACGTTCAAAAACTCATCGGCCATTTTTAAATCATGTTCCATCGGTATTCGATTTTTAAATATGGTGCGGAGTGCACCGAACCCCAATTCGATAGTCTGATACGATCGTCCAGATTAGTGAGACCTTGTGAGCTGCCCCTTTTGCCTTATCGAGGTCTGCGGGTCAAAGGATGGCGCGAGGGGTGGGAGGTCTTGCGTCGGTGGTCGTCTGGCGGCCCACAGCCCTTCGGAGTGGGGACGGAACGGTACTGGCATCACGCGAGGGCTTGTCGATGTCAACATCTATCATACATTTTATGACCGAGAGGCTTGGAAGCGGACCGCTTACATGCGAGTCTATCCACTATCGCCATGTTTTAGTATTACAATTGTAAGGTCTTAAACTACTGAATTTAGTATTGTTAAATATAGTAACCTAGATAATTATTATACCAGTGCATGTAAAGGTTAGTTTGAAATACAGTTTTTTGTACCTTGACATAAAATTATAATCATCGCTTATATAATCGTAGCATATTACCAACAATTCATTCTTTGATATTATTTCATTACATTATTTGATATTTAAAATATTGTGGATATAAAAGACTTGGTTTCTGAATAACTCTACGATGAGCCATCTCTTACGTAATCATATGATCTAAGCCGAAGTTTAACAACTTTATGTTTCTTTGAGTGTCACACATATGACATACTTACTTAGGTATTTTTCTTATAATATTCTGCTATCAATCATTTTTCCAATTCTATTTTGACAAACTATAACAACTTTAACAGGGCAGATGTCTTGATCCCGGTTTGTGAAATTAGATTGTTTATAAAGTTCGTCTCATATCTGGATTAGTCACGTTCGTGGACTTAACTGCGTCATCAAAACTTTAATACTTAACGTCGAAACTGTTCCGGGAAACTGGGAATACGTAATCTTGACTACATATCCAATTCGCATATTATCACAAATCCTACCTAAGATCAGCGGTTGGATTGCGAATATTCGAACGCTGTCGTGCATGTCAAACCCGCAAATACTGTCATATTTTACAAGGATTTTATCCAGAAAAAAATGACTCAACTTTCACGAAGCTACAACCAGAAGAGAGCTTAAATCCAAAGGCAAAAAGACTCAGAATCGAATGGACTTTACCAGCCGTTGTATCAGTTTGCGACTTAGGGTCAATTCACACTGAAAGAGCAGCGGCCGGCAGCGGCCGGCAGCGGCCGTAATTGCAAGGGATTGAGCGCGAGCGCGGCGCCGCACCGCGCCGCGCTCTTACATTTTCCGTGCTCTTACGGCCGCTGCCGGCCGCTGCTCTTTCAGTGTGAATTGACCCTTATACCCCAGATCAGCGAATTTGGTAGGTAAAACTTTGAATCCCCGTCCAATTTTGTGCGAGTCCATTTGCATCTCTTCTTGCATTAACTAACGGATCCGACTCGAAGTTCCCTCTTCGCGAAACTTCTTTTCTGCTTCAACTGTTTTGATAATGTTGCCATTTCACGGAACGAGGATTAAACAAATTTCATAATATAAACTTCTTTTATAATAAAACTCTTTGAAAGAAACCTGTAATTTTACGTTCGCGAAAACAAAAAGGCGCAAGTTAATAAAAAAATGTGTAATATTTTTAGTGTCTTTTTTACTTCAACTTAGAAACAATTCGTGTAAAATGTAAATAGGTATTTCCAAATATAGGAAATCTTGAAAGCTCGCCTATCTGTTCGATATAAAGGTACCTTCCATTTCGATTTTACGACTCCTCATTATTTAACCATAAAATGAAATTAACTCGGATCGATCGATTTAGTGGTATTTTGAATACGGTATGATTAGGTATATCTTTGTGTTTATAGCGTGGTGTAATAAACATGGCTATCATTAAAACGTTCCCAACACGCCTAGTATTTACCAGCGAGTACGTAACTGCGTCAATTGCCTTATCGGCACCCCCACAGTCCTATTTCGTGACCAATTGCCGCCGTCTTGGTGTAATCAAGGCTTTATTGCACCAAAAAGAAAAGCCAACGAGATAATAACAGTAGAACATGTGTAATAACTGAAAATGTTTGTCGCTACGTGTCACGCCTAGATATGTAATGTTTGACACAACGGTTAGCACGTTCCACAAATATTGTACTACAGACAGGGCAAATACAAGGCAAATGTGTGTGCCTTCGTATGGCACAAACATTGGGGCATAATGCCACGGTAAATTGTGCACGTCGATATAAAATTACGGGTCGTTACGGCGATTGTCTCCGGCGGCGCTAGCGGGGCACGTTCGCAACTTATCGCTTGTTCAGTTTTTCGCACAATCGTTTTCTGTTATTTTCATATATTTTTCTATGGATTTCGTGTAGCACTGAGCTCCTATTCCAAACTTTATACACCTTCATAACACGAGAAAACTTACATATCTCTATTCGACTATGAGAATATTTTCAGCACTTTCAGCTGCTTTGTTCAGGCATTTGTTAGTAAGTAGCTATTTATTTTGAGAGGAATGACCTATTTGCAGAACAATGTTCAGTTTGTTACAGACAATCACGGTTAAATAGAGCACATCTGCAAATCACAACGCACAATTGCAATTGCGAATACAATTGCTGCTTTGGTTATAAGTATGTCATTGTTTCTTTGAAGCTCAACAAGAAGGCAGTTCATGATGACACGATTGAACATTGCGTGATCTTACCAACTGCTATTTACTGCCTTCCTGTAAACTATTTGATGGCCGGCATTTGTTGGCTTTTGAAAGCTCGCACCGAAGAAAATGATAAATTAGTAATGAAAGGCCTTACCACGTATTGTACCACTCTCACTAACCACAGCAATAAATCAATGATCGTATAAAAGAAAGCAATTAAAATAACTCTTGTAGACAAAGACGCACATTATCACAATGAGGAACGACCACCTTCACTATATCACCTGTAATTTTAAACTGATGTGTACCTCAGCAGTGTGCATTGTTGCAACGCGGAAGGGTTTGCATTTTTTGTTTATGCTCTAAATTTTTATGGAACCCACTAAAACACCAACAAAAACGAACAATGTGCACGTACTTTCAGTTTCTTTATAAAAATAGAACAATGGCCACCGAAGGACGGGTAAGGTGTTTTTTGATAGTAGAAACAAAGGTTTGTTATGCAACTTTTGTTTAGATGAATGTCAAATTTTTTCGTTGTTGCATGTGATAGAATATTGCCAGTCATTCTCAGAACATTACTGGTGATGCAGAGCAAAAAGTGTAACAACGTGAAGTTTTTTGATAAACAGAAAAAGTTTTAAAATAACCAAATGTGTCCCTGAAACGTTATCGCAGATAAGTAAAGCAGACAGTCGTAAATATAAGTGAATTTCAATACGCAGTCACGGATACGAAGCGTGACGAACCATCGGATTTAGAGGTAAATATTACAATATATAAGAACAAAGCGATTCTCAGTAAAGAACAAATGGATGATATATCCGATTATTTACTAACCAATATTCGATATTTTTCGTTGCAAAGAATGAGAGTCGAAATAAATAAGGATTTGCTGAATGTTAACACGAAAATTATGTTGAGGAAGACATTTTTTGGAATCTAGCGAGATTCGATGCTATTTGTTCGTGTTGTCGTATATTTGTTTGTAGCTGAGTTCCAAGGCTGGTGATCGGAACTGGGTACAATCGGCTGTCGCATAAATTACACATTCCACTGGCATACGCGCTTGCCGTCGAATTCTAGATGCTTTCTCATGATAGTTGGCGGGACGGGACTCTGATCTCGAATCCCATTTACGTTTATTAGACGTGATATAAATAATAGGTAATATGTTACAATAATAAGTACCTATCTCTTCATGTATAATGTAAATGAACTCATTCTTAAACAGTTTCCAAGTAATATTTTACAAAGATTAGCTGACTTACGAGTATTATAGAATTTATTTCATTTAATGATAATATTTTGTACCTAATTAGTTTGGCACGTTTTAAGTGGCGTTATATATTATCCATTTAAATGTTTCATAAATTATTTTATTGATAAATTATAAACCAATAAGTTCGTTATTTTATTGCGGGCATAAGAGTAAATGGTAATAAATTCAATAAGTCGAGACATTTAATCGTGACCTGAAATTGCGTTGATAGTGAGTATTTATCGGTTCACTAGTGAGTACTTTATCAGTAGTAGGTATATATTTACACAGTAGAGTAAACAAACTAATGAACATAGTTGCATGTAAACAAAGTTGTGACCCAATTAATTAAGTATTTTAATGCGTAACGTATGCCATTCTAATTTCCTAATCAATATAAATCCGATACACGCGAGTTTTCTCTACTTACTATTCACGATTTTACTGTGCAGGTACAAGTAATTAGGAGTTTGCGTGTAATTCGAGCTAAATCACAATTGAAAGTTTAAATAATTTATGCTTTGAAAATAAATGCGATCCTTACCCTAATTCTGTAAGTTCTAGAAGTTTTAAATTTAGATATATAAACTGAAAAAATATATTTGTACACAACTGTTCACATATGTTTCAAAAGACAAATTGACTTATAATGCATAAAATATAGGTTTAGGGTGGTTAGAGGGTGCCTACGCAATTGCGAAGTCACAAATAGGAAAGGGGTGACTGGGGATATAACACTATTTGCAAATAGGGATATTAGGTCCCATGTGTTGGTAACCGACTCCATTACCATTTATCAAGTGTAATCTGTATTTGCTAATTTATTTAATACCTACTCTTACCTATCTAAGTATTATTTACTACATTTGATGATGATGACTTTTTGCAATTGACTACGATTGCACCCACCCGTGGTGACTTATATAGTCACACATCCAAGGATCGGCCATGCCTATTGCTTAAGCTTCTTATGGGTCAACCCATGCGGCTATTAGTCAAAAGAAAATACATGTGCGTATGTAATACATAGAAAGAAACCTCTTACCATTAGTTAATTAACTCAACCCAGCCAAAGCTGCGGACTGAGTAACTAAACCTTTAGGTATATTGATCCGGCAACAAATTAGGATTGCCTTCATGTCCGTGAGAGCTCAGCCTTTTCCTTATTTCGGTGAGAACTGGCTTTAATTTGTCGTTTATAAGTAAGTCGATGCACGGGTCGGTACCTGCTTAATTTGTGATACCCAATCGCAGCTGGCTACCTACATAAATATGATTTTAGTGTCGCCAGGCTAATTACAATTTGGCATGATTGCGATTTGTGGTAGGACCCTGAATGTTTGTTTTGGTCACAAAGTAAATTGATATTGGATTTTTAGGCGTTTATGATAAAGATGAAGTTTATTTAGGTATATAGGTAGGTGCCTAAGCCACAGAAGGGTCCTTAAGTGAAGCGGAGGATATAAATTGATAATTTATTTTGGTTTTTCGGATACCTATAAAATAATATAATGACAGGTGCATCAATAATTTCTGTCTAATAAATATATCGAATAGGATTCAACAAAAAAAGAAAACAATTTAAATTCGTTCGTGAATCGATTTGGAAACTTATAACAAAGAATTCGTTTCAGTGTCAAAACTATGACAAACGACTTGGCAGGTTTGGAAATGCAATATGGCGGCTCCACCTACATCTTGATATTTATTGAAGATCTTCCATTTCAATATTATTATTCGCTTACATGTTTACACGTTTTGATACAAACTTTTCAAAAACAATTTTGCATTATTGTTTGCACAAAATAAATTTTAAAACAGACTATATGGCATTTAGGTAGTTAGAAAGAAGACGGAGAAGTATTGAGCGTTAATCAAGGCTCAAGTTATCAAGTTAAGGCATTTAACCGAATAATAAAAGCTTGAAGTAATAAAATAATTGGAATGGAATAAAACCTCCCATGCAAATACTTTCTAGTTTCCAAGTATCTATCATTATCGCTATTTTATCCCAGTATTACGGCATCATCTTTTAATAGTTCAGGATCGAGTTTCAAATAGGATCGTACGATACGGCAATCTTTAAACAAATCACACATTTTATAATTAAAACTGGGATTTAAATAATTTTCAGAAGAGCTCAGTAGCTAATTTTATTTACTACGTTATATTAAACGGATATATGGCCATTTATTTATATTCGTGGTCAGTTTTAATGTTACAGTTGGCTAATTGCCGTACTGACATGAAATAAATTGCGTCAAAAAGATTTGGTTAAATTATTTGCTTGTTTGTAACCACATCACAAATTCAAGTGAACTAATTTTGATGTGTGTTACGTTGGAAGCATTTCAAATCAAGTTTGTTCAGTGTATATAGTATCTTATGTAAGTCCGTTTATGTATTCGTCGAGCGATGTTTTTGGACGTTAAACATTCTGAACGCATTTCGTATAACTTGATACGAAGGTGAGTAGGTTAAGTTCAATGGTAACGAGTTCAAATTTCGATTTAAGTGCCATAAAAGTTACGTTATAATTCGTCTTTAATTTTATATCATAGTAAAAGCTCGATATATTAGGTAGGTACCTATGTATTTTAATATGTACTTACTTAGACATAGATAAATAGTAAGTCTAGAAAACTGACTTAGTAAATAAAGGTTGCTTAACGTTCTTAAAATAAGTCCTACAATCGTGGCCTGCCAATTCTGCTACAAGTTCTCTGTCTTGCTAGCGTGTAATCCATAGCTTACTTCTAAAATATTTCAATACCGAGATGTACAAAACAAAACAAGTGAAAGACCATAAACAAAACACTGTGCAACTGAGTGAAAAACTATTCAAATATACAAGAAATATCGAAGTAGGTAAGTTCCAAGTAGGTTCGATCGAACCGCTCGGTCTTGCCAAATTGGATAACTGCCAGTACGAGAATCATGACGAAAGGGAAGAGAAACCATTCCTTCACTTCCGACACGTAATAAAAAATATAGTATTTTCGGAATCACAAATTGGTTTGAAAGTAATTTTGTTGTAGATATTAATGGGTAATAATCAAAAATGAATTTGTTATTTAAGTACTTGAATCGCTTCAAATCGTGTCCATCTCACCATTTATATTTGGTAGAATATGATTTATGCTTACGTATAGAAAATACAAATTTGACTGAAAGAGTAATATGTACAATTGAAGTACCTAGGTACCTTTCAGGCACATACAAACATAGGTACAATTAGTGAAGTACATTTGTAGTTTCCTAATTATAATTGGCTGAGTAAAATATAACTGATCCTATTTATAAATATATTTACGCAAGCTGTAAAATGTAGGTCAATAGCATTTGTTTCATACAAACATTAACAACTACAAAGTACAGATACAAAGCATCCAACATTAAAAATATTCATCAAACGATAGAAGAAATTCCTTTCTATTTGAGATTGTAAGATGCTCATAATCTGCACATAACAAAATCGTAGAACAATGAAGTGGTTATGAGTTTAACGTTCACATACATACAATACATAAGATGTAGGTACATAATAAAGTTATTACGTGTATGAAATAAGGTCTATTAGCTAAGACTAGCGATTATCTTCGGGATAGAATGTTGCTCACAAATACTGAACGGTTGGTATCGGTTTAACTACTGTGACTGTGAACTTGTAAGCTATGAATTAGGTACTATTTTATGTTCCCTGAGTTAAATGGTTCTAAGTGTTAATAAAAAGGTTGATTCATTTCTTTACATGCTACATGAAAGATGTCTTAGTAAAATATTAAAAAATTAAGAATCATACTTTTTTAAATGTTGGAACGGATGACAGGCACTTTGAAAACTCTTAATTTTCCACTGAAAGCTTTTTGAGCTTTCCTGATAGCAATTATATTTTTAATTAATTTGACAGATGTTCAATACTTCAACATATCCCAACAGTACTTCAATAATATCCCAAGTCTATAGTTTACTTAGTTACCTAACCCCATAACTAATTGGCCCATCGCCAACCAAAAGTCGTTCTTCTAAGTTTTAATATAGAAACAACTGGTATTAACAAGGTGGCTTGTTACTCAAGCCTCTTTGTTTTCAGTTTCTAACAAGCCCGGCTTTCAGATTGGATCTTGTTAGCGTTATAGAGTTATTATTTATGGGTACATGTTATTTAACTGACTATGTTCTTTGTGTAGTTAAGACGTTTAGATACGGGTTAAGTAGGGTTGGGAAGTTAACGAAGCTTGGTGTTGTTAAAAGTGTGGGATTATGACTTTTGAAGTCCGTGTCGATAGCTTGTCATGGTTTAGTTTGGTGTTATATTAGGTAGAAATATGAATGGCCTAGAACATACATTTTAGGTCAAAAGTATTAAGAGTGGGTCCGTTATTTATGATTATAAAACCTACATAAATAATAATCGCTTATTTCAGATTTGAATAAGTCAAACCATTTTAGAATAAACTGAGCAATATTCTACTACCTACTGCCGAAGGATTTTTGGCTTAAAAATAATAAATAACGGATTGTTAGACAAAGTTAATTGCATAAAAATACCTTCCAGGATAATGTCGAGATTAAGTTTTATTTATTTGTCTGTATGTGTCATATTAACAAAGTAAATGTATGCCAACAGAACAAAATAAGTAAGTATATAAAAATACTGCATAAGTTTCTCTTTGCCTGTCTGCCAAATTACAGACACAAATGAAGTCCAATTTGGCTCGTATTTTATGTAAAAAGTTCCTTAAATTATTCTTCAAAAGATAATCATGTAGCAAGCTTTCAAGCATCATATTTTGTTGCTGTTATCATATTTTGTTTGAAGTCAAAGTAATATTTTGCTATATTGTAATTTATCCCCAAAAGAAAAATATTTCCAAAAATAAATTGTGTTTTCTGTTCGTATGAAGTGGAATATTTTATACGAACAAGACAAACAATAACTGAACATCCATCGATAAATAATGTCTCTATTTTTTTTTTATAAGTGTATGTTACAGTTATCTTTATCCACCCTGTGATTGCTAATTATGTCTTAGTTTTAACTTACTGCACAAACCAAAGAAAATACAATATTTATCCCAAAAATATCCCACAGCATCAAAGAACGAGTACCACAACATATGAGAACAAATGTCTTATTCGTCGGTATCCCTAGTATCGTAACAATAATTGGAAAAAGCTTTCACCCCTCTTCATCCACCGCGAGGTGGTGTGTAGCATGCGAATGTCGCGATCCAATGCTGATCCCACTTGCATTTCCTGCACTGTTTTTAAAGTACAAACTGCAAAACTAACTAGACTATAAATAAAATATATTTTAATAAAAATAAAGGAATTTATTTTGCAGTAGGTTGAATAAAGTATAGTGATCAATTAGGAAGGCTAAAGGACAATAGACTAAATTACAATAGACTAAATTAAGTTTGGTGATCGATTAGGGCTGTTCGCTCACTTTACTCAAATAAAAATCATGTTGTAGCATGCAAATACTACAAGTAATATTAAGTGCTGACTTACAAAAAAGCTAGATTAAATTGGTGGCTGTCCAACTTAAAATATGCTTCTGCTAAATAGGTAGAAATTCACCGTCACCATGCCAGTCACGCCAGCTAGATTATTGAGCTAGTCACATCCTACTTCTAGTACTAACAGTCGCTGTTATTAACAGCATACCACAATGTGCCAGCAATCGTGCTTATAATTCATAATAATAATTACAAGGAAGCTCATATAAGTAGGGATGTGCAAATAAAAATTGCAAATCACGTTCCAATCGTGATCGCAGCTTAAAATGCGTCGACTTGGGAGGTATAATAATCAAGATACAATATGTGCTTGCAACATCTGAGGCCGGGTATCTGCCTACAGAAAACACGTTCACCCTTTTTCATGTACCGGATTTACATAATAGTAGGTATCACAACGTCTTGTCGAACTTAAAAATAAAATTAAATACAAGTTTCTCTCACTTGAAAAAGTGTCTGACAAGAAAACAAGAAAGCTGTGAGAGTAAATATATGTATATAACTATGTAGCATAGGTGTCTTCTATGTCCAATCATGAGATTTTAAAATAACATGACACGCACCCCTATGTGGATAGTTTAATCCAGCGATTAAACTGTGAACGGCTTTGTGGGCGTGGGCCTCAATCAGATGTTAGCTTTATATACCAAAAAATCTAACATTTAAGAGTACACTGTAGATTAAATAGTTGGCCAACAGTTGATCATTAAAGCATACTATTTAAATAATTTAAAGAATGTCTTGTTTCTAGACAAAGTTTTCAGTCAGTCCGATACCGGCTCTATACTTACCTGATCTACTCATAAGTAGTGGGTACGACCATTCATCTTCCTACTGATTTATGAGCTCAAACAAACTATCGGCCGACAAAATGTTTGTAGTGTGTTTGTGCGTCTTATATACCAAATCTGACGTTTAAGTAAAACCATCAATTCCTGGCAAGCAAACCAACTAAATGTCAAAGTTACTGCCGCAGCTATAAACATTTTAAATTGAGTTTTTTTATCAAGATAGGCGTACTCTGTCGGTAAAAGTAAACGTAGTTTTATTCCAATTATTCGATGAGTGGATAGAGGCATTTTCTTAATGAGTAGATGCGAATGATGCGGCCTTTTTATCTTTACTATCTACATAGCTTTAGAACTTCTAATAACTACTTAAGTTGTATAAGTTTATGTCGAAAGTTAGACGCTTCATTGCTCATATCTTCCGCTCTAACATTAAAATATTTATTCCTCAATACTTAAAAAAAAACAATTTCTTGTATAGATGAATAGTCTGTCAATATAATGATAAGTAGTAAAAATAATATTATATAACTTATAATTTATATTTATTTAAATGTAAGCTGTTTAATCAGCTGAAGACTTTAAATTGTCTTTTTATAATTAATACAAATTAATCTGCAGTTTACATTCTCTAATAGTATTATTTATGTTGGCCAGTTCAGGTTATTTATAAAACGATTAGCTACCATTCAGAAGTAGCGATGCCATAAAGTTGATTTCAAAATAATCCGTTCTTTTTTTTTGCTATCGCTTCCAAAGCCACTCACGGCGCGCAATCTCGACGCCCCATCTTCCGAGATAACATTATACCTACTCAGCTTCAACATAACATACAACAAACTAAAAAATGCCTAATGAACGTCGAATTTTATTCACCATTCCTGTTTCAAAAATTCGAAAATACTCGCAAGTATGGCGGTGTCACGCTGCCCCATAATGTTCAACAGTTTATTCGATCATTTACAGGTTTTTGGCGTTACATGTAATGCACAAATGGTGTTAATATTACATTTTATGCGTTTAGAGAGTCGGTTGTTGATTAAAAATTTGTCGTGGAACTTTTTTTTTCTTTCAATGTTATTTTGGAGCCGTGAGAAGGCCTGAGGCTTTGGCCAGTAAATGAACTTTGGTTAAGCGCCTTAACTCCGCTCTTATTTGTTTTTTCTCATTTTATTACTTTGCGATCTTTTAGTATTAACGAAATAACTTTTAATAATAAGATTGCGTTACTGGCTGGTATTTGGGGAGAAAATAATAACGAGATTTATTAAAGTTTATAATATGCCCATGGTTTTGCACATAACTCACTTATATTGAAGCCTAAATTCTTAATCAATAAAGAGGACTATGTCAAAAGGATAGGTGAACTTCTACTATCAATAATGCACGGGCCACTTACACAATATTCTATCGGAAGACAGACGAAGATCGAAAAACACCGGTCCCGCTCCGAGGGAGGAATAACCCAATAACAAAAATATTTACCGAACCTCCAAGCGAATAAAAAGATGTCCCTTAATGCGACCCCAGATGCACTCCACCTATTATTCGTTTCCCCAGAAAAGGTTACCTTCGAAGAAATATGAATATAAGTAATGTAATGCAAATTCTTGCTCCGGGCTGCGGGAGTCCTAACACTATTTCCTTTTTCTTCTATTTACCCGAGGGCACCTTTGGGAACAATGTTATTAAAGAAAGATAAGTGAGGCGACAAGGATCGTAATCGTATCGTCGTAATCGTATCGTATCGTATCTTATCGACCTTTCGTATTTCGATCTCGAAATTTGGGTGTAAATAGGTAAATAAAGGCCCCTCACGTAAGGAAACGACGCTCTGAGTTTTGCAAACCTTTTACATCTAACTCGCTAGGTAGGTATGTATAAGTACCTAGTTACTCTATACCGAAGTATAATCAGATCTCTAGCGATTAAGCAATAAAATTGGTAGAGCTCGTTGCGTTTTTCGTTCCGAGCGTGGGCTAATCGAAAAGTGCTGACGTTTAAACGGCATATCTAATTTCCTGCACTAACTCAACTCGGCAATTACTCGCGTGGATCAATCAGACCCGGCTAGTTCAATTAAAAATTTAAAACAGTCTCGTGCAATCTATACATATAATAAAATGATAGGAAAGTCATAACTGTACATTGAATATTTTTTTTAAAGAGTACTTGGGGGGTGATCCATAATCGATTCTGAACCCAAATATGTAGTTTTTAGAATTTTTGTCTGTATGTCTGTTTATCTGTTTGTCTGTATGTTTGTCCCGGAAAAACTCAAGTACTGCATGGATTTAAATCAAATTTTGCATGACTATTACCAGGGGGCCGGTTCAACACATAGGCTATATATTATCACGCTATCACCTACGGGGGTTGAGCAATGAATGAAAAAATAAACAAAATTGGAAATTCTATATTGCTCACGCAGACGAAGTCGCGGGCAACAGCTAGTGTTAAATAGAAACTGAAAGTTGGCGCATTCGTATGAGTCACGACATCGTAGTACGCATCAGAGTTATAACCATCACGTCACAGATTACGAGGCGCTCGTAAAATTCGTCCGTCCATTGAGTAAAACAATAAAACGCGATTTGGATCAAACGGTGTCACTAGCCCGACGAAGTTCAAGTGCGCTATTAAGTTGCACAACAGGCAATAAACATTTGAAATAAAAACGTAAATATTCGCGTCGTAAAGTGTGTATCATTTGTAATAATAGCGTTTGCGAGATGGTTATTTTTATCCGGGTATCGGTTGGGTCGTAAATGCCGTAGACTAGGAGCAGACGGGTTTTACGGTGCGGCCCGAGACTGACGGAGTACAGGTGATGAGGTGTCTTTGGTTTATGATCTGCAAGACCGCTGCATCTTTCACAAGACATTGCATTATGGTCGCTCGGCAACTACAGAAAATATACAGTGCGTTTTTGGTATAGCCAATATCTGTTTACAAATTCATTACAAAGTATACAGCTGCATAAAAAGTGGGTAATATAAGCAGTAATTATATGGATGAGTAGGCAAAGAATGTGAGATATCTAACTAGCATGCTACACTTGAACTTCATAGATAAATACTTAAGCACGTAAGTAGGTACCTATATAAGTAAGTGGGTGGTAAACAAAAGAATAAACGTCTCTTTTTTGTCTTTGCAAAATTAAATATGTTAGTGACCGACCGATCAATAACCCTTATTTTACTTTGTTGCAGGTTAATAAAGAGTTTGGATGATACAAAAGTGGATCCTGCCTTCAATTTGGAACAAAAGGAAAAAAATGAGGTAAGTTACCTGAATTCGATATTTTTACACTCAAATTCATAAGCAGGTTAATATAAATTTGTGAAGGAAGGATACCTAAGTATTGGACTTAATTCGTTGACAAACTAAGTATATTTTTTCTATATTACGAAACATATTTTTCATTTTCCGTTTAATGTTCCTATTTAATTTTCCTTCCCATTATTTTCACTTAAAAAACTTTAAGCGTTCAGAAAAATGCCTACTAGGTACAACCGTCCCACAAAATTGTCAGGTGGCAATTCCACCATAATTCCAAATTTAATTTGATTCAAAGAGAACCCAGTTGTTTGCAGTCAGCATAAAGTTAATAAGATAGGGGTCGGCCGGGGTAGCTTACTATTCCACCATATTGGATAAATAGGACTATGTAAGTCGTCCTCAGAGGCCATCAGAAACTTCTTTTCGATCTTGTAAGCCTGACTAAGGGGTCCAGAAAGTACCTAATTTAAAATATCTTTTGTTTTTTTTTCCATCCGAAATTTTTGTCGATTTTCAAAATATGAATTGCTGACCAAGGCAGGCAGGTGGTAAATAAATGAAACAAAATGTAAATGGTTTAATTCAAAATAAAACAAAAACTTCAGATCTTCATTTGAATAAACACAGTAGGAATGTTGTACTTAATAACTTTTATCAAGCAGCCTTTCCCAAAATTAACCTTGTACAAAAAGGCTCTTCACAACATCGGGACGAAAGTACATAGAAGAATTTCCAACAATATCTGCAAAGGATTATGAAGGTCTATCCCAACATTACGTGCCTAAATTGAAGAGGTAGGCCATTTTACAAACGGAGGCAACTCAGTAAAGAGAATGTGCTTAGTTACGAAAATGTACTGGCCTACCTAATTTGGGTAGGTTATGTTACGCGTTAAGTACCTACCCTTTAGCCGGTTAGTTGTTCGAAACAGGAAAACGCGGTACAGTCGCTTACATAAATGTTTGGAGGAATTAAGTTCGTCTGACCGTTTCATTTAAAGTTTGGCCGTAGGCAAAGTGTTTTTTAGGAGGATAAAAAGGGACGGAAATATAAAAACCGACTCTGAAAGGGACCTACAAAGTGTTTGTTAAGAATTGATTTTTAAGTAGATATTGAGATTGTGACGGTATCTAGGTATTATGATTTAGAATATCTAAGAAAATGAAAATCCACCCCGATTTTTAAAAGTCAAAAAATTTAAGAGAGTTTTATGTAACATCTAGCAAAACCACATAACTTATGAAATGTTTTGGTAATAAATAGTATAATGACCGAGTAACAGTATAATAAAAGCATGACGATTAACGATAAACACGTGTCGGTATCGTAAAACTGTTTCGAATTCAACTGCGCCCGTCTAGAATCTGTCTGTCTAGGCACGGACCGAATGACTATTTTATTGGCGATTCAAC
The DNA here is from genome assembly GCF_030705265.1 of Helicoverpa armigera. Classification (NCBI taxonomy): domain Eukaryota; kingdom Metazoa; phylum Arthropoda; class Insecta; order Lepidoptera; family Noctuidae; genus Helicoverpa; species Helicoverpa armigera. The sequence goes on along the minus strand of NC_087133.1, from coordinate 4,714,105 downwards.
GCTACGTCATCTCATTTTACGGTGGCGCCTACTTATACGAAATCACATAAAACCAAACACGTCATTGAGACTACTATAATGTTCTATTAGGAGCAATTTAAACAGCTCCTTACAATTTTACGATTTCGACGGCGGTTTATGGCGTGGCACGCGCTTGAGTTTGCTCGTAAAAACCTACGGTCACCTGTTGTGTGTTATCCTTCTTACAATGTGTCAATAAAATTTTGTCAATGGACGACGTTTTAATGTGCCAATTATGGGTCAATGTTTCATTCACAAGTTCCAGTTTTACGACGCGGTTTGTGGCGCTTCGCTCCGCTCCCGTAGAAAAGTTCCCATCGCACTATGGTCTTTCAAGCGTGAATTGATAAAGACTCACCAAAATTTTAACTTTTTTTTCTTTTTTTTCGATAAACTTCCTCAATATATTAACTTTTGTCTTTACGCATTTTGGTCTTCTATCAAGGAAGTATTTTTTTCAGAGCGTACCTACATTTATTTTTTATTTACATTACCTATACTCACACCTATTTGCTAGCAACTGTACAATAATACCTAAGTGGGTCCTACATATTAAAGTATTCTACCGGATCATAATTTTGCTCGCAACTGTACAGAAGTAGGTTTACGTACTTACTCTGTTATTTTTAAATTGGCATGTTATCGTTGTGTCTGTATTGATGTTATTTCCCTTTTCACGTGTTTTTGTTTTCTGAAGGTTTTTAAACAACTGTGTGTTAAATTATAAAATATGACGGCATGATACTTTATTAATACGGGATATTCGTATGAGGCATGGATCGTGGCAGAGACTGTAGGTTTGAGCAATACCAATCTGTTCGATTTTCCAGAGGTTGGTATGTTGTTAAAACGGCGTGTTTATTTTAGAACATAATTTACTAGGCACTGCCAAAATAAAATAAATATAGGCTGAATGCTTTCATTTTCCGTAACATGATTTATTCTGTTGCCGTCGGCGTCGGCATATCAATTGGTACAAGCGTTTCGTATACTGTAACAATCACGTAGCTCAGCATTATTTCCTGAAAAAATATTAGAAAGAAATGGAAAATTCAGCAGTTTTCGTATAAATACACGTAGTCCTACGCCATCGCCCATAACTCAAATGACTGCATACGTCAGGAATATAAAGGAGGAACTTTAGCCAAGCCCCTCCTAAAATAGCATGGCCGTTCGTTCGGCGAACACCCGACACGCGCTGATTGGCGGAAACTTAAAAAAACCAGTTTACCCGCTCTTGGCCGGACCAATCAGCGCGCTGAATATTTAAAAGGCAATTGAGAAGACATCTTGGGAGGTATCCTTATCTCTGTCATTACGTATGCGAGTGAACGTGACGGTGTTTCTGTCAATGTAGTAGTGAGTGGTCGAGTTGTTTTACTTTGCGTATAGATGGCGCTATGCGCTACGTAGTTCGTCTCTTGCACGCTAGATGGCGTGGCGTTCTTGTGTAATCTTATGAGAGTCAGCTGTTGGTAATGGGATTGAAATGGAATCCGGACTTTGAAGCGGTTTCCTAGAAATAGATCTGAATTCCATTTCTGATAGCTTTTAGTATAAAATGATAAAAAATGAATGCTGAACATAATTTCATCGGGTATGTTGCTATTGTTTATTTAAATGAAAATATAGGTAGGTACCTATCTACCGCTGTGTACCTACCCCTACCTAATAGGTACTGGATACTCAACCTAAACAAGTAGGTAATAGTTTACCTAATTATGAAGAATACACTTAGGTAGAGTACCTAGTAGCCCTACTTAGGTACCTTCTTACCTATCTGTAAAACCTAATGGCTCATAATATTATTGTTAAAATATTTTTTTCACGTATTTTTTCCTATCATCATTACTTATTGCCTAAGTAAAATTCTTTGAATTCAGTAAAAAAAACTTAATTTATTATTAAATTAGTTTTATTTAATACAAGGAAATCATAATAACCTAACTAAATCACATAAATCTGTCTAAGTGTAAGATTTTGAATTAATTAATTAGCAAATTAACAACATAAAAACAGCAGTTTTAATAAATAAATATTTTTAATACTTATTAATGTCGATTCGATATATAGCTAGATTTTAATTATTATTGATTTTCAAAAGACTGATCTAATAGGTACTTAAAATAAAATATGGGGCAGGTATATTTATATGTTTTTCTTTTTAACTAACATTTAAATTCACACTGTATATTTTCTAGACTTATTTTTAATTCATTAGAATCAGATTACTTATAGCTGTTATTTTTTGTATTGGGTAGGTAAGAACAATAATATTATTTTACTTTTTTTATGTCAATTTATTACTTTCCTATCCATATTGAATATTCTAGAGTTTACTTATAGGTACCTAAGTAAGTAGTACCAATTCTGACATTTCAATAAAAACGTAGACACTTTTTCAATACCGAGGTAGGTATTTAGGTACTTACTTATCAACTAACGTTAAATGTACAGTCAACGTCACAAATTGTTCAAAGTAAAAAAAAAACTAATAATATAATTTATGGTTAACCCGTTTTCTAGTGTAGCCTTGACTCATAGATAAGGACCAAACTAGAGAAGACTTATTCGTTGATTCAAATAACACAGTTTTGTGTGTCTTTGTTTTATTATTGGTCGGAGAACTTTTTATTATTTTTCTATATGAAATAAACTTGATTTTCAGTATTGTGACCATATTCATGTGATTAATTTTAATATCATACAAATAGATAGCATAGCTAGTCAGAAGTAGGACACTAAGTACCTATACCCATTTAGTATTCTGTTATTTTTATCTTTATTGGTGAGAAAATTTAATTCTGCGTTACAAATAACGACTTCGCTCTTACAAAATAATACAGTAGGTACAGTTTTTGGAAACCTATCATCAAAATATGTACAGCATAATATTCTATTTTATGTTTTGAACTTACATACTTTCCAATATGTTACCCACCGTGCGTTCCATTGTTGCAAACACCACGACTCCTATTTTCATTAATTCAACCCACAGGCACCGAACCCTATTCATAATCCTCCCATAGTTAGGTAGGTACTTACCATATTTAGTGTGGCATCTCAAAAAATAAAAATCAATACACACTCATCAATATGGTAGTCAATCGGCAATAAAACCGATTCTATATCCGATTATACTCGCTTCTAGTCCGGTAAATCGATTTTTTAGAACTCGAATGACGAAATCGATTGCTTATAGCAACATTGTATGGGCCTTGTACCATTGAGCGGAGCTATTACTGTACGTATAAAAAATCAAGTTCATGGTCGTATTATTTTATTGCATATCTATTAAGATATGTGTTACTTAAGTTTTAGGTGAATTCCAATCATTATTGTTATGCATTCACTTCCTAAAAGAAAATTAGAATTAAAAAACTTTCAGAAATTGCTTTTGTTTCAATTCGTTCTACGAGCACATTATTTCAATTGGTTTAGTTCTGAAAAGTAGGTTAGCGTTTCTATTCCTTTCAAGGATAAATTATTCAGGTTTCTATCTACTTTTATTTGATGAAATATTCATGCTGCCTCACCTCACAACCCGGCTTCTAAAGTAAGTACCTACCTATATTTTTATTTTAAACTTACCGGTATCTAGCTTTAATACACCTAAGGTTATTTTCAGAAGATTAGACTATTGTGAGGCTCAAAAATATTAAGAAAGAACTATTTTTTCCGGCGATTATTGAAACTGTTAGTTAACAGACACACCGGTTGTAATAAAAAATATCCAAAATTAAATTGTTTTTATTTATTATTAATCTCTACGGTGTCTAAAACCCCATTGTAGAAAATAAATATTACCTACAAAGAATATTCTGCCGTCTCTTGAAGCTTTCCTAGTCTAAGAAATGTACAGTCTAATCAAAAGTTTTGTAACAAAATTCCTCAAAGTTCCTTACTGAAATATACCTACCTACCTAAATATAAGGTCGCGTTTGTGTCCCACGGCTTTTTTGTCGTCATGTAAACAATAACAAAATGTTCTGGCTTATCATGGACGGCATAACACGAGATGTCTTGTATCTATTGACATAAACCCAACGATATAAGCACTATGCAGAACATCAACAGGAATCGTCAATATTGCTCTTAAAATATTACTGACTGTACTATCGTGTAAACTCGGCCCTATGTATGTAATAAGTGTATTTTAATTTTGATTCTCACAATAGAAATTCTACTTTCTATGCTACACTTTAAGGTTCATTTTTGTATGGATTTTTTCTCATGTCGTGGCTCGCGTGTATATCCCAAAGTCGCAAATTTGTATTCAAAAGATACCTACCATCGAAGTACGCAATAATCGTAAAACGAACAATTTAAACTCCGATTTTGTCGAGTTTCGAATATTGCTCTACAGTAAATAAGTTTGTATATAGGCACTGATCTACTTATTATCGCGTATGTATTTACCTACTTACTATTACTTATTTATTTTATCGTAGTGTTTTGACACCTATGTAGATACCCATGTGTTTTCCTACTTTACTTATCTTCATTATCGTTGGCCTTATTACAGATAATCTAAAAAAAATACCTCGTTTAATGAGCACCTGCCTTGATAGGCTTCATATAAATGGATACTTAAGTATATGTTATGTGTTTGAGATTGCTCCTAGATATAAGTAGACTGAATAGTAGGAGGTAGATGGTAATTCCAGTCCAGGGGCTGACTATCACCATTGGAAGTTGATAAGCAAGTATTTTCTTTTGTTAATCAGAATACGATTAAACAACAAAATATTAACAAAGAACAAGTTAAGTATACCAAAAATAATAACACAACCGGAAAAAAACGATACTTTATTGACCACAAAACACACTTTTTATATGTCTTACATGCAAACTACAAGCTATAACATTAAGGAGTACATAAACTTACAAAAAAATGTTTTAAATTATACATCAAAGTTAACTAGATGTGTCCTAATAGTCTTTTGATTGTGCCTACTCATCTCACCACGCCGTGCGAACTCCAAATGTTCTCCCTCACTTTGTAGTGTTGCCAACTATAATAAAAACCAGAGACTAGTCCCACAAATGAGTTTGAAGTGCATAAATTACCTACGAACGTCATAAAGAAAAAAATGGGTTTTATACTTAAATACAGTTATTCAGCAAGGGATATTGGGATTTTTAGGAATTCTTCGAATTACAACTTATTAGTGGTTAATGACCTGACACAGGAAGCAATGCAATCATTATGGCTCCGTGTTTCCTTACATACATTAACATAAAATTTCTTGGAGTGGAAATGTGCGATTTGTAGCCAACTACAAGTCCATAAAACAAACAAAAATATTGACTGGTAGGTATTTACATTTATTATTCCAATTTACTTGCATTATCATATAGCAAAAAATATAATACCTATGATTGCAACAACATTTAACAGATCATAAAGTACTTAAGTATTATTACAGATATAACTTAAAACATATTATCAAAGCTTAGAAAATATAGGAAATTAAAATTACAATCGCCTTAACTGAATTAAAATTTCAGTTTCCCAATCATATTATTAAACTTTAGACATAAAAAAACGCTAGTGGCTGGCCGGTTCTACATTACCACTACGACAGTGCGGCAAAATTTGGTTATCCCACAAAATTAGGGACGGGTGGAGACTCTTCGCCCACTCTACATAATTTTATGAGGCTCAATAGCGGCTGTGTTTTAGGAGCGAGATAACTATGACTTGGCATGGTCTCAAGCCTACTATAAAATTATGAAAATATTGTGGATTGCTACATTTGCAATGAAATAAAATATAATTTATTGTAATAGAGTCAAGAACAGGTTTCGCAGGACTTGACCACTGTGCGGGTTGGTGCAATCCGTTATTCTTGCCTGTAATGAGAGAAAAACTTTTATTAGATTAATAAATTAGGTTTTATATAGGTTTAATTTCTAATTAAAGTGATATTTAATTAGTTCTAAGTATGTAGAAAAAAATAAGAAGTAAAAAATATTTTTAATCGTTTTATGAGTAGATACTGCTTCTGAAGGCGCTTTAATAAGTGCTAAAAGTGCACCTGCCGTATTATATAGGTACCTACAATTAAAATCGTATAATACCTATATCATAGATAAAATGTAATTAAAACATTAAAGCGTAACTTTTAATAGGTATTATTATTTCTCCCTCCCTGATAAAGATATAGAAATCTACATAACTTCTATTATTATTCATTTTATTCATTGATTGAGTGTAATAATTAAGTTTTAATCGAATAGTCTGTGGGTGTAAGTTATGCTCGGTATCTTTTTCTACAAAAAAACGCATCGCTACGTTCTCAAAGGCGGTAAAGTCAGAAGTTTACTGATACTGTAACCTGACCTCAACACACGCGTACACCTTCTATATATTACGTATCTTAGTCTTTTAATTATTCCTGAATTCATTACTTGATAAATCCAGCATTAAGCCGTAAAAACAACATTATACCTACCTACCTACGCCACCCTAATTAAACGTATTATTTTATTTTTGAACGCAAACGCGCTGTGTTCGTCCCGAGTGCGGTGTAATTAAATTTCTTATTTATTTCATTTAACACCACCTTGCAGTAGAATTAAACAAGATTTTCAGCTGTTTAAACGTTGTATATTACGTCCTTCCTTTTAAAATATTTGATGACACTTAAATAGTCTCACCAGGTGAAAACTAGATCCAATATATAAAATCTATGTAAATAAGCATTTTCTTCGCTTGTTTTGATGCGAATGGACTGTATAATATTTTCTAAAATACGTATTTAATACGCAGGAATTTCAATTTATTTCGTGTTCTCTTCAGTCACTTATTTTAGAATACATTATGTCGCTAAGTATCACTTAGATATGTTTTTTTATCATCCATGTACCTATCTACTTAGTATTAAGTTAATTTAAATATTTTAATTTGAGAAATTACTTACTTATCATTTTGTGTCGGATAACTCTGTCGATAATTTGAATAATAATTTTATCTTAGACTTTTTTCAATTTAGAACTTTTTATTTTTAAAACATGTTAGTAATTTTTTACCGCATTGACATAAAAAATATCGAAAAATAGCAACCAAATCTCTCCTCTACGAACAGCTACAAATGTAGGCAGAAACTATAGATAGGTACCCAAACCCGTATGAACTATTTACCCAACTTAAATGAGGGTCTTATCAACGTAGATCTTGACCACACAGACCTCCGACTAACCTCATCAAATTCCCATAGGTGCCAACCCAATTTGAGGAATCAAAACGAAATATCTACGAAAACTACGTAGATAGGGACGGCCTTTATCTATGGCGTATTGTAGATACAAGTTTTGTCGTTGATATTGGTATTTTGATAGCTTCATTAAAATAGTTTTGGCTGTTTCAATTGTTGTTAGTATACAATGACAAAATATAACAATAATATATTTTAATTTCAACTTTTATAAGTAAGACATGGTTGCAAGCACTAAAATGTTATCCAATAAGATAGGTGACTATTGAACCAAACAATAAATCAATGTAATAATTGCTTTTTATACCAGCAAACGTTAAAAGAAGACGTACCTTCTCATACCTCCTCATATTAGGTATCTAAATCATCCCTACACTTAACAGATCAATACCTACTTCAAGTAAAAAAAAACTCCAAACCTATCCTTACCTATACCTACCACACCAGAAAAATACTTCTAAAACATAAGTTACGTGTCGTGAATGCGAGGTGCGTTCTATATCCCTGTGTATACTTTCTATACATTTTATACTTGTATACGTATAAATGTATATAGGTACCACGGTTCAGGAGCTCTGAAGTGCAGTTAGGGAATACCGCACGGACTGATACCGTATAAAGGTGCGTGGCACACGAGATCCGAACAACGGATGTGTCGCGAGATATTATCGGATTTTATGCCGTGTTTTATTTGCCGTTGATTGATGTATGCTGTCGTTAAATGATTGATGAGTCGTTTGTGTTTTGTTTTTTGGATATTGCGTTGTGTTGTTTTTTTTATGGGTGGATGTTGAGAGATTTGTGGTTTGTAATGGTTCATATTTCATTTGATAGTCAATGGCTCCTGACTATTTTTATTGATAAAAGAGTCCCTATATTAGGTACCTATCTACAAGCTTATACACTTAGAAATGCGCGATTAATAATAATAAAAAAACACTTAAACAGTTCTCTAAGTCTAATCGAACCTAAAAAAAACTATTTTTCGTAAAGTTTAAAGCTACTGAAAATGAGCATGCAATAGATTCGAATGACGATTACAATATTTATTAATGCTGGCAAATCAAAGATAGCACGATCATTATCTATCATATTTATGTATTTCTACCACACAAAGTCAAAGTTCTACCTCCTGTATTAATTTATGCTTCAACAACCAAATGAAAACATAATAACAGTCCATCAACTACATTATTAACCCACTTACATTACCTAATAAGCAATCTATCGTCGGATCTATCTCGTCGCGTTGTCTCTTGTGTCCCAGTCGCTTCAATAAAATATGTAGGAGACACGACGTAGGTACGCCCTCTTCGTCTTTCCTATAACAAGAAAGAATTTTTCTATGCATTTATTTTCTCACTGAAAATTCTTTTGAATTTTTTTATTCTTTAACCAATAAAAAGACAAAAACATAGTCCTTCTTGTCGACATTGGAGCCGAACAAGACGTTGTAGGTGTACTTAGCCGATGACATATATTGAATTTATTGTTTGTTTTGCCTGTATATGTCTCGTAGAACCTTCGTTACGGGTACAATATATTAATACAAGACCTTGTACCTTCGTATCCGGATTATGTGACCCTGTTTTGTGGAGATACGACGTAAGGCTCTAACAAGACAAACTTCTGAACTCATTACCACGGAATGGACGTGCACGTTTAATAGATTTCTACTAACGAAATAGCCATCTGTTCTCAGAATGGAAGTCATTTACTATTGACCAAACGAACCTCGTAGATGGTTAAGTAGGTACGAATGTGAACACCGAATTTATTTAACATTATTTTCTATTACATACGGAGTGTTGTGAATATTTATTTCCACATTGTTTATATGATTATACCAATCAGAGTTCAGAGAAATTGTAAGTAATTCATGTAACAAATGTTATGACATTTCCTCGATATATTTATGACATCAAAGGCATAATTTGTTATTGTCGGGCGCCATTTTAAATTATCGTTTAATAACACTGAAATGTTTCAATTGATTTAAGGCAATAATACCTACGGGGCGTAATGCGATATATATTCTATTTATTTCAAGTGTAACACGGTTCACGAATTAGAGAAACATTTATTACCTAAGTATGTAGCTGTGGAGTGTTAGCGCGTTCATTTGATTGGTTTAACAAACAAATAAATAATTCAGTCTATGTGTTACTGCGGTATATGTTTCTTGGAAGTACTTTTTGAATGTGCTTAATAAAATAGATTTTTTATTAAGATGCTATCAAACCAATGCAACCTAAGAGCGTGAATGGTACGAATTTATAAACAATTTTCTTTACGTGAACAATCTTGTGATTATGAGAGATTATCCAGCTTGTGATGTGCCAAACAAATGAAAAAATATATTTTCAAAATAAATTGCATTAATTCCACCATTACTTCTCACACTGAAAACATTCGTTATTCAAAACATTCACTCATCACTGAAATTAATTTCCCGACAACGCTCCATTATTTATTCGGTGCCTTTACTTCTGTGCCGCATTATGTTTGACACTAAAACGATGCTGTCTCATTAACCGAGAGCCAGTGCCCGTTGTGGTAAGTTAGTGTCGGCTTGTAGTAGTAAAATACGACACTTGATTGGCGGACAAACATTGGCCTCGGGCATAACGTACACACCGCCCTGGGTAGGTTAGGGAGCGACACGTATCGATTTCGCAGACACGATATTATCTTTAATGTACGTACACGTCCCGTGTGCCGCAATGAGCATTCGGGACAATACAACGGTAGCCACCAATTACTTAATTGGATTAAGTGAAGTTTTTGAATGAGTTGTCGATGTACAAGTTCAGTAAGCTTAACTACAATAAAACAGCGATTTGCTTCTTACATATCACGCCTGTTTTCCTTAATAATGTTTGCTTTGGCTAACCGATTTATATACCTTATTGTATTTTATTCTAGAAAATTGTTCCCGTTTCAAGAATAACTAAGGAAGAATTATGAAATTGTTTCAGATTCGCCAAAACATTCAAGTGATTAATGCTTGTTTGTGTAATACATTTGTTTTGTTATTGGTTTCCGTAAGCGCGTTTATGCAACCACTCGAAATAAGCTTCATCTAATAAATTGCTCCTTTCAAATCAAGAAATACTTACTTAGTATTTGCGTGAGGTTATTGCCTCCGAGCAAATTAAAAAAGAATTAAGTAACTGGCTTCACAGCACAGATAGCTTATTTAAAGCAGTTAATATTATAATTTAAGCAGAAAATGTTTAAATTAAAAATAATCCGATAGGGGGATCCGGCGGTAATGAACTGACGCAAAAGTTATCACGATAATATTTTACGAAAAAAGAGGAGGTTTATTTGCATTCAGCGTATTTTTACCTACATTGATAACGTGTCAAATGTAATCTTAATCTGCTAAAATACCTACGCGCTTCATGTGCGTTCGGTTCGCCTCAAAACAGGTCTGATAATACGCAAAGCAGTTAGATACTAATTTTATGAGACATCCCAAGTAAACGCCTTTCGGCTTTCACAGGTAGATACGCCGACTAAATTTACATCGGCTTTCCGCCTTGGAATATATTTTTTATCAGAATCGTGGAGGAGTTAGGGAATATACTATAGCTACATTTATCTAGGTGCACCCCGAGTCGAAAGGCGCTCGTATGTGTTGAAACTTGACCTCCGAACAAAAGCTTTCACAAAATATAAATAGTACTTAAACTTTACAATCGAAATTAAGATCGTTAAGGAATTAAAGAAGACTCTCATGTTAACATATGATCAGATTATAAAAACCATTTCGAAAAACCTAAAAAATAAACCGTGAAACAGCTTTTTATTTCTCAAGCGTGGTATGACGAAATGGAGTGCACGCGAACGCAAGATTAAGCTACTGGCGGAGTAGCATTTTCACACTCGATAAGGCAAAACTCAATTTAGCATCTCGATATTCCATTGCTAAATCTTAAACCGTACGACGTATTTGAAAGATTTACACTACAGAATGAATATGAATTTTTAATTTGTCAGGAGGGAAACTTGAAAAGGCGTTCTTTCACTTGAAATTATTAACACATAATAATGTAATTTTATGGTTTCTTTTAATGGAACGTGGGGCTATCGGAGTGGCTCGGGGTCCGAGATACGGCCTCAATAACGCCTGATGTTAATGGACTCGCCCGATGGAGGTGTGTTATATACTCCGACCAGTATACTAACGTTGTAATGAACCTCTTCACTGTATAGACGACGACCGTACTCTCTCAACCGTACGATCCACAGATAAAGAGTATTAAATTTAATATTTATCTAATTAGTCAACTATATATCTTACTTTTTTACTACTTTTATTCCGTATTAAGTTTTAGTGATTTTTCTACTTGTGTACAGATAACACGATGGCCATGACCTGTTTGGTGTCGGGATCACAAATCATCTGTGTACCAAACAATTATCTCTACGTATAACCAACTTACAATACCTATTCAATAACATAAAAACTACCGAATGCATGACTAAAAGGTTTTCAAACGATTACTTAAGAATTTTAACCGTGCGCATTTGGTTTGCATTAAAACGTTCATTATAATAGAGAATAATTTCGTAAATAACCGTTCACCGCTGGTTTTATAATACTATTAACACGTTATCTAACACAACTCGAATATCGACATGTTTTGTTGTTCTTTTAACATCTATAATTCAGAACTAGTGTGGTGCCCCACACAAATGGATCTTGAAAAACAACCAGTTATTTTGACAACCAACGCTTCAAAATAGGTCGTAAAAGCCACATGATGCGAACGAAAATTCTCCTAAACACATGGCGTTAGAGTATATTTCACATTGCAATGTTTTGATGAAACATACGATTTTTTTCTTTAGTTACGCTAGACCTTAATTTTAATTTGGAATGAGCTTTTTATAGAGGACTCTCTGAAGAGAAACGATTTTTCATAAATGATGAGGCGGCACTGATTGTGTATATTGGATAAATATTTTTAAGAAAAATCTCCGGGGTCGGGAAAAATTTGGGGTGTAATAAATATTAAGCAAAAGCTACGTCGACACGTGTAACTAATCTTTCGATTATACATGTCCGTAATGAATGAGCCCCCTCTAGAGTTTAATCAGTATGGAGGCTCGGATTTACATGAAATATCGGTGTGTTTGGCAGGTAAATATAAAATAAACTTCATGTAGGTACACGGAATTAAAAACTTGGGATAAAGGAGAGGGCGAGTGGGTAATATAATCCGTGCGTACCTATTGGCGTCGTTTAGATACTTAGCTCCAGGAACGCAGATGTTTGTAATGATTTAATTTCGCCTAAATCCGTCCCTTCGCCGGTACATTGTTCCTTGAATACCTAAACTCAGCGAGCTTAATCTACATTTTTGTTCGCGTAATCTTCAATAAGGAAACGTTCATATTTTCTCCGTCGTTATTGCTGATTTCCTCGCCATTTTCACTGATATAGCTTTGTTTATGAATACTGAGCTGAATCTAGTGTTTATCTTGGAATCTCCGCAAGAATACACTAAACTATTCATACATTAGCATTGAGTGAAGCCCCAAATTGGTTTTCAGTGGTTTGTTACTGTAGTTTTATTGAAGATTCCAATTTCAACAATGGTTTCGATCTTAATATAATTGTGAAGCAAACCCGAGATATATTCCTTGCATTTGTGTGTACATAAAATCGTACACAGCAGTGGTTTCGAACAAATTAAAGCTTAGTCATGGTATATCAATTACCTCATGCGGTCAAAGCCTACAGTCATCATTATTATACATAATAATATAGTAAATTTAACTTCCAATTTGCATTTTAATCGCTTCGGATTCTTCACACACATATTTTGCTAGAATTTACACGGATCGGATTGTCAACCGAAAGCAATTGAAAATACATAAAAATGCTATAAAATTCGATCGTAAAAGAATTGTAAGACCCGTGCACATTTTTTCCTCACGGTATCGAATTGAATTGGTCTCTACTTCTTATACCGTCGTTTAGTTAATTATTATTATAGTGGAAACTTTTAGCTCAGCAGTAAAAAAATCTTCGGATCGTGGTCAAAAATAATATTGCATGAAAATTCGGCGCGTGGCGATTTTTACGACGTTTTAAGTGTTACTAAAGATTTATAATGGTTTGTTTTGATTTATGTATTGTATCGTGTTTACTTGCCTACTACGTTATCTATGTGAGTGGTAACTTATATGCATAAAGTGACTTAATTATGTTATCTAATGATACGCTGCAATTAGCGAGCAATAGGTACATTACCTAGTAATTTTTTTTCAACAGAAACTTTTAAATTAGGAATGCAAAAGTAAAAAAGTAGGCTGCCAGTCTTTTATATTGAAAAGACAAACTCCAATATCGGAACTCCTTGAATCTTTATACATTTTTGTCACAAAGAATGGTGGAACGGCGAATGTAATAGAAGTTCCGCCTCTGAATAGGTGCGTTATCAAAGTAAAAGATAAAAGTTTTAAGATTTTATTTAAGAGACGGTACCCGTTCGTTCAAAGTTTAGTCGTTACGACACTGGATCCAATGCCAGTGGTATTCTACTGAACACGTACCTAGACAAAGTTTACTCAATATATCTTTAACCATGAAATTTAATATAAGCGCGATCGTCATTTGTTTTTTATTTAAAATTAGAATATTATCAATTCGGAGATTGAAACGTCAACTGATTAACATAATTTTAATTACGTCAATGGTTTTTCTAAAGACCAATTTTGTAGTAGGTAGGTTGGTACATACCTATATGAACCAACTATAAATACCTAATTAGTTCACCGCCATTTTAACATAATCGACAGCCCAAAACAAATCTAATTTGCAAAGCGTAAATTACAAGAAAATATCGGATAAATCCTAATATTTTCCGGCCAATGTCCCCAGAGAAAATGAGTTGGCAAGGCTTACCTGCATAGGGTAAAATTGTAGCTATATTTGGCGGAAACAACGTCGTTTGTACGTATAACAGCCCCACGCCTTGAGCGTAAACATTCACTAAGTAATACAATGGAGGAAAAGCAAAGATTACCAACATATTGCTCATTTCCTTACACAGAGATATCAAACAGATATAACTGGATAAGATTTAGTTCGTGTCTTTTATGACGTCATTACGAAGGACCTAGCTCCTCACAGCTGTGAACGAAAATTTCGGATATTTCAGCGTAACTTTGTCTCAAATATCTTTGAGCAATCTGTATAAATTGCTTAGCCTATCTCATTTATACCAGCTATACTTATACAGTTGTTCAATTTTATTATTTTACAGTAGCTCCATATTATTAGGTATTTATCTTCAAATTAAATGCTTATCAAACCATAATGCGTTAACGGTATAACAGTCAATTTGGTTACGAACAAAACTACCTCCATTTTCCATAAAACCCAATAAAGAATGCACTATAACTAAAGAAATTACTTACTGACTCTTAAACCTGGCAATTTCCATTAGTTTGATTAAGAAAAGATCCAACAACATGAAAACATGTTGGTATTTAACTTTTAACTATCCGTACACACATCTCTGTATATTCATGTGTGCGTTTCCGTCTACAACATGTGTAGGTGTAAAGTAAATACGAGGAAAGCCTGCATCCGAAAATGTGCTCTAGCATTTTCACGCTAAGGTTGGGTTTTGGTTAGAAGTAGGAGGGATTTATGACGTAATATCACAACGATATCACGTATCGATTGGTAGCGGCTCAAAGCCGATACAACCGCTTCTATTTACGCTCTTTACCTATTTATAAACCAAGCTATCTGACTCCCTACCTGCTCGCCGCGATGTTGCTTCTCGATATATTCGATACCTACACACGGATATTATATTCGATTGAAAAAGTCGATTTGTTGTGAAGATAGGCGGTTTTTCGGAAACGGGCTTGTAGAATAGAGGTAGGTAGTGCTACCGATTGTTAGAATAGCTATTTAAAACCCAATTTAAAGCATTCCTTAACTGAATATATCTTTCTATTTTTAAACAAGTCTAAAGGAACTTTTGTTTTCGTTTACTATCCTAGAGATGTAAAAACATTTTACAACAAAAACAATATAATTCCATTTCCGATTAAGAAGGTTTTAATGAAAAATAACTGCGCCTACAATTAACGCTCCCGATGCTCGCAACTGTCAGACCGATTCTAATGAAATTTCAAATGAAACTCGAAATAAGATTGCGTAGCGTAGATATGAAATAAAATCGTTCCGACTTCAATTAAGGAGGGAAAGGAATTTCATAATAAAGGAATTATATATTATTATTAGCTGGATTTTTGTTTAGATATTTATCGGATACTTAGGTAGGTATTTGCGAATAGTTTCAGTGAATTATGACAAATGAAAATGTATTAGAGCGGCGTGCTCAACTTCGTGCGGTCACTGACACGAATGCATCGATAGGATTGTTACTCAGCCTCGCTCCGACGTGCTCCCAAACGGTCTTTAACCTCGTACACTTTACAATTGTACGAGCATTCCCAATTTGAATCATGCTTGTTTTACTTAGTTATTAATAGGGAATTATAATGACTGTAATTTAACACTCATGATTGATACATTAAACAATGTAATAACGTGAAACTCTATATTTATATCCTCATTGAATTAATCTAATTATATCTACCTATATCGGTTAAAAAACAAATAAATCTTATACTTTCTAATTTCAAAAGACACCTGCTCGAAAAGGCAATTTATTTCTAGGGCCTAGTGATCACGACCATCGGCTCTCTTCCGTTCAATTTAACTACGGTTAAACTGAATTTATCAAGTAGCAAATGTCGTGCAAACACACGCGTGCCGACGACTTTACTGTCCATAAACCGAAGTGTTAGAGCTCATCTTTCTTGTTAACGAGCGCTGAGAATTGTTTATAGTGTAAAAAAATGCCAAATCGCGTCCGACCAGTCTCGGGATTAACGACCAAAAATATTTACGTTTAGTGTCGTACAACACTCGTTTAATGAGAACGGCAGTTAACGTCGGTGGCGCTTGCCTTTTGCGCTATTCTTATTTACGGATGTACGCAACTATAACAATATTGGATATCGCGCACAAACCACGCCCAAAGCCAATATTTGCACTAACATTCGCATAAGGCGAAACTAAAGGAAAATTACGCAACGCCCCATATATTATTTAAGTCGACCATAAAATGCTTGAGTTACCGATTCCATCGACGTTTAGTGTCGAACAATCGGCCGTAGTCGGTGAGTCAGTTGGCGCCCGAGGACGGACGTCGAACTACGCCTACAAATCGGAAAATATCCCTTACCATGTGTTACTAAATAAACATGGAGCTCGTTGCCTACATAAGCAACGCCCGTCTCGGTCGTTCCCTACACGTACAAGCCCATTATCTTTAGAAGTCACGCTCGAATCGAATTCATAATTGAACCTTACTTATAGTAATCGTAGTTGAAAAGTACGCGGAACACACAATATCTGAATTTTGATTAGAATGATTTTATGCGAGCCGCGATTCCTTCAAAGAAATGCTGCATTGTTAAATCCCCGAGCAGATGGGACATCCCGCGAAGCCCGTTTCGCCCGAACCCTAATTAAATATTTTAATATATTCTCTCCATCCGTTCTGGGTATAATTTCGTCTATATGTACGGCACGTATATGGTATGTTAAATTAAAATGCATTGGTTAATTTTGGCTCAATAACATAATTTGGCAGACATCTACCCATTTATGGGTGCTACGCGAGCTTCAAGGAAACTTTCGTATTACTCGATTTAAAAAGGGTCGTTCAACGTAATAAGTATCTTTGCATTATCGTTATCGGCAAAAAAGTTGGATTAAGTTCCGCAACACAATCTTCCACACATAGTAGTGTGAGAAGCACCTAAAAACTGACTTAAACAATTAAAATGCTATAAAAGCGTTGGTTTCCCACAATAATCATTGAGTAATACTGTATCGTTACTACGGGATGATAAACACGCCTCTCGTGCCGAACGTAAAAACAACTTTTGTTACCATTTTATGACAACAATTACGACCTATAAAACGTGTAGCGATTATTCTTCGTACCGATTGTTGTGGTCTCGCTGTCATCAGCCCGTGCTGAGCACTGGCTACTTACTAACAGGCGTCCACTTACAACAAACTTAACTGTAACAATATCACATCGTAAATTAAACTTTATTTTATTGCCGATAAAGTTTAAATTTTATCGCCGCTGTAGGTGATATGTTCATCGCCTCCCTCGGCACTGATAAAACTGAGCCTACGAGCCTTGACTTTGTCAGCTGTGTATTTATAATTCGTCAATCCGTTCATATTCCGTGCCATGTGTAAGTTTTACGACTTTTGTGGCCTATTTGGACATTAATGTTCATTCGAAAGACAATCTTCTTTAAACTGATGACATTTTATTGTTAAAGAGTTCAATAAAGCTTCGTGAATGGGTATTTCTCGAGCTCATTCTTTCGGAATTTGAAATAAATCTTATAAAGAAATATTGGGTGTTTTAAACGGTGTCTATTTATATAACAGTGGTTATATTCACTTTCTTTTATCGTGGTGTAACAAAATGGCTGAACACATGCTAACAACAATGGGGCTGTCTGTTTACAATGGTCTCGTGTTAAAATTTCGCGTAGAAATGCACCCAATTTGGCGAATGGAACAAGGGGTTACAATTTGTGTTGATAGTTGTTATCTGTACCACCCATCGCAGAGTAAGTATTGTACTGCCTACAAAAAAGACCAGTATTTTGCCAAAAATATTTTACTTAGTAAAAGAAGTTAATAACGAAAGTCATGTCAATTTTTAGTGTCTACACAATAACAAACTTGCAGTTTGTAGAGTATGACCAGTTTTCCTCATAATATCCTTCACGAAATAGGTAAGATAATTTAAGTTAGGTACATGCATAGTTATTCTCATTATAGCTATAGCAAGAGAAAGGTCAACTGCCCGTTACTAATTAACATAACTTTTTACCCCAACCTACAAAGAAGGTGTCCAAATTATGTTCAAAGTGATGTATAGTCAGGAAATTACAACAGTTAAAAGGAAAGTTCGGTATAATTTCGTCTTTCAAACAAAAACTAATGCATAATAAGTATAAAAAAGATATTTCAAATGCAGATAAAAAAAACTTGTAAATAAGGTATGGGTAAGTTATATTTATATTATAATGTAGCCACACAATTAACATAATCCAGCCCACCTATTTTTATTCAACCTTTACGTAGGCGTTTGAACCTGTATTTACTAACAAGTTTTGTAAACTGCTCCTCAGTTTAAACTAGCGTTTGTCACGGACTCTGTAAACAGATAATTTTACAATTTTATTGGGCCTGGAAAAAATATGTGATAAAATAATAATATTTTACAAGAGCGCTACGCCGTAGTAATTTTTAAACAGTCGTGACACCGTTGTTTTAAATAAGTGGTTTAAATCAGCAATTTTATGTAAACAAAAAAGGCTGGAGCCCTTTGCGAACAATCTTTCGACGATAGCTACGATATGCCTTAAGTGTTCACCTAAAACTACGTAATATACGAACAATGTCGGGCGTTTACGTGGCGTCGACGAGCGAATGCAGCGCCGCGCACCACAAGGCGTTCCCAACGGCGGCTAATATCGAACATGTCTGCCCTTTCACAAACACCGTCTGCAACGTATGACATTTAATTTAATATTCATTGCCTTATTTCATACCGCTGGTTTGCGAGGCGGATTTTAAAGGGCAAATTATCACTATAAATATAACTACAAATAGCACAACATGTTGGTTTAAGGTAGATAGACGTCTAATTGAATTTTCTGTGCCCGCCTAAGCTAATATGCATTTTACATTGTAGTGTTGTTTTATTGCAAGATAAACAAAAGTTGCAATGACATTTTTATGTACTTGTACATTTCGCAATAACGAATTTCTTAGCAATCTACGTAAATGATAAGAATTAAAGTTTATTTCTAAACAGCGTTAGAGGCAACGTGTTTATTCCGACGCTACCCTATTTCATATTCGGCTCGCGCTCCCCAGCTATATTTTGAATGAGACAGTCTCCAGACCTACGTCCGACTATCCTATACACACATGTTCTGTACTGTAGAACGGCAGCTTTCATACACACCACACGTATACATCTGCGGAATTCAGTTTCCACACTTTTCCATTTTTAAATTCCGCAAGACAATTTTTCTTCAAAATATTTCGAATAATTTGATGTTAAAATGTAAAGTCATAATAATATCTGTCTCACCGTTTCAAAGGCTCGCTAACAAAGTTTTCAACGCCGAAAGCAGAAATTGGGGTTCTCGACCAATTTATTAAACTAAAGTACTATTCACGCTCCAATTTTAAAAGAAATACCTCGTGTTAGCATTGAATTTATACGAGAAATACTTGTATTCTACGCACATACTTAAGTTCGCGGGTAAAATAAATTAATTTTCTACCTACATGTTCATTTATTGTTTGTAATTTTAAGAAGGTGATTCAACCAATTCGTGGATGAATTAAATATTCGTTGAGTTGGTTCCGTTTGTGAGTGTCTTTGACTAAAAGAAACGTGTGGGTAATATCAATTATAAAAAGTGTTAACAAATTCTATATTAGTATAAATTAAATAAATATGTATATACCTACATAAACTACTTTTTTAAACTTAAATTTTTTAACACGCTCTAAATTGAACTCGTTTAATTTGGCCTCTCTTCGTTCATTAAGCCGATTTATTTCGTACACGTTTATTTAGCTATAAAGAAATATAAATATACTGTTAAAAGAGGCGCACAAATATTCGCAGTGTAACTTCTTACACAATTTTCATAATTCATATTTGACAGAACCACATATGCCCCACGAATTCATCCTTCCCTAGGGAATATCGCAACGTAACATATGAATTCCTCTTTTTATCGATAGATTGAAGGCTGTAGAAAATAAGAAAATTTGGATTCTTTCAGCATTTTCGTATTGTATGCCAATAAAGTATACACATCGTGTAGTTTTTGTCTTGAGTCGTGACTACCTACTTCACGAATGTACAACTTTAGATGCTCGTACATGAGTCAAAAAACGCCTTGAAATGTGAAAGCCGCCATGTTTTTCTGTGTAACGGCTAACTGGACAAAAGGCAAACAGTTTTTTCGAAATAAAAACTCCTTAACAATACATTTTTCACTCTGCAAAAAGGTCATTTAAAAAAAGTTTTCTTAGCTATGCATTTATGTAAAGGAATACTTTTTTTCAAATAGGTACCGATGCTGTATAAAATTGGTTCTACGAATATCTTCCTACGTTTTTCATCTTGCTCCCCTACCAAGGACGGGTCACCCCGTTTTTTCCCATGAGTATCGTAACAGCCGACTATCGGATTGTATTAGGTGGATGGACAACATCAAACTACATACTACAGATCGGTATCTACTGGTAACCGGTCGAGATCAGGTGGCAAGAGGCAAGTATAGAAATGGAGAGAATTTCTTGTGACTACGATCCCCTAAAATTACTTCATTTGTTTAATTTCCATATTCAAAATTCTTTCTATTTAAGAAACAAATGAGCATCAGATTGTTTGACATTTCATTATGAAATCTGATGAGTAGTTTTGAAATTCGAACGAGAATTAAAAAAAAGAATCCATAACAAGAAAACACTAGCTAAAGAATCTTCAAAGATTTTTGCTTACACATTTTTGTTCAAAGATCTCAAATGAGATAAGAGTATTAACCGATTATATCTTTCAGAAAACTGTTGTAGCAAAATAAACCGCCTGAAGGGAGACATCCAATATATAAACTTACTTATATATAGAGCGCTTTTTACAGCACTGAACATTTTTTTTATAAGAAATGGATCCCAAGCAAATTACAGTGATTAAGTATACAGAAAAATAAACATGCATCTAATCTGCTTAGAGACATACGTAATGTGGCACTATATAATGCTATTTTAATACTAGAACAGGTAAGTAGGTACTAGATATGGCCTTATAACAGTCTTAGTCTGAATTATAATAAATAAGGCTCATACCACGATTAGTCCTATCACATACTCCTGTAGCCAATGAAAAACTTATATTTATGTGTATATTCAGATATTTATTTATTCGTAATTGCGTGTTACATCAACTTATTAGCAGTCTTAATCTTATTTACATACCTATAAGTGTGTTGTATCAATTCGTTTTAAATCCCAGAATTATGATTATTCGTGTTAATACCATTGGTTTTACATGTGTTAGATAGGCGATATTTTGTTTTTGTTTAGTATGAGAAGATGAGATTTTAGTAACTAAGTACCTACATGTAGTGTGTAAGTATTTGAATTCAGTTTGAAAGTAAATATATGTAGGTTGGTGTGAAAATAATGGGCACATGGAGTAGCAAAAAAATTGGTACAAACGAAAAATACTATTATATCATTGTTAATAGGTCATAATCATCAAATACACGAACAGACAAAACCACTAAAGGACAGCTTACTCCAAAAATAATTTGTTTGCAAGCGACACACGGAGAGAGGGACGAACTGGGCCGAAGTGCCATAACACGAACGGACAGGGATCATCCCTTACAAGTGCGGTGGCATAACTTTATTTTGAAATTAACATAATTACAGAGTAAGCTTAGGGTACACAGACCCCGTATTATTAAGTTAAGCAGTACTGTAATTGTTATTGCGGAATTGAAGGAAAACAGGTGTTAAATGTCAAGGATGAGCTGGTCCTTTGTGCTTGGTTCCGGAAAGGACCAGACTAACTTTTTGGTCCTTTCGTACACGGAGTAATATTTTACGGAATTTACGATGTGTAATATTTTATTTATTTAAGTAAACATAATTTTTAAAAGACTACAAATACCTAAACAGAATTGTAGTCTTAGTAGGTTTCGAATTTGAACGAAAGTTTTGTCGTTTGATTATGTAAATGTGGCAAACAGTCAACACCTTAACATTGGCACAGATTTTGTTTTGTCTGAATTGTCGCATATTTATATACATCGTGCTGCCATATCTTACACGCTGCTTTGTTTTCCGGTCTCGTACGAGATCAAAGTACCTAATTTACGATACACCGAAGATTTTTTTTAAACATAATTCAGTGGGACGCATATTTTATATAAATCGTTTTCGTTATTCATTAGAGTACAGCCGGCAGTAATAAAGTAGAATAATTTAATTAGGGAATACCTCCATCTTGAAGGGGACGGGACAGTCCGTAGGAAGAAAATCTATTGGTTTTAATATTGCGTGGTAGGTATTATAAATTTAAAGAAAATCCCCTGACATCCCCCGAGAAAAAACATGGCGTTGTGGGCATCAGGTGTTGCAAACTGATCCCTAAGAATAGTATTATCCGCAACATATTTTCCGAGCTGGGGTCGAAAGGACCACTCGTAGGCCCCACTCTGAATAAATTACTTATCTACATTGATTTTTTATAGTATTTACATAGGGAAAGGTTTTGAGTGTGAATACTCCGTTTTATCTAAGCTTCATAGTTTTATCGTTCTAGTATATTCTGCAGACTGTGTGCCTTGGCTTAACACTTAGCTCGAGATAAACTAAAGACTTTTAGATCCAACTTCAACTAAACCATTTACTTTCAAAGTTTAAAATTTGTAATTTTATGACCGAGATAGTGGTAGCTGCTAGGAAGTAATATAAGCAAAAAGCTCTTGAAGAGGTTGGACTCTGTTATACCTAGGTTTGAATACATAATACTTATGCATGTAATGTACAAATAGGTAAGTATATGTAGGTACTCGTATATAACGACCAATGCAAGTTACTAAAATCATCTTACCAAAGAATAAAAATTTTGAAATGCATAATTTGGCCAGGCGATAGGTAGTATATTTTCAGCCGAGCAAATATAAATGTAAATTTACCTAAATTATATTTAGCTACATAAGTTACTTTTTTAAAAAATAAAAGCTTTCTCATACATTTTAGGTGTCCATGAAACGCAACCCTCCGTATTACTGTAATATTAGAAGCAAGGATTGAGTATCCGTACCTATCTTGGCCTTCAACTAAGGTCAAAGTACAACTTCTTCCAGTTGTTCAGTCCTTTTAAATAAAATAGGATTCCAGCTATCAAAATTACTTGGGCACGCCACCATCGTGGCGGTAAGTCCCCTCTTTGAGGAGTGGCTCGGGAGGAGTCACGGCGCCCTCACGTACCGCATGACGTAGGTCCTCACCGGACACGGTTGTTTCGGGAGGTACCTGCACCGCATCGGTCGTGAGGAGGCGCCCGGGTGTCACCATTGTGCGGACAGCCCCGAGGACACGGTGGACCACACAGTCCAGGTGTGCCCCGCATGGGAAGGGCACCGCCGGGTCCTCGTCGAGGCTTTGGGCGGCGGCGACCTCTCGCGTCCGGCCCTGGTTCAGGCCATGGTCCGGGGCGAGAGGGAATGGGATGCCGTCGCCTCCTTCTGCGAAGCGGTCATGCTCGAGAAGGAGGAGGCGGAACGCCAGAGAGTTCGCACCTCTCATCCCGGCCGCCGCGCTGGACCAGGTAGACACCATGGGCGCCGGGTGTCGCGAGATGACTCCCGGCCACCGTAGGCGTGGGTCTGTGGGCGGTGAGTTCGGGTGGCTCATCGTCCCTCTGTCTTCCTAGACGACAGACCCGTGTCGACGGCGCGCGTTGTTCCACGCGCTCCTCAAAGACGTCAGCAACCCAGCGGGCCCAGCAGGGCCAAGGCCTGCCGGGGCTGCGGGTTGTTCGAAAGAGATACCGCGGCCCTGGTACATAAAAGGCCTATGACGGAACACGACGATTTTAGTCAGTAAGAGTCTGACACTCCCTCACCGCTGCTAACCCACAGCGGGAGGGGTCATTTGATGATTTTACGTCGATAAAAAAAAAAAGCTATCAAAATTACTTGTAATTCGTACTTGAGTTCGTACTCTTCAAGTACTTAGGGCCATTAATAGAGCAAAAAACCTCACTCATCCTCTATTAGGAATTCAAATGAAGACTATTAAAATTTTACAACTAAAAATTGAATTAATTGTGAATTAAAAAGTAATAAAAACAATCCGGATTCTTATGCGATATCTATTCAATGGTAGGTACTTACGCTGTAAAATAACCATGGAATTAAACTTGGGTAATATACCTAGGTACTTAGGCACGATTGTCACTAGCCTATAATTGTCAAGAAAAAAAGCTGATTATTGTGTATAGAAGCTCAGAAAAAAAAAATCTAATTTAATATTTAGCATTGAGATATTATTGAATCTATTTAATATAAAAAACAAAATAAGTAATTATTTTTGCATATTTGTATTTTTCCTAAGACTTGCTCTATCAATTGCATTCAATATTTTCATGAAACAATTTCAATAAAACCTCTACGTTATTTACGTATTCTCATATTCATTCCCGCACGAATGCTTGAAGGTACCTATCGTTTGAGAACGCTTTGAAGAACAGGTTATTCTACCGCCTTATCGTGATGCATACCTACGTACTTAAATATAAATATAGGTACCTACATACCAACAAGCTTAACTTCCAATGTCACTCTACTTACGAATGGATAGAAAAACATGGTATTTTACTCAACAATTTTCATTCTTAAACTCCTAAATAAAGCAATTCAATTTTGATGTTACCAACAAAAATAGATTTTCACATGAATAAATACATTCACAAGATAGCTCATTCTGAGACGCATAACATTTAGGCTTTCAATTACACTCAACCCGCAAAGAAATCAAAATGTCGCGGCATTCGAGTGGTATTTTTCTTTTCAATTCCACGATGACCTTTCGTCCGGACGTCGAACCAAGTACCCTCGTCTAGACATCTTAGTGTTGCGCCGCAGTCAGCTGATAAACGAAAACGAGATAATAAGGAGATGCCTTGCCAAACAAAATATGTAGAATGCGGGCTAGAAATGCTAGAATACTGGGATTTGGCACTGCTTCGTAGTGAGATTTACACTGCTCTCTGCACAGGTATTGACGTCAACGAATCTGTCGCTTGCCTCGCTTGGCTCGCTCTCCTCGCTCAACCCTCCAACTGCAGAGTGCTCCCTGCATTTCCCTAACACACATTCTTCTATTTTACGACATGTTATCTACAAAAGATACCCTTAAATGTGCTATGTAATACGTTTAAATTGGACGGAACTCACAAGTACTTTCACACTGTTTGTGAAAGGGTTGATGGCTGATATGGAACATTTTAAATGGACTCTCAAGTCCATAGATAGGCAGTGGCAACGCTATTTGTCCAAGTTGAAATCTAATATTTTTTGTTTGTTTGTTTCAGGTATGAAGACACAACATTGCAACACATTTAGTTGAAACGCTCTTGGATTCTAACTTACCTAGTCATGCATGGTTTGTATGTAACTATCTATAAAAGATTTTAGTGTAACCTTATTTTCATAAATAGCATATCAAATCGAACAT
Organism: Helicoverpa armigera; assembly: GCF_030705265.1. NCBI lineage: Eukaryota > Metazoa > Arthropoda > Insecta > Lepidoptera > Noctuidae > Helicoverpa > Helicoverpa armigera. The sequence continues at coordinate 4,688,443 of NC_087133.1, read as the reverse complement.
TGGACATCGACATTAAAACATTTAATTAAATGCTCATTCAAAATTAAAAACGAACCTGATTCCGCGAACACGCCATTACAAAAATCTCTATCCCAAAATATCTGCTAAAATACCGTTGTAGCTAACATTTTTCATCTGAAATACTGAAGGGCAGGTAGAGAATATCGCTTAATCGTGGCGGGAGGCTCCGACGGAGGAGGCACATTAATCGGAGGCTTTACGAGGGGAATCCGGGCCGCAGACGACGTTAGCCTCTTAGCGTATTGAGCGCGTATAGCGGAACATTGCAGATAAAATATATCGAACCCGAATAAAACCTCAAAAAAAACCTCGTGAGAATTTCACTCAACAAAATCAATTTCATTAACGATCATTACAAAAAAGTCATTAAGTTAATAAAATGTTAATGTTATGTGTAGTTAAGTCGATAAAACGATTTTTAATTGCGTGTTAATTTTTCATGACATCGGTTTCCATTGTACAGTTTACGCACCTACTCCATTCAATTCAAATACTTGCATAATTTTATAACCATTTAATGTTAATTTATATAATAACAATTAACCTTTTATTGTTTTTACAATGCATTTATAGAAACGGTGCATACTAGATTAAATCTCGAATTTCTATTCGAATCAAATAAAAGTATTCGTAGCATAACTTAGCATTGCATATCCTACAGTGTACGCCGCCGCGGTACTACATAGAGAGAAAAAGTAGGGCTGGAATCGAAGGAGTTCGTCCAAACTGGAAATATAATTTTAAAGATGGCTGCCGCTCTCGATCTACCCCCTCCCCGCGCGCTCCCCAACCCGCACCCTGACGCAGCCTAAAATATTATGCACCCAAAAACCATTGTCTGTTGCCATGACAACGGGCCGCTCGATACCGGGGACTCGCAGTCGCACAATCAAAGTTACAGTCATCTCGCTTACTCTTTAAGTAGTCAGATGCTGGGTCCGGATTTGGACGATCGTCGTATTCGCACGGCGATGGCTGGATGCCAGTGTTCGTAGGGTTAGCATAAATGCTCTGCGCTGTCGGTTAAGCGAGCCGGCGGTCTTGTTGGAAAGCTTCGGTCGAACAAGAATGTAAATGATATAAGTATATTGAACTGTTGTGACCTACATCGAACTACGGATTGTATATAGATTATATCAAATACGCGATCTTACAGCAAATATCTCGTACCTAATTTACAACACAATAGCTGGATATCGCTGTATTTTGGTTAGGTTCTATGATTGTATTATACTTACTTGTAGTTAGATAAGAATCATGTTGTAGGATGTAATAAATTCGTAGTCTGATGTCTTCACGACGCCTATCTGCGTCTTATTATCTTTGTATATAGGGGCGTTTCTGGCGCATCATTTCCGTACTATTACTGAACCACAAATGAACCTTTATAAAACACACTTCACTAAAAAACTTTTTCACAAAAACTGCAACTCATTTTCCACTGAATTTTTATCTAGGTAAAGAAGAGTACTAGATTAGCTAAGCACCAAAACTTGCTGATATAAGTACAACATTTTATCACTTCTCATCTCCCAAAGCTACCGTGCAAATGACTCAAAACTTGGGACAATTTCAGAAAACAAATTAGAAAGTTCTATTTTCGGCGTCCCTATTGGTCGATTGCACAAATGTTACATTTTTTTCATCCACCTCAGGAGTAACTTTCTCTTTTTTGTTACAGTTTTGTCTTCCTGGTTTCTTACCTCCAACGCGGAAGGGTTTTAAAACTTTCACCCCATAAAACAATAGATTATTGGGTCCAATCCTTTTGTGCAAACAATAACTGGTACTTTTTTGTAAAAAATGTTTCTGTACGTTGCATCTTAAAAGCGTTTTTATGATAAAAATATAACTTTTGTGTCATCGGTATGTAAAGTTTCCTTCGTTCTTAAAGACATATTTATGACCACTTGCCGTGTTAACCTACCTACGTCGTGTCATCGACGAAATATAATTTATTTTGCTCGCAAACTTATTAGTGACGGAAACAGATAAAAACATGTTTTTTTTTTTAGTTTTCGAAAATGCATAAATTCAGTTAAATTTACGTCAGAAATGTTGAGTATCGAATCAAATCATTAACAGGTACTTAATCTTTACCTAAGCAGGGCAATTAAATATTTCAACACTATTTTATTTTAGGCCCAAAGTCTACTTAACAATTTTAAAGTAGAAGTTCATCTTGACATGTTGAAAGAGCCTCTTTATCGTAAAAGCTCTAGCATGCTCTACGGTTATGAAGAAGTTCGACCTTGAATTCATAGATGGCGCTTTCGGCGAATCGTAAAAATGTTCCAAGACCAGTGGAATTACCGAATTACATGACTTTAGAGGCAGTTGTTAGCAATACCTCATAGTAACCCGGACTATATTTTATGTAGGTATGTAGGAAAGGAGCATCTTATATCTAAGTAACTGGCTGGTACCAAAGTCAAACGTGACAGAAAAATCCAACTTTTCTCTGTTAAAGCTTTCCTGAAGTATTTCCACATTTTCAAGGAAATCATCTGCCTAGCCTTTTCCTAACTATGTTGGGGTCGGCTTCCAGTATAATAGCAATCAATTAAACTTAGATACTACAAAGATATCTATTTATTAAAGAAAAACTTGAGACCTAGGTAATATTTTTTCAGGCTTTCATGAATTCTTTCGAAATTGCAGAGACCATGGTGAGTAATACATTAGTCTTTAATTTTATTGTCATTTAGTTCTAGACATTCTTATTTAAAATGTCAAAGGAAACATGCAGTTTTTTATTATTTGCTTAACCTTTATTCAACATTATCAAGTTATACCTAGGCACCTATCACACAATAATATGTTGTGTTAGTTGTTAAAACTATAACATGTAGCGCATTAAAAAGTTCATTTAAATTTCATGCCATAATATCTATGAAAATTGCCTCTTGGAAAAAATTACGTTTAATATTAGGAAACTTATTTGTCACTATAAGTAGATACTAGCTGTTACCCGTGGTTTCGTTAGTTATCAGAATCAAAGGTGCTACGATTCAGGCAGGTAAATCAGTTTAAAAAAAAACGTTGTAGGTACATTATTACCTACTTAATTATTGTTAATAGTTGATCCATTTTAAATATTTATTGAATTATTTAAAAGTCAATCATTAAGTACCATACTTACCGATACAGTTCGTTAAATACTTCTGAGTCCTCAGCTACCCTCAAATTTCAAAGCTTTTTCAGTTATCTTTGCATCATTTTCATACCTACCTACAACGCTCTGGTTTTTTGTTCATTTTCAGAATTTCCAGTACCTACCTATCTTCAAACCTATGAATACTACACTGTTTTATGTTTATTAGGTACATTAAATCTTATTATTTTATTTATTTTCTTTTATATTATGTAGGTATCTATATTCCAAAAGACAGTACATAAAGATAAAGGTAGGTACAAGCGTTCGACTCATTATCTTAGTAAATTTTCCTTGGCGGTGAAATGGCTATGAGAGCCCAATTTTTAAACCAATAAAAAAGTAATTGCCAAATAAGTATATAAAAAAAACTGTCAAATCATTAGAGGAAATATAATATTACCTACACCTAGATATTATAGAGTACCTATATTATGTCAGTAGCTTTCAAGTGCAAAATGAGTTTTGTTTCAGAAAGTAAGTAAAGTAAGCATTTCAAAAGTTCAAAAAAAACAATTAGAATAACAGAATATCTTCATTTCACTGTTGCTCTACCAATTTAATGCTTGATGCATCTAGAAAAATGACAAAGTCTAGATCTACAATATTTCTTACACTCCTAGAATCTTCATCATATTTCCCCGGAACTGAACATCCGTTAAACATTCCTAAGTTACTAATATAATAATTAGAATGACTAACAGCCTACTTCTGTATACTTGGCTCGTAAGAACTGATTACCCATTGTCAAAGTAGCCTAAAGGTTTCTATTCTAAGAAAGGAAACTATAGCTGCTCTGAACATCTGGCACCTAGGTACCCATAAACTTAAGTGTAACTTAGGTATAATTATAACTTAACTTTAAGAGACGGTGGTTCTAGTCTAAGTTCTGTAAATTTTAATGTCTGACTGCTTAAGTATCTTTTGCCTGGCTCTACCAAGACTAAAAGATAAAATTTTTTTCTGGTATAACGTCATTGGTAATATTATAAAGGTTATGGAATGATACAATTTAATATTTTAATGAAGTGTTTATTTATTAAAAACATTGGAAGATAACCTGCAAAACATTACACACAAAAATATCAAACAAACCATTTTCAGTTTTATGTACCTAACATTCAAGTAATGTTTGTCATTTATTGCAAAAGTGCACAAAATGAATGGTAATTGCGCATAGAATTTTAAACATGTTCGTGATAAAAAGCAAGATATTATCAACAAGACCCAATTAATTGTATATACCTATACCTTAACAATTGCATTTAATTGATGTTACAAAAATAAATAACGTGTAAGTAGCGTGATGTAGGAATGTTAAGTATTAATGTTAATGTGCATTTATATAACTCATTATAATGTAATAGTAACAACAATTGTGGAAATAAAGTTATACAAAACAATTATCTTTCTAACATTTATAGAAATAGTCTCGCAGCTGCTTGCTCTCGTGATCTGTGAACATAAAAATGTAACACAAAAATGCATGTAAAAATATAATGTGACATAGTTGTAAGTTCAAGAATCTTCGAGTCTTCGTCTTCTCAGCGGTCGACAAGTGTCATCTCCTGTTACGTATACTGAAGGTATACCGGAAAGAATGAGGCACTCAGGATACATTCAGTATACGTACAGAAGGCGACGCGAAATCTTCTCTTCTCTTCTGGACTCCGAAGAAACATGGTAAGAAGTCTACAAAGTAATTTTAAGATTGCGCATTAATATTAAGCTGTTCCCGCTACCCAACGTTAACCCTACTAGCTCACTATTTTAATGTGAGGTTCACACGTAGCCCCTTCAATATCTTAAAAGCTCACCGCGCGAAGCCACTCACGCCGGACACCCCGCCTCTCCTCGGGGAACACCATCTATAAAATAAAGCAACCGATTTACAACACGCCTGGGTCTTCAACCCGAAAAGGGAAACACTGATAGCACATGAATTTCGCTATCGTAACTACGAAGGTAAAATGGGGAAATATATGCGCTACCATATATTTGCGTTGGGAAATTGCCTAAAAACTTTAACCCGCCTTAGATTCGCGTAACAATCTATTGTACTTTGCCACCAATGAGAGAACAGGGACTTTGCAAAAACACGCGATTGGCTTGCAAAAATTATTTTCGCAAACTTGCGAACCGGTAGCAAAGCGTCTCTTTGTTTTTTACAACCTATCTGCCGAGCCAGCAACGACTGACGCCCGCAGGCCTTTTGTCCACCGGCCTTTGTTGAACATAAAAGGATAAATTACAAAAGACAAGTTTCGACCACCACTCGTAAAGATAACTAAAGAATTCCGAGTCTCTATGTGTATGTCAGTCGGGGATTCAATAGTAAAACATGAAAGGGCGTAAGGGTGTATTATATTCGTAATTTACGACGCGAACCAACATAACACCGGGCCTGCATTATTGATTCTATTGCACAAACGAAAGGTTCTCTATGCACCGCTATAATATTCACAAAAATGCAGCAAACAGCACTGGAGCGGCGTCGGGGGCGAAAGGGATACGCGAGTCGTACCGAGCGCGGAGGAGAATGAATATAGCACGTGACTTACCGGTCCGGTCGGTCAGCTGTTCGCGTCGTCCGATAAGTAAACATTGAAGGATGACGGATGGGGTGGCGCGCGGTTCGAAGGAGCGTGTGTTCAGGGACGGCGTCTCCGGGCGTCTGCCGGTCTGGGCGTCGGGGCGCGCGTCCCGGCCCGCCATCGATTGCCGCCCTCGCCGAGTCGCCGCTCGGCGCGCGCCGAACCACACCACGACTAATGCCGATGCAAGATTTTCATTACATACGCCATGATCGTTGTTATTTGCACCCCGTAATGTTTTTTGATAGTTTGCTTAGGCTTCGCGACCGTTTACATTACGAATATCTATTTACGTTTACATATTATTTAGATAGAGGCTCGTCGGCGAGCTTATTATAATATTACGTATACGAGTGCTGATAAAAAAGTCGATATTAAAGAGTAGACAGGCTGCGCCACCTGTTCCTGTTCTCTCGGTGATTACCGTTCCGCCCTGCGGCACGACTCGGGATTTTTAATACTAACATAGGTCGGCTTTATGTCGCAACGTAATAAGTGGCCAATGTAGATTTTGGCAATTTTATAAATAGAAGAATATAAAACGAAATTGCGTATTGTTGTGTATTACTTACGCGCCGTTTCTTTCTCTATTGCCTCCGGTGAAGTTGGGTAATGAAAAAATAGTAAAACGTCAAGTCTCGAGCTATTCAAGTAATCGTTTAGCAGTTATTTATGAAGGAAATTTTTATGGCAGTACGTTCGCGATGTTGCGTTGAAATCTTTTGTTATTCATATGATTTTTACCTAGGTGGAGTTAAAGTCCATTGTTTCACGAATTATGGATGAATGAGTAATCCTCAGTAAGTGCGTATTATCCTGCATATTGTGCATTTTCCATTATGAAAGAGAAAACATATTCGCACACGTCCAGTGAAACTACTCGTATATGTAGGTAGGCATTTGTTTTATTTTGTGCCAATTTTATTAGGCATAAAGTTTAGTGGTCTTACATTCATAAAAGTGCAATATTATGCTATGTCTATATTTATGAATATTATTACCTACATATCAATATTCCTTCTGAAATGAAAGCAGGTAGACAACACAGTGTCTTCTTGGGAGGTAGCGCCGATTCAGGTAACCGTAATTCGTAGGTACTAACCTACCTACATTTGAAACCGCTGAAATCTTAAGGAAATTAGGGAAATGAGAACTTAAGGGAAGGTCCTAATATACAATGTAGATAAGTATATTATGTTATCTGTGTATTGTCTTATTTACTACACAAATATGTAATAGGTACAACTTGCAGCCTCTTAAAATTTAGAAATTTGGAAAAACAAAATCTTTCAGTTCATAAATTTACTGCTACCTTCTCTTAACATTATGTTTATTTCTCCCATCGTTAGATTTTTTATTTCCCACTACCTTATCTTGTGGTAACTAGGATATTATTTTGTAATTAAAAACCTATGTACCCACTAATACCTAGAAGTACCTAAGTTCAATAAAATCTTTGAAAATAAATATTAATAATCAAGTACCCATATGATTTAATCCGCATTTACCCAGCTACATCACTTCCGCCATTTCGGCACTAGGAATCCCATATTTCCGTGGTCGTTATCATAAAATACTGCTGACTAAGCGACGGTGGGTCGCTATACGACCTATCTAGATCTTGGAGACAGGTCAACGAGCATCGGGTGCTACCAGATCGATTGGAAGCTTGTACCTATTGTTTAATTAAAGAACCATTTTGTAGGCTGTAATTTGACATAGTTAAATATCCATTAAACTATTTTCTATGAACATCTGTTTCCAATTTTAATGGCCACTGATAAAAATGACTGTGTTCGCGATAGGATTGAATATTTGTCTTTCTATTTTGATTAGGTTAAGCTACGGATCATCACGCTGTAATGGGATGGGCTGCCGCTCAAATTCGTAATCCTCTGCAGTCATCGAAAATCACGTCATCATTAGTTCCGACTGATCCCACCAGGTGGCGCTTGCGGTTGCTACAAGTTAGCGTGCAGTATCACCGAGTTATTTATAGATCCGGCCAGAATATTGTGTATTTATAATAAAGGAGTAATTACATATCACCAATAATGGACTACTAATTTTAACACTTTAATAACTTACCTACTATCTCCAAAATCTACAGGACTCTTGACCTAATTAAGAAGGCTAAAATACTTATCAGGGTAAAACAGACCTCCTTTTTGTCCTAACTACCGTTTAGGTACAAAATAGTGTATCGTAGCTACAACATCGCCTAGGCATAAAGGCTGGGAAGGGTACCACTTAAGTCCCATCTATTGTTACACCTTTAAGATAATTGAGACTTATCTAGGCTTCTAAACTTAACTATATGTTCATTTACTTACTTTGGCAATATTCAAACCTGACCTCCAAATGAAAATTACAATTATTTCACAAATGAGACTGTCCTAGTTTTTGTTGCAAACTAGTTCAATTGTTTACTAACCTTGTATTTTTGATAGACAAGGATAGGTACCTACATACAGATAGTTGCTGACTTAAATTAAAAATTAACAGTAGGTAAAACAGAAACTTCAAGTTTACAGGATCCATACCAGAAAATCTTCAAATTGCTTAGAAAGAAAATCGAGATAACTTACCTCTGAACGGTCATGCCGACATCATCATGAAACATAAAGAATCTCAATTTTACCATTTTTTCCATTCGAAACTGTGTTCTTCCGCGGTCGATGGTCAAATGAATGAATAAAGAGGCTCAACCCCAACGGACAGGGGGTGGGGTCGAAATGGAAAAAAATGGGGTGGGACCAGACACTACCCCTGTAACAAAAAAATTAAGATTTATTTGCGAATACCACGTTTTGTAATAAGTAGTAATAATGGCTGTATTATTGTTTGTGGATCGGATGCACGGTAGTGCAAGCCAAGTTCTTTATTGGGTCTATAAATGAACAAACGAAATGATTATAGTGCCTTTGTTCTGCTAATGAGGTGGAATTGGTAACCTATAAAAATATGTTGGTACAAAACCCATAATTTTGTACCAAGTATAATTTAATATCAAAGTAAGTATCTATATAGTACCTACCTACATATGTAGTTGTAGGTAACCGACAGTAGGTAGTACCTAAGTATCTATGTGCCACGAGTAGATATACTAATTACAATTTACAAATCAGCTGTTTATACAACCTAATCTAAGACTCATTACTATTCCAGTGCCCCAGTAACGTCACTATCGTTAATTACTATCAGATATCGAGATGCAATTAACCATTTATAAACATAGATACGCTAATTGCCTATACATAACAATTACTAGGTCGTCAGAGCAGAGTCCTTATTCCATGAGTCACGGACCTACGCGTAAAAGGCGCAAGATATTTCTGATTATATCGTAGAAAACACATCATATTTGTGTACCTAACTATCTTCTAAAACACGGCGCCTTTTGTGCCATATGCATTGAATAAACACAGTAACTCCTAATCAAGTTTGAACCAATAACAGTGTTAAAAAGGGATATCTTTGATCCTCACTTTGTTATGTGAGTCGGCACTGAACACGATAAATTCACAGGATTTAATTGTCATGTACCCAGGTCAATAATTTTGCAATACGACTTGCATATGAACGTTCATCGGAGATATATTTATGCGTCTTTAACGATATAATTATGATCGAATGTAGTCTGCGATTGAAATAAATGGCGTCCGAGTGATATAAATTTGCGTTTAAATACAGCAACTGACATAAAATAATACCTACCTACTGATTGAGTCCACTTTCATAAATAGGAAATGAATTAATATACATTTGTGATAGCTATTAATATCCTTATGTTTCTAAGCAACAAGAAAAGGTGCTGTTTAATTTATAAAAGTCAACACAAAAAAATAAAAACAATAGGTACAATTCTAATAAGATACTAAAATATTGGTTAAATTGAATTTAACTTTTAAAACAAAGAAATACAATTAATAAATCACAGAAATCGTAAATATAAAATAAAACTAAATCATCATTTAAATATAACAAAGAAAATCTTTGAAAAAAATGGAGCACTTACCTGACAACAACAAAACATCACTGATTTTACACTATTTCCTCTATGAAAATGACTGACTTCACTAATAGAACATAAGCTACATAATTTAAAATATTTTTTTATTTCAATTCGACACGTCTTTGTCTACGAATTCAGTATTATTTTGAATTTTCTTTTCATGTTTAGGCCTAAACACAACAAAAGCGGCGGCGGCCGACCGACGGCGGCCATCTTGTGGCGCTGCCGTCGCGTCGCCCTGTGCGCTCATTGGCTGAGTGACGTCAACCGCGCCATGACACTCCACCATTACTACACGCTCACCAATATCGCTCGACTATTCGCTCACTGAATAATAAGCACTATGCGGTGGGGACACATGTTACACTATCTGCATTGCTAACTTTGTAGCGTGGTACACGCGCCTATCCTCGTCGGCTCGCATTCTTGCGTTGTGAATTATCGCTTTAGAAGCTTTTAGGATGCACCCTAATCGGGCAAAGGGGAACATTTAAAATTCAAGTGACTCGACACTGATAGCTTGAGAGATTTTAATTGGCTGCTGATTTTTGTCGTCCCGACTCGGATAGTGTTAAATTAGACGATGTTTTCTAAAGTAATGTAGAATTTACATCAAGGTATTAGAATAGGCTTTCAACGTGAAATTTCATTATTTACCAGCTATTTGTGAGTGTAAGTAGCTAAATGGAAAATATAAAAGGAATTCCTAATAAACTGTTGTTCCGCTCATCAATTTATGCGACCGTTTCGGAAAACGTATGTAAGATGAATATAGATTCAGATTGTTCCTACCTATTTAAAAAGGTCGTATGTGTAAGCAATACTTCTTGCCTTTTTATGGCCCAATAAACAGATGCAGGTAAGTTCTCTCAGGTACGTAAAGACCTTAAAATGTAACGGTGTACCTAAGCATAGGTAATGAATGAACAACATTGTAGCCCGACTTCATCTAACATAGAAAGGGTTTCCAGTGAAAGGAATTTATGTCGGTACCTACTCCTGCGAAATGCCTGCACGGCGACAACGGTGCTTAAATTATAGTTGTAAGTAATATAGAAGTTGCCTATAATGGTAGGCTGGAATATAAATGTATTGTAGCTAAGAAATAACCTAGAGGCAATCGTGTTTTATTACCGAGGTTAATATGGATAATTTATTATTTATTAGGCTGTAAAATATTTACTTTCGTCTGTTACTTACCAATGAAATTGAATAAAAGCAACAATGTCAAATGAGCTCTCTGGTCTCTATTTTTTACAAATAAGATGCACTTTAAACATACCATTTTGTTACAAAAATTGATATTAATATTTTATTAAATTGACTTTGCTACGCCGTAGTCCTAATTTTCGCAGAACAAAAGACTATAAGCAAAGGTGCATTATTAATAATTCAGCACTCAAATTAAGTACCCAAAATAATTAAAAAGGACAGAATTTAAACTATCGCAACGAATTTATCTAAACTAAGTAATTTACTAATCGTAGCTACCATAAGTCATCGTAGCACTCATTACAAAGCGTCGCAGGTTATTATTTATTATAAAGAAAATCACCCGAACAAACTTAATGAAGTACTATCATATTTTTATCTTAAATAATTAAGGACCACCTGACCACTTGGACTTAACAACTATATCACGTCTTTGTGATGCCGACGGTTGTTTCTCGACCTTTTTATTCTCTTTTCTAAAATTTATTGTTGTAAAATATGAAATTTCCAATAAAAATGTAGGTGGGGCTGCGACGTGGGGCTCACCATCTGTTGTTCCCCCATATTTATGTGATTAGTTCATGGATTGGTCCGGTGTACGTATAATTTTTATTTAAAATCGCCAATTTATGATTATAATCAGGTTCTGCCTCACAGACTGTCAAAAGTTTTAATCGATTTATGTGTGCCTTCGTTGTTTGTGTTGGCTGCCTTCAACTCACTTGCCTCCCCTTTTTCATTTGTAGGTAACTTCAACATTTTATCGCATGACTGCTCCTGAACGGACAGACAATTGTCTAACCCATTTAAATAGTTCTTTATGTCATTAAGATATTGTTTCGCATTAGCTATTAGCGTTATCTAATTGGATAACGTTACTTAAGACCTAAGTAATTACTTCATCGATTTATACACAAGCAGATAAGCAGCTTTTACAGAACTTGTTTACAGACGTAGGTACGTCTGCAAAATCATTTTCGTAACTTTATATGCGGGTACAGTTCGCAAAAAACTACTTTGTAAAACATAGACACAACATAGAGATAGGGACCTCGTTGATAACGAAAAAAATTGGTCAGCAAAAAAGTTTATCTTTGCTCCCAGATCGGCAGGTTAAATAAGTAAGTATAGTCACTCTTTTCGGTATAATATAACGGTAGGTTACACAAAGAAGCGATGTCCCCACATTAAGGGGGATCTGAGCCATCTGTGAGATCGAGCCCGTCGTCAACTTGTATGGGATGCCGTTATGGGGAGTCAAGTGGGTGAATCAACACCCGCCATGTGTACCCACGGTGTAGGTAGTGTGTATTGATTGGATGACGCGACGCTTACTAACTACAAACGCTCCTACAATATGACTAAAATAACAAACTAAAATTAGCTGTCATGTTGCAAATATTTTGAACCGTGAAATGCGATAACCTACTTTTTTACAAGTTTCCGTAGCACAAATATGATAACTAGTGTAAAAATAACCCCATTTGTTTAAGCAACAACATGTTTTGATACTTATCTCACACTTCCGTTAAGCCAGAGCTCTTACGGGTTTCCACGGTCAAGCTCAAGACCACATAACAAAAATATTACGTAATTTTACAAAGAAATGTAACAAACAACTACATAACCGCACCTAAGTTTATCAACATCTAAAATACCAACGAAAGCAACATCTTGAAACCATACAGTGTGGCGGGGTCGATGCACTGGGGTATGTAAGTCTTAACACGGTGGAATAAAGTCGTAATTCGCTCCGTAATGCATCACTGGATCCGAGTATCAATGTAGACGATCACAGATGCAGATATTCGTGACGTGTGACATGAGGCGACGTGACCTTGACCCACGAATGACGGATTCCGGCCTTGCGGGGTCGCCGAACTGTACATGTAGGTTGCTACACTATCTAGTCAACATCTACACGTTGGAACGTTTAACCTAGTATTTCGTTTATAAAAAATATAACCGCGACTTTTTGTCGCATTCTTTTCAGCGCGCGTGAAAAATAGTATTACACGAAATAAAAAACAAGTAGATAAGGTTTGTTTTCTATTTGCGAATTTATATTTGTAAATAGAATAGTGACAGCGCGTTACTCGAGCTTATCAATAAGTTATTAGACAAGAAGAAAGTTATACCCCAACTAATAGAAAAGATAAGTGCCCGATACGAAATATTACATAATAAATAGATAATACACATAGTGTTATGTTTTTAGGGTTCCGTACCTCAAAAGGAAAAAACGGAACCCTTATAGGATCACTTTGTTGTCCGTCTGTCTGTCTGTCTGTCTGTCAAGACCCTTTATCTCAAGAACGCGTAAACGTATCAAGATGAAATTCACATGAAATACTCAGGTCTGTTGTCCCTTTAAGCTGTGAAAATATCAAACATCTTAGCCAAGCCAATCCAAAGATACAGCCGATTATGTCGATATTTTCAACAAATTTTCGACACTCGCAAAGGAATCAAAACCTACAGGATACTTCCCGTAAACTCAGAGTCTTGAAATTTGGCATGAAGCATTGTCATATAATGCAAATATAGGAAAAATTACGAAAATCTCATTTTTTTAGTTATATAATATAAAAAAAATATTTTAATAAAATGAAACTTATTACCTTATTTCTCACGAACGAATAAAGGTATCAAATTGAAATTTATACCAAATACCTAGGTCTATTGTCCCTTTAGGCAGTGAAAAAATCAAACTTCTAAGTTAACGCGATCAAAAGATACAGCAGTTATACCGACACCTTAGACGAATTTCCGTCACACGCTAGGGAATCAAAACCTACAAGGTACTTCCTGTGAACTCAGAATCTTGAAATTCGGCACGAAGCAACGTTATATAGTACAGATAAAGGAAAAATTGCGAAAATGATAAATTTGAAGTTACATAAAATATTATTTTTGCTTACATGACATAAAATATATTTTTAATAATTATAAACTTACTACCTACCCTTTTTCACATGAACGCGTAGAGATATTAAAGTTGAAATTCATATCAAACACCTCTTAAATATAATTGCCTCTAAACTGTAAAAAAATTTAAATCATTCAAAGGTCATTGGGCACCTTAGTATGGAAACCATACCCACGGCGGATACGAACGAAATATAGCACAGTAAGTATAATGATAAAGGCTCTGATTTACTATGGCATTAGTCGCATCAATGTGAACCATGAGAATCTAGAGAAAATCAGGCGTAAACATCAAATATTTTCCTCATTTCAATGGGGAATTTAAACGACCAAGTTTGACGGATTTGAGAAATCATTTCTTTATAGTGAAAGAGTATACTCGCCGTTTATTTCCATTGTCATCAGCTCAGGATCTGATGATGGAAATCCTGAGAAATCGAGGGCAACTATCAGAAATTGTAGGCATGCATAGGATTACAACTTGATCCTCAGATGTATGTCTGGTGATACTATCAAACAGTGAAGGTTTAGAGCTTACCTGATGATGGAGACGTGAGAAAGTCGAGAGAACTCCTCAAGGGTATGTTTTAGTTACGTCGTGTTGGGCTTATATTATTCGTATTGCCGAGAACTTTTCACAAAAGTCAAAAATAAAAACAACTTCTAAAAACAACAAGAAAACTGTTTATATTCATCGGTCTAGATCTCGGTGAATAAATAAATATAGATGCACCGACTTCTAGACCGATGCACCTAACATTTTCTTAATTTCTTTCTTGCTTTTATTTTCTTGTTGCTTTTTTATATGTTTGAAGTTGGATTTGTTTGTAAAATGCTACAAAATAAAATAAAGCCGACTTTATAAAACAAAGAAAGGGACAGAATTACACTCTTGTCAAAGCTCTAGAAACGTAAAGCCAGCAGCCCCGAATTCTACTCTCTAGCAGTCGTTGTTACAATTCGACAGTTACAAGTCGTCAGGCGGTTTCGAAAAAAACCTGAAACTGGGGCTCGTTAGGTGATTAATCTCTTCACCTAAAATAAAATAAGCTCCAACACAAGGTTGCGTTATAAATTGTAAAGGAGTTCCCATAACTATATCTGATCTTTGCTATCGATCCCACAATGGGAGTCAAACCTATCTATGTGGAAAGTCTTCGCCAATACGAATACAATAAACCCAAACACGTGGTAGTTGCAGCACACCGCTCAGGAGTTCCCACGACTCTCTGTAGTCTCCATAATCAAATAAGCTCCTGAAGGTTTGGAGCTGTTTACCAGTACCCTCAAAAATACACTCACAGGTCTGGTTTTGACTCGATGCGTGCCTACGATATTCAAGAGTTGCCCTCGATTTCTCAGGGTTCCAAGATCCTCATCAGATCCTGGTGCTTCTTTATGAAAAGTCTTTAACAATAAAAACTAGCATTGCAACCTGTACAATCCTCTGAAACTGCTCTTCTTTTATACTTTTCAAACGATCCTGGACATTCGTCTCCATGGAATTTTAATAAAATATTTATATTCAAAGAAACGTCATACCATTCTCCACGATTTAAAACTACTTTGATTCATGTCCGCCACTTTTTACAAAGCGGGTCAGATATGCCCGATGACCTTTAAGACATAATTAGTTATTTTCAATCAGATTTCTGAATGATGACTATAAAATGTTGAATATGTTGTATAACTTCAATAAAATAACTTTTACAAGGCCTACTATTTTAGTTATATTATAAAATAAAAAATATTAACTATTTAGAATCTCACGAAATTACCATAACTATGATTGTTCTAAATTGAACGGTTGGCGCGAGACTCACTTTTTATCTATACAGGATTTGTACGGAACCCTCGGTGCGCGAGTCCGACTCGCACTTGGCCGGTTTTTTTATATAAAGCTAATCCAATCGTAATCGGCCGACTTTACAAGACATTCTATAGTAAATTGATAGTTTAGTTTTTGTGTTTACAACGCTAGGTGTGTGTTTTGAATAAAAAGCGGTTTGTACGACAATGCAGATAGCATCACGTGGATGCAAATCGTGGGAGGCGGGTCGAGACGTTCGCTCTTTCACGAAAATATATGTTAAAACACAGTCTTTGTTCGTAATTGAATGTGCCTTTACATTGAATTTTAAATGTAATACACTCTTTGTTTTCTGAAACTACCAACATCAACGTAAATAAATAAATAATACATCGAGATGTTAATAATCTTGCAGGATTATTTCATTTGCGGTTTACCCTTTTATTGTGTGCGAGCTACATCATCACTACATACGTAGTATACGCATATTGATGAACTTTTAAACAAGATAAGATTGTGTGTTTATTTCAACAATGTTCATGTGTTTATACGCAACGTTAATCGTGATTTTGATGTCACCACCCACTTAAAAATCGCTTCATAAATTATATCAGGTTCACAATCGAGCTGCTACTGCAAATGAAAATTTACAGGAGTTCAACAGAGCATGAATTCATGGATCGTCCGGCTGACCACTAAATTATTTATTAGCCTCAACAAAGGAACCATTTCGGGCGAACAAATCGCCCCCGAATACATTGCATTTGATTTAAAACACAGGTATTTGACCGAGTCGCCGCCCGCTACGAATAATGAGTTTATTTACGACAATAGAGGCGACGGACAAGGCTCTTTATTGTCATGATTAGTTGCGATCCCCGACAATTGATCGAGCGAATTTTAAGTGCATAACACACGAGACTGTTATTTATATAGACGTTACTGTTATGTGGGTAATACTTTTTATTAATTTGACCATTTTATTGACTTTATTGTTTCAAAACTGCGTGAGCGATCGCAGCAATACACAGTAGCATCCCAGAGCTCAATAAATCAGTGTACACTCAAAATACTCGTGTTGGTTATTTTGGTCGAGCGATCACTGACGCCGATGCCTTGCATAATGTACGTCGTTAATCGCGTTGTAAATTCGTCGACCGTCAACAGGCAGTCGGGGTGACGATGCAGCACTGAGTCGCCCAAATTTCGTCTCGGCCGACCGCAGGATTTGTCCCCTTGCCAAATATCCCAGCTGTGGACACAAGCGCGCTCTGAATACTGATTAAATGTACGTTATTGTTTTCGTTTTTTTTTTCACTTTCGTTGTTCGGCTATCGACCTATTGAATTTTTCATGGTGTTCTTTATTGGAATTTCGTATGAGCTCCTCTGATAACCGGCAGCGTTAACGTCTATCTATATGATCGAACGATTCCGCGGGAGGAAGTTTCGTCAATTATACCAGCTCGGCGGTGGCATTAGCATACATTTCACATCCAATTCAACGATCCTTTATCGACGTTTGAATTGCTTTTATTTGCAAAATAAAAATAAATGTGGCTATATTTAGAGAATAATCGATTCCAGGCCGGAAAGTAGCTGCCAACGAGGATAAAATCGTATTAAATCTGGCTAGATATGTAACAGCATACGCAACAAACCGCTGGATGCCGCCACTCAACATCTGTGTAGGATTAGTTCTATGAAAACAAATCGTTACATTGAAGTAGATTTTCGTCGTTCACAAATATAAATGTGTCATAACAATGTCAAATAAACTTGTACTTACATGACAATACAGATACAATATCACGTTAACCCACAGAATGGCATCGACAAAAAGCACTAAAAACGCCAATTAATAGAAAATTTCAAGCGGCGTGACTGTTGTCGTAGCCCTGTTTAAAATACGCGACATTGTGAAACATCGGGTTTACAAAATAGGTTCATCTCTGTCCCTCTTGTACAGTTAGTACTTGAAACGAACGAACACGGTATGTGCAGTTACCTTTATCTATAAAACGCATTCGTAATAGTAAAGTGGATCACTTTATGATCGCACAATGCACATTTTTATGAAGGGCGAAAAGGGCGAATATCAATATCGACCCTATTCGAATGTTATACGAGTCTTACATATTATTATACCCATCAGTATCGGAAAATCCACATCGTAGACGTAAGTATTGTAAATTTTGTACAGTTTACTCGTTCCAAAACTCTTACAAGCTACGAAAATAAGTCTGCATTAGAAAATTGAAAGTGAAGAACGATTAAATAATAAACATCCTTATCTGAAGCCGTAAACAAAAGAAAATATTTATATTGAACGGAATTAAGCGCTTAATCCTTTTAACTTTTAATTGACGTAACGTGTACCACCTGGACACAAAACAATAAAATGCATAAAACTCACCCCGGGTACTCGATTTTAAAGAATGTACATTTGCAGCGACTTTGAAGCACGTTTTTAGGAAAAAATTGTTTGAGATTGGGATCCGAATTTACTGATACTGGGGAATGTAAGTTCAACTTGCTGAAAGTTTTAAAATATCATTATCGAATGAGGTGTTACGTTGGAAAATCGGTCGTATATCTTTCCATGTGAGATTTATTTTTGTATATCGCTTTACGTGCGTTTAAGTCAGTTTTCCAGGTTAAGGGAGCTGATGTAGGACGTGCAAATAAACACGGTATTTTTATCGCTGCAAACCTTTATATAGTTGCGGTCGATTTCTCCTCTTTATCTGCTCAGAGCGGTGTTTGCTTTATCTTGAATAAAAAGAAAGATACGTGTAGACTGTCAAAGGATTTCGTATCAAGTGATGGCATTGGCTATGACTTCGAAAAACAGGGCGTCCGAGGCTGCAATATTGATTGGAAATTTTCATACTACAGTGTTCACTTAATTATCCCTTTTCACACAAACTTTATAAGGAACATGAGAATTTTACGACCGTTAAGAATAAAGATAAGCGAACATTATGGCCAATATAAATATCTACAAAGTTCACACATAATAAAACAATTAATGATAACTTTTATGACAATAATAAAACAATAAGGCTTTGGTTAACAAAAACAAACAAAATTGTAAGCGAGTGATCCTATCGTGCTGTTTGTTATAATTCAAATTAGGTATTTATAGAAGTTACACGTTTGTTTGTCCTGGAGGAAATTTTTGATTCGATAAGAGATCGTAAAACACTGCCCCCCGTGTCATAAAATCGAATCGAGTCTGTCATGCAAATATGGCCTTAAATGCCAGGTGTTATGTAACCTGGGACCATTTTTTTCGCATGGCCCGTGTTGCCTGCATTGTTTTATGACCATGGAAGGGTTACCAAGTTACGTAATGTTACAATAAACGTTTTGAGGGCAATAAATTTTAATAGAGCAGAAATTTATGGTCAATTTGTGGAGACATTTACAGCTGATGAACAAAAAGTTTATTTTTCATGCCCTTGTTTGTCGGGACATAAATCTTGTATCGGTATCAGGTTTCGGCTGTCATAGGTATTTGTGTCACGACGACTATGAACGTAACGCATTCTACCTAATAACAATAAAAATCGAAGCTGAAAAGTTGGAGCACTGAAAACATATTGGAAATTGTTTTTAACTGAAGGAAATGATATAGAAGGACGTAACAAATTGCTGTTTTAAAACAACTGTCGTTTGCTACCAACATTTGTGGTTTTACCTTGATATAAATTGGAAAAATAAAGGCATTCATAACTGGAACTTTCATTTAAATGCGTGTCAAAGCATGTTGCCAATTTGTTACATTTTATTTGTTGTAATCATGAAGTTCTGTCCCTCTATAAATGAAAAATACAAGCGTTTTTGTGAGAACTACGTCACAAGCACGTCTAACCTACATAAGAGTTGTCAGAATCCATTCTCTAACATTCGGATTTTATGTCAAAACTATATACGAAAACAAAAAACAGTAACGGAATACGTGGCACAGCGAACGCTGCTAAGCCAATATATTGAAATTGCAATACAGACGAGGCAAGTTCTTTCATTAGGGTTGGAAAATAAAAACAATACAAGTGAAAAGGGTATCGGATACTGTGCGCATATTCGCCAGAGAAAATTTCCTATTATGATCCCTTCCCTAAAGTCAACTACGTACCTATAGGTACGAACTTGTATAGCAATTGTCTGCCGTCCACTAGTGATGCGCTTCTATCGATATCAATGAAGCTATAACGAAATCTATATGCTAATGACTCGGACTATTTTTATAAAATTATTCAGAGCTTTTTATATTAAAACTGTATCTAATTGAAGATTCATGACAATTAAGTATCGGTGGCATCCATTGACAGAACATAAAGTATTAATTTAAAGCTTTCCAATTACATAGTAATTGTCATCTTGATTTTATAGGGATTAATTAAAAACAGTATCGACAATTACCGGTAGCGTTGTCTGAGGAGCGTCCCTACGCCCCCCGCACGCACACATCCATGCAATGTTCACGGAGTCACACAGACATACAACAAACACGCTTATACAAAGCTTAAGGTACGTATTTAGAGACATAGTTTCATCCGCGACCAAGAGTGGAAATTTCAATAAAAATGCAAATTTTTCCCGAGCAATTTCCTTCTCACTACCGCTGCCTCCGTTATTGGGTCCTACCGCATTATGTTCGGGTTTGCAGCGTTATAACATACCTACAGAGGTGGATTATCTAACTATACGTACCTATAGTACTTCAATTTACTTGTTAATACACGCCATCGAATTACGGTTATCTCACGCGCGCAAGAATGGAGTGTAATCCCCCTTAAATCGACACTAAGTTAACTTTAACGAAATGGTAAATAGTATTTACACAGGAACGAGTAACATTGACGTTATTAGCCGTATTTGCTTTTTTAAAGCGCTGGCGTGGTGTCGACTAATAAAGGTTCAAGTTAAACTCTGAGAGTGTCGATTACTGCTTGTTTAAACAAAGTGGAAAATTTAACATCGTGTAGTTTGCTTTTCAACCTTTCAATTGCTTTATTGACGCTTGCAACACTGTCAGACAAACGGCTTAGTGCCAATAACATATACAACTTAATTTAGTTTCATGTTACTCGTACAATATCGATGTTTTTCCAACTCAATGCTAGAACCTATGTAAAATTCTATTAAATACTTGCAAACCAGCCATTAATTTCAGTTTTAATTAAACAGCAGTACCTAGTCCAATGACATCGTTATCATGCAATCTACCTAATTCGCACAATAAAAACAAGTGCGTTAAATCTGCATAAATACTGTGTTTTAAAACTTTCCGCTTAGTTGGGGCGCGGCGCCGGGGGATGAAAAGGGGTGGGGGCAAACAGGCCAGATTAAGGACGCTGGAAGCGAGGAAAGAATACACAATTAGCTTTCTGCTACCTGCTGCAGATAACGTATCCAGTTTAATATGATCCCGTTTGACACTTATCCGGTATAGCGTTCCCTTACTTTTTTATGTTGGTCGCCGGGGACCCAGGTCTTTGGTTAAGCTGGCCGGTTTCAAGTCGGGGATTTTAAAAACGCTCGGCGAGTTTAGCTGCGACCGGAACCAAGGGGGCCGGATCGATCAGCGGAACTCGGATATTCGTTGGCTTTGTTGAAAAATCAAAATTAGATACTTAGTATTCACGTGCGTAGTGGATGAAGTAGATAGCCTTTTTGTGTTAGGGGAAGGTCAATGGTATTCTTGTAGATGAGTAGGCGTTTCCAAATTGGGTGGGCCATCGATGTTTGAGTGCTTTTTAATCGATTGCGGATTCCCGAGATAAGCCTATCCTATCTGAACTTCTTTGTTTGGAAAAATGTTGTATACAGTATCCACTTATCAGGTTATTGCAGACGGTAAGGAAAATTAGGTCGTAATTTGTTGTGTGTGCAACTAATGGAATGTCCACACAAAAAGTTTTCCTCTAGCGAAGTAGGTAGATAAGCAACTATGTACATAAGCACATTATATACCTTCTGAAATATAATAGCGCGAAATATTATTACGAGCACAACAACACAAAGCGCAAAAAGAAATCCGCTAGTCACACAAGTTACGAGTCCAGTGTATACCCAGGCTTTTGTTAAGAAAAGGCAATAATCAGTTACAACTAAGAAAAAGAATCAACAAAACACGTCGCTACAAAACGCGGCAACCAGCGTTCACATAAAACCTTACACACAACGTTATACTACGGAACCCTATGTTTGCCAGTAATACTTTACAGCATGCGCACGAAAACAAACACGGCACACTATGTCATATTCATTATGTTCTTAATAATAAAGTCGAAAATTGAACACGAAACCGCTTAAGCGAATGCAAATAGCATGTAAATATTTTGCGTTTATTTTCAGCGTTGAAGCAACGAGATAAAATTCGCGGCCGTAAAATAATATAGCGAGGCGAAAGAGTATATTGTTGGTGGTATCATTACGCGTGTTCGCATAGTACTCAGACTCTCTGGTGCTATTATAAACTCTCTTTGTTGTGCATTTATGAGTGATTAAACCTGATGAACAATGAGTATCTATTGGACGTTGTAAAGTTTATGTTCCTAAATTAGGTTTTACTGATGTGTTAGGTGGTTTCTGATTTTATATACTTGTTTTAACTGTACATGGCATAAGATGTAAAATAGTTGTGTTATTTACTTGTTAATTAGTTACTGTATTATGCATAGTAGGTAAATGTTCTCTTAACGTACTTAGTAGTTTTTTCTAATTTTCATGCGCGTAAATCATGATATCGACGTTCACTGACTAAAATATTTTTCAATTTGACGATTAAAGTCAAAATTCATCATGTTAAGCACAAGTTACTTTTAAGAAATTCGGTATGAAATGGATAGCTAACTAAGCTTTAAAATTGTCCACCGCAAAAGTAGGATAATATACCTGAACATTAAGCCCAGTAAGTGCCTATATATAACCCGAAAGCTAAAATTTCTTAATACCGGCTGCCATTGCGGGGCCGCCCCCCGTAATAACCCGGTCGAGTCCACGGGGAGGATCCACAAGTGATTTAAAGAGATTGTCAGTTAATGAGCCCCTGTCCGCCACAAATTCAGCCCTTTTCCGTTACCTTCAGAGCTAATCGCCCCTTTTAGCCGACGCGGCATCTTATTCCTATAGCTAACATTACCCTACACACTAAATTATGAATGAAACCTCAGCTGGATAATTAGGAACCTAGGCTGGGATGACGCCATATTTTTCTGCAGAAGTATCTAGTACTTATTGCAGGAATTTTTGTCCGCATATTCAATATTCTCGGAAAGAATGTCGGCGTGCCTGTGTATCTCATGACGAAAGTATGTGCTGCGCGAAATGCAAGCAAATAAAATATCAAATAAATACACGGACATTTTAAAAGCATTTAACGGATTTAGTAGCCGCTGACAATCTTTCAATTTGCTACACGATTAGTCTTGAAGTTAAGCAATAAGTTTAGAATGTCTCACGAAACTTGGACATTAATTTTCTTTTTATATTGCCTTTAAAAGACAAATAAATACAAATGCTATTCCTTAAGACTGCCGTATAGTATTACCCAGGTAAAGGTAAACCGTAATGCTAAAAATTACTATGATAATCTTCGAGCTGACTGCAAATTAAACCACAAAAATAATTACCCATCCAATATAGAATGTTCAAAGGTTTAAATGTTGAACTTGTAGTACATGCATCTACATAACTGGTTCGATTGCGGCTAGGGCCGGCGTCCCTATGTGCCCTCGGGTAAGCGATATGCGTACGATCCCTGTGTTCCATACAATTTATCTGTGTTCGGCCGACTGTGCACCGCCTTATTCGGCAATCGTCCCACACCTTTACCTGTTTCCAATATAAACAAGACTAAAAAATATATCGGCCGAACACGATTCGTTCACGCGGCTCTAGGATAAAGTTATTCGATTCTAACATTCTATATGAACATTGATGGCTCTTATGAACTGAATTAATGTCATAATTGCGGCAGTTTCGGATAAAATAAATCGATATGGCCTGCTTACATAATACCGCCCGCAGTTTGTCTGTAGAATGAATGCTAATAACCATTTAAAGTTGGCCTCTATGAATCCGTGGAATGTCGTGTTTTTCTGATATTTTAGTGCCGCGTCGAGCGGCGGAGAGAGGTCACTTTGTATAAAATAAATGAGTTTACAAGACAATTTTAAGTAGAATTTCTTATCTAATCCATTGATATATGAATCTCGATTACAATCTATTATCTAGGTACGCTATACATATTTATATATTGCAGGTAGGTAGTTTATTAAAGTGTCAGTTACGTCATTAAGTAAATTAGTTTTTTGTGTTCCTGTTCGTCGTTTTGTGTCGCTTTATCTATAGGATTTCATATTTATGTGCATTTTAATTAGGTATTAGAAATTTTGAACAGGTTCATTTTGGATTCCAAAGATCAGAAATAAGTATAATAGTGACAATAAAGGCCCACTATGAACACTTAATTTTGTTTTAATTGATCCGCATTTTTACTGTAGTTGTAGAATGTAGATAGGTACATAAATTGTGTAACCGATTAAGCGACGCTTAATAAAAGGATGTTCTTTAAAGTCATTAAAAACTTGCAAATAATAAAAAAGCAACTAAAGAATGCAAGTTGTTGAAAAGCGAACACCGTTATAACTTCAAGACATATTAAATTAGCGGAAGCTTAAAGCTCTAGAGAATATTCTAATTTAGTTTCTGTCTGTCTAGTTATTTCCGTCTAACGTAACTTGACCATTATAAGATGACCTTCCATGGCCAGTTTAAACTTGGAGAACTTCAAGGGATCGCGGGTCATTTTAAACTGGGCAGTGTTCTAGAGTTGTAGTGAGTATATTATGTAGGTGTGTATCGCATTTTGTGAAATTGCGAAGAAGCTTGGAGTATTACCGACGTGCCCAGGGGAAAGCGTCTGGACTAAACACCTCGTTGTTGTTTTATCTTTGTTGTACCTATACCTTTGATCGGTCTTTGTATCTTTGGAAAGTTTGTTTCAAAGACCCGTTGATAAATATTGGATAACTAAACTGAAAGGCAAAATTGACAATAACATGAGAAAAATATAGATGCCTACCTAAAGTTTAAAATAGTTTCTCTCTGATTACATATTCAATGTTTATATCAGAGACTAGCACTTGAATAATTAACAGAAAATTTAGTACGAGTGTCAGCAATCTCATTAATATTAATATAATTTAATCCCACTCTTGTAGAGCTTTAATAAATTCCCTTAAACTGCTTTTATTCAACACCACAACCACCCCATAATTTACTTTGGAATACGTATATACCACAAGTATTTTCCACGACATTCTACGAACCAGTATTCAATAGAAACTAAGGGGCATCACGTAATAATTCCTACATTTATATTCAACATATATAATATATATTTACAAGTCTGTGAGCTGTTTCTAATTTAACTGTAGATAAATGAAATAAATGACCCAAGTGGGCACAAAGAAAAGATTTCAGGTGTCCGCAAAATACGTGTCAAAAGAAAGAACTTATCATACCGGTTTCTGAGTATTTAAATTAAAAACTTATTGCGACACCTCTTTTGATCGTAGATATAATGTGAAAATCTACTAAGGCCGGTTGCATACAAGGTTACTCTTATGTTGTAAGCGACAAAATATCGTAAGGGTCATGAGTCGCGCAGCAAATTACGTCTAATGGACCCGTCTTTGTTTCGAGATTATAATATTAATCATTACGTACGTCAAAGACTATTCAATTATTGAAACATTTTGAGATAATAATAGATACTTCATTATCTCTAGAGACTGTTGTATGGGCTTAAATTTCGTAGAATGCGTAATAAAATAAATGTATTGTTGTGACACTGTGTATAACCTTCCTGCTTGATAAATGGTTCATATTGAATTATGTCCATGTTTGTCACCAATATATGACTTATTGCTTATTTTCAGTAAACGTGACGCACTCTAATGTTAACCAATAGGTACTTGCAATTTAAATAAAATGGAAAAACACACTTTAAATAAATGACCAATTAATTACAGTTTAAATCATAATTTTATTTTAAAAATCAAGTTAAAGTGGCGTCTTTTTAAGAGTGTTGGTTGAGAAGCCATTAAAAAGTTTGTTTATCAGCTATTAATTAAGTTAATTTCAGTCTTAAATCTTCTTAATTGTATTAATTAGTGGACTGTTCAGCTCATAAACATCGCATATTTTATATAAAATTTTATAATGCAGTTCTATTTCAAATGGTCTCTAGATATTATATTTGTACAAAGCGCCATCATCAAAGGACAGTCGTTAACAATATCGCAAGACATTATACCCGTATCGTTACGATGCTTAACGCTACGCATCACCCTTAATTACTGTCCACACAATTGCTACGCCATTCCTGCTACGTACTACCACATTAGCAACTCTCATAACACTATATCTGCTATGAAATATGCTTGCGACTGTCCATTGATGGTCACCCAAACCATTTTGTTCCTTATACGTCATAATTACGGGCGAGTTTTGTGTGCGGTGCAGTATAAAACTACAAGTGTGGGGACGATTTTGTTTTAAAAGGGAGGGTTCTAATGTCTGGTCATCGGTCGACTCTCGCTTGACCGTAGGGGTAATTTGGAGGCAGACAGCGGACACATTTGCATTACAATGAGACTCGGATCCCGGGCGGCGGGGAGGGCTTCCGTCCGACGGATAAGCTCGCGTTTTGTATGTATAAAAGTGTGTAAGTTTGTCTGGAAGCTTGCTGAATACTTGAATATTAATTATTCTTAGTAATTTTATACAAAATTCTGCAGTTGTTATGTAAAGTTTTATTCATTTTGTAGAATTTACCCATGAGAACTTGAGCTCTACAATGTACATATGTGTCTCAAATGTACCTATTAGCTAATTCAAACAGACTAAGTAGTAAAATCGGTAATAGGAAGCCATTATTTCCCAGTTTCACCAAAATCAAGAAACAGATCACGAAAAGCTGAAGCACACTCAACTATTTTTAGTTACTCAAAAATGAGGTCAGCAGCAATAAAATAAGAAAATGAAACTGACCCTTCTTGTTTCTATACGTTTGTCCCAGTTTTATGTTACATCTTGACATGCCAGGAAGTTTCGACATAAAACGATACATTGGGTAAATGGATGTAAGCAAAGCCAGTGGATTAGGTGCACCTAGTTCAGTACTTACTTATATGTTTCGTATAGAATTGGAACAAATATGTAGAATATTTAATACTGTCTTTACAAAAGTTTTAACTATATGTATAAACATGTATGTAGAAACATATCTTGGAAAATGGACAGTAACGCACAAAAATTCAGAAAGTTTATGTCGTGAATAATTTTCCTATTATAAAGTGTAACCTCATTTTAAACGAAATTAAAGCAGCAGACAATGTCATCTAATATCATTGCCGACAAAAAGCTTAACACTGGAAAAAAAACTATCATTGTCAATTTAATTACCGGTAATCTTCTCAATGAAGGTCACTTCCCACCCGCAACAAAGTATACCTACTGTGATAAAATCGATACTTTCAACGTAGGTAGGTATTACAAAGAAAGTGAACGAAACCTGACTTCAACACTCATAAATAAAAAAATAATCTCCAATTAGCAGCTTATAGAAATCTTTGCCAACTAATAATTTCAGATCTAGCCACTTCAGAAACAACTTCATTTTCGTCTACCGTTTTGTCTAGACTAGTTTCTAATCAATGAATTTTGGCAGTCAATTGCTCATACTCTTTATTATAACTGGTATTTACGCTAGACTGAAAAATAGATTCTGACTCATGAAAATTATATTTTGAGAACATTTTTTCTACGCACTTTTCTTCAGAACGCTCTTTGTTTTTGCAATATATAAGATACTAAAATATTATGTGTAAAATACATATACATATCATAAACTGATAGATGCATATAAAATAGATACCAAACCTTAAACAATTGAAGGAAGACAAACAAATATAATTTTGATTGAGTACCAATTCCAAACAATTCTCGATAACAGGATACGCTTTCTATGGGCAGTTACAACTTTCTACATAAAACACATTACAACAACCATGAAAATAGTCAAGCATTATTAGTAATGACTATTGAACAACTGCATAGCACCAATTGTCATTGAATCACTCAATAAGTACTTACAATAGGACAAATCATATTTAAGTCCTTCACAATACATGGACGTGCTCCAATAAAGATCGCTAGCGTTCTGTGAGAACTTCATCCAGTGCATTAATAAAATATATCGCGTAGAGGCGATTACGTCAAAATAGATGCTTCCCAAAGGCGCCAACGCACCGAGTGCGGGACAAATACCAATATGTTGCAGTAAAGTGCAATACGACGTGATGTGAATGTACTACAAAAAGGACAAGTAGGGTAGCCATGGGATTTTCATATCACGGATTTAGTATATTTACTTTATCAGCAGATGGCTGATGAAAACAAAATGGTTTGTTTATGTCAAAAATAATTAATTTTGTCCTGATAAGTCAAACATAATAAATAATATCGATTGGAAGAGCCACTAAGTAGGTGCAATAATCAATTTATTTTGTGTGAAAGGCTCAACAAATAGGAATCGGCTTCAATCAAATAAATAAATTACCCTTTAATAAGCCTGAAAGTATCGAACTAACTTTTATCTTTTAGAAAGGTAAAGGAAAAGCCGACCCAAGTTCAAAAATACGCTCAACCATATCAATTTAAAAGCCACAAAGTAAACCAAACTTGATAGCATTATGACCCATTAGGGCAGTTAGTCCTAATTAAAATGCTAATTATTGCTAAGTAGGCAGTATCAATATGATAACTAAAACTTTATTACACCAAATATTTTTTAATTTAGGTACTAATGCTACTTTTGATAAAGATGTTAAGTGTTCTCTTAGGTGTCCAGAATATAGGAAAATCCTGTAATTCAAAATGTATGCAAAGTCATTTAAAATTTTCATAAAAATCAACCATTATTTGAGGTATAAAAAAAATATTGAAAATTGTAAAAATTACTTAGTAATATGATTAAAAAAACCACAGAAGTTTGTATTTGTGGTGTATTTTTTTTTTTGAACGCGCTTATCGCAAGAAGTACAAAACTAATTTGAAAAATTATTTAAGTGCCAGATAGCCTATTTATTGAAGCAGGCTAATTGGCTAGAATTTCTCCGGGTAAATAGAGTTAACTCGGAACATAGGCGAAACCGCTTGCAGAAGCTAGTGTTTAATAAACGGGACGATCCTTCATTAACTTCAAATCATGGAGTCCCTACACAAGTACACTATATAATTATAATCTGAATATAATCGCATGTACTAATGTAAAGTACCTTTATATGTAATGCCACAGGTGTTCTCAAACCATCAAGTGGCCACTTGATGTATTCTAGAGCACTGATAGATTTATCTAAGTAGACATTTACATCTTCTTACATATACATTGCCTTCGTAGGAGTTATTGCTTTGTTATTGTTTAACGAAGCACATATATAAGTAGTTATGTAATTATATAAACTATTATGCTATTATTTTTCGTAAATTATAATATTTGATAAATTATTGAATCATACGTGTAATTGTTAGGAAAAGTATGCTATATTAATCAAACTTTAGTCCCTTTGAATTGGAACACCCCCTACACGGCCACAATATAATTGTCATGACCTAGAACTAAAAGTTCATGTCCGTTATATTATTGATTCATCTGTACATCTTTCTGTAAATATATAGGTATCAAGAAGGTACTTGTATAAAAGAGTTTCCTAAAGTACTCGTCAAGGACTTCCACACATTAACATGAGTGAATATTACACATTAAATCTGTCCAAATGTTATCTAGGTACATAAATAAAGTTATCGATTTGAAGTGTGTTAGTATCTATGACACAAATATCAATATCAGTTGCATTAAAGTCCGTGAGTAAATAACGATAATGTACCGTACGTGTTACCTAGTTATGAGTAGATTCGTGTACCTATTTATATTGAATGAATATGATTGAGTTCATGATGATAATTATGAACGTTTATTTCAATGATCATATGACCTTTGACTTTTTATTATTCAGACCACAAAATTACAAACCGATAGTAACGTCCAATTGTTTGTCACAGACACTTTTGATTCCTATAAAATTCTCAAAACTCCTTTGGCGCCTACCTCATAGTGCAGAGTGCACCTATATCGGAGGAGTGCTGACTTGCAGTGAATGTGGACGGACATTCACTGCAAAAATTGGCTTTGTCAGTCACTGGAGAGCACACCAGCGAAGCTCTCAAAATTAAGCGCAGATCCAAGTCGCTGTGGCCGAAATCGGCCAGGATCAATATATATATAGTGCAGAGTTCTCTATAAGAAAACAACTAAAGCCATTTCCCAAGAAACAAAACCATACGTTGCTTGGCAATTGCCTGAAGCTACCTCTCGGAGATACATAACCTACACATAGGTACCTACCTACTATCAAGACACGTATACATCACCCCACTGGGTCTTCAAGCTATAAAACTACAACCCGCAAACTTCCCTACCGCATATCAAAACCAATCTACACAGCAGATCTCCGCTTTGAACCAACAATTTATCATACAACAATGTAGCGCAGACGGCCTTCTTAATCAATGCAGCCAGCGTCCACAATCACCCGTAATGGACTGATGTATGGCCTGAATGCAGTATATTAGCAATGTACGGACCTGGACGTGCAATGCGGATGCAATGATGGCCCTTGCCAATGAACGTGGGCCAGACTGAGTACCTATTGAGAGTAGGTATGAATAATGCCTTCTGTCTGATCGGCTTTTGTTTGGTTGTTGAGTTGGATTACGTTATTATTAAAATGGTTTATTATCTCAGGGAAAGCTTGATAGAAAGGCATCATTCACTTTGTGGTAGGAACATTCAGTATTTGAGTGCTTAAACAACCTTGGTCTGTATCCAAGATTCTGAAAGTAAGCTAAGCTTATGAAGAGTCAATTAAACTTGAGATTCTACTCGAGTCATGCTAAACTAAAAACCCTATAAATAAGCCGACGTTTTCTAACAGATAATTCCAGCTGAAAACAAAACGCATATAAAAACGAAGCATTCTCAAACGCATTCTTCCCGACAAAACGCAGGACACAAAAAGCACTTCAGAATTATAAAAACAAATAATAAAACTTCTAAGACAGAAACAATAGCCACACAACAATAAGACACGGACGTAAACGTTAAAATAGTAGACAAAAGTAAAAAAGCAACAAAAACACAATATGCCATTCAACCCTTTCGTCAAAATATGACTAGAATTGACACTTCCTTATTGCGTCGTAAATTTAACTGGCGACATACAAATCTTTGGAGACAATAACATATTTTTTATTACAGAATATTCGTTACCAGTTCCTAAACAACCAGTGTGCTGTGTACGTGTTGTAAATAAAATTTTAGTTCATTTAAATAGTTTACGTAGTAAAACATGTCTCGACAACCATGTCTCATTCTTAGAAAATACCTACATACCTACCTATATTTTTTTCAAGACACGTAATATTATGACTGAGATCTGAGAAAAATCTTGGCCACACAAGGAAAATACTTCCAGCGAAAAAGGTTCCCGAATTCCATTAAGGAAACTATTAAAAGGAGAGGTCATTACCAAGTAAGTGGGTTTTTGGTTTATACCTACACATGTTGAAACTTCCAAGGAACCGTTGCGCTAGCTGAAATTTTACTGACCGAGGAAATTTGGAGAGCCATTAAGCTTATCAAAAGAAAAGAGAAGGCATTTAGACCGTGCCATTCACCTTTCAATTTATTGCTTTCAATATCGCTTAGAAATCTGTCGACCCAAGTTTGTAATGCCGAAAATATCGTTACACTGAGCAATTTTTCTTACAAACTGACTTTCGAAATAATAACAGTAAATAAGAAGGTGTATGTAAGCTTTAAGGAGTATGTTACAGATATTTATTTGTTTTTCCTCCAAAATCTTTATTCATTCATGCTTTACTTGAGTCATAAAAACGTTGAAGAACAGAAGCATTTGCATGATTATTGACCTCTAAAATTACCATATTCACTATAAATTGTACCAATATTTAATCTTTAGTATTCATACAGTTATATTAAAGTATCTCTCGTGTAACGAGTACTTCTTTTTGTAATGAAATTGGTTTTTAGTTCGTACTGTAAGAAAATGTCTGGAGCGTAGGAATTTGTTTCTAAGCTAGATACGGAATAAGATTAGATTACATTACATTTCTAAATTAACAGCCTTACTTATAAAAATCAACTAATCATCTTCTTAGCATTGTTTTACCTAATTACTACTTAAAGCCTTAAGTAGTGATTAAATTATTTTGACCTATAAACGTTGCTTAAGCATGTCTTAAGTAATGAACAGATAATGACATAAAAACATACTAATTTCTCAACACTACCGGAATGTTGGTAGCTTAAAAAAATATTTGTCATCAAAACGTTGTGTAATGGCAACAATGGCATCCGTAAAATATAAAATTAAAAAGTTGAGCTGTCAATAAACCGGAAATGAAAAATCAGCTGGTACGAATCCAGCCATTTTGCTAATTAGCGGGTTAAACAAGGGTGTGAGGCGACTTAATTTGACAGCTCATTTAAGACATTGCTAAGCAAATGATTTAATTTAGCCACGTTTATAAGTAAGATTTTTTCTTAAACACCCCTTAAGTATAACTTATTATTTAATTCACTTTTATAAGTAAGACTGTAAATCTCTAGTAAGTATCATTAAGTACGTAATTAATATAAATTTCCTATTTTACTAGCAGATAGGTGGCAAGTTAATTCTGCAGGTTTCTCATAACAGCAATTTATTCCTACTTTAGCATCAGTAATTCAGTCTACCGTTCTTTAACTTGAAACCTAAAAATGATACAAGTCAAATTAGTAGCACTGACAAACCATACAATTATATTATATTGGTCATAATAGTTGATTACTTCGGATTATTCATTGTCATAGACAACAATAAAATGTGTTAGTCAATATAATAATGAGTTAGTGTAGTTGATACATCTATGAGGTCTTTTATGAATAGAGAAACAGTAACAAAGCTATGAATCTAGGTTTATGTAGGACTAATGCAGCTTTCTAAAGTCTTTTTGAAAATAGAATACAGCAAACAGGTAACATACTGGCTGGGTGTATTATTCCTTCACCTGTAGAAAAAGCATTGAATTCAGCCGTATTGGAGATATTTAGCATAGGTAAAAAATCCTAAGAATTATATTCGCATTTAAATTAAAAATTAAACCGTCCAGTAATAAATAAAAAATACTATTCACGAAGCAACATTCGATTTGACATAGGTAGGTGTGAAAATGTTCAAGCAGACTGTTCAGCCAATGATCGTGAGAGGCGACTCCAAAGACGACAGGTGTTTACTTTACAAAAAACAGCAGTAATTTAAACATGGCGGTTTCTCCACACTTTATAAAAGATAAGAAAGACATTCGAACAATATTTCACAAAGATATATTCGATCAATAAATTAAAAATGAATTTATGCTTGAATTAAAAATGTCTTTTGTGCATTTCATTATTGGCCCAGCCGTAGGCCTGTTTCTGGCATATTTATGATCAATGTATTATCTACTATATTAATTTAAATACTCGACCTTATTTAAATATCTACTGTTTATTATGTAGGTAAGAGTACATTTACATTGGCATATATTTTTCATAATTTATGAAAAGCCTATCGATAATTTAGAAAAACTTATTGCTCTGCTTCTACAATGTTGTACATAAGTGTAACTTGTTAGTAATGCTTTGTAGTAGCGATTGTCGTAATCGAATGATCGTGTACTAATCGAATTATTCGATTTTATTACTATGTCGTTTGTAGAGATTCTCATAATTTTATAAATATCGATAAGTAGTTCCGTGAACAAGTCTGGTTTCTACACTCAATACAACTCTCTCTTTTTAATATATGTTAAAAGATCTTCGTTATCGTTAAGAAAACTTAATTAAAATTAACCTTAAACTATCAAGATATAACTTGAATAATTTAGCCAAAAACACGAATCGTTAATATAATTAAAATCACGCTAATACAATGAATTAGCAATAAATTGCATACTTACGCAGTATCGAATAACATATTGGAATGCAAATCGTCATATTTATCGATATGACAGTCGTGGTCAGGCGGCAGAATTTAATTTTATTCATGTTTTTATAATAATATCGATAAACAACTTAATTTTTGTAAAACTAGCGATAAACGATTTTTTATTAATTTTGAGTAGTTAGAATTAAAAATCAATGTGTTTTAATATTCATTAAATCATTGCATTATAATAGCGGACCCCATAGCCAGCCAGTATAGTTAATGTTGGCATTCAGATGCATGTTCGAATATATTTAATTAGTAATTATTTTTAATTAATTACACTGTCAATAATACTCAAAGATGCCAAGAATACATTGTCAAGCATATATTGTCTTTGAACCTATGTACCGTTAAGTTCCAAAATCGATTCTATTATTATTTTTACAATGACCCCATCCCTAGTTGCCGTGAGCATATTTTAAACGCTGTCAGAACAACATGGCGCCGAAGTTCCAAACTTAGTCGAAGTTAAATTAGGGGTGAGTCGCCTTATGTATGTTCGCTGTAAACTATTGTGTGAAGCTATAATTAAACTGTTTTGATAATTACGTAGGCGTTCACTGAACTTGTTTGTAATGCGTGTTTTTATTGTTATTTGTTGTAATATAACCTTTTGTTGTGGCATAAAAAAGTTGTGCAAGAAATTGCAAGAAATATAAAATTTAAACCATTTTTAATGGCCTTTATTTGTTATGTTTACGGAACTGAAAAAAAAATACAATAGAAATGAAACTTAACCTAGTATTTTCCAATGATTTTAATTTGAAATTATATCTCAATCATACGAATATATCTTCGCCTTTACAATCAAACGTTTATAAAGACGTTCCGTAGCACTTATTGATCAATACGCATCGTTACTATAAAGGAATGGGCTCAACAAATCGACGATGGTCCGTAATCGATATCAATTGATACAAACGACATAGTTAGGTGTGAAAAATAACTTATAGGCAGTATGTAAATGGTTCTATTTAAATCTGAACACGTATGTTTTTTGTAACAAGACTTGTAAAAAATCTGAAAAAGAAAAAAACACTTGATGAATTTAAATTATGACTGGTAGTTTTTCATAAAATACAATTTTTTGCGTAGCAACTGCAATGGCAGATTTACATATTTCAACAACTTTTCGTATTATAACTGCTTTAAAATCGACAATTGCTAGGTATTGCTAAGTATAAGGAATCTTTTTAGTCCGGAAAATTAATTGCTATTGAAATGCTATTGAAGCCATTTATGTCTAGCGTAGGTAATACTGAACCAAATATGAAAGGATTTCATGAATACCCGAATAAGGGTCAATTCACACTGAAAGAGCAGCGGCCGGCAGCGGCCGTAAGAGCACGGAAAATGTAAGAGCGCGGCGCGATGCGGCGCCGCGCGGCGCCGCGCGGCCCGCCGCGCTCACGCTCAATCCCTTGCAATTACGGCCGCTGCCGGCCGCTGCCGGCCGCTGCTCTTTCAGTGTGAATTGACCCTAAACCTCACATCTTAATGACATATGGATTCTTAGGTTGATAACATCCCTTAATTAAAACTTGGATTCCACATACTTATTTATATACCTACAGTTATGTAGGTATATGTACATACTTAATTAAGTAATAAATTGCATGAAAAAATGGCTTAATCATGTTGTTATTGCATTCTGGTTTCCTACGGATGACAGTGGCAGTTGTGAACAAGCGATTTTATTTACTTATCCTTGAATTTTATCCCTTTGCTTCATATGAAAACATGAACAGAAAATGTATGTATGTATGATAATTTTAAACATGCGTTGTTGCATTATTTAAGTTTCTAAGAGTGTCCACATTCATGTACCGGTGATAGTTTCTTATATTTTATACACGTTTGTTCAGAGTTTGTAGGTATATTATATTTTATTTTTGATGTCTACGAGTAATTTAATACCTAGCCATTTGCTGTTTATGTAGACGTCGTGTTGATATCGAAATATGAAATATTATCGATTAATAATTTTATGCGATTAGCAGTTTTACCTTTTATAGATTTGACAGTGTCTTAATTTAATACAATATCTTATATGAGGCTGATGTTTCAACATGGCTATTCGATATATTTTCATTTAAATCAAAAACCTGTTCGATTAATTATAATGAGGACTCCTAATGGATGAGTTTATTGACTTTGGTACACTTTATACGACTATTAAAAGTTTTATGTGCCAAATATAATGTTAAGACAAATTAAAGTCAAAATGGTTCGATAAAATTAATTAACGATAAATAGTCATAAATCTTTATGTGTAAAAAATAAATTCGAAGTCTGTGAGTCGAAAATTTACATTTTAAAGAAAAAAAACTGTCGTTACATTGAGACCAATTTTAGAATTTGCCTTACAAATGAGAACGTTTCAGGAAATATAAACTGGGTAAAGCCCAAATACTAAAGGACGCTACAGAGTCTAGAAAAAGGGAACAAAACAATATCCCACTTTATAATTAACATTCCGATCTAAAGCGAACATTCCACGAACCTTGTTCGTGCTGGATGCGACTTACAAAAATGTCTTCGATCCCGTAAATGTTGAAAGTTTAGCAATTTAATAGTGTCGAAGCCAGTCGTCTAACGCGACACTTAATTACATTCAGTATAATTGAAAGTTGGGAGCTGATCGTGTCTAGGAGTTGTATCTCTCGGTACCTATGTACGGGATGGGGAGGTTCGTAGGGGTAAACTTGGGGCGGATTATATTATTAATGTTGGAAGTATCGATAACTTATACTTTTATGGAATGAGTTTAAAGTTTTGCTGTCTGTGTTTATTTGGAAAATGGAGAGTATATACTACTACCTACTTTAGAAGAGAAAGTATAATAAGAAGGTGTATAAGTTAATAAATAATTATTGAGTAAAGGTAAAGAAAAGCAAAAACTACGTATCTAAATCAGTATTTCCTTCAGGGGTATTATCTGAACATTTACATGATATTAAACGTATACCTATACAAGTTTGCCAACGTCCCTAATATGGAACAAAGAATATAATATCGGCACGTGCTACAGATATTAAGTTTCTCTCCGATTCTATTTTTTCTTAGCTGCTGGTTATTTCACTCGGTTATTCAACGTAGATTGTATGACCTCATGAAATTAAATAATGAAACATATAAGCTATCCTTGATAGATATATTATATATACTCAAATTAATATAGGTAAATCATAGCAGATATATACCTAGATATGAGCCGTTTTGGCTCATCTGCTGAATTCAGCTGCCAATTTTAAACCACGCCTTTTAAATAAAAAAATCAAGGATTTCTCAATAGACTTTTATTCTATATGTTTATTGCTAGCTAAGGACAAGGATTCACACGCTCCAAATATACGTCTAAATACCTTAACAGTACCAAAACCATTGTATTTTGAGCAAAATGTGTCGAAAGTTGTTGCTTTCATTAATTTGGGGGTCCGTAGTACAATAATTGTTCTTCGGCGCGCGGGTGGCGTCTAAACTTGCTTATTAACATTATTCGGTAGCCCATGGCTTCTATACAATGGTGTGTCCTAATTATAAAGTTTCCTAATTTTCTTTAATCACGTTGTTATGGTAGGTACCTATTTCTTGTACTTAGTGGGAATGGCGAATACTTTGGTGGAATTTTAATTATTTTTTTCCTCGTTGGATTTTTTTTTTCAGTCAGCACTAAAAAGATCTTATAATTTAATATACTGTCCTGCAAAACTTAGTACCTACCATCTGGTAAGATATACAAGCTAGGTTCAAATCTAAATGACAAAAAGCGATCGAGCAGAGCGCTGTGCAGTGACTAGTTTTGTAGTCCAAGTCAATATACCTACTAACTGGGAATCTACTTGAATCTATCTAGTTATGTATATTATGTAGAAAGCCTGCCATATACTTAAACTTAATTAAACATTGTTTATAGCATCCTGCGTTGCGAAGTTTCACAATTCAAAACTACATAAATCTTGGATTTAAGTATATTTAACCCATGCAATTAACTACAGTTAAAGATTAAAGAACTAACTATATCTTTATAATTTGCACAATGTGCGTCGACTAGGTACCCATAGTGAGGCGCGAAACAATTACTGTTACATATTTAAACATCAGTTTATGAGGTCAACGACCTCGCTGTAGCAATTAATAATTATGCTTACTTAATTAATGTCAGCGTACACGCTATTTAATGTTATTATAGAGCAATAATATTTTTCATTACCATTTAATTGTTAGAAGCTATTGCGCCTTGAAGGTTTTTGCCGCGTTAACAACACAAGAAACATAATACAATTACTGTTAGGGGACTTTTACTACTACTTAGTACACAATGTTTGTGTTACAACTAATTAAAATCAATGACCGCAGCAAAAAAATGTCTAACAGCATGTTTTGCTCATCAAATTTCACTTTACATAATGTTGAACGCACAAGAATTTGTCTAACTTTACCAAATATGATTGCGAACTGTACGTACCGTTTCGCATGATGGCGGCCGATCGTAAAGGGCTGGAGTTGTAAAATAATAAAAATAAAGGGCTCGCCGGCGGCACGACGGGTAAAGTTCAAAAGGAACTTTTGCTTTTTAACCAGTCGCCAAGTTTAAATTGGTTTCTACCATCACCTACCCTCCAACGACAGAATGGGAAAACTAGTAACGAGAAAATTTAGCTTCGTATACCTATTTATTAAGTAAGTTGGATACGTATCGGAACCATTCCGATAGCCAAGAATTGCGTTAGAGCATCATTTATTACAAACATAAATCAATCAAATTGTTAAATATATATCTTCCTGTATCAATTTCGTATGTCGTGGATGGTCGGACGTACCATTATCAAGCTAATTATTTACATGCGTCGAACTTAAATTATGTTTCGAGCCTGTTAATAATTGCCTGATAATTAAAATAAATGGAGTCAACATACTATTAATCATTATAAATTACGTTCACAACTTTTTGTAACTTAAGAGAGCTTCAGAAGAATTTTTGTGTCACTGGTGTATTTCAACATCTTTATGCAATGTTTTGGTGCCGTTGATTGAAAAAAGTAATCTTATAGGTCATCTGCCTGTCTAAAATTAGACGTCCTTTTAAGTTATTTTTCGCAGCTATTACGTCATTCGGGGCGCTGTTGCCAATAATTTAGCTGCGTCCTCTCCTCATACTTACATTCCAAAACCATGATAATTACTTACATTATTCAATAATATCATCTATGTCGGTTATAACATGAAAAATCCTCAAACGAGTGTAATCGACGATCTCATTCGTAAGTTTCCCGTAAACGTTGCGATATTTTTAGGAATGTTTAATAAAATGACGTAATTACCAGAGTTAGCGCACTTTTACATTTATATTTATCTGCTTAGCAATAGACGCCATTTTGGTTCACAAATCACTCATTCGTTATTGCACGATTTATTGCACCGATATGATAAGCAACAATGTAAAGATGATGAACCGTAGAGGAAACCTAAATCAGTTACTTACCTACCATATTTTGATTCATTGACGCTATAAAATTTCCTTGAGACAATTTCAAGGTTGTAAAATGTCATAAAATTATTTACTCAGCAAACCCTTGCCACGTTTGTTTAAAGTGTACATTAATAATGATTTATTATAATACATATCTGTTTAATGTGTGTATGTATGGGCAATAAAACGTTTTATGGGACATTTAGTGCGTTGCAACCTCAGAAAACGCTTTTATTGGTATCTAAGCGCCATACAAAATTGATATAGGCTGAGGTGAGAGAAGTAGTTTGTGGGAAATGCCTTGTTTATTTCTATGGTTATTAAGTTCATTGCCATGATTTTTTAATGAGAACAGTCTTCACGCGGCGCTTAGAGACGTTGATGTGTGTTTAATGCGATTATATTTTATGCTCTATATTTTGCCAATAAATAATTCTGAAATTGGAGTAAGTACTGGCATCATATTAGTATACCTACTGATAGTTTAAAAAAATAGGCAACATTTATGATGCGAGTATTAATTTTAAATAATGACGTTATAATTTTGATTCAGAAACATGGTTTTAAATATTTTAAACAAAATGATAAGCTATTTTATGAGTATTTTTCATACCTGTTACCATTTAAATAATGATTTATTATCAACGTCGGTTTTTATTTTCACACTGCGCACAAATTACTTTACAAACAGATTTCAGCACAATTTACACATATTTTTATGTAACAAAAATATTTATCGCATTATTTTTTATGTTTTAACACAGTTTTTAAATTCTACGAGTTATAAGCTTTGCGACCAAATATACACTGCAAAGATTCACATTACCAACCCCCTATAGCCTGTGATTATTACCTTTACCACACTTTTGTTAAGTAATTACCTTCACAGTTACCTTTTTACCTGAAAATTTTGCCAAATTGAACCTTGCTCGCAGTTGATAAGGTCGCAAATTAGTTGCTAGTTTTTGAACATAGAAAGGCATTGACAGTTATATTTATTACACCTCAAAGGGTTGAGTAATAGAGTGATGGCTTTATGGTTCTACGTTGTGCAATTTTCCTGCATTGTACAACAAACTGATGTATTGTTGTATACTGCGGTACGTAATTTTGATACTTGAATGTACCAGAGCTTTTACTTTGCAAAAATTTTATTTTTAGGCAGTGTTTTTTTTTTATTAAAAGTGGCAGTTAAAAAGTTTTCGTTTGACAACGAATGTTTTGAAATGTTCCTTTCCTTATTTACTTCTGTCAATAGAAAATCGGTATTCAAACATATCCTACTCAAATAAAAGTGAAAAGGCTTCCTGAAATAAAGCATCAGTGCAATTTTTATTGCGCATATTGACACACTAAATGTAAAATTATTCAAGATATTAAACTGAGTAATAATTACCTATTGCATCGGCTCGCTTTGAAGCAGTACATTAATTTTATGACAGATAAAATACCAAGCAGAATAATAATGAGAAATCACAGTTTACAGTTTCATATACTACTCACGGTGACGTAATTTTTTCTAATAAAATTGACAACTGTATTAAAATATTGACATTTATGTACGCAGTAAAACAAAACGCTGATAAAATGTCAAAGGTAGTATTTTTATTTTATTTGTTTTATGGGTAATTTAATATAATTTATGTTGCAAATAATAATATTTATTTGCACTTTACCCGTTATCGAAATAATGAACGCCTTTTAATTGTTGTCATATAAGTAAAATATTGCATTTCACACAAAACAGCTATGTTAAACAATAATACCTATAGTAATCGTTATTATAATAGCCCAAAAATATACAAAATTTATTTGCATTTTTATACTTTAGAAGAAATACATTTATTTTCTTTTGCTTTCAAAGTATCAAACCCAGTCAGTCGCACTACATGTTTGTTTTAACCAGCAATTAACCGCTGGACCATCAATAAAACAAGCTATTAAGGTGGACACCAACAATAGTGGCATTGTAAAACCACGTAACCCTTTCTTCGTTGTAAGTACAGTTACACCTCTGCCAATAAATATAGAACAACGGTATCTTATACTATTGTGTCCCACCGTGATTTAAGTTCAGATGTTACGCTGCATTTACCTGTTGCGTTTGCACGGTAAATTCTCAAGGTTGAGTAATTTATTTTGGGAGTAGGTATGAAGATTGTGTGGTTGTCAAAAATAGAATTTCATTTTAGCGTGAATATTTTAGGATTTGGTCTGGTGAACTGTGATGTAACTGCAATGTTACATGTAATATTTGAGTATTTTTTATTAAATGTCATTACCATACATATTATTGAAGAAATAGAGTCATAAGAGGGAAACTGACCTACACTGTCCTGAATATGTTTTGGTTAAACTTAGATCTACAGATGATGAAATACTAATTATTGCAATAGATAAGCAGTTGATAATCTGATCGTTATCAGATTCAGATTTTATACATTTAACCTCAATTATAAACAAATAAAGATACGCTCCTATCGATATAACTGTATAATTACTGATTAACGATTCACATAAATTAAACAAGTCGGTAATTAAATTATAAATAACCATTATTTTATTATTCATACGGTATTTGTATGAGACATCCAACTATGTGCGAAATATGCGGCTAAAGTACTTATTAGTAACTCAATTATTTTTGCAAGCTTCAATCTAGATTGAAAAAGTGTACTAGTGTCAAATCAAATTGTACAAAAGCCCCATCTGTGTATCAAAAGACGAACTAGCTAGTCTAGTGCAAAATACAGTAGCACCATCTTTGGGGACAGACGGCGTTTGCAATAATGCGCCACCCCCTGCAACCCCTGTCTGCAACGAGGGGTGACAAACATACGGTTGCATTACGTAACGCAGTCGCCTTCGACCGGGCAAAGCGACCCGAACTTTTACACCCCGAAACCGAACCAAAATGCCCTATATTGTATTTATTTACATGAACATTTTTTATCTTGATTATTTGTCTGAACTGCATATAAATACCCTAATTGCTATAACAGCGATGACGGAAAAGCGTCGCACACAATAATGCCTGAATTTATCTAGACGAACGAATGGTCGTCTATGACGCGGAAATGAATTGTTACCATATTTTCTGGGACGATTTTCATTGACGTTACGCTTGAACGGTTTTGTCTTGACAAATCTGGGTCGTACTGTTGTATACAATATTTCCCGATAACTTGGTAGACATATCTGAGCACGCCTTAAGAGATAAATATTCACTTTATGGAGAAAAAAGGTTGTCTATCATTCTTTTATGTGTTAACTTTGCTCTTAAATGTTGGTGCTAGAGGAAAAATTTACTAAAACATTTTTGTAACACATGTGCTTGCTGCTACCTAATTATATGAGAGTATTATGTAAATTTAGGTGCCCTTAAGTCCTTGTAAAGTGTACCATTTATAAGGACTGTTAAACGGTTGCAACTCTATTGTCCCCACGCAATTATTCTTAATAATTTATTTAGTTTAGGCATACCTACTAGTCCCATTTCACACCTGTATTAATATAGCATTTTAAAATTATGTTCTAGGTTTACGAGCACGCCTTTATAAGTAAATTACTAGACAACGTATTGATAATAAAGCTGTTATTATTTTACGGTGATTAGATCTACAGTTATTGCCCATGAAAATACTATGTTATGATATACGTACTACCGTTACATAAGGCCTTTGTTTGTATCGTATCTACAATTATGAGGTACCTAAATAACATATCAGTTAGTAGGTACGTCATAACAACATTATCTGGGGACATTTTTCAATAGACAAGTGGATACTATCTAAGTGTCTACGGTTTTGTCCTTTTTTGTTTTTTACTGATAAACAAGAGACAGTCTAGTATCGATAAGAATTAGGAAATGATCTTAAAACGATAACTTATCAAAACTAACTGTACCTACTCATAGCAAAATCGATATTCCTTTAAGGTTCTGTTTTTACTTGTCATTAAACCGATTCCATATTAAAACGTTTAGAGATTTAAATTATTGTTTGTTTTGTGTAACATCACTGGGGACCATTTAAAGAAGTTCCGATAGAAGTGAAAATATAAATAATGCA
Organism: Helicoverpa armigera; assembly: GCF_030705265.1. NCBI lineage: Eukaryota > Metazoa > Arthropoda > Insecta > Lepidoptera > Noctuidae > Helicoverpa > Helicoverpa armigera. The sequence goes on along the minus strand of NC_087133.1, from coordinate 4,644,997 downwards.
CAATTAAATAAGAACACACATACTTAGGTACACATAGAAACTAAGAAAATGTATTCAGAGAGTGTATTAATAAAACTTGTTACAACTACATTCCAAGATGATTAGTTAACAATCCTAGATTAACCGTTCAGATATGAAACTAGAAATACCAAGTGATATGTAACTACTTTTATTTAATCTTAGATCAATCTGGTATAGTATAATCTGGATTATTTGCTAAGCCTTGAAACCTTTGATTTGGTATTCAAGTGTTCTGGATCGACTGCATTTTCTCAGGGAAAACTGTAAGCAGCGGATTCTGTCCTTGTATATAAAATTTAAATTAATAATGAGCAGACAAGTTTCTGTATAAACAAATACCTATTATCGTTGAAAGTTTAATCCGGTACTTTGAATAATGAAGTATATTAGGTATATTTTCAATGAAGACATTTTAGGCACCTATAGTATCGAGCTACCTAAATGTTCCATGAAGTAGGTCATGAGTTTACCAGATGCTAAACCCCTTCTGCTGTAGTGATACAGCAAAAGCCATGGAGAATCTATTAAATACAATATACGACTAGGTATCAATATCTACAAATGGCCCTCCTAATTAACTAAAAGAAATCGGCCATTTTGAACATAAAGTAAACGCCAGGTACCATAACAAGGGTACTTTACACACGCCTCCTCGTGCCTCCCTACTCGCAGTCACATTTAAAGTAATTCAATGTTTCCCAACTCCTTTTAACGTGCCATCAACCAATAAATTCCGTATAATCGACTTTGTATCGACTCGTATCATTCCCACAAGAACAAAGAACGCCGAACTATGAAAATTCAAAATTCAAACGAACAAGAAATTGCGTGACAGAAATAAATACTTTCCCTATATACAAGCAATATATAAATATATTCAAACACGTGTTTGTGAGGAAACGACCCGTGCGTACAGAATGACAATAGGGATTTCCCTTTCAAGCGGAAAATTTACGTGATAAAAATTCTAAATAGTCGCGTGTGAAAAAAAAATTGTATAAGGTCCAAAAATAAGTGGCTGCGGTAGGTGTCATTATGTAGTCTTATAGCGGTTTTGTGTGCGGCCGTAAATCAGAGGAGAACGTGAGAATGGATTCATTATTTAGACAATATACTATACGTGGTTGGGCGTTTACGTAGATGAGTTTCGTATAGCGCTGCAGGGTTGCCTTTATACGTGTTTGCACAGATTTCAGCGAACTTTGACGTCGTACGGAAGCGATGGAGGGAGATTGAAACTTTATCATCTACGGTACATATATTCAGCTTCGTTTATACATAACATAGCTCCTTCTACACTTAGGTCTACAAAAAAAAATGTTAGACATCTTTATCGAAAATATAACTTCGTTTCTATCTCATCTGCTCTTAACCCTTGAAAGGCACATTCTCAGCTATATTTACATATTTTTAACCTGTCAAGTTGTCAACGCGTAACCCCGGTTGATAACAAGCAACCCTACGGTATCTACCTAGTTACGTCGGGCCGTTGGCTCGTTGATTCCCGACAGATACGAATCTCCGTGAGTTTTGCGTAAACTTGTTCGGTTATGTAAACGTGTATTAGATTCTGATTAAGCGATTCACTAAAAACGGTTTGGTTTTCGAACGGAATGTCATCTTTTGTTTTACTGTGATGTACTGTGGCATAAATAATGGAGGCACTATAGTTGGTATCTGCATGCTTATAAGTGCATTTTAAACAATAAAATAGATAGGTACTTATTGGGTAGTTAATTTCAATTACTATTAAACGAAACTATTTTAATAATATTACAAAGATCTCCAAAAATAATAATACGTTTTTGGTAATTAGAAATGCAACTTATTACTTTTATTCAATCTATATCCATTTTCAAAACTGAAAACCAAAAATAGGGACCAAAATATCCATGAAGGTTTATTATCTCAAAAGTTTACATACTCGGCCATTTCATTACTGAGGGCGCAGTATGCACTGTACCAATGCATCGCAAAGTATCTAACCCTTTCTGATTGCCAGTTCTTTCACCACCTAACAGATGGCGCTACTTTCTTCGCGGAATTAATAAAAACCATAATTATTCATTTCATAAAGAACTACATTTAAAATTAAATCAAAGTATTGAAAATGTAATGTATGCTGATAATTATACCATGAAATTCTGGTATTCATTTGTTGTTCAGAGGTGGAGTCGTGACCTTGCCAAAATAGTTGCTTAGCAAATTCATAGATGGCTCTGTGATTGCAAAATTTGGCAAAGGTTTACATGAAAACTAAAACATAGATATGTGTGATATTTTAATGATTGAGTTATATTCTGCGGTCTAGGCATTTGAGATGCGCTTAGAAAATCTTAATCACTTATTAATTAATGCTAATCCTTGGTTGAATTTCAAACGATTTTAATTAGTGTACGTATCTAGGCATATAAATACAGGAAATATGTATAATTAGTGTTTAGGAATTATCTCATGAAATAACTTAAATACTGGCGACGTTCTCTTGAAAGGAATAGCTGATATGGTATTTAAATTGCATGATGCATTAAACAAGTAGGATGTTCATAAAATGTCCACGAATTGTGTCGTTTGTGAGTCCGCTATAGGCTCAATATAATTTGGGTTCGCTGTATTTAAATCTTTTAAATAAAAATCTAAGTAGGTACATTTACCCTTTACTTTGCAATAATACCACCTATGTTCCAATTAGAATAGTGTAGGTACAAGGTTATGGGATAGGTTCTATTGTACATAAGTAGCCCACTTTTGTACAACTATTTTTAGCCCTCATTATCACTGGCTTCAACAGTTGAAAGACGATTAATTTGATTACTACTTGATGTAAAGTGTGGTAACTCATAGGTACATACAGGATGCATTCGGAAGTGCATATTATTTAGAGTCTACCTAGCATTAGCTAATGCTTCAACACCTTATAAGGAGGCATTTAGCACTATCAAGACATCTTATCAGACACAATCAGAGCATTATCTATGCGTGATGATCAGCGTTGCTACGTGACTAACAGAGAATGCCTACGCGCTACGAAAACATTAGACTTTAGTACTTATTACAAACTATTCAACTAATTTTAGGAAAAGATTTTTTTCTACCAAGCCCTTTAAGGCCACTGTAATAATAACAGCCAATTATTTTCATTATGTGAATTATTTTGTTAATAAATAAAATTTTCGATAAAATCTTGACGTGTTATAATATTAGTAATTGAACTACATTACAAGCTCTGTTATGATTTGTAAGAAAGTTTACCAAGTTTTACTTCTGTATTAGTTACCTACAGAATATTTAAAGGATTATAATTGGCGAAATATCGAGTAAATCATTGAAACTAACTAACTGGAAAGAATCTGCGAACCTAATATGAACTAGGAATTTTCCTAATTGATTTTCCATTAAAGCATTTCATCTGAATCAGAACGTTGAATTATCCAAGTGTGAATAGAATCTAAATGCGGCGCTACTTCTCAAAGGCTGCCTCTAAGTGCTGGTTCAAAGATCAGCGTAACAAACATAACGTTACCATAGTGACAGGTTGCTCCAATATCGCTTAAAAGCTCAATGCAACCTTCAATTTACCCAACAACCCGCGTGGGACGACAACCAGCTACTTCGAGATCATTATTTGCATAATTCCAAATAAAAACGTATTTAATTTAATTATAACAAGAATGCGCCGTAAAATAGAATTCTTATTGAACCATACAATCGACGTATAATCGAGACATACTCGGATCGCTACTACACTTTTATAAGCGCACAAGAACAGTTTATAGCATATTTCGCTAAATAAGAAATACCTCTATCATCGCCTTTCCTTTTACACCCCAAAATGACACTAACCGAACGTTCGGAACGCGCGTCTATCAAAAACTATATTTCTCACCTCCCAAACACAAAGGGAAAAATGACGTACATACTCAGCGTAAGCCTCTAAATGTCCCGTAAAAGTATTGAGAGCGAAAAGTCGCTAAATTTGAGGCGTTCTTTGAGGCTTTTTGAGGAAAGCCCCGATGCTGGTGTTATAGGCTATGAGAGGGCGAGGCGGGAGGCTCTATAGGCACTTTACACGCTCTACGGCAGCTAACCTCCGCCCAAATGTAATAACACGACGCCAGCTCTCTGTTTCAATTTGGGAACAAATTGAAATTGTTTTTATTTGAATAATATTACTGTGAGTCGCTATAGTATCCAAGAATGGCCAGTTATGTTATTGTATTATTTTATAACGATATAGTTTGATGTTCTTGTTGAAAGCGACACTGATCGTAATCTCTGGTCGTGGGAGAATGTCGTGTACCTGTAGATAAGCTGTTCTTACGGTGATATGCTATAATGTATTAGCTTATTCCATTGAAATTTGATCTTTAATACAAATAAGGTGTGATACAAAATTGGTACTAATATTAGTACCCACGAAAGTAGTCACTTTATTGTAAGAAAATGTAATCTTTGCTTTAATTGGTTTCATTAAAACAGCTGTTGTTATTAAATGAACAACTTACCAATTTTTATTTAGATTAAAAATAGATAGATACACAAAACATTATACCCTTTTAAGAGAGCATGCCATTTCAGAAATTTACAATTGCAATTACGTAATGTTATAAGTAAACACTCCTTAATACAGTGAATTACTTAATGAATAACACAAACATTAAATAGGATATAGACATACTTCGAACAAAAAAGTGGCACATACTCACTACCTATAAATTATCTGCCTAGCCTTGTTCTGACTTACTACCTATAAATCTTTGCCGCTAATTGGTCTCTGGGTACAAAAAAGTCGCTGCTTACAAACCCCATTGTAAAATCTCAAACGATCCGTTCGCAACAGTCTGTTTCACTCCAGCGTAATTAGACACTAAAACAAAAAAGGAATAGGGCTCGTTGATTAGTAGGCAAAAAGTGTGTAGGGTTCAAAGCCCTTCGAACTACGAACTCCCCTAGGTATACTCAATTAGAATTAACCCTGTTTTATGCACGAATTATCTTACGAACAAAATTTTAGTTTAAAAACTCAGCTTTTCAGTATCGATACCTAACTTAGAGAAATAAAACGTAGGTGAGCTTTTCATTCGAGTTTACACGACATTCTCGATTCCGATTCGTATTCGAGTCGTGTACAAAATAATTCCTATTAATAAAATTATTATAAACGGTGTTCATTGTTACGCAATTCAGGGTGCTTCAGTAGGGATGCGGGGCGCGCGTTGCATCCTTTATCACGGCGCGGGGGGGTGAGGCAGCCGCGGGGAGGGGGGCGCTGCTGGAAAAATTGCACATAAATATTGAAGCTGCCACTTACACGTGCGCCCACCGAATGCCGCTCGCTTACTGTGGATGTGACTTAGTCTTACTTGAATATTTTTAAGAAAAAAGGATGGTGTTGTTTTTAAGAAAATTTTTAAGGGTGTTTTTTTAAAGAAATGGTTTTGAGGTCAAAATTAACGGAATCTATATAAAATAACTTTGCGACATCATCTAACAGATTTAGTACTTACCTAATATTTATGTATTACACACTTACCAATTATACACCATTCTAAGCAACAATATTACAAATGGCACTCACTTATACATATTTTAATGAAATAGTAATAAACCTTTCCTAAGTATATATAATTATAGATTCTTAGCACAAAAACCATTACGACAGGTGGGTAATTACTAGTTTTCCCATGCAAAACCTATCAAAGCAAACGAGTCATTAAACTTACTTGTATTCTATTGATTTGCAGCTTCTAACAAAGCTTTGTAAGCTTAATAATGGAAAAACGTTTAATGAGCTTTTTATTACCTTTTGTTATAAGTACGTATTTAAATACTAATTACTATGCTTTGATAGGCACCGACGTTGTGTTTATTATAGAAAATTCTTATTATAAAACTTTCAATAAAAAAATTTACTTGAGTAGGTACTGAAACTTTGTTTTCGCCATACTTTCAGCCAAAACTTACATATGAAGAACCACATTTTTGATACTGACTTACTCTTTCAGGCTGATAATATTGTAACTAATTATTTTCATTCGAATTTTGTTCACTCATTCGAATTCATCTCACGAATTTTTCGTGAAAAAGGTGACAACATTCACAGTTTGTAACAAGAACATCGGACTTATAACGGTAATTAATTACAAATTAATACTCCAACTTTAATTCTAATCAGTCTTCACTAAGAAAAACACCCAGCATCCGCGTCTTATCCACACAAAATGAACGTCGCGGCGTTGCGATAGGAGCCCTCGTTCTTTTTCTTGTAGCAAATTTCGCAACAATCTCACTTATTATGCCACACAAATTTCCGCTCCCCGCTCAACTCCAGACGTGAAATTAAAATTTCCTACTTACCCCCCTTTTTGTATACGATACGAGCCGAATAGCTAAATAAATATTGCTACTTAAGAACCTTTAGTACGCGGGTACGTTATCTTTTTATAGGAATTTGTACTTATTAGTTTCGTGGTAAGAAATTGGGGTATTGCTTCTGGTATCCGGGAAGAATTTTGATTTGTTGAACTTTGACAGTAAAATTACATTTTAAACTTTTTTGATCGGTATATTACTTTCAAAATTACATACAACAGATGATCAAGTGGGTGGTGGTAAAAGGACTAGGGGAAAAGGACATAGGTATTATTGACTCTTGTACGAAGACATTCAGGATTGTACTTACTGGTGTAAGTACAATACTAGGTACCCACTAATAAGTGCTTATTCATTCTAACTCGATTCAATTGTTAAAGATCACTTGCAAGATGTCATGATGACATATCAAAGATACGCATCGAACTCAATTAGAGTACCTTTAAAATCAGATATTTTAAATCAAAATTATTGTCATGAGCTGCTAAAATGACTTTAATCCTATTTTTTTTTTGTTTCAGGTGACGATGACAGCTGTTTGGGTAAGTTAAATTGACGATTGATCCTCAAGAGCTTAAACTAACAGTCCTATGAGCCCATAATGGAAATATCCATCACACTAGTATTTATCAATTGGTTGTTCCCTTTATTTTAGGTAATTAGGTACACCAGTGGTATAAGGCCGTATTATATAGTAATGTTCTTCAAATAATCCTAAATTCAATCAACAAGACAAGAATGAAAGGTCTTGATATTTTTCTTGTGCAGAGCTTGAGGGAATATGAAAATTCTATTTCTCTTGAATTTTTATTGTTTTTTATCATTGCGGTTTCCAACTTTCGGTGATGAAAGTTTTGACTGTGTGAATTTCCTAATATGAAAATATATTTCTTAGATTTTGAGCTTTTTACCAATTGGTTCTAAGCATTTTCTATAAGAGAGTGTGCTAAGTACGTGTGATAAAAAAATACGATGGACAGTGCAAAATTGGCCTGAAGACAGAAAAAAAGCAGAAAACGATCCAGTAAAAATCACTGGAGTGAAACGCACTAAAAATCTGATAGCCGTTTAACATAAAACATGGCCCACAATTACACTACACAGCGTAAGTGGTACATTTGTCACGTTGATAGCACTTTCATTGAGACAAAGCAACTTTATATCGAATTTAAAAGCGTTGGATCTATAAACTGGTCGTTAAATCTCAAGCGATAGTTGTAAATTTTCTAAAGACTTGGAGCACTTTTACGATGGACGGTGCTCCGCCCACCGACGACTTTGCGGCTTGGAGTATGGAGCTTGCAGAACACCGATACGTCTATAAAATAAGGGTGATTGCACTTGCACTCTTTTTAGGGTACCTACGTGCCTTTTTTGGTACTGGCTCCGTATGAGCAGTCTTGAACTAGTTCTTAACAAAGTACTCTGTGTAAGACTTTGTAAATAAACCAATTTGAAAGCAACTGGGTTGGTTGTTCGATTTTTATGGGTATTTGTTAGATTTCGGTGCTTGTAAATAAGATTCGGTGTGATCTGAAAATGTAAGGTTTTAAAGTCTAAAAGTGTTTTTTTTTTTCAATTAAAATTTTTTAACACTTCTTTTCACAATTGCTTAGGAACATTATTTCTCAGCATTAAAATACTGTCTAGTATTCAGACAGATTTCTAATAATATTTTATTTTCATCAACTCTCAATCATTTTTCAGCATCTCGTATGCGAATAACAATTTCAGTTTCTATCTATTTCATTAAGTAAGGAACTACACTAAATAACAGTGTTGCCAATTTATGACGACAACATTTCCAATTAGTAATAGAACTCTTATTAGACCTATAGACCAAGATGCTAATTAGTTTCTATTTAATACTTTTATTTGCCAATAGGTACAAGTGATGTCTGAAACATGAAACTTAAGAGCAAACAATTATTTTCTTCTTTCCAATGAGGATTATAATTGTCTTATGGAACCTAATAACAAAATTCAGGAATAAGTTATTGAAAATAACAATCTAAGGTAAACGTACCAATAGTCGTCGGATTTCGGAAATCACTGACTTTGAAGCGCTATTGTGTGTTAAATATTTAATAAAAAATGAAAATTTTTGCATGACGTGATAGAGTATTTATTCATTATTCTAAATAACTAATGTTTTTTTAATCATTTTGATGGGTTTATATACTTATTAAGGCAAAAGTAAAAAAAGGGCGATTTGTACCAATAGTCGTCTGATTTGTACGGATACTCGTCAAATATTCCCAGTACTCGTCAACTTTTAATGCTAATGTAAACTCTCTGCTCTTGAACATAAGGTTCAAGTTATTAAAAAATTTTATGTGCTTGAATTTGTTTACACTTAACATTAGATAGGTATATAGATAAAAAACCAAATTCCTATTTAGAATAGCAGGTCATAATCTGTTAGAAGAGCAGATATTCAATAAAACAGATACATCTAGTTGCATTTAAATTTATATTCCTATCTATCAAACGCTTGGAATCACAAAACCAGTCTATAAAATATATGTTATATTTCTTAATCACAATAACCATGCAGTCATGTGCATATGTAGCACTAGTAAAATAATTACTTTTAAAATATTTAAATTGTAAAATAAAATAATTAGTATTCACAAAAAATAAAAGCCACAATCATTTATAGCTTTCCGCGAAATAATTACTAACATTCATAGATATGTAGGTAAGGTTGTCCTTCATCAAAACTTCTGAACTGCTTAGCGCATGCTAAGTACCATTTGCAAAAATCTCTATAGACAGTTCAAACTTTCTACTGTCTTAAAGGTATCAATCAAAAAATAAAATATGATTAGGTACAACTAACCGTTCAAATCCAGTAATAATAATATCTAATAAGCCCCACACTGCATCTGAGGCGGATGACGGGGTAGCGACCCGCGGGGCTATATGTATATCCGAGTGCTCCGGGGAGAGTATACTGTCCCCCATCTCCGGCCTGCTGGAGTGAAGGTCTCCCGCCTCTTGGCTTGCCTTCATTGGCCGACCAGAGTGGAGTCGCCAGAGCAGGATTAGCAGCCCTGCTCGGAAGGTAGATGCCTCGTGGTAAGTGGCGGGTGGGCCGGTGATGCTGGACCCACAGGGAGCGCGTGATCTGCGTTTAAAGTCCGCCGAGATATCCTCATCCTTCAGCTGCTCATGTACCTGTTGCCCTCTTGTTGCGATTTAGCGACTGATTCCCGGGGGCCCAGTAAGTGAGGTGGCGAGTCTATACCTGCCATTTTAACATGTATTTTATACATTGTCATCGGCAAGTGCCATAGTTCCTCATCATCATCAGCCTTTTTTCCCAACTATGTTGGGGTCGGCTTCCAGTCTAACCGGATTCAGTTCAGTACCAGTGCTTTACAAGAAGCGACTGCCTATCTGACCTCCTCAACCCAGTTACCCAGGCAACCCAATACCCCTTGGTTAGACTGGTGTGAGATTTACTGGCTTTTGACTACCCATAACGACTGCCAAGGATGTTCAATGACAGCCGGGACCTACAGTTTAACGTGCCATCCGAAACACAGTCATTGGTGTCATTGCAGGATATATTTAGAAAGTACATACAAACTTAGAAAAGTTGCATTGGTACTTGCCTGACCTGGAATCGAACCCGCGTCCTCATACTTGAGAGGTTGATTCTTGGCCCACCAGGCCACCACGATTTTTTTTCCAGGTGCCATAGTTTCTATAGTTTCCTATATCCTAATCCACTAACATCCCAACGAAATAGCCCAAGTAGTTTTCCTCCATAGTTAGCAATACTTTAGCACAGAACCGAAGATTCTCCTTGGGTTCATTTCTACAGTATATATATACAGGGATAATGGTCGGTTTTGTGTCACCATTTCATTAAAGTTGTCTCAACACGGCGTTTTAAATTTTCTTGCTGCATCTGATGGTGTGTGTGGCCCCTTGATTTACAGCTTTTATGACTTTTAAAAGGCCCTCTTGCTTGTAGTTTCTTTCAGTCATGATCTGCTATTAAAATTACGATCATGCAATCACTAAATACAGACAATTTTAAATAAAAAAATCTTACTTAAGATTACTTTTTACGCATTAATATCGAATACGACAAGCAAATTAGTGACAACGATGGAAGCTATGTCATCTTAGTTTTAAAACTGATTTTAATATTTTTTGAATCAAAACTAGTTGAATGACATAATTTGTATACAGGCGCTATTAAGGCACGTTAGGAAGACGCGTGACGAAATACAGTTATTTCGAACAAAAAGCATAGTCTAAGAGCAGTCAATTTTTGTTTGCCACAAATTGTAATCCAAGCGTAGTAGAAACAAAGGCTAGAGCTAGACCTACTTGTACCCAAAGCGGTAGATCTTAATCGAATGGCGGAGGCCTACAGCGGCCAACATATACCTGAAAAAACACTCGTAGAAAGTGCATACTTATAGAAAACAGGGGATTTAACCATTAAGAAACATATGAATTGAATCGAATAACATGACTGTGTACGTGCATCTAGAACCAGCAGAGTAAAATTTACCCCTAAGAAAAAGCTTAAAAGAAACGCAGTTTTATGAACAAATGTAGTCTAAACCTTAAATATGTTTATTCTAGACAGTTATCAATTTTGTAAAAGTCCCGATATTAGCTAATTATTGGCATTTTGTACTGTAAAACACAAAATATCCTCATCATGACGAATTTAGGTGCAACTTTTGAGTATGTCCCAGTAGTCGTCATAATAATTGCAAAATTGACGGGTTTTGGGTCAAATGGGAGTTTTGAAGTACCAATAGATGTCACATTAAAAAAATATATCTTCTATGTTAAAAGTATTCCAAATTGCATATTACATCGCTAGCAAATAAACTTAACTACCTAATTAAACAAAGAAACATACCACAGAGCCCACTGGAGTTATGTAAATCAAAACACAAAACCACGTGGTGAGTTTCACTTTTGACAGCTGAACTTCACGAAAAAACGATTTTGTTAGGGCACACACGTTTCAAATAACATATCTTAGAAGCCGTGACTGTTAAAACCCCGTATTGTTATTTCAATTGTGCAATATATTATCAAGAATATGTTGATATATAAACCGGCCCATTTTAAGTTCAGTAGAAAATAATAATAAACGTTTTAAGATTAATTGACGACTATTGGGGCATGACGACTTCACCCGCGTTTACCTTATATAAGTAGGTACCTAAGTGAATACTTAAATATTTTGTTTCTTGGTAAATACTGGTTCCTACAGCTAAGTATCTGACACATATTGGGGAATCTATTTAAGTTTTCACCAGCGCCAAATAATAATGAAAATGTTTGAATAAAATATTTGTAGGTAAAATGGCTAGGTTATTTTCTTTATTTTTATTTTAACCTTTAGGTAACATTATCTGTGTAGTATTAATTTTATGATACCTAGGTACCTATGTACCTAGTTATTTATGATGTAGGTACCCAACTAAACTTCTGCCAATATTATGTGCATTAGGTTCCTTTTATTAATTTTCAAAATAAAAACGATACATGTAGGAGGAAGTGCTATAAATTACATTCATTAACAATAAAAATTAGATCGCTTCAGTTTTATTTATACTTAGTAAGTAACATTTTTTGCAATATTTACATGCGTCAAGCACGCTTGTTTAAAGAATGTTTCCGCAGTCCAAAAGAAATAATAATTCGAGATTGTAATCTACCAACTCGAACATGTTTTTATATCTGCAAAATATAATGCAATACAAAAACCTTATCTACTTGTCAAAACATTTTTATCTACGCAAAATGCAAAATGTAACGGTCTAAAGAGTTTCCTCAACGGAGCGATACATTAAACTGTCATTAACCTCATTAAAAATCAATAAAAAAATTGCTCATATCGCAAAATAAACGGCTTTAACTGGCCATATCATGCATTCCATACGTTTACGGCGAAAACATCACAATAACAACATAAAACCTATACTTATGCAATGTTCTACTGCCTCACAGTCGTACCACCGACCTGATAAAGCTGAAAAGGCAACTTAAGCCTATAAAAACCATGCACTAAACACGTATTACAATCAAAACTGTAACAAATAAATAAATTTCTCAGGCAATAAACGGTTTTATTTTAACAGTCGTAAAGTTGGTTATTGCACATGTGCTCGCCGTAGTTACGACGAATACGTATGAATGAAACGTGCGACGGAGAGAGGGATATTCAAAGAAACGAGGTGGATAGTACCCGTCCGTCCACGTGGCCGGCGTAACACAATTTAGAACAATTCATGTTTCAAATAAAATATTTTAAATTTAGATCGTTTTTCTATCATGCATTTTGTTACCTATAAAAATGTTTTTGGTGTGGGTAACATATAAATAAATATTTATAAAAATTGTTGTAAAAGTAATTATTGTAACAGAAAAGGTGTAAAAAATAATGTAAATCTGTGAGTAATTACTATTTATTAATAATTAATTTAAACACAATTAAAATAGAGGTAAGCAATTAAAAACTCAATTTTTATAACACCTGCGACCACAAAATATGTTTCAGGTGTAGGGTAAGACGTAATAAAAATGAATTAGAGTAGTTTAAAGGCGTCCAAAGTAATTATTTCAAAAATAACAGTATAATATTACCTACCTCGTAAAAAATACATTTTCTTTACAAATATTGTTTTTGGAAATTGTCATACGTTCATAAATTATACTTTGCAGTCATTCAGGAAGTCAATATTACATACTTGTGAAAAATATTTATATTATTGTTAAAACGATCAAAATAACAAAATTTTACAGGTTTGCAAAATAATTGTAGAATATAAAATTTTATTCAGTACCAGATAATTACGAAAAAAAAAACATTTAATATTAAAAGTAATGTTGCAATTCTGTTTAAAGCCATTCAGTTTGACAGCTAGAAGTGCCGGAATGGTTTGTGATTGGCGGTGAATGTTCTGCACCGGATCACTATTGGTGTAGACGAGGTCGGCGCGGAGGTGCGGGGCGCCCGGCGCCATTACGAACAATGGCCGTCGAAATGGTCGTTAGCGAATAGCTTTTATCTCTTTCTAATATAAGCCACGCAGGTAGGAATTAATGAGACGGAGAGGGTTCTGGCGGGTCGGCCTCGATCGTCGCGGCGTCTCGCTCGCACGCACGTGGCGGGTTTCGCTGTCTCGAGCGCGGCGCGCGGCAGCGGTAACGCTCGCCACGACGGGGAATTCGGAGTCGTAGAGCCTCATACGCGGGTCATAAACGATCCGCGGCCATAGTAGAGGTGCACGCGCGAGAATCGATCCGAATCGCCGGCGATAAACGCATCTCCCGCGAGGCGATCGTCGCGCGCCGCGTCGCCGCCGAGCGATGAGTTCCAAGTTCATCATCGATAGCATGCTCCCGAAGTACCACCAGCAGTTCCACCACCAGAATTTGTTCGCGGGTGCTGGGGCGTCGCCTATAGAGGCGTCGCTATCATCTTCGCTGTCGTCGTCTCTATCGACGTCGCTGTCAAGTTCGCTGTCTGGCGGACTGGGAGCGGCAGCGCTGGGGGCAGGCTCGCCGGGTGCCGGCAGCCCGCAGCGGTCCTCGTCCTCATCATCGGCATCGCCGGGCGCTCCGGCGAGGATGTATCCATACGTGTCGCATCACCAGCAGTTCGGAGGTTCGGTGCCGTTCTCTGCTGGTGGCGGTTTATCCGCGGCGGATGACAAGAGTTGTCGTTACCCGACAGCTGTGGGAGGTGATCCGATGGTGAACTACGCCCTGGGTCAGCACAACGGTGGTGCGGCGGTGTCGGCAGCCTCGGCCAGCATGGCAGCCGCTGCGCAGTTCTATCATCAAGCTGCGGCCTCTGCGGCGTCGGCAGCGTCCGCCGCCACCGTGGACGCCATGGGAGCAGCTTGCTCGCAGCCAGGCTCAGCCCAGCCCCTGCCCGACATACCGCGGTACCCCTGGATGTCCATCACTGGTAAATGTTTTACTCCTTCACTGCATGACAGTTTTGCGATGTTTACGTTCCTGAAACAATAGTTATGAATCAGTTTTTGTGTTGCTTGTAAAGCCAGAGATAAGTTTAATTATTTATAGGCAGTCTTATCGGACCGTTTGTTACTTGGCGGATAGTTTGGCTTAAATGTTTTAGTTTAGAATTTTGTTGTTTTTGTTTCAATATTTATATTATTTGTTTTACGATTACTACATAATAATTTGACTTGGTTCGCTTGTAGCGTTTTTTGTATTCACTTCCTTATCTATTTAAATATTAGTTATATAAAATATATACTTCAAATTGATCAATCAATTCATTAAATTACCATTTATTAGTAACGATTTGCTTATTAAATGAATATCAACTTAAAACAAAAGACATCACAGGTTTAAAAAAACAAAACATACAATAAAAATACTAGAAAAGTGGAATCCAAAACAGTTTATTTGTTATTCCAATTAGAAGTAATAACTCCTCTATTTTTTGCAAATTAAACCCATTCCAATACGATTCTAGCACTTACTCAATAATAAAATAATTCAAACTGTGCAATATAAATGCAATAAAATTGACTATTATTATTTTTATTGTCAATGAATCACTATAAGTATCTTTTATGGGTACATAATATTTTGGATAACGTTTTAACAGCTGGTTGTGTCTACATACCAAAATAATAATTAGAAGATAATATAATTTGTTTTTTGGAATATAAGATGGTAATTAAAGAAAGCATAAGGGTGTTTTGGTATAAACAGGTAATAAAACAATGAATGGAGGTCGTAAATGGTGCGCGGGCGCTTCGATTCGGTTGGTTCGCTTTCGTGCATCATCGGCCGTCGGTCGCCGTCGCCCGCTCGACCCGCCCATTGCCGACGGCGGGAGGGCGGGTCTTAAAACTTTACATAGAACCTCGTTTGATACCTAAAATTTATTTTAGAGTGCTCAATTATTTTTATGACGCTAATAATTAGTGTGAACATAATTAAAATTATTTTTATTCCCTATTACCAATAAACTACCTAATTATTTAAAATCGAATTCGTGGTAATTAAAAAAATGTTTTAATGGTTATTCACTGTAATATGGATTGGTACTTAAAATATTTAATCCAATCATCTTACAAATATACAAAAGTTAATATTTTTGCCGAATTCATTAAGCACTCTACCATTGTACAATATACCTACCTTAATAAAAACAAATCCAAGTATCAGCCCATTGTTAAAAAATTCAAGAATTTGAACAGGCATTTACATAGAAAAATATTTAAATATGTAACTCTTTACATAAAAATATTTGAAGTAGGTAAGTCAAATTCATTTTAGACTTCCTTGTACATAGTTGAGTAAATATCTACTTTTAAAACTGAAACAGTTACCTAGAAAAACAAAGCAGTAGGTCAATAGGTACGTACTCACAAATTTAGAGTATAATAGCATTTAATCCTGTGAGGTCTACTTAGTACTCAAAAAAGGCGAACGATTACAGACCCAAAGTGCCTGTATGCTTTGCATACAATGGCTCGATTATTTTTATTCGCGATTTTATTGTCTAGCAATCAATCTTCCGCGGTTATTACAGGGCTAAATATCGCATTCAATTGGGTATCGATAAAAAATTGATTTAATCGATTTTTTCTAACAATACCGTTCAATTAACTGCAATTACCTTTAGGTAATTATTATAAAAAAATATGGTCATATATTTAATTATTTCAAAGAGTTATTGTTACGCGAAAATAGTTTTAAATTAATAAATATTACCTACATTTAGTACCTCTATTACCAATAAACATTTTAATGACAACTATAAAATAGTTAAGTCATTTAATCAGAATATTATAACTTTCAGTTAAATGAACAATTATTTATATTTCAAAGGAGAATCGAGGCAGTTACCTAATCGGGTTATCTTAAAGAAACAATAGCTTTACTGATCATTGATATTCAGTAAAAACTTCAGTTTAGAGCAAAAACTGAATTAAAGTAGCAATTTATAGAGCATAATGCCTATTTAGCACTTAATTAAAGTCAAACTGAAATTACATCACTAGTTTAGTATGAAAAAGCATGATACCTACTTATTAAATGTCGGTCAAGTGCGATATGCGTTCATTTACTTAAGGTTTTACCTATTTAGGTTTATTGTCTAGAACTGTATAATACTTATAACAAATTATATACACAACATATTACCTATATGTTGTTATTTTATGCCTGTATACAAACTTATATTATGTACCTAGGTAAAATATATAGGTAGGTACTAAGAATGTATTGCATCGGGCAGGTTAATCCCATTTTATATTTTATCAATTTTATAGTTTACGGAAACATTAGTAGGTAGGTAGATAACATTAAGTAAGACATTATAAAACAAATAAATCAGTAAAAATAGTCAAGCTAAAACGAACCATTATACAAAATTAAATTCGTACTAATTACCAAATAAATTATCAATAAATATTCTTTATCTTTTTAAATATATGTTTTCAAATAAAATACATAGCTTGGAAACGGGTTAAGTCAAAAATTAACCTATTAATTAGAAATATAATTTAAAATGACGTGACTAATGAATGTCACATTGAAAAATAATTTTGTAGGGTTGGTCAACATTTATTTATTTAAATATTTAATTTAAACATATCTTTATAATGTGTCTTAAAGATTTCCAATGATTTCAAATAGGTAATCGATTGGTTGCCCAATATTTATTTATTATAAGTCACTAAATATTTATTTATTTGTGATTTTATCTACGATATCGTATTATGACCCCAATTTAACACAGTTTGATATCTGTATAAATCAATCATGATTACACATAATTTTTATTTGTCACAGTAGTTATCCATTTTCATAGGTGAGTAATAGGAATCCAATTTTAGAGATCTGTAACAATGAAGTTAAAACCATTTAGATACCTACAAAAAAATCCTTAACCATGACACACGAATAAACATACATGGCAACACACGAATAACACTAATATTATTTTAATATAGGTATCCATGTGTTATTATTAGGTTAATTTAATTATTTTGTACTGGGGTAAGAAATACTTACAATTTATTTTAAATATTAATCTTAGTTAGGTACTTCATAATAGTACCACTAATTTATTTCCATCAAAAATAGACCTGCACCGCATAATTAAATTACTTAGATAAAAACGAATCATTATAAAAAATACAACTAAAAATATCTAAGACGGATACAGAAAAGAAATATATCATGAATTAAAGTTTTTTTATCTTATTCTGATGCTCTTGGCACTGACCGACGCCAACCGTAATAGTTGTCATGCGAAAAAAAACTTATCAAAGCCAATGAAACGTCATAACAGCGTTGTAGATCACTGAAATTGTACGAAATGGCCTATAATCATCTTGTTTTTGTTTAGCAATGGACTATTTTTGTGATTTGTCGGCAATGTTGGCATATAAAAATGTCCGGGCTGATGTAGGTGAAAATTCGTCTCGAGAAAACAAAAATAACGTGGCAGGTGCTTGCGCGCTCACAAAATTAAAATGGCGGACTTGTCAGTGGCCGACAGTTATACGTCGTAACGCGCAACATTCTACAACAATTTGACAGTATAAGAGCGTATTACGTTCAAACACTACGCGAGTTTTAGTTTGAATGAACTTTAGTGCGATTCAATGTTTCTTGTTTTTCAACGTTCTAGTGTTGAATGGAAAAATAAGCAAGCGGATAAAAGTCGGTTCTTTTTCAAACATAAAAAAGATAAACAAGAAATATTTATTTACACATTAGGAACTGAATACTCAGCAGATCCAATTTTACGCAATAGGTACTGCAAATTGTTAATTAATGGCACTGTTGCAAAAGTCTTTAAAAACAAGCAACGAGTCATTTTAACATAAAACGCAGCTCGAACTTGACAGCAAACATTGTGGACCGCGGAAACGAAGAGCACCAGTCACATGTGTGCGGCGCGCAGAGCGCATGCGCCAAACAAATATGGCCGGCATTAACAGCCAATCGCAGCGCGGCGTGAGCAATCGGAACCCACATGCCATCAAAAGCCCTTTATACTATTGATTGCTATTTGTAGCACGTTATTAATTAAACTGTTAATACCGTATTGTTCATACAAACTATTATTCCATTAGTTAGGTTGGTGCTAGCTGTTTATTTACTAGGCAATATAATTTAACGTTGATTGTAATATTTCAAAGAATCCTGAATCACTTGCGCATATTTACGACCTTCTACTCTGTTGCAGTGTTTCCAAAAAACAATAAAAAACATTCAGGTTGAAAAATAACATCATTATCTTTCCCCAGTGAAATATGGGACTGATACAGAACTCTTAACCTTTTCCATTTTAGGGTTACACCGGCTTTCGAAAGTTTCGACAGACGATTTTAATTTTCGATTGGAAACCGAAAGCCTGTTGTTATCTTCAAATGAGTTGTGAATTCTCGAGAATCGATGTATGGCATACGATTGGAATAATCGATTTTTTTATGCATTCGCGGTGTAATTAACGATTGCACTCATTCGAGACAATTTAAATGTTTCCGATAGGTAAAACTCGTTAAATTTAAACGCTGCTGAAGAACCGGAGTCAACTTTGCGTTCTTAATTGGACGTTATAATTTATTTGTGAGTCATTACATTTGCGGTGTTGATGGTTAAGACAGTTTTTAATAGAATGTTTTTTTGCCTACTACAATTTTATTTAGATCTTCAGTAGTAATAACTTTAGTATTTTGATTAAATGCCAGAAAATTTTAATAGGACTATAATCCAGTAGCAGTTTTAGTATGAGCGTTTAAATAGCAATAAGCGTAAGTGCAACTAGAACTAGGCATTTGTAGAATTTTCTAGACGACTTTAGACTTTTTCATTTTATTTCCAAATTCGTAAAAAAATTTGCTCAACGTCCAAGAACTTATTAACCTTTGGCTAATAAATAAAGCCATTACTTATACGTTTTGCTTGACAAGTTTCCGTGTTTTTTGCGATTTTAGCGATTAATTTGTACGATAAAAAGCTGCTTACAATTTTTATTCCAAAACGTATACTTAATATTAGAGGTCTGTGTTAAAAATACTTTCTGCAATGTGAATACTTAATGTGTGCCGAAATAGCAGATGAAAAAATGTATATTTTTGTAACAGTTAGATTATCTGTTAGGTATCAGACAATTAGAATAAAAAACTCATATATCACAAAATTACATGTTTATTTTTCAAGATATCAAAAGCTAAACATGAGTCACTTTAATATATTTAGGATAACAATGTCTACAGATCTACGTCACTTCAAATTGTGGCTTTCAGACGGCCTTAGTGAACCGAACAATTTTAAATACAGCGCTCAATAAAAACCAAATAACAGCTTTAATTGATAAAGCGTAATTAAAAATGTTTACTCGTAATTTAGATTCACGATAAAACGTAATTAACAGTCAATTGTTCTAGTAGTTGATAGGTACTTGGTTTGAACGTGGTAAGACGGAAAAACTACATTGTGGTTTGACTGTAAAAATTTAACGAGCACTTTATCCATCAAAGTAATTCTCAATTAATGGATTTTTTTCAAATCTACAATGTAAATTTCCTGGAGTATTCTAATTTTGTTATTACGGTTATAACAATGTAAGTGTTATGATTGATATTAGATAACTAAGTTGTAGTTTTTTAGGCTTTAAGAAAATTACTAGGAAATAGTGTTTTATGATGTAGGAAAAGCCAAAATTGTGATTCATTAGTATGTTTTTCAATTATTGAGGGTGTAACAAATAGTAACTGAAGCTGATACTTATGTAAATATCAATATCCCTCTATAATCTAGAATCTAGAGCATTATGACGTACCTCATGATTTACTTTTTTATATAATTTTGAAACATTTTTACATTTTTTTTTTTATTCGTTCTATATATTTTTAAACCGATTATAATAAACGGCATATTTGCGTATTAGCAATGTGTTTTATGTTTTGTGTTAGCTTTAAATGTTGTGCATGCGACTTGGCCGAAACAAAGAACTTTCAATACGATTGATAATAGATTTTCCATTTCCAGATTGGATGAGCCCCTTCGACCGGGTGGTCTGCGGTGAGTTCAATGGTATTTATCGTTTCAAATTTATTTTCTTTTAGTTTTAAGTATATTTAGTTTAGGAGGAATCTTAACACACATTCGACGAACAATGCTTTTAATGCCCCATTGCCATTTTATGTAGGAATTCTAATATATGGACATGAAAAGTGGATTTATAGGCCTTAATAGCAGAAACTTTTAAAACCACTTTTGATAGTCACACAATTATATTCAAAATGTTCTACATAAACTTTTTGATGGTTTTCTAGTAAATTGTTTACACTAAAACAATGTGTTGCGATTACAGTTCAAGTATGATTGATCAATAGATATTACTTTCCATGTAGATATAAATCTTCAGGGTTTAATCGGGGATTTTTTGTTTGTTTTATAGACAAAACTTTAAGGGATATTGTCACAACATAATTACTGTTTACTATTACTGTTTCCTCTTATTGCTGCGATATACATACATTTAATTCAGTCCTAACTGATAAATGAAATTAGGTAGATATCTATGGCCGGTTTTAGAGAACCTTTATTAGTCATGAAAAATTTACTAATTCGTCACTCTATTCATGTTAGTAAAGTATTATTATGGTTAACCATTTTAAAGCATTTTTGTCGAATGTGTGATGATTAATTTTAATCCTTTGAAGGCTGATGTCAAATTATGTTGCAATTATTCATTTGATATGGCTTCGTGGAATTATTGCAATCAAACCTTTTTTAATTGACAAAAATACTTTTGTCATATTATTTTTATTTTAATGTTCGACGAATTATTTTCCTATACCTAAATGTATTTTGAAATTCAATGACATTTAAGGTACATAACCCTAAAATGCTACCTGTCTTACGCATCATATATCACGTTTATACCGGTAGGTACTTTTTGCGAAAAAATCTCTCCTTTATTGTATTCTTTACCATTGAAAACAACAACAATGTCTTTTTGCAAATCTATTGTTCTATTGCAAAAAAGTGACGAAAAGGGTTTAAAAGGATCGCAATAAACACAAACTTTCTCCAAGAACAAAAGCTTAATAGTGGGTCAATATTATGCAACCGTCCATTAAGGTACAAAAATGGTCAGGGACATTCAATTTGGGCAACCACTGTTCCGTACAGATAAGCTGTGCAATTATTTCCTTTAGCCGTTTTCCTTTCATATTTATAACGCGGGCTTATTTTCCTCCCAAAAGTAATATAAATAAGCAGGCCGGGAGCACCCGGGTAGCATTTAAATCCCCCATCTTCTTTAATAAATATAACAATAAATTTTTAGTTGATGGCAACATCTCGGTCCTTCAAACGCAATCTTGTGACTGAGCGAGTTTGAAGACGTTTTACTATTTCTGCCTAGAGTAAGGACTTCTTTGATTATTTTATAAAATCTTATATCAAAACTAAATATTGTTAGTTTCATGTTCACAATTTGACTCACGGAACCATAAAAATAATGTCCAACAGACAAGTGACTTTCACATTTTTTTGCGAATTTATTGAAAAATCTAAACAAAGGGTTCACGGCAATGGGGTTGTGCAAATTCTCGTTTTTGTTGTAAACAACAATCCTTTGTGTTAACAAGATGTTTACAAATAAGGTATAAGTCAAAGGGTTTTAAATCACGGCGTCGAAAGCTTTTAAAACAAGCTTAGAAAGGGGTCCATTGTTTTGTTGGCACGCCCGCAAATTGCTTTATTACTGACGCTTTGCGGCTGGTGTGCGAAAGTCAATATCGCCAAAATCGTAGTCAAAACAACATTTGTTATCACACTGTGTTCACAGGCCCGAAGCAAGCACCGAACCTAAACAACTCCATGACGTTAGCGCGCCTTCATCTCGCGTGCGCGAAACAGTCATGAACATTAAATTCATTTTCATACATAAATCTATCACTCCACCAGTTCATTTTACATACGTTTATTCGATTGTGAAAGTGCGCTCTCAACACATTTTATTAACAGTAGGTAGTATAAAAATACAAACATTGTATAAACGTGAAAAATGGATAATCATAACACTTACAGAGCATATAAAAAGGAGTTTTATAGCGTCATAACAATTAAGGCTTAATCACTGTCAATCGTAACTCCACCGTTATAAAGTGATTGACGCTAGTGTTGTAAAAAAAAAGTTAGTCCGCGAACAATAACTGTTGAGAATTGACCATAAAGTGGCGACCTTGTGGCAATAAAAATTTAACGAGCCAAGCCCGTGGCGTAGTGTAGTACAAACACATTGTCAGATTCGTGGACGTGACACTCATAGAAACAGCTGGGCCCACATCTGTGGAGCCTCAGCGACAGACGCGCCACACACTTTTATAAGTCGTTAAAAAAGTCAAAGAGTTAGAAACACAATGATTGATTTATTCACGCCGTTTAACATCTTCATGTAAACTTGTTTGGAACCAATCGAGGATTTATGGTTTTAATTTTTCTAATATTTGCGTTAAAATTTACTATCGAGTTGTATTCTCCACATTTTACGGCTCAACACTAACAGCGTAATAATTTTGTCTAATGTAATTTGATGCGATAGTTACAGATGAGTATTTTAATATGAGTAGTGGACGTTTATGGGTTATAGGCGCCAAAGTATTTTAGACGGAAATTAATTTCCATAATGGTCTATTTAACCAGCAACTTGCGTTGTCGCGTTGCGCATTGCGAATGCGTAGATGTACGAGCACGACTCAAGCGTCGCGTCGCCAAATAAGTCAACCCTATAAAGTGCACATGCATACAATTGTGGATACCGACGCCATATTCTGCTATCTCTTAACTAAACTCTACTGTGCTGATATTTCAAGGCACAGTTTTTATTGTTAAGATGTCTTATTTTGTACCTTATTCTTCGTTCACAAAGATAGAGCGTCGTGGTATAAAGCAATGTACGAGATAAAGTTTTTTGTTTATTTCGCTATTCACGTACTTTTTGGACTACATAATTCAACGTTAAGGTCAAGCAATTCAGCAAGCTGTTAATTATTAATATAAATAACTGCATATAATTTTGTCATTGTATTCGATGATCAGGCTGCATATTAAGCATTTGTATTTCATCGCCACGTTTTAATTAAAATATAAAGTCATCAGATTAATTTAGTAGGGAAGCAAAAACAAAATAATTTATCACCTAAACTTGCATAATGGAAACTCAAAAAACAATCATCGTGCCAATTCCTAATTTAAACATTCTTATCACAGCTAAAATCTAGTTTGTGTCAGTTGATATTTTTTTCAAGTTCGCTCCATCTAAATAAAGTCAATGGCACCGTTTTATCTTGAACATACTCACTTATTTTGCCCACCGTATGATGTCTATTCAGTACATGAACAAGACAATTGAACGCATGTGCCTACATTACAATCACCAAGGTTGTATTTGTTGATGTTCATATTACGTAACTTTACTATTTTTGGTGTAAAAATCTGAGAGTTCTTTGAACCTAGTCGAGTGCAATTTGTGGTATCTCTTATGTAATAAACAGAGATAAACGTAACTATATGTTAAGTAATTTGTCTAGTTTAATTCAAATTATTTATGAGTTTAATATCCTTTGGTTAGTATGTATCTACATATTTATAAATATTAATGCTAGGTTTCTTAATCTTCTTTAAAGCACAGATAAGGAGTGCAGTTAGGTACTTAAACTAGTATAATTTTGGACCACCAACATAATATATAAATCCATTTAGATAGACTCTAGCTTTTGGTATAAATAACATTTATTATGTAATTATTTTGAACGATTTAGTAAAAATGTATGATAAGTATTTAGGACCTACGCGAATATTTTAATACCTACAGTCATGTGCAATTTCCAATTCATTGCATTAAAGTATGTTCAACAGCCAAATACAAACATTAAGTCGGTCAACATTGCTGTCCTCACCAGTACATTAATTTAAATAATACTAGACATTAAATTTTGAGTGGGAACATGCAAATATGAATATTCAGATTCGTATTACTAATATGCATTATTTATTATGGTATGTGCGACCAAGAAGCCGTTAACAGGTTAAATATTGTAAATGTGCTGTCATTGCACTATGAGTCATTATCTACTTATATCCAAATATTATCTTAAATTAATAGAGAAGTGAAAAGTGTTATGAATCGATTTTAAATTAATATGAATGTCATCATTTCCTAAAAATATCTTCAACAAATACAACATTATAAATGAGTGAAAATACTGAATATGAAACTAAAATCACATGACATTAGAGTCCAAATTATACCAGCAAGATCTTTGTACAGTCCACCGTTATAAAAAAACAGTAAAACTATCTTACACTTCATCACTACACATTAAGAAAACAAAGTCCAACCGTTTGTCAGTCAGTGCGCCTGTTCAGGATAATCTCGAAAATTACTCGATAAATTTTGGTACGGTCTCAATCACCGAACAGTTTCTAAGGAAGATTTTGAAATATTAATTGTACGCGTGCCGTGGACTCAGTTGTAATGATCTTACAAAATTGATAGTACCCAATCTGACTAGGAAAACAAACAAAGCATAGATCTAATTTTTTTATTACACTTTATGAATGAAACCGGTTCTTTAAATTATATAAACATTGCTGAATGTACTGGGGCCTCGTATTTCAACGGTTCGGGGAAGCGATGCGGACTTGCGAACTAATGATTTTATTAAATACTTACTGCAAACTAACCGCATTTTTTGGTTCTTACACGCTTCTGAGAAATTCTTGAGAGGAAAAGAAAACCGTGGACGTAACCAACTTTTCGACTGAGTTATTTTTTTAATGATAAACTTGCTTTGAGGAAGTAATGACGCATATTTTTTTATTGTTGGTCCTGTTTTAATTCTTAGAATTAAAGCTGTTTCTATAGGTACCTATAAAGACACTGACCGAAGACATAAGAGTATCATTTTCCTCTTCTGTGTTGGAACTAATTAGCAAATCACAAACAAAGCAAGAAAATAATATAGTTAACATTACATTTAAAACATTCAATAGATACGGATGTGATAAGGTTTAACACAAAAGTTCAAGCTTCCAGTTTACTTTATACGATAATGTGTGCGTTTAAAGGTGTCGCTTTGCAATTTTAATTTGCATCCTGTTGGCATAAAACTAATATTTTATTACTAACCAGCCTATCGATCAACGTGTTTTGTTTAAATTCGCTAAATAATATCTACATTTTGCAGTCAAACCTGCTGCAAGTGATGCATTCAAACCATTGTGAATGCGCATACTCGGGTGGGTACTACGGGATGTTGAAAAGTACCTCTACAACATACGTAATTTAATTTATACTAGGTAACTGTAAGCTGAAACTTTTCTATTTTTATCTATCGTTTATCTATAATCAATTTAAATTATTGCATCTGAAATCATTGAACATATTTGATTCTTAATGTATTTGTTCTAAAAATAGATTCAGGTGTAGATTACAGACAGTATTCTGTATAAAAATAAATTATAAAATTCTATTTCTACATTTGAACTAAAAATAAGAAATATTATCACTCTGTAAGCACAAATATTCTAACATTGTGCCTCATTCACCAGCCCTACAAATCTAATTCCAGTCTTGTTCTACGCTCGCGCTCAGAATCGTCAACAGGCTGACTATGACATGTAAAAGTATACTAAATTATTAACTATACTTCGCGAGTAAACCTATACATCGCAATGGTAATATCATGAATGGCACAGTCACATAATGCTATGAATACACTATAACTCCCGCCCATACAAACACATGTATTGTCATGTTAATGCAAACATTTTGCCGATTTGAGCTACATTTTCGCGCTACAAATTAATTGGAAATTACGTTTAATTAATTATGTATTAAGTAGACAAATGGACGATGAATATGCTACTACACGTCTCGATTATTGCCAAGTTTCGAAGATATTCTAATGAATAGGAGTAATGTCCTAACTTGGCAGTCAATCGATTAAACTAGACGTGATTGGAATCGGCACCAATCAAATTCTTAACCAAAAGATGTCTTTTTCCTATAAAAATTTACTAGTCATCGTTTTAAATATTCGCAAGAACAAAAATGGCAGATACGTACAGTTTGCCCATAAATATTTATCACTCAACACGTTTACCTGGAACTCAAAATAAATAAATAAATACCTATAAATGTATTTACATTATCCTACTGAATTAATGATACGTGTCTTTGTGACTGATTTATGTACATCTCGAGATCAGATAACGTATTCCATATTTATATAAATCCTTGTAAAACCATTTTCATTTGGAATCGGGTGAACAACAATGTTCTGCGCAGTTATACATAGGGTTATGTATGTAATACAGCGTGTTATTAGTACATAACGCTCACAGACGTGACTCAATAGCTACAAGAATGTGAACGGAGGCATTGTTCAGCAGTCCGTCGAACTTTCTGAAAGCTTCAGTTTGCTCCGTTTATGCCAGCTACGTTATGCTAATATAGATACAATGTCGTCTGCCAGTTCGCTACTACGAATTTATTTTATTCGTCTGCTATGACTAGAAATTTAGGTACCAACTAATGCTAATGTTACTTTCTAGACAGTTTATTGGTTATATCAAAATTGACGGTACCATTACTTAGAACGTATGGCGCTACAAATGAATCGTGAGCTTTATGAACGTAATGTACGAGATGTTGGTTTAGGATCCGCTCGGAGTGCCCCGGAGAGTTTTGATCTGACGTTTGGTACACACAACCGGCCTAAAGTCGGGGAGACCACTATAAGCGACGAAACATCGCTGCAGCAGTTCTGTTTCGGCCGATAACGCGAACATTTCGTAACGCTATAGGCGTCGATTGCTCTCAAAGGGATTAAATGGAATGCGTACAATTTATATCTCTATTAACGTAGAGTATTGTTTACACACGTCTGACCGCGGCCTCGGAGGCCAAACGCAGACGCTTGTGAAAACATTCGCTTTGAGATTAAAGGTAGACCAGGCCACGAGAGCCGGTCCGGTCCGATCCGCGCGGTGCCGCCCGGTCACTAATGCGTCCTGCTCCCGGAGAGGTCAACGTATATTAGTCGCGTTTAAGTTTGTTTACAGCGGGCTCAGCGTTTCCGACCAGTTTGCATAACTCGAGGGTAGTCTCAATAAAAACAAATTGGCTCGCTGACCAGAGTTGCGCATTACACACGTACGAGGAAGCCGGGCGACATGCCCAGAGATGATTTACTGACATTTCATGCCACTAAGCTTGAACGGTTATGGAAAATAGATGTAAACTAAGATTATGTTCTAAGCTCCCAAACATTCCTCTTTATGTGCTCTCGAAGGATTATGTAGCTCGATAGAAACACGTTTACTCACTAACAATTCTGAAATATTAAACGGACAAAAAGTAAATAGAATAAAAATTGACCTTCAACAAACATAAACAGAAAAGCTTCCTTAGCATACCATTGTAGGAGTGCACAAAAGTACGACCTAAACATATAAAACTTGAATATCGTTCATCAACATCATCATGAAAACTTTTCCATCTAAAAAACCTTCACAATCATAATGTACACATAGATGCATAAACAAATACGCTATAAATTAAACAATTTCTAGACTCATACAGATACTTGATAACTGCAATGGGCAATTAACCACGTTACATTATCAGTTTCAATCAAAATACAAACTTGAAGTTACATCGAAACAGTAAATTAGGTGTAGAAAGAAGGCAGGTAATATTACCTACAGGCCGTTAGGGCCTTGCGACACTCCTGCGCATTAATCTGAGAGATACAATCGCGGTCACAGCGAGCTCCGTAAATCTGAGATACGGATCTTGATATATGGTGGGGCGGAGTGGGGGTTCGTTTCACCTTTGTAAGGCCTTTTGCAGAATGGGGCGACACCTCAGGCTCGATACGGGCCGCCATTGTTCGGAACGTATCACGATAGGTACTTATCGTTTTGTTTCTTTATGGTACTGGCCGTCGAGAGTGGAGTGGGAGCGATCTATAGTAATTTTGGTCCTATAGCTTGGTGTAGGAATTTTGGTTTGATACTCTTTAATGATAGAAAATTTGAATTTAGAAGGCTATTTTAAAAATGTATGTGCTGTACAAGTAAACAAAAATAAATGAAATAAAATAGGTAGGTACGTTTTCTCTTGACAAAAGCAAAAGTTATTGTTATCACAAAACCGTTCAGTAAATCTTGGACAGCATAAAGCTCGGTAGTAAATAGACGTTTATCCTTTTATAAAATACAATATGGCTGTCTCACACATTATTTTTACTTCGCCGTACTGACTATAAATAAACTATTTTTTTTATTTCTTGTTCCGTCCTCCTAGAGAGCTAATAAAAATTAATGCCGACATTTAGTTCAGATTTATGTCAAAAGTTGTGTAAAATCAAACAGATGCCACGAATATGCATGTTCAAGTATTATGAAACTACACACAACGACGTTTTTGACGTTTTCACGCCTTCAAATCGTCCACTTGCTCGTTACATATAACAAATGACGTCATAATTAAGTAAATAAACCACATTTCGTGTGACCCACAAATTCACATTCCCGTACACAAAATACAAAAGGAATACCAAAGAGGTTTTTTGTTATTTTTACAAGAGAAATCACTTCGCTTCGTCCTGGCTGGAATAAGCAACTTTGGCTCGCCGAGCCAATTACGGCGACATTTAAAGTAATTTAATCGCCACTAATAAGAAATTAAAACGTGATTTTATTGTAGAGAAGCTTAATTGTACGATACGGAGATTTTTGACGCGCCGGCCTTTTGAGGTTAACCGCCTTCAGTGCGTTCCACTCGAATTAATAATTAAAACAATTTAATGACTTTATCTAGGTATATGGCATCTGCGATGTCATTCTCATGTTGTTTTCACGTTGCGAACATGAATTATGGATTTAATCTAGGCCTTGCTCGTATTGCGTACAGTTTATGGAAATGAAGCTTGGAAAATTGTAATCAAGAATTGTTAATTACAAGCGGTTACCACCCACGACTTGCTACTTATTCATATTTCTTATTATTTATGTAAAGGAAGTTTTATTTGGTCTGATATACATTGCCCCTTCACTTTTTATAGACTCTATGGGATGCCTTGTAAATAATGTGTTACATGAGTCTATGTTGGCAGTTAACATAAGTTTCCGGTAAACTTAGCTTGGAAACTTTAGAAGATAAGTTAATATTGTTTTTTTCTTCCAATAAAAGATTGTGTTTATCTAGTCAGATGTAGAGAAACTGTTCATTAGCTAATGTAAACAATTAAGTAAATGGTTAATCTCATTGGAAACGTAACGTATTGCGAACAGACTTACTAACTTGGGTGGAGTTCTTGATATTATGTCAGTGTATGTTAAAAGAAAAATATATAAAAGTATTAGTGTAGTTGTACCCACATATACAAACCTACAGCGTATTTTCAACAAGAGCAGTCAAACATGATACGCGTGTTGCAGCTCAATCGTTCGATATAAATAGTGATGCTTACATCTGTAATCTTAAAATACGCTCTGTTTGATAATCGATAATGTAAACGATTTTATACATCAATGGAGCATGCCTACGAGTAAGAGTGGCCAGCCCTTTGGCGTAATTAAGCCGATATATCTATATTTTTTTAATAATACCGGTTATTTAGCATGTTTCTTAGTATCCACCGGCCGGATACTGAGCAGCGATAAATTCCATGTTTACATTACGATATGTATCTGCGTTATGGACGACAAGATTTCAATGAGTCGGTAGATACCGCTACTTTGTAGTTGGGGCAAACACAAGTGGGGAGAGAAGATAGAACGCCTAACCCTTTCGCTGCACATGATATACGAGGTGCCGAATTTGAAATTGTAATTTGACAATAAAATCCATGCAATTGATATAATTTTATACAGGCGTTAGCATTCGAGTGGTGTTGTGTAATGTATGTCGGAGGGACACGAAGGGGCATCCGTGGGGTTTAGGGGATCAGGGGACAGGCGCAGGGTGCGTTTGACATTGAAGAAGTGCCAATAACAGAGGTATAAATAGCGGGGGCCGGCGGCTGAGGGCGTTACTTTGCTACGAGATCAGAATATTTTGTTCCTCCGCTCCGCATACTGTCCTAAACAACGGATTACAATGCGGGAAGGCGACTTCGAACACTACCGATCTATATCTACTTGATAAATTGTAAAGCTGATACAAATTTATTGGTTTTACGTGTCGCTTGCCACTTAATGTTCAACATTTACGTATTTACTTAACATTTAAACAACCAGTAAGCATAATAATTGTTTTTGTTTCACACGAACTCAACTTGTTTAACCTCGGACAATGATACCTAAGTAATTTTGTTTTACAAATCTTTTACAAAAGGCTTTTGTCGGAATTCTGAAAGACTTTGTCACATAGTAAATCAGAATGTTAACTGTAACTGATTAAGTTTGTGAAGCGACCCGTAAAGTTAACCCATTTGAACGATTCAATAACTTCAAGTTCACAATGAATCAAGCAGGTTTCAGTAAACATTATTTTTTCAATCGAAAGGTGGCCACACGGATCTAGTTCCAAGGTGGGATTAGCCCAAAAAATGTCATAATAAAACTCATAAATTCTCCCCTAAAAATTGGTCACCCTCGAATAGACAAAAATGACCAGAATAAATTGGAATGGTAGTGGCAGCCGATAAAACATTCACTTTATGGGGTGTCATATTTACATTCGGGAAGATATCGACGTGGGAATACAGATAACTACTTATTATAGTGTACGTAGTAAACACAATATGCTCCTATTCTTTTCCATATACAATATTTATTTAACTGAAATAAATCCAAGAATATACCACATAAGATAAAGTGCAGTTGGGGATAAAAAGACCGTATTACTTACTCGCTAGTTGAATTTTACCGAGTGAAATGTTTGTGGTTGTACATTTACCTTTGTGCTTCATTACTTAAGGAAGCGATACAAGCTTGCCATAGAGCCTCTTAATCCAATCACGGTAGCACTCCAATTAAACAAAGCCCTCTGGCTGGTGCTAATCGATTGCCAATAAATTGGGATTCGAGCGAACTCCGAACGCATAATTTCTTGCACCCTGCGGCTGTGTAATGTGATGTAGCCTTAGGGTGCAAACGCATGTAAATCTATGGATTAAGTGCGAACCCTAGCTGTGAAGATACAGATAATATGCGAATGGGGCACGTACATACCTACGTATACACCAAACAGGGTACAAACAAATATTAACAGTACGAAATAGCTAGATCATAATATAACCACAATCATTTCCATATTTTTGACTAAATCTCCTTGTTATTCCTGACGGCTTCCACTTGGAATGTTATGTACGTATACCAACAAATATAAAACAAATAATTTTATATTACACACTCTCGTTAAAGCCCCATGCGAACGCGTGTAATCTCCAGACATATTTATTCGAAAAACGCGCGAAAACACCCCTAAATGGTGGCTCAAGATTAGTCGGAGCCATTCCGACACGTTACGTGAATAGCGATGCTACCAAATAAAATGTTTAGGGTCATTTTGGCCGACAACGAGCGCTCCTAGCTCACCCAAATGCCAATAGGTCTATTTTACCCCCACGCCCCGAGGGGAGTTGTACGGCCATCATAAATTGTCCGCCGCAAATTTGCAATCCTATCTTTTTTGGCCCGGTGAGGGAGGTCCGACATTAACATAACTGTATGTTGGGCAATTCCACGTGTAGCTTTATGAACGTAACAGCTTACCCAAGCGCGTATGTGTACTTGAAACTCCGCGTTAAGGGCCTTATATCACGACCCTGTAATGTAAGTAAAGGTGCGCCTTAAATAACTCCCCAAATTTGAATTTCTCTATCATTTTTGCATATTTTGGGTATATAATAAATAGAAGAGATAAGCCGGAGAAACTTCCCAGTTTTCAACTGAAGTGGGTTGTATAAAATATTTTCAAGACTACATAAGCCGAAGAGATCCTAAAACACATTTCCATTCATATTAATGTCTTGATTTAGAACCCAAAAATTTACAGAGAAGAATTTTAATGAAACTTCATGAATCTGGATTAATTTTTAATTATAATTGCGGCATTGCAAATGGCGGACGGCGTCGCTGGAACGCGTGAGAGGCGCGATTTAATCACTCGCCTTATAACAAGGGTGGGGGCTAGGGGGAAATATTAAGCGCGTTCTTGAGTTATTAAAGCCCCTCAATTGCGCTTAGATATTTTCTGGTTCATTAAATACTTAAGATTTATAACGAGATACTTGAATGGACGAGATAAGTAGCGTGACGGGAATGAGGTATCTATGGGGTGATTAGTATCAACGTCCGTGCTCCTTCTGTTATCTAAGCTTTCCATCGAAATTAATTTAAAATGAAAAAAAGACAGACCATGAGTTATGCTTTGTTTACGTACTGGTAGTGTAATATTTTTCACTTTAATGTCGTAGCACAAAATTATTTTACACTATGTTCTAAATACGTATAAACAGTTAAATTATCGCCTATTATAATTAACTGGGTAAACACTGTGACTGTTTAACACTGTAATACAAACACGAAACTGGCCCTTTTAAGCGCCAACACGCGTGGAACGTGGCCCTATCATAGTTTACAAGCACATAAGGGAGGCTCCGTCGTTGGGCGCTTAAGGGCACATTACACCCTTGAAATAGCGACTCCGTAATTAAAACGCTTTAAACTGACAATTACGAAGTACCTATGAAAATAACACGCTGGCCTCCTATGAGCTTTACAACAGCTTATGTGCTGCAGAAATTGCTATGAAATTTCATAGCGACCGCATAGCAATAGCAACCCATAGCAATTTCTAACCTCGTTTATGGATATCAGTTGTTCATTAGTTTGCAAATTCTTACTTAAACCTCTTTGTGTAATGGTATTATTCATTCAAGGCACGTTAACGATATACTTGTGAGAAATTTTTAAACATTGAACCGTGTCAGATGATTTTCAGCTCTATCTGTTGTGAATAAAGCTGCAAATTGAACATTTAGCCGATACGTGAGATCGGTATTCTTTGTTTGTCTAGATTTCAGCGATCATAGTTGGTTTAGCGCAATGTTTTTTATTTACTGTTTGATCTCTTATTTTAGATTATTTCGAAACATTTCGTATACAGGATAATGTTGAAGTATTTTATAATCCCCCTATATAAGTGTGCATGTGGGTACATTGTACTTTATTTACAAATGGAAACATAGCAAAGCTTATTCTTAATTAAAAACAGTAGATATCCAGCAGTTAGTGTATATCTCTAGAATAATCTTCGCCCGCATTAACTTTCAATTAAGACAATTTATGTACCCAACGCACAGTGTTCCGACGTAGAACATTTTATCGCCATAAATTATACAGTTGAATTAATAAGTGTACAATAGACGAGCTAACGAGCTCTGTCGGCGTCGACCGCCTGGGTGCATACGAGCAAATTAAATTTGCATGTTTGCAACCCCATAACACCCCTTCGCTCCGCCCTGTCCGTTCGTACGGGAGTTATTAGCAGCAGCCGCCATTTTTGGCCAGTCTGACCGTGGGGTGAACCACTGGGGGATAATGTGGTTGGCAAGCAATTTGTTTTCGGATTTAGTTTTGTAATTGGAAGCGTTTCACACTCGTGGAACCATATACTACTTACCTAGGTACCGTGAAATGGGCTCCGAAATGTTACGCATTCTCCCCAAACTTAACACAATTTACGAGTTGAAGTGTTAAGTTAAGTGTGTATGAGCCTATTTCAGATCATCAGGATTTCCGAGACCTAAGAAAATAGAATAATGCTCTTCTATCCCAAAGAGTGGAGCCATTAAATAGTCGTATCCCGACACTATCAGACGAAACAACAATTTCTCGGGAGATAAAAGCAGTCATTTTTGTGCGAAAGCTCTCTACCTAGACATCGGGTACATTAGGGGGTCTATTCTTAAAAACATTTTCGCTTGGGGAGGCGGGGTTGAAATTATAAAATATAACAGCATTGCGCCCTTTGTTTTTTAAAGGTATCGTACCTATGTGATGGGGCGCGAGCATCCATAGCGTATTCAAATTTGGGAGCTCTGCAGGGGTAAACTAATTCGTTTTAAATTACGTTACGATATTGCGTTTCGACTTAAAATATAGCTGATATAAACAAGCGGGAGAGGGTTCGAATAAAATATTAGAGGCACTCAGGCTCACTCTGTAATTAGATTACTTATTAGATGCCACATAGGAATCTATCGCAATATGCGATGCAGGATGCTGCAGAGGGCATACCTACTACATATAAGATATAAAATTCTACGTCATTTTCAATTGATTCACAGAAGACATTTAAATAAATGTCGTAGATAAAAATATCTTCAACAGTGAACAAATGAATGTTTTAATTCCTCACAATGAGGAAGTTGTTATTGTTCACTGATTAGCTACAGAGGAACCGCGTTGTAAACAAACTATTAGAATACGATAACCACATGGTCTAAATGATTTTTATACAATATAGGTAGACTTAGTAGATCGTTTCGAAATATTTAAATTTAAAACTTATGAATATTTTAAAACTAACACGGACTCATTCCAAAAATGGGACTTAAAAATTCAAGTTATCCACCCACTGACATAATTTATAACTGCGAGAGTGGAGCCCTGTTATCGCAACACGTTCGCACTGATATTTATTAGACAGGTGCATATTTTATTAGCTTTCGAACATAAAACAACACATAAAAACTATCACTCTGACGCTCACTGAACGAGTCCGGAACACAAATCTTATTCGCAATAAACGAGACGAAACGAAACGCGAACGTTAATAAAGATATAATAATAAATATTCCGAGGAAAACCTTTCGGGATTCGAATTAAACTAAGGGTAGGAAAATTGCGAGAGTCCCCAAGGAGCTGGGCGAGCGACAGCTGCGAGCCTAATGTCCTTTCTATTTATCTGTGATCGGGGAAAAGCTGTATAGATATATACTACGTCATAACAGTAACGTATATGACATCCCCGATAAGACGCACCGCGCGACAGATGTGCCGATATAAAATAAACACGATTATAACATAATCGGCGCCCTTCCGCACAACATTCCGAGACGTCTCATAGAAATCGTGCCAATTTCAACGACTTTAATAAATATTCAAAAGAACATATCCGGTGCAGATGATTTAATACTAATAAAAACTATTCAGCTAACAAAACGAATTAATAAGACATGATCGCCCATTCGCACTGATATTGCGTAAGTCTCGATGACAATCTCTGTTTTATGGTGTAGACCTCGTAAATGTCTATTAATATGAATGGGCTCCAATTACTTTTACGATTCGCGTTTTGTCGAGAGACGTTCTAAAAAACTTTACGATCTTCCGCGCCCCTGGTCTGTTTGACTTTATGTCTAGCTGGGGGTGTGAGGCTATTGAGGACAGATCGAAGCGTGGACAATCGGCGCGCCGGCAGATGGCGCACGGAAACTTGTCACCTGTCCCCAACTGCCTTGAATTTGAAATAAGGACCTTCAGGGAGCTCATAGTCACCACTTAATCTCCATAATTAAACCATTTACATAGTTTAGCGTAATAACTTTGTCATAGACTTAGCATTACCATTGGAAGGACTTCAAAGAAGCTTCCGTTATTTTGGGACTTACCGACATACCCATATCTTCATACTCACCAAATGAATGAACGGATATCAGATGATATTCAGAGCATATGAATGGTTCATTTATGTATGTTTCTCAAACGCGACGATTAAGCAATTACGATGCAACATGCGCCCTGTGAAGTGGCGAACGATTTTATTACAATTTAAATTTCATGTTTATTTACTTCTCTGAATTATTTAATATGCTCAGTAATTTGCTTTTAATGTTCAGCTTCTTTCTTCACTGAACCCTTTTGGACTGCAAGCCATATATTAGCCCTTCAGGTACAAAATGTATTTGGAATATAATATTCGCTTATGAGTCATCACGGCTGAAATATACGCAATACCAGAGTCGGATATTGGCTTTCAAACGCATAAAACAAACAAAATCAGCATCCGAACATGAAATGTACAATAATGTCCATTGAATGAATCAGAATGCGTTGAAGTGAATGGCTATGGACCAATAATGTAGTGCCAACTTCCTCTAGTGTGTGCCAGCGTGCCGGTCCGGGCGTCTATCACATCATATGACCCGCTGAATGCGTCTTATTACACTTTTATCGGTCGTATCAGTCATAAAATGCTAATGAACGAGCGTTTCGGACCAAACATCCGAGCGAGAGATTCAAATGACGGTATAAAACGTAACCCGAAGTCGACACTTCGTTGGAAACGTAATCGTAATCGGTCTATGCGCTTTCAAAACAACGCGTAACACGAGCGTCTGTATGGCCGCAGAGATACCACACGATGTTTTTAAAAGCTCTTTTATTGTGCGACCGATATACCTAATACAATAATGTACGCTTGGACGGATCTGCGCCGATGTATTCTGCGCTCAATAGCGTGAGACATAAAAACGATATTCGCTTGGAAAAATGTAACATCGCACACACATACGCTACCTACATCGGACGTCACTGTGATTCATAACTTCTTTCGGATTTTTACAACGTACAATGGCATTTAAGTGCTAATATTTCTTAATATATGCAACGATAATATTTTTAATTACAATAAACCTCTGTTGTAAAACTGTAAGTGGTTATAACACATTTGTTTATTGTGAACGTTCCGAGCTTCTTGTTTTTCCTTATTGCTCCTGTACAAAAGTTCTATTCATGTTATTTGTATGTTAATAATTCTCAGTTTCTTTTTGCGGTCGCCACATTATTTATGAGTCTGATTTCAGCGAGTCTTGAGCTGGTTTAAAATCAATTAATTACGAAAATATTAATCATATTTTTTTCTCATCATACAATATTCTTTATCGTTGCAATAATAATATCGATGTCAAATATATAATCTTGTAATATCAAAAAGAATGAAAAAACTGAAGTCAAACGATTGAAGTTGACTGTTTTATTTTGTGCAATCTCATAGAATCGTATTATTATGAAGCGAGATGGTGTCCAAGTGCTGCTAGTGCATAAATCAATTACGACTCTCGCCCATTTAAATGACAATAACGTGACAGAAATATCCAGCGAGTGAACTGCACAATATTTAGTTACTTCAGAATTGTACGTGACACATAATACTGAGCATTACAGTTTTTTTGTGACGCCCCTGGAACGTTATCTGTGACTGATGGAGTCATTTTCAAAAATAAAACGGCCCTCTCCTCTTGCGATGAGAATATACGACCACTTCACATTAATATATTATCAAAATAACGCTTTCTGAGCCACGAGTGTGCTTACGAGCAAGCGGCTTATCTACAAACGAATACTCACAAATAATATCTAATAGGAAATGAAGTATGTACTTAGCGAAGCAATTTGGTGTTTCAAACATCCTGTTATAGTGTTAACACGTGGGCCCCTAATATAAATAATGACGACGAAAAAATTAAAGCAGTGTAAGTCAATTGTTTCCGGGACTTATATTTCAAACATTCGGGGCTGCAGATTAAATAAAACAATACCTTGAACCTATTAACCGTAGGTAGGTATTAACAAAGACACGGTTCCCTGAGTCAGCACTGGAAGAATGCAAAAAGTTCTTAATTAAAACATCAGAGGCAAAGCGAATTTATCCGCACATAGCGGTGGGCGGTAGACTGCACCTATTTTATTTGTGTCGCTAACGTATATTTCAGACATAGCTTAAAAGGGGGAAATCCTTGCTAAAAATTCCCTATTTATTAAATGATCCTTATGTGTTTGAAGACAGGGTCTGAAATGGCTTGTGTGTCAGTTGGAGTTTTGACTTTTGTCAGGTGTGCGCTCGCCCAGTGCAGACTTTGTATAATTACGTTTGTGGGATTTGGCGTTTGGAAGCAATGTAATTATAACTTGCACTCGCATGCACCAGCAGAGTTGTTTTTTAGTCTAGAGCGAGGCATCGCTGGGGCAATTAGTGAGTCGCTGAATTATGTAAACTTTTCCAGGAAAGCGATTTAGCTGATCTTTTAATTACTTCACATTTCTTAATAGCTTTTCTAAGTTTCTTTATGAATTTAAAGTAAAATGCTTCAATGCTATATCGAGTTAAAGTTACAACCTATAAAAACACACACTCATTTTTTTTCATGACTATAAAGACTGAATGTTCAAAAAGGTCTTGCCCTTCAAAACACCATCAAACGTCACTGCTGGCGTTAAACCGATTCCTATAAACACGAAAATGTGCAGCTTAGTTTACTTTAGGATTTACGTAGTTCTCAAAAACGTACGACAGGCTCAAAAATCGTGAGTCACAAAAAGTGTAAAAAATCGTGCGCACGCTCAATCCCCAGAAGCGTCCTCATTGGCCATTCCGCAAACGTTACGAGTGGCTTCTTAACATACAAACCTGTTTGCTGCTACTGAGAACATATGACAATGATCTATGGTTCAAAGATATCTTGCTGTCAAAAGTACGCGCTTGCGCTCCCCTCGCTCTTAAATAGGAAGCTTGTTAAATTGTGACTGGCTGATACAAATTGTGTACGTACAGACCACAAAAGAATACTAACAAACTAGAAAATAACACGCACGATTTATTTCAGAAAATATTGAGTAAAATATTTGACATCGTTTTTCATAATATGTTAGAAAAGTTATTAAGTTGTCTATAACAACGACTGGCTTTATCCAGTAAAGATTCTCTCGTTAAACTCCACCACGATCTGTTTTGTTCACGGTACGTTGCATGTGGAGATTGTATCTTAATCTAGTGTACTATTTTGAGTACCTACTACTACCTCTATAGTAGGTCAGTGATGTAACAGTTCTTATTATTTGACATCGTTTTGTCAAGGACGTGTTATTTGAAAGAAGAACTTTTTTCTTTCTCGACAGTCATTTTTTTTACTTGAATTCAAATTTCGAAATACCAAAAATAGTTCTTATTCTATTTGATACCAAGCGTGTTCACGTTTTAATCCCTTAAATGTCTTCGTATTACAAAATATTGTGTTTGAGTACCATATATTTTTCTTTCAGTTAGTCTGTGTCAATAAATCGAGACGTAAGCAGCTGTCTCGTTGCTTACCCTTTAATCCTCGAAACTACTTTGAATTATGGTTCCCACAGTTTACTTATAATAAAAAAATATCAGTATTTACTATAGAAGGCACATAAATACTTGATCATATATTTCGATCCTTTTGCTCTTAGTTATGGAGATGTCCACGACATACTTATTTACAAGTTTTCAATTCATGTGAAGGATTTTAACGCACTAGGTAAAGAGAACGCGGCTGTTATTGGTACACAGAGTTCTCTTTATTAAATAAATACGATCCACTACTAAAGCTTCTATATAGGTACATTTTATTTGCCCTTAGACGTGGCAGCCGTAATATCTAGCTAGTGCGTATACCACCTTGAAATATAACATGAATGTTTGAATACAGAACAGACGATATCTCTATTTAAAATATAACATAGCGAGCGGCTACTTCAAACTAGTTTTATGATAGAAATATATCTATTACAGCAGATAAAACTTTATGTAATCGTTGCTAAATACGATATCTCATCCTTCAACCGTTTCAGTTCCCTCTGAATATAACTTCTTATTAGTGATATTGATTTTAGTGCCAATCGCGTTCGTAAAATTCGTAGCCGCTTCTACGCTACGGAGCTGACTAGCGTAGCGAATAGCATTAGACATTTGACCTATACTACGGCATAAAGCACAGAGTTTACAATATATGCTATAAATTAATCTCAATATTACATAAATTAGCAATAATGGCAAATACGAACAAACTTGGAAAACATGCCTAATGTACTACTTAATAGGTTCTAAAATCAATAAACTCGTAGCATGAATTGATTAACGATAAGAACGTCGACTTATAGACATCAATATCTATATCTGTTTCTAAGAGACCACACCGCTTGTTACAATATTAATAACTAACTTATATGTACTTAGATATGTATAAAAGTAGCTATTAGACCTTCATAGTCGTCCCCTACCCACAGTGCATACAAACAGTTGATAGAGGTAACATTTCCTTTATGCCTCGCTACAAGTAGGTACAAAACTATAGGTGACTCGATAATGGAAACATTCAGACTAATTAAATCGAACATTATATGTCGATTGCGATACCGCTTGACCCATTTATCTCGAATAAAGTCATCCATTTCAATAATGACTGTCATAACGTCCACAATGTACGGTGGAGTTATAATAAATAGCTGTTTGTAACTATTATGTATGTAGCAATCTGCAAAACTATACTGTTCATTACAATTATCCTTTATAATTGAGTCATTGATGATTGTTATTGCATTTTTAATGTTTATTTACGTAGGTACGTGATGTTTTATTTGTATTTAATTACTTTGTTGCGTATGCTGTGGTTGTAATTTTACTTTGTAATGAGTACTAGAATTCTGTGTTTTAATGCAAGGAAATTTTAATTGAGTATCGAGTTGACAGCGAAATATTATCAAGAATGTTTATGTTTTTGTATAAATGTCGAATGAGTACAAAATAAGTGTTCTTAATTACTATGGAAACAAAAAAATACTGGATGTTTTAGGTCGATAACTTTAAAAAAATCTTATCTATTCTCTGTTCTTGATTCTTGAGTTAGGTCAGGAATAGTAACCTTTTTTTTTTTTTTTTTTTATCGACGTAAAATCATCAAATGACCCCTCCCGCTGTGGGTTAGCAGCGGTGAGGGAGTGTCAGACTCTTACTGACTAAAATCGTCGTGTTCCGTCATAGGCCTTTTATGTACCAGGGCCGCGGTATCTCTTTCGAACAACCCGCAGCCCCGGCAGGCCTTGGCCCTGCTGGGCCCCGCTGGGGTTGCTGACGTCTCTTTGAGGAGCGCGTGGAACAACGCGCGCCGTCGACACGGGTCTGTCGTCTAGGAAGACAGAGGGACGATGAGCCACCCGAACTCACCGCCCACAGACCCACGCCTACGGTGGCCGGGAGTCATCTCGCGACACCCGGCGCCCATGGTGTCTACCTGGTCCAGCGCGGCGGCCGGGATGAGAGGTGCGGACTCTCTGGCGTTCCGCCTCCTCCTTCTCGAGCATGACCGCTTCGCAGAAGGAGGCGACGGCATCCCATTCCCTCGCCCCGGACCATGGCCTGAACCAGGGCCGGACGCGAGGTCGCCGCCGCCCAGAGCCTCGACGAGGACCCGGCGGTGCCCTTCCATGCGGGGCACACCTGGACTGTGTGGTCCACCGTGTCCTCGGGGCTGTCCGCACAATGGTGACACCCGGGCGCCTCCTCACGACCGATGCGGTGCAGGTACCTCCCGAAACAACCGTGTCCGGTGAGGACCTGCGTCATGCGGTACGTGAGGGCGCCGTGACTCCTCCCGAGCCACTCCTCAAAGGGGACTTACCGCCACGATGGTGGCGTGCCCTGCACTGGGTTGCGATAGTCGCTCCCTCCAGGCCACCATGAGATCGCGCCGGAGCTCCGCCCGCTGCGCGACAACTTGCCGCGGCAACGGGGTTTCTCCCCGGCGCTGAGCCTCCTCGCGCCAGTCGTACAGGCGCAAGAAGACCCTCGCCTCCAGATCCCACGGTG
Organism: Helicoverpa armigera; assembly: GCF_030705265.1. Lineage (NCBI taxonomy): Eukaryota > Metazoa > Arthropoda > Insecta > Lepidoptera > Noctuidae > Helicoverpa > Helicoverpa armigera. The sequence goes on along the minus strand of NC_087133.1, from coordinate 4,602,903 downwards.
GCAGTCCAGCGAGTAGGCCAGCTGCTTCGCGGGAGATCGTGCGGTACCCCCGGATTAGCCTAATGGCTATCACCCTTTGGGGCACGTTCAGGTAGTGCACAGCCCGCGGCCGTGCCGAACGTGCCCATACCGGGGCCCGTAAAGGGCCATGGACCGCATGACCCCGCGTAGAGTTTACGGCAGGGGGCGTTTGGGCCTCCCAGGTTGGGCAGGAGCCGCTTGAATGCAGCACCTGCCTTCTCCAGTTTGGGGCCCAAACGTCGGAAGTGCTCGACGAAGCTCCACCGGCCGTCGAGGACGAGTCCCAGGTACTTCATCGCCCTCTCGACGCCGATGGTAGCCCCCCCCACCGTGACTTGGGAGCCTGAAGGTGGCGCGTTCCGAAGCCCATGAAAGCACATGGCCTCGGATTTGTGCAAGGCCACCTCCAGTCCCAGCAGCTGGATCCTCTCGATGACTATCGCAACCCCGCGCGTCATTATGTCGGCCGCCTCCTGGTGCGACCTCCCTTGTGCCAGAACCAGCGTGTCGTCAGCGTAGCAGACCACGCTGACGCCGCTAGGGAGGTCGGCGCGCAGCACCCAGTCGTAGCCGATGTTCCACAAGAGCGGCCCCAGTACCGACCCCTGCGGAACACCGCACGACATCTCTCGCCGGTTCCATTCCCCGTTGTGACCAGGGTAAATGATGGACCTATCCGACAGATAGGCCTCGACCACGCGACGAAGGTAGGTCGGCACCCGGTGATACCGGAGTGCCTCCCTGATGCAACTCCAGGGAAGGGTGTTGAAGGCGTTGGCGATGTCAAGAGACACCGCCAAGACGACCCCCCCCCGGGACACAGCATCCCCGTCGTGAGCTCTCACGCGCATGATGGCGTCCACCGTTGAGCGCCCCTTGCGGAAACCGAACTGGTGGTCCGCAAGGTCCGGCCCTATCCCCCCAAGGTGCGCGACGAGGCGGTGTGCGACAACTCGCTCAAAGAGCTTGCCCACCTCGTCGAGCAACACGATAGGCCGGTATGCGGACGGAGAGTCCGCAGGGCGCCCCGGCTTCCGTATGAGGACCAGTTTCCCTGTCTTCCAACGAAGTGGGAACTGGCCCCTCTCCAAACATGCGCTGAGAAGCCCCCTAAGTCGAGGCCCGAGAGCCTCAAGGGCCAGGACCCAGGCCTTGCCAGGCAGGCCATCAGGCCCTGGGGCGGTGTTTTTGGCTTTCAGCCTAGCCACCGCCACTCTCAGGTCCACCCCAGTCACCTCGGGGACATCGTCGCCGTCGGAAGTGTGGTCCGTACTTGACACCGCGGGTTGCAGAGACATGGGCGGGGGAGAGTGTTCCCCGCGCGAAGGGAACAGAGCGCTCACCACCTCCTCCACCAGCTGAGGCCGAAGGCTCTGGGTCAGCGGGGGGGCCCATGGGCGGAGCTTGCCCCGCACCATTTTGTACAGGCGCCCCACGGGTCCCTGTCCAGAGACCCCAGCAGCTCCGCATTGGCCACCTCCTTGGCCTGGACGATGGCCACTGGAGGGCGGTCTTCGCAGCTCTGTAACCCTCGTACAACTCTGCTTCCCTGGCTTCTGCATCCGGATGGCGGATGCGCAGCCTGCGGTGTCTGGTGTACAGGTGCCTCGCAGCGACGCACGCCTCTCGAAGGGCGGCGATCTCGCGAGACCACCAGTACACCTGGCGTCGGGCGCGTCCTGGCGGGACTCGGGGCATGGCCACGTCACAAATCTCGGACATGGTCTCCCGGAACCACTCCGCCTCGTCGTTGATGTCGGCGGGCCTGTCCGGTGATGACACCCAGGCCTGCACGACTGAGGCTTCCAGGAGAAGCTCCCGGTCAAGGTGCCTCAGCGCCCAACGTGGACCACTCGGAGTCTGCAGGACCGGCGCGCTAGGGTTCTGGGCGGAGACGTCAAACCGGATGTACCGGTGATCGGAGTAGGTCTCCACCCCCTCCTCCACGCGCCAGTCAAAGACACGCGGTAGCAGAGCGGGGCTGGCGAACGAGATATCCACCACTGACTCGCCCCGCATCCGTACACACGTGGGGACAGAACCCCGATTGAGGACGACCAGGCCTGCTTCCAGCGCCCAGTCCTCCACCATCCTACCCGTGCATCTGTGCGTCGGGAACCCCAGGCCAAATTCTTGGCGTTGAAGTCCCCTAACACTAGCACAGGGAGGGAATAACTTCCGACGACGACGGACAACTCCAGGAGGGAGTTGTGGAACTCGGCGAGTTCGGCTCGGGGAGAAGTACACCCCCACGACGACTATCTCCCCGAACCGTGCTGCGACGCAACCCCTTCCACTCTTCACCCCTTCGAGGGAAGGAGTACCAGCGGCGGCCGACGATATGATGGTCACTGAGCCGCTAAGGTCCTTAACCCAGTCATCCCTGGGAAGGACAAAGTACGGCTCAGCGACCACGGCGATGTTGATCGACCACTGCGCCATGCTTTGGAGCAGCAGATCCTGGGCACGGGCGCAGTGGTTGATGTTCGCCTGGAGGAAGCGCAATGGAGCCAGACTAGCACTCCATCACGTCTTCCTCCTCTTGAGACGCAGACACGGGCGCCGCGACAGCAGCAGTGGCGACGGCGTTGACAGCGGCGGCAGCGTTGGAGGCGGCGGCGGCCGCAGGAGCTGCGGTTGTGGCCACTGCGGAGGTGGTGGTGGTGGCGGCGACGGACGGCCGGCCCTTGCCCTTACTCTTGGTCTTGGCGGGTGGGGCACAGGACTTGCTCCCCGCCCGGTGTTCGGCCGGCTTGCCAGCCGCCGCGCACGCAGTGCAGTGCGGCGCGGCGCTACAAGCCACGGCCTTGTGTCCGGGCTGACCGCAGCGGAAGCAGAGGGCGCTGCGGTCGACCTCCGAGGTGCAACGAACACCCACATGATGCCCGACGTGGCATCGGAAGCACCTCAGCGGTCGGGGGTCAAGCAGCTTGACCTGCGCCGACACCCAGCCAACCAGCAATCTTCGGCCGTCTACGATGCGCTTGGCCGCCGTCACGGGCAGCTCACCGTGATGGTGCACGTGCCCTGAAGTCGGGACGTATGGTGCCCGCCTTCACTTCGTCGGCAGAGCACCCACCCGTCCTAGCGACGGCGGCCACCACCTCCTCCGCAGTAACTGAGTCGTCCAGGCCCATGATGCGCAGATCCGCACACTTGTGGGGCCTGGAGACTCGGGCATCGTCCGCACTTATGGACGCCCTAAGCCTCTCGGCTAGAGCGTCTGCGGCGGGCCCACTGGCCGCTCCTGGGACCTCCAGCATACGGGCGCCCGTTGCGGTCACCCTGAGCCGGAGGCCGGAGGCGATACCCAGCTCCTGCAGGTTCACCGCCTCCTTTGCTTGGGCGAGCACGTCGCGGTACGATACGCCCCTTTTGACCGCGTCCGGCTGTAGTGTGACTACTACAGCCGCGGTTTTGGGGGCGCGGAGTTTCGCCGCGGCGGCTCGCTCCCTGCGCCGCTGTTTCTGGGCCTTCTTTTTGGCCGCTTTGGCCGCCCTCCGCCTCTTTTTCTTTTCCCCCACCACCTGCCACTCAGACTCAGTGGCAGAAGAGGTAGGGGCCGCAGACGGTGTCGGCTTTGGAGGGCGTTTCGCCACTGGTGCCGACGACGGAGCAGGTGCTGACGTTGGCACCGGGGGCCTCTGCGCCTGGACCGCCCTTGCGGTCTTGGGCTTTGGCTGAGCGGGCGCCCTCCTGGTCGCTCCGTTCGGCGCCGCGACAGGGGGCTTGCTCGGCGGTCCCCTTCTGGGTGGGGGTGCCGCTGCAACCGCAGCTGCATAAGAGGCCCTTTGGGCCGCTGGGGGCTTCGGCGCCGCGAGGGGAGGCCGTAGGACCCTGCCCTCCAGGACGGAGAAGCGGGCCTGGAAGGCCGCCATCTCCTGCCGAACCAGGGCTAGGACCTGGCTCTCCACCGGGGAGGACTGCGGCCGATGTGAAGTGGTCCCGCTGCGTTCGGCCTCCTGCTCTCTCATCTTTCTAAGGTCCGCCCGGAGACTCCTGTTCTCCTCCAGGAGCGAGTTCAGGGCGGACGTGAGACGAGCCACTTCTTCTTGCAGCTTGGCCAGATCGCTCTTTGGAGCCTGGCCGAAGCTTGCTTCGGCTGCCGCAATGATTGTGGCGGAGGCCGAGTCAATCGCCTTCCGCTTGCTGGTCCCGAGACGCTTTTGGGACACGCCCTTGAACGCGGCCGCTACCGTCTTGGCGAAATTGGCCCTCCGCTCCTGGTCAGAGCCGACGGCCGCCGAGTCCTCCTCTGAGGAGCTCTGTTGAGCTGCTCCTTCCTTGTCTTTGGGCGCCTCAGCGACCCTCCCCTTCTCCGGCCTCCGGTCGGCCTTTTTGGCCGGGGCCCCGCGGCCGCAGGAGGAAACCCCAAGTCGTCCTTCTTCCTCTTTAGGAAGGCATCGGCTCGGTGGTCCTTCTTACTTTGGGGGACCCTAAGGTCTCCCGCCGTTCCATCGCTGGACGCGGACTCGGAGTCCGAGTCCTCGTCCCACTCCCTTTCATCATCTTTGTTTTTATTATTTTTTGTTAAGGTATCCATACAGTTCCCACGATTATGAGAGCACTAAACGTCGACCCCGGCAGTGGCCTCATACCGGGGCAAGCCTACATACTGTTGGGGGCGGCTGGCCCCAACAGGGGGGAGCGCTAACGACCGTGTCCCCCACGGCCATTCATCCCCTCGCCGCGCTCCCAAAACTTGGGATTGGGTGGTTTTTTATCTAAGAGGTGTCCTTCCTCTGGGCCGGGCGATTAAGCCAAGCCCTCGGCGGCGGCATTAGGCATGCCTCCGTCTGCTGTCCAGCCATCCTGGCTCAGCAAACCCGCCGAAAGGTTTGCTCTTCGTTGTCCGAAGAGCAAACGAGCACCGCTTTAGTGCGCCTGCACCTCCGCGGGTATGGCCGCATCCTTGCCATGTCCACAAGCGTCGACTGGTCAGGAGCGGCCCCTCCCTGGGTCCCTCTTTGTCTGGCCTCTCCCCTGAACCTTTCCGGCATGAGTATCTCTACCGGCAGAGCTTCAGGATCATTGAGGCACACAAGCCCCACCACGACGACAACGTGGGGACCCCCTCGGTGGGGAGGAATAGTAACCTTAGATAGATATTTCCATTTTTGTTGTTTACAAAAAAGGCGTTGTATTTCTTTTATCAAAAAGCCGCAGTATTCCTCAAACACTCACTTAGTTATCACAAACTTGTTCATTCTGACTTAAGGAATAATAATTACAAGATTTTTTCCGTCTACTGATGACTTAATTAGTGGCTTCAGGTATATCTGAAACGTATATATATTCTTTAATTGCTATACTTACAATAATATTATTATGAAACGGAACAGCTCTCTGCTTATTTATTACCGTAAACAATAGTTGAAGATATAGCACACTTGTTTAGTTATTTCAGTTAACAAGACACTGGTATGTCATTCTTCACCAGACTTTTAATGCGTTGCTTCTACTTTTGAAAGGTTAACAATAGTTACAAAGGTAGGAATACATTTTAATTAATAATAGCATTCGGTTGTACATATTTCCTTCGCAAAAGGTTTCCGAGAAAAGTGAATAGTAAGTGAAAACAATAACAAATTGAAATGTATACAAAATCTGCTGAAAAACTACGTCAAGTATCAATTTTTCTTAACTTGAAAATACCCAAATATTTAAAAACAGTTCCTACTTTAACCAAAAACCATAAAAAAATGCCAGTTACCATGAATACGATGTTAATGTTAACACAATAAAATTATTTAGAAGGGGAACAAAATTATAATACTTACACCACAACAGGAGGTACCTAATTATTACATCATTATTATGCTAATTAGCTTCTAATTAACTACTAGGTATAATATTTAAACGAAACATATTCTATTACGTTATTTATACAATTTATACCAACATAGAGCAATATCTGTGAAACTAACGATCGAATATATTTATGACGGATTGAACTGAGTAATTTTGCTTGCCTAGGATTTGAAAAACAAGCCACTCTAAATCTATGAGTTATAATAAAACATTATATCAAAAGCTTTATATATTTTCACGTAAAATATATTACAATTCTATGAAGGTAATAAATGCAGTATTAATACATATTTCGAATCGAAAAACCGTGCAAAAATGAAGGTTGAGTACCATTGTAAAAATGGATTTAGTAGACAAAAATTAGTATGAAAGAAGTATTTAAAAATAATACGAGTTCTATTGTGCTCTCCTATCAATCTAGTTAGTATACCATCATCCAACGTATACTAGACCTTACTCACTATACACGATGTGGACTAAAAGAAATTGCAGACAGGTACCTAATACGAATCGCCATGACTTATGTAATACACCTAGGTAAAGGAAAGCCACTAGGAAGCTTCTTATTGAATTACGCAAGAACTACGAAATAGATCTCACTGAATTCTCTAGCTACACGTACAGAAGTACGAATAATATATAAAGAACTGGTGTACCCACTTTTATTTCGATCGATTGCAGTACGAAAGATGTGAGAGCTTTCAACCTTTTTAGAAGACGATATTCTTTTGTTTCACAAACGTTATATCTTGTCAAATAGCTTTGCCAGTCTGAGGCCATTTGAGGCCTTGCAAATGTACATAGACTTTTTTCATACATTTTGACTTTTTCGTAATACCATAACGTCAGCTTCAAAGGTGCTTCATTTGTCATCGAAAGCTGTCAGATAATGACTCACAAAATCAAAAATTAACCTTGTAAATAAACAATAATCATTCGTACTCAACAAGCATCTAAATAAACCAATCCATAACCTATTGCCTTCAATTAGATAACTGGCTGCATAATCTACAAATCACTAACAGTCACATTGCTTCAAGCATATTTGTCAAATACATCGTGTGGAGGTCTTAAGTGGAGAGACCAGGGGCATTGACCCTGCCTTAAATCAGGTTGTCTGCGGTTGTTAGTCCGTTTGTGCGTTTGCAAGGCACAGCTGCACTTAAGTCGTACATACAATAATAGTGTGAGTGCACTGGACGTATATGGATAGCGAGGAGACGAAAAGGATTGTGTTCCTTTAGTGGGTAAAAGTTGAAGGAATTAGCGAGTGTTGATCTGAATCTGGTGTTTGTGTCCGAGTTTAGTCTTGAAAATGCTTAGGCAACTTTTTACCCAAAAACGGAATTTTAGTGGTGAATTTCTAAAAGCTCCAAAGAGATAGGACAAACAGACCTGTGATGCGAAACAATTTTCCAAACAATTTTTTCAATCAAAGCGTTGCTATACGACGTAAATTTTAATCCGTAAGCTAGAATACAATGCTTCTTACATTATAAAACATGCGTGCTATTTTGAACTGTCTTTGTGCGCGATATGGTCGAGAATCCTATGAAGCTGGTGCCAAAAAGTGCTTCATAGTAAGCTATGTATAAAATTACGCTCATGCCGTTGGCAACCCTTGCTTATATTTTGTGATGGCGCCCAAGGGACAAGTCAATACATAAGGAACCGGTCATGTGCGAATCGGGATTACGACAGGTCCCATATGCTGTAAATATTTTTGAGATCATCGTTTACTATGTAGTGTAAAGATATCGGGAAGTTACAGCTTCCTAGGAAGAAGCAGAATAGTTTTAGATTCAACATTCATACAGCGAAGGTCTATTTAAAAATCGTATACTAAATAATCAATTTAAACGCTTTTATGACAAACGCCAGACGGATGACAATGAATGCGATGTACGCTGAATTATTATGAGGGATCGTGTCGATAAATTATTCGGTAGTGATAGATTTCACGTCGGGCTTGGCGCTATTTTTGAGTCAATCACTTATAGACAAACAGACAAAGACAGTCGCAGACACTTTCCTGTGCCTTCTAGAATAACTAAACACGACCTACAGCGACATTCCTAGAAGAAATACATTATTCAACAACATACGCATAGTCGCATACAAAGTGCATTCACAACTTATTAATAAAGTGTTCTAGAGTTTATTTTTATAATTTCATAATGACGAGACACGTAATAAAATATTAATTTCATTGTGTAATGCTGTCTTATCTGTGTAAGATGGTTAGATAAATGTAATTAAGACATTTGAATTAAGCATTAAGCTTCTGTATGCATTATTATTCCTTGCAGTAAACTCGTTAAATATTTAATTCTTCATGCTCTAGTGCAGTATAAACAACTAAATATTAAGAAACTTCTTACTGAGGGGCCCATAAGGCATAGGTTATTTAATATGCACAATTTTTAACGCGAGCATCTTACTTTCATAGAATGGTCTATCATCAAAAGTTTAGGAATACACAAAATCAAAAACAGCCTGCATACCTATAGGAATTGGCATGAAGCTTTTACGAAAACATATAACTGTTCCAATCTGTAGTTTAAATCTTAATCTTTTCGCATATTTCTACACATAAGGTACGTGTAAATATACGGTCATTGAAATATGAAGTAATTTTCTGTAAAACACTATGACACAATAATCATAATGACGTAACTTCTATTTCAATTTTCAACGACATACATGACTTACATTACTTGAATATCACACAACGCTAACACTTAATACGCACATACAAGAAGTTATTATAAAAATGCATCTGCTTTTTGTGTATTACAATACAAACCTGTATAGTTCCAAAGAACCTTTATAGAACCAAATAAGTCAATCGAAAGCTTCGCGTAACAAATCAACGCGCTAAACCCACTTAGCTGAAAACAAAAGGCGATCTATTTTCACAATCTCCTTACGACCTACATACAACTGGACACTTCTAAAGAACCTCTCACAACATTAGCCATTAACGCTCATACTTAACATCAAAGATCAAAGACGAGAAAGTGAAATACCTCGTCCTATTTTAACAACCCTGTAAATACATTGTTGCAAATGAATACATTATCTAAGTAATACAACCTTTATAATTATGTAAATACGTGCCTACTTGCCTTACTGGCTGATCGGTTGCAAAATAACAATAATATTATATTTGTATGGTAGGTTTTAACGTTTGTGCACTTTGGTATTATTTTACATGAAGGCACACTACAAGTTAGTTCAAAACGCGATATCGTTGTTCCAGCATTTTCCGGTAATTATTGATTAAAAGTCGATTTTAGCTTATCTGTTTTACGATTTGTATTTCCTATACAATTAGATATCGACAAGATTATAAGATTCCTGAGGAAATTAGTAATTTTAAAATAATAATAAAAGTAGGTTCGCGCAACGCTTAATTTCATGAATTGTAAAACTAAATTATAAATCTAAATATAGCTAACGTAAAACCAATGCTAATTTCAAAGCGTCTAAAGAAAATAGTCAAACCACAGGGTAAAAAAAATATGGCCGCCATTCCACTTGACCACAGACCACGAAGACTATGGTACTTCTAGTCGTTGTTTACACTAAACTGTCAGTTGTTCCAAGCAGGTGAATGGGTTACCTTGTTCAACCAACGTCAAAGGTGACGACAGGTTTAATTACCATTTTTAATTGATATCCTAAGAACCCAATAAGGTTTCCCATTTGAATGTAATTGGTTAAAATTAATAAAGGATATGTCTTTCATCCTTGTGTCCTTTGCACAATGTCGTTGATATATTTTTGAAGTTCGAATAAAACGTTCATGTTTTATGTTTAGAAATAGTAGAATAAGTAGCTACTGGAGATTTTCTTGGAGTATTTTCCTGCCTATTGATTTTGCATGAATTATACTCTTGCAAATTAGTCTATTGTACTGTAATTATTCAATCAGTCTTGACATGGTAGTTTAGCGCCTAATGAAATGAACAAACGGTTTCTGTTTGATTACGAAATGATCAATTTTGTAATCAACTAGCTATCGGCATCGATTGATCCTCATCAAAGAAAAACAAACAAGGTTTTATTGAGAAATACCACACAGAAGTTATTTTTGGTTATTAAATTTCTATCTAATTGAAAATTAGTTTATCGATAATTCCTTTATGACACACAAGAGGCCAATTTTAATAGCGGCCATTTATAGAATGTCCAAAACCGTATCGAATTATTAGTTTAAAACTTAAATCGTTCCATTCCACGCATTGTGTTCCTATCAAGTAATCAGATCTCCCCTATTCACATAGCACACCTACATAATGCATGTTTTTTAGTACTTAGTTAGCAGTCAGTTATTCGGGATGACTGATGACGTCAGTTAGGCGCGCCGCCCCTGGATCAAAGATCGTTTCGCTTGAACAGACCAGTGTGCGTGCGCGCAACTGGCGTAGGGATGTCGATGTTGCTATCGATAAAGCTTATTTAAGAAAATTATAGCTGTTTCCTGCGCCAAATGAAACAGATTTCCGGTAAATAGGACAGATGGAAATTATTTAAATGTTCAACTTGAAACGTCGTAAATTGGTTTTGCTGAAAAACTATTGCTAATATCGAAGTATAGCCTTTTTTCTAATAAATAATTGTTTCAGTAAAAAACACAGTTACAGCAACTTTCAGTAAAACGTTACAACAAAGTTTTTTAACAAATATGACGCAATAATTTCCGCAATTCCTGGCTTTATCTTATTCACCAAAAACTTATGATATTTTGTCTTTGACAAAGTTTCTTGGAGTCGGAGATAGGGAAAATATGTTTGCGACTTCCCCTTAGTTGTTTTCCTTACATCCACGCCATACTTAACTTGCTCAAGTACCTATACTTATTCGTCTTAAAACAGCATGTAGCTTAAGTTTTTATGTGCTACATTAGCTATGGAAAATTCTGTCTACAAACTCAGGTAGGCGCCGTACCAAAGGGCACCATTTCTCATCTCGATTAGTAGATAAAGGTGAAGTCACGATACACGAGACACGCCTCGTTTAACATAGAATTAAATTATAAATGTGAAAGTTCGTATGTTTGTTTGTACATCTATGACGCCTCAACTACTAAGCGTACTCGGATGAAATTGTATTCACAAATAAAGCATAATCTGGATTATGATAAAAAATAGTTTTTATTCTGAAAAAGTCTACGGATTTTTGGTACCGTGGGAAGTATTCTTGTCAAAGTTAAAACTGGCACCTACATTCATAATTTGAATCTGTTCGTATCTAATATAAAATTCCACGATATTATTATCTTCAAGTGGATCGCATTAGAATTCTCGTCGCGATATGAAGCGACGTTTTTTGATTGCCTAATGTGGACAGCCCTACGGCAAAGGCAATGTCCTACGTTTACAGAACAACATTGTGATGATTTAACTGATGCTCACAATGAGCTAAAATAGTCCTTTCAGTCAATTCCAAGTATGATGGAGCCACTCAATACTAATATAGCTTTAGGTTCTTTTTTATATTTATTTTTTCAGTCATGATTAATATCAATATATATTTTAACCTTAACTTTTACATTATTAAAATACTGTCTAAAAGACTTCAATTTGCATTTCTAATATGCAGCTGCCCATATAAATAACAAGTCCTGTATTTAATTTGTATACCCACAGAAAACACGGTATAAAAACATTACTATTCAAATCAAAGTCAATAAACTACTCACTCACTTAATTAAGCAAAAATAGTGTCAATAGGCGCCTGTTAACACAAATTAAACGCACCTATTCTAATTTAAAACATAGCACGTTAAATTAATTGCCTGTAAACTAACGGAACTCAATGACCTCTCTAAACAATGGACCTCCATAATATAATTATACCGAAACAAAACTAGTTTTTATGCGTTTCACAGATTTTGTCTCTGTGCGTGCCTTCATACAATTTCATAGTTCAAAAATACTCGTAAGAAAACCATCGATAAGTCGGTTAGTTGGATACGGTATCGATAAAAAAGACGCAACAAAATCGATTGTCATGCGTTGTTATGTGAAATAATTTTATCATGCGATTATGAAAATGTTATTTTAATTTGGTCGTTAAACTTTAGTTAATCATTTTAATGATGTGTTTACTGTAATTGTAGAGTATGTTGTTAAAAGTGTCATTATGATAACAGAATGATTGTTCCTACCTACTTATTTGTCATGATGAAATATTGCCTACTGAAAGACTTCCTTAACTACAATTAGATCAAAGGAAGATTTCTCATTGTATTCATAACAGTATTCCGCTTCTAAAACTAAGCGCTTTAAGCGCAGGAAACTGCACATCACAACACTACAAAACGTCAAACATCGATCCGTAACAATAGGAGAGAGTCTACATTTGAATTTCGAACACGAACTATTTTAAGATGGCGTCCCGAACGCACACGAGAGTTTACGACGATTCGCGAATTACGAGCCAATAAAGTGCGGTGTCGGCGACACGCCGCTACAGCCCTTAAAGCTTTTAATGTCCATTTAATTGATATAAGCTATACTTAATAATGCTATCGATTTCTTTTACAGCCCGCTTTATTGCAAGCTTTTAATTATATGATCCAGTTTTATCTCCAAATTATTTACACATACTTGCATCACTCAAACGCGCTATAAACATAATTTCGTAGCGCATTAACGCATCAAGCACCTCAGTAACATAACACGTCTCTCAGGCAATAATTTCTGTGGCTGCGTTAACTGCATGACTTCCACAAATCTGAGACACTGACCAAGGCTTACTCGTTCCATAAATAACCCTCTTACTGGACAAAAATTCTGTTATAATTCACAATCAGAACTTTAATATCCCGATCCGACGGGTGAGCATTAATCAAATACATGGAACGGGTTTGTACAAAGGCGGGCAAGTTAAATAAAATAATAAATAAGCTGCATTCCGTGAGATTTATTTCGAAGAAAAAAGGCAGGGTAAGAGCCGGGTCATGTCGCAGTATGTTTATTGTCCGCGCCGGTGTCGGCCCACAATGTACGACTCTAATTAATGCTATACCTCGCTCTTAGAGATATATCGTGTCCATGCCAGACTCTTTTTAACTCACGGCCCTCTTTTTCTTATCTCGAGATTAGGTACCAACAATTTATTACCAGGACTCACAAACAAAACATAATAACTCCGTAATAAATATCCTTTTAATCCAAATAGTTATCAGATCTGAAGCCAATTACAGAAAAACAATGCAAATGAGCTTGACGTACTGTTAGGTATATCCTGTGTAGGATTCTGTGAGATTTTTATCTCAGATCTATGGGAACATTAAGCGGTTCCCATTAAAAAAGATGCGCTCTTACAGGTACAATGCAGTGATATAGTCAAACCTCTTCGCGACAACAATACTGTGGAGAATAATGGAAGCCAGCTGACGGGAGGTGCCTTAACGTCCGTTGTCATGGCGACCGTGCGAAGGGTGAACCTGCCTAACATATCACCGACCCCAACAAAAAACGGGCTCGCTCACCCTCCTGATATCTGATTTTGGACTCTACCCCATAAAGCAGAAGGTCCTTTGACGGGTGATCGGACATCACTTACGACCTTTCACTGTAATAGCATTATTGGGATACGTGTATTGTGTTTTGGGTTCCATCTTTGCTTTTTAAAATTAGAATGTGTATCGCGTTCTCTCTCTGTCACACGCGCGTTATCTGTCCTTGCCCGCTTAACCACACTAGTATAATTATTCCATTGTCTGTTTATGACATTTTAAACAGTTTTTAAGTTTTTGTTGAAATAAGCACGAACCATAAATGTTATTGCGGCAGTAAAAATGCAGTTTCGGTAATTTATAGCTTATGTAAACGTGGTATCAGGGTTTCGAGCCAGTTCCTTGATTTATTAAGTTGCTGCATAATTCTTACTTTGTAATAAGTAAAGCGAAAAAGTGGCACTGTATTTTATATTTTATCAGGGAATGTAAATTAACATTGTCATATAAAATATTGGGTTACTTCGTGCCCTCGTAAGGTATGCCATATTAAAAAGCCGATTACTTTCTTTAAATGTACTACGAATCAATTTAAAATTAACATTTTATTTAATCGAATCGTTTGTTTTCGATTAAGAAAATACTTAAATTAACTTCATTGGAATTAAAGAACGACAAAAAACTTAAACGTATGCATAATTAATAGGTTTTGAATAATGTTTTATCGAAATTTCAATGTGGAACGGTAAAACAAAAATAAAATATTGTTCTTTAACACTAAGTATTTAACAATAATAATCATAAGTATGAGTATGATAATAATTACAAATGGTAATTTTAGAATAATTTATTTCACTTAATTAAGTTACAATTTAAATCCACTTGCTTTAATTCAACAGGCAACTATTTAAAGTGTTTGTACACCAATTAAAATAACCCATTAGCAGTATCGTGTCTATATTCTTTTAAAGCGATCAGGTACCTAAGGCCGGCCTACACGGTCGTGCATTCCGAGACACTGTTGGTCCGCTATCAATTTTATACACGGTGGGAAGGCTATTTATCTTACCTTATTTATTGGCTGACTCGAAAACCAGTCTTGGAACCCGATCGCTTTGTGGAACTTGGTATTTACCCATCTATGTATACTCGACTTTAAGACACGTATGTCGAATGAGAATTCGCCGCTCGTGAATTCTTAGGTATTATAATTAAAGTTAAATGAACCGTTGAAATCTCAAAAGTGTTACGTACGAGGTTTTTACGACGCTAAAGGGTAAACTTTCACGATTTCTTAGAAAACGTCTTCAACAGTATCAAAATAAAGGGACACCTTACAAAGAATTAGAAAGTTGCGCAACCCTTCTTTACGGATCCCTGAGTTTTTGTAGCGATTTCTTTTTAGAAAGGACACTATTGTTCGCGGGCCGTTTGCTTCTAACCCTTTCCGTTACTTTTTTGCTTCTTGGCGAGATTTTTTACTTATTTTTATTGTAAGCTCGCGGGACCAACGCAGAACTCGTATCCATCGATACCCGTGAGGGCTGCTCTGTGATTAATTTCCATCGAGGTTGGTCTCAGTAGCGGATAACTCTAAAATTAACTTTAGTACGCTATAAAATATTAATGAGCCATTAAAATCTAAAATGGTATAAAAGTGAAATTTAATGGTTTCTCTCGAAGCCTTTTGCGAATCGAAGCTGTTGGAACGTGATATATGATGCTATTAAAACGATTTTTTAAACTCCAATTTAACCGTTACATGTAATTTATTTCAGATTAAAGTTGTTTTTATGCCGTAAACAGTATTTATTAGTTAATAAAACCGAATGTATAATAAAAGTTATCTCATTGTTTCCAGGACCAAACGGATGTCCACGAAGGCGGGGCCGACAGACCTACACGAGGTTCCAAACGCTAGAACTAGAAAAGGAATTCCACTTCAACCACTATCTGACACGCCGACGCAGGATAGAGATCGCACACGCGCTCTGCCTTACAGAGCGGCAGATCAAAATATGGTTCCAGAATCGACGCATGAAGTTAAAGAAGGAACTGCGAGCCGTGAAGGAGATCAACGAACAGGCTCGCAGGGACCGCGAGGAGCAGGAGCGAATGAAGCAGCAGCAGCAGGAGAAGCAGGCCAAGCTGGAGAGCCAGCACCACGGCCACCACGTCACCCACCACCACGACCCGATGAAGATGCCCATCGACAAGGGCTCCAACGACCTACTCAAAGTGAACAAGGTCCCTACGTAAGGTGTCCGCGACGCCGTATAGGAAATCTTGACTGATTCTGTATCATATAGTGTGAGAGGAAGTGTTACGTCCATACGGACCTGCGGGCGTTAGTCGATTCGTATCCACTAGTTTTATGTTTTCGCGTCGGAGTCGCCCTCGTTGTGGAGAGCGGCCCCCGGTTTATGTAATAATGTTCCTTTAGTGCGAAGGACTTGCCTCGGTGTCGTTCGCTGGGTGACAGGCTGGTGATGTGCTTTAAGCATTTATTTTGTTGCCATAACCACACCTTGTATTGCAATAATATTTTACTAAAATATACAAAAACGTGTTAGAATCGCTCTAAGGTTTAATAGGAGCCCGAGTGAACTTCGGTATTGTTAGTTAAGATTTTAAATCTGTGAATCTCATAGTATTTATTGCTACCACTTACTCTTAATCCATTATGTTATATTTTTTATTAATAGATATTATATTATGTACATTTTGATGTATATTTTATTATTTGTCCGCTGTTAGCGGACTGGTTATGTTTTGATGGTCACATTTTTTTATGATTGTAAAATTTGTTGTATTTTATCAGTTGATTTGGAAAGAGTTATTTCTTTACTTTCTTTTTGACCAGATTGTGATTCACTTCGGTAGTTAAGTCCACAAATTGTTGTTTTGGTTTAATCCATTGATTTCGATAGTATAATATTGTCGACAAATATTAAAATACCTGCATAGCTAATTCCATAAGAACTTTAAATGTATATTTATAACGAAATACGTATGGAAGTACAATTGCAAATAGGTCTTCGTCGTGACGAGCGTTGTGTTTTATATTTTTCGTCTTCAATAATTATGGATATTTAAATGTAGACGGTATTTTTTGATAATTCTAATTGAAAATACCATGTCCATGAACTAAATAGCAAACGAACAAAACGAACAAGATTATGGAAGGGTACTGCGTTAGGCGCGTTGTCCATACATCCCGAGTCATCTGATGTTCAAAATTATATACGTAACGATGATACATATAATAAATTACAATAATGTGACTAAATATAAATTTTACACGTAATATTAAAAGTTGAGTAGTTTAAGTGTATTATACATAGGTAAATAGGTTCGACTTTGTATGAAGTATTGCTAAGACTAGGTACCTACAAATAAACCAATGTACGGAATGAACAGTGGTCGCACTTTATCAAGCGGAAAGTCGATGACATTATGTTCCTTTTCTGAAACGAAAACTAAGACACCGGTTTTCGAGTGCGAAAACGGTGGCAAAATTATGTTTCCTGCAATTTAACGAAGGCATATGCACATTTGAATTTTCCAGCTCAGTAAATTCATACATAAAATGCCTACAAACGGTATAACAAAATTGAGCTCGGATTAAATATAAAACTGTACGCTTTTTTCGCGAAAATGCGATCTTATAAAACATAGCCGGTTTGAAATTATTCCACACGTCATTTATTCGCTTTCAATTCCACGTTGTGCCAAAATACATAATTAAAATAATTTATTGACACGTACATTGAAATATTTGTTCCGCGTCCAAAAACCAGTTTTCAAATTCTTCGTTCTTTCAACTCTATACGTAATAACTGAGCAAAAAAATTAGAATTTTAAAAACTTAGTCTTGATAGTCACCATTATACGTAAATTAATGTCAGGGTAGAATTAAAAAGATAAATTAATAGGTAACTGTATTAAAATTGGAGTCATCGCTTATTTTCTGTAAAAATCACTCTTTCAATATCTGTCCACTGTGTTATTTGGAAAAAAAATGTATGTCTTGTAGGCTCTGTTTAAAGGCAGCATGAAATTTTTATGTCGTGATATCATTAGGAAAAGTTTAAGTCGTCGGTAGATATAAAATCATGAAAACTTCATACAATCGTTTCAAGTACCATAATTTTTATAAATTTGAATTACGAGTCACAATTTTAAAACTACTATCCTTGAGACATAAACGAGTTTACTTAATTCGTTTGTAAACCAGTTAAAACATTACAGTTAAAGTGATAAAAAATGCAATCTACTTTTGCTTGCTTACATTCTAAAAACGTGTTAGTTTTAAAATAACTGGTAATAAATCAGAAATTATGCTGTCGTAATGTTAAACAAAATAATGTTCTATAAATATTATGATTCAAAAGCCATCAGAATTCTAATAATGATATTTCTCAATTCGACATCATCTCGACGACTTCTATCATTGGTTGACGGTAATTGCTAAAGATGGTTGGATGTCTTGCACGTAAAGCAATGAATACGTAGTTAGATTATGAGATTTTATATTGAGTTCCATTAAATTTCCCTAGTACGAGTGCAATAACTTCACCCCCATTATTTCATTAAATCCGTAGTCCCCTAAGATTACGTACAATTAAGGTTGTCGTTAGTAATATAACTTTATCCCATCTTATTTTTAAATATATATAAAAAAATCGAGAATGAAAAATCGAACAAAATGTACTTAAGTAACTTCGAGTTAAGTAGGCTTTATAAATTATAAAACGCATAGTTATTAAAAATATCGTAGACACTTGTAATAAAAGTTAAGCGTAAATCCGATGGTTAGTAATTGAATTAAAAAAACGCTTAAAATTATTTAGTATCGTTCGTAGATGGTCATTTGGAAGGTGAATGGAAAAAGCTTCTTTGAAAGGGACGTACACACTGCAAACTGAACCGAAGCTAAACTCATAATTACACGAAGTGTGTATACGACTTAAATTGTTATTTCTGCGTTTGCAAACTTAAATAGTTGTTTTATCGAGTTTTGATTATTGTTTGGGACTGTGCAAATAGGCGACAGATTTTGAAGTGTCAAGCATCTTCCTCTTAACTATCGGTTAAGTTTCGTGTATAACAATAGGTAAAACTTGTAACATAGTAACGATATTCGTGTGTAGTTATGTACGTCCGATGATTTATGTCAGGTACACATTATTGTTTCTGCCTCGTAAAGAACTGTAATTCACAGTGAAACAATGAGCAATTTGCTAAATAGATTATATATGTCCTCCATCCATAATGCTGTCTTGCCATATTACTAGTGTTTTGTAGACTATAGGTATTAATATACCTAACCGAACATTATATATCAATATTAATATTAATTAAAATAACTTTTCACATTAAGTTATCTTGTCCTTTCCCAGTTGTTTTCCAAATTTGTCACCTTAAATTACTTCGTTTTGTCGTATATCTGTTTTGTTAGTTATATTTTTTCGTTGCGTTGTCCAAGTTATAGTATTTCCATTTTAGTATGTTCTTTTAACTTTATGAATAACAAGACTTCCGTTTATTAGTTATTATCCTAAAGAAGCGATCAATTTTTATCTTTAATATAAATGTAGTTATGTATCTATGTACCTATATCTATATTTTTGAATATAGTTATTAAAATCGTCTTAAAAGTTAAGTAACTGTAAATAGTCGTGAAAGTTTTATGTGGCGCATTATTTTTTGTTTATATTTTTTTGTTTTATGTTATGTATTTATGTATTGAGATGTGTCGTATGTATGTGCAATTTGACCATGTTAAAGTGCAGCGATTACCGAATAAGCAATATTGTAATATGTGAGTTCAAGATATTTTGGTCTTTTCGACATGGTTGTGAGTCGTACGCGACTGTTACGAAAAGGTCTGATTAAATTGGATATTGTGAAAATCGTTTCATGTCTGATGTAACTTGAACTTTCAGTACGCTGGTAATCTTAATTAACGTGGTCAAGTGTGAACTAATGGTACGATTCAACGTGACTGTGTCGTGTTATATAAGCAAATAGTTGGGTGGTTGTATATGAAGCCCGCATTCAATATTGTAATATTAATTTCAAAAATTCAAGAGAATAAAGAGTTAATAAAAGTATGGTTTTTTGATTTTTGTTGTTTAGACCCTAGCTACGATTGCTTTTGATACTGAATTATGAAATTAAATTACAAACATGAATACGTAAAAACATTTTAAAGTAGATAATTATGTAATTCTATGACCGATATTTATAAATAATATAAATACATATGACAAAATGCAATACATTATTTTTATTTCAAGTGTTACCTACCCTCTCTGTTTACAATACATAACAAAAGAATAAAGCCTCTAAGAAAGTAAACCTATAATATTATAATATAATATAATATAATAATATAATTTCCTCTTACAAATTATACTTTACTGAACTGAATATATTTCTAGAACAGTATTTACCAAGATCAATAATCCGGGATCTAATATACATAGGTCATAGTCATAATACCTTTACAAGCATTTAAGAAATAAATAATAATATATAAATCTGGCTTACATATCTTGACATCCGAGAGAGACAATGTACTGAATATATAAAAGTTATGTATAATATAATAGGCCTTGATTATCATATATACCTGACTTCAGATTAACCTCGATAAGTCTGTCTATACGCTACCTAACTGAATTATTGATGCTAATTTGAATTCAGCTGCGTTTATAAATCAAATCAACCAATTATAGTTAGCGGATACATAAATTGAAATAGTGAAAATTTATCACAAGCTAGATAATTGCGTCTAGACTTTGAAACTATTAGGCATGTTAAATAAGAAATAAGAATAAGTAGTTTACAGCAAATGAAAACATATTTTTTAAAGATAAAGTAAGTATGAAGGAGAGGAGATCCAAAATGGCTCCGATTTTGCCAAATACCTACAATTGATTCACTCATAGCACAAGAAGTAGAAATATTAAGTATCTAATAACTAGTTAAAGACTCAGAAGTTACGATTCAAGTTCGCTAAAAGATCTTTTTAAGTAAGTAGTACTGTTATTATATTGACAGGTACATTTTATAGTGAGAGCAAATATAGGAAAGTCTTATAAAACATCCAAAACATAGATGTTTTCTTTTCGAGAATTGTCTCAAGTCATACAATTGTGTGTAAATCGCCTAAATATAGGTTGATTTGGGATTTGAGTTTAAAATATGTTAAATATCAATCTGTAATTGCAGACCAAAAACTAAAACAAACTAAAACTAAGATAGGTTATCGAAATCCGCACAAAAAGAAGGATTGGCTGTTATTTTAATTTCATTTTCAGACAAATTGTCACTGATATACATAGAATGAAAACATTGTGGATACCAAAATTGTAAAATTGAAACTGTCTTTGTTTCCGTCTGTTACGCGAGATAATGGGAGAAACGGTGGAGATAACAATTTCGTAAATAAGGACATAGACCTGAGATTTTGATGAACAGCTACAATTAAAGAAAACTTATTTTTTTAATACATTTCTTTACCACAACTCACCAATTTTCCACAAAAAGATTGCATCATGAAAATTCGTGGCCGTAAATTGTAGATTAAACAAAGATGTAAGTAAGTAACAAAGCTGAGGTAGCCGCAAAATTTTACTTTGTACTTATTTCGCAGCATGGGCAATCGATATGAGAAAATAATTATTTTGTGAATGTTAGGCACTTCAGGCATTATGTTCACAAAATAAATCATTAAAATGAAAGTGAAGAACATAATTTTAACCACTTATGTTTAAAACCTCACTATGATGATTGCCTCGGTCGTCTTATCAGGAGTCGCACCACTTAAAACAATATTAATTTCCCACCGTAACTAACAAGCCCTGTGTCGGCTACAACATTCTCTGTCTCATATATCAATAAGGAAGACAAAAAACATTACCCCTAATAGTTAAATGGCCCTAAATACCAATAACGTTTGTCGGATCCCCGCCAAAAACAAACCATGAGTTATGTCCATAATGTATTCTGCCATTCCGCCATTTTCCATTCTCCACAGACACTGGGGCTGTCAAATAAATTTCAGACCTACGGAATTCACAATAGGTGGGACCGATCGACGCTGGACCGAAAATCGCTTAGCAAGCCACTCTTATTTTAATACAAAAAGTACTGGCAAGCGCGCCGAATTGCAGCCCATTTTGGGCTCAACATACTAAACAATTTTTTACAGCGACCTTTCATCTGATACTTCGCCTTTATAGTTTTTGTTGATAGTTTTTTTCGAGTGCTATCTGCGACATTACCTTTATGGCGCCTTACATCTGTTATAAGCTATCGTAGCAAATTCTAATGGCCATTAATGCTCACTAAAATAGCAAGGTACTTGGTACTAAAACTAATTCAGTGGCTATACGATTAACTTTTATGGGAAATTGTACTCCTTATGCGGAATATAGATCGATAGAAATAGAAAATTGTCAAGCAGTTACATTGTTATACATTGTAGCTATTAGGAGCGTTTGAAGGCAGCTTAAGTATAACAAGGGGAACTGGTATTATTATACGTTTATTAATGAAAATCGCTTGTTAAGCCTGTATTTATGAATACGTAAGGCAAATACTGATTGATAATTTAGTACTTCATTTGAATACTGTTTCACGCTCTCAGACCACACGCAGAAGACAAGTTTAAAAAAACATTGGAATTCAATTAGGTAGACATTCTTTGGTAGACATGGACGCTACCTCGAATGCCAAGCCTTTGCCAAAAAATTACATTACCAAATAACTGGTATACACGTTTATTTGACGTTTCAGTTTTAACTTTATATAGACGGGAAATGAATACCTCCGTATTAAATTCGTTTATATATGGAAATGGGTGAAATCCTATCCACTGGTCGGCGATTAAACGCCGATGCGTTGCTCTGATGGCATGGACTGGGCCAATTTCATGGTCTAACGCTTCCACCCTGCATCAGGATTACTCACTACGTATCACGAATTTTACCTTTCAATTCCTATTGCTATTTATATAAATTCTATGACATCATACAATAAATGTCATTATCCACTTCCAAAAATAGCAGACGTAACAAAACATGATTTTCTACACGACATTTATTGCAATCGGATATAGCTTCATTAACTATAACAAATGTCTTCGCCAATCCATTACATATTAATAATTTCGTAGACTTCAAACGTCTGTGATGGCAAATTAAAATTTATGACACCTCATAAAATTATATGATGGTTTTTGATTGCAAAATGTTCCTTTCAACTGAATACGTAATACAAGCCCATCTGAATTGAACATGGCGACTGCGATCCGCTTGCAAACTATTCCGGATGCGATAGAAAACTCCATCCTTTTATTTTATTCCCTTTTCTGTTTTTATTTTATTGAGAAAATTGTTTCGTTTCACTATACGAATAAAGTTTTTTGGTTAGACCGTATTTAGAATACTGACTTTGGCTTAGATTTATCTCGGTACCCGTATACCTTCAGTGAATTTCTTTTTTATTTAAGTTAATAACAAAAAGCTGATAGTAAGTATACCAAACTCTTGAGATTATTGTTTTTAAGAAATTCTTTTCTCGCGTAATTAAAAAGACAAGAATATTGACAATTAAAAAATATGTGTATGTACAGACGTTACATTAGAACTGATTTATAAAATTACATATTTGAGGGTAGCACGTTAAAAAGTATGCGACAAAAACGAACGGAGCGGTGCAGTGTCTCAGTGCGTCTTAAGTTTGTATCGAAGGGAGTCCAGTTCAGCATGTGCCAGTAAGAATTAATACCTGAAACAGGTATTCTGCTGGATCCCTGCATAGATTTAAGTATGTCGAGTGGACCAAACAGTGAATATCAGTGTTATAGTGCTAAGTGCTGTGGTGCTGTCTGCAGTTGAAACAAGGTAAGTAGAAAGCAACTTAATATATATATATGAGAAACTATGACTGACCATATTGAATCACAACTAGGCAAACAGGGGATAGGAAATAGGAAACTAACAAAGGATGGATTAGTTGAAGCCATTATTATACAGAACGCTGAAGACGAAGAAATAGATGCTGTCTGTATTAGTCCTGGTCTAAAGGTCTACTGCTAGTACGGAGAATTATGCGCAATAAGACACGAACGCAACACATTTCCCTTCCTTCCTTCCTTATATTGTGTTGCACAAATTCCCGACATTATCTTTAACGTTCCTTATTAGATAATCCACATTCCGCTCGGAACGTCGGCCATTATTTTTATTTCCCGTTAATAATGTTAACCCCGAGCAATTTTGTTAATGAGAAAATTTTCTCCTTTCTTCTGTCTTAATCTCTTTGTATCTACTTAGCTTTATTATTAGAAGTGACACAATAATTTCACAAATGACGCCTGAAATTGTTATTGAACTACATTTTACGTGACGTTTTAAGGCTAAAATGGTTCTAAGAGAATGGCTGTCTCATTGCTGAACTTGGGAACATCGATCGAGCGGAATGCTTTCAACTCATGTTTCTAAAGTACGTATGAAAGTACGTTTGTTGAATAAGTAATGCTATTGTAGTTTAAGGCTGGAATATGGTGATGAGATTGAATTAAAAATATTTCGTAATAAATATTTTATATTTTATTACATAAAGGGGCCTACAATAAAATTGCAGGAAGATTGTTTCGATGAGGCCAAAATGAAAAGATTACATTATTGGCACTGAACTTCAAATTTAAGTTAAATTCTGATGGATTAAGAACAAAGCAAAGTACCTCCATGGGTAATTCAAGAATGAACTGAAATCCCACATTGGGCGAGTTGATGAACAAGTCACAAAGACACTTCTTCCAAAGCAAAACAAAACACTGTCGCCAAATTGCGGCTCACGACATCTGGATACTTTTCTAGTCTTGCTATTTCCTTATCGCCGATACAAGGCCATGAAAAATGGACCAGCTTTCAACGTTCCTTCTTAAAGCACTTATTGGTACTAGACTAAGTTTTTTTGCTACCAAACCGTTTAGAAGAGACAAATGTATTGAGTTAGAAAAACTTCAGATAACTTTAATGAGTAAAACGGGTCGGTTGGAGAATGTCTTCTTTCTTTGTTCAGAGTTGAGCGGCTGTTCTTTGAATCAAGACCTTCGGTTTGGTTTTGTAGTTCATAAGTTGGTTTAGTGGGTGTGTTTGTGAATTGTGTAAAATTATATGGTGTACAATTTCCTAAAGTGCTAGTGAATATTTTTATTAAATGAGTAAATATGTTGTTCTACTAAGGTATAGGTATAGATAAAAGAAAATCATAAAATCATTAACAACAACTTATTTAACAACTTTCATGCAGGTACCACTTGCATATTTAAATCTTCCTTACACAATCACGTAAAGGCATCTAGTCCCGAACTTAGCAGAGCTTACATTATAAGTACCACTTAAACACATAGAACAGTAGTATTTTTACTTTTGTTACATTTACTTCTTAATTAGTCAAACATACATTACACTTATGCTAGCAATCTATCCTGTGCTATCTAAAATTGACAACACATAACACATGCCAGTGCCTAAATATTGAATAACTTAAGGTAAATAACTTTGACTCACAAAAATAATTTATTCCCTACCAAATCAAACGACAAAAATACTAAAAAACATTGTAAAATTAAGCGCTGATCCGCAAACTAGTGCGAACACACCTAAGTAAAGCGAAAGCGTCGTGCAGTATCGATTGAAGCATCGTTTATCGGTCCACATCCCTCCGAAGCACGAGCCAACTCCCTTACGAACGTAATGCTACGTGGAAAAATATTTAGTTCCTTTAAAATGGGGATTTTGAGGCATTTGAGTAGGTAAAATAGTCGTAATAAGCGGTAGGGAAGAGGATTCTGGTTATTGTTAAGGAAAAGCTGATACTTACCTAGTTGTAAAACATTACATAGGTAATAACATTTTTAGCCTGAAAAACTACATAAATCATACCTACCCATATTTTTAGTAGGACGTGAATAACTTATCATTTTATTTCAATCTCTTAAAAGACATAAGTAGGTACTTACTTACAGTAATTCTCACATCAATAACTAACAAGATCACAATTCATGTTGTGAATCTCACCAAAGAAACGTCCTTATTTGAAAGCAAATAGTTGTTAGAGTACCTACATAAATCACCAAGTCTAATAAGTATTGAGTGTCACAAAAATTACAAAAGCTCGAATTACATTCTTGATAGACAAAACCTCTAGCTGATTCACCCAAGAGAGATTCTCTAAATTTGTTTTAAGATTTATTGGTCTAACCAGAATTTTAAAACAGCAACGACATTTCTCAAAAGTTAAAGATACAATAAATGAAGCTGTAAAATAAACTATAACAAACATTCAAGTTCTAAGAGAGTAAAGGCACAACTTTTCACATATTTTAGGAAAAACAAAACAAAGACTCTACTCTGTTGTAGGTACAAATATTAGCATTTTTATCGCTGAACATGCCATCACATGCGTAGCAGGTATGATATTATTATTGGTATCATCATCTTATGCAAAATTTATTAGGTGACGCTCTTAAAACGACAAAATCGTCAAACGGCAGAAGATACGTCTTATTCATTCAAATCAATATTATAAAACAAAAGAAGAATCAATTGGTTTTATAAAAGAATAGTTGTATTTAACGCGTATCATTTTAAAACAGTAGCATCTGCATAGAAAGTCGGTCCGAATGGCTGTAACTTCTGACCGGTAGCGTTCCGTGAACGTTTTGCGACTGCGCGAAAACTTGCTAATGGCCACATTGATTTTGCAGATAGAAGCCAGGTCGGAGTGTACAATCCTACCTCTCGTTCTCCGAATGGGGCTCCCATTCACCGCATAGCTGCAATTGTCGTCTATTGAACTTATAGTGCGCAGTTTAATCGCGACTGCCCGTTGTACGCACGCAATGTAAGCCGTAAAACTCGAAACGGTAGATGTGACTGCACGAAATCGCTGCTACTGATACGAGGCTTAGGTTAAGGGAAGGTATAACAATAACTATATTATTATTACCTATGTTCGTTTCGACTGAAGCCACCGTTCATTCTTACTTTACGTCCAATAACGACGAATTGCCATTGGGAAGGAAAATCGTTATTATATAACAAAATGTAATATTACTGTCCTCGGTCGATTACGTTTTCCGAGGGAAAATACAGGAATATTGAAAGAAACGGTCGAATTGTCCTTTTCCTATTGAGATGGTTGTAATAATTCGAGGACTCTAGCAATTTTATGCACTGTCGGCTAGAGTTAACTACATTGAAATAAAAAGGAAATATCAAAGGTTATGTGCGTAGATTTTTTTATGTGGGGCAGCTTATAAAAATAAAACGAAGTCTTTGAATTCAAAGTTCAATCAATAACTTTCGAAATCTAAGACACGTAAAAACACTTCCCATATCAGATTCCGTTCTAATCAGTAAGCATCCACAGCCGGCATTATATCGATTACAAAACGTTTGTAACTCGCATTACTCGGTCGTTTATTAAAACAAACAAAATTAGGGACACCTTAGGGCGCGTAGTGTAAGCACATAAATTTGTAGCAATTTAATTGGATCGTATTACGTGGTGTATGGCGGTACGGAGCCGCGGGCGCAATATAGGACGTTATTCGTACACTTAACTATCCACCAAGAGTTACGAGTAACCAGCTCGTTTTTGTTGTGCCACTAGCTTTGTCATCGGCAGCGTTTGGAGCGTTCCAGTAACCGGGCGAGTTACTCGTCAGTACATTCGAAATTCGAATAAGAAATTGAATAAAACTGTTACAATATTCCCGGTGGTAAATCGATTTTATCGATTAATTAGTAATGGAATCGATTTTGCAATCTATTTCATGTCAAATTCGGTTCAGTTCCATAAACTAGGTTGACGGTACAAAGGCTCAGAATTCCCTAGACAATTGGATTTGTGTAGCTGTGTACTTGTCTAAGCTTTGAAATTGATTAGAGAGTTGCATTATTGCAAAAGCATTGTCGTGTCGTAAAATGTTCAAATTCGAACAAATCTTCAACCGATATTGTTTAGAACATTATCTATAGGATTTATTGCTAACATTCTGTATGAGTCAGCTCGAATTGGGTGTCAAGAACTTATTAAACGCGATGGATTACAAAATAAAGCAGTGACTAAGCCTCCGGCTGTATTGTTGAATTTCAGATATTGCTTAAGAAATTATATGAGAGCTATACCAGCGCAGTTCACTGGAAGTCAGTTTGTGATTTCTGATATCATTGTGAATAGTAATTTGAGTAGACTTTAATGGTATTCGTATTAGATTGAAATGTTAACCTTAGCTATTTTAATTGGCAATTTAATGTAACAATAAAAAAAAGCATATGATAACTAAGTATCTGATAAATTACTGGTAGAATTTCAATATAATTTCAGATAATGAAAAAAACTATTTTTACTATCCCATCACTCTCAAAGCAAAAGAAAGTAAACTTTCTTATAGGAAGTACCTAAACCAAGAACGAAACGGCACAATCACTGCATTATGAAAGCAAGTAACTAGAATCAGTAAAGGCTCCTTTAAGCAACCACCACTAACCAACCAAAATTGCAAGACCTTTGGCAGAACGCCTTCATACCCTTCCCTGGTCTGTTTTAGTTAGACACGAGCGGGGTTCGGGGTGTCACGTTATACTGGTTATTGTGTCTATGTGTGTGTAGGGTGCAAGTGTGTAAACAGGTGGGGTTGTTTCTGTGAGTGTGAGGTGCATCGCTTCACATTTGTGTTGGTACGGAACAATGGGACAGTTCATAGGAAAATCATTATCTAAGGCTGTTATTTTATTTTGCAATTACTTGTATGTGATGTGCCTAATTGTTTCTTCTTGACATTAGTAGTCTAAAATGGAACACAAAACCGTCTTTCAGTTCCTAACTTTTGAATCATAGTCAACGCTACCTACTTTACTCTGCTACTAGGTACACTCAAGTATAAAAGTTGCAGTCGTAAGAAAGTTTTGAAGTATCGACATTGTACGTATTTCTGAACAAAACAATTTTACTTTCGAGCACAACAGAAACTTGCAAGAACATAACTCAACTACATTTAAGTCACCTGTTTTATTTTGTTTCCGATTTTTCCAACTCGAAAGTTATCGCTGCGGAATACAATATGTGATACTTCTCGATACGATTGTACTAGACGAGGGTCCGTTCATCGAACGAGTTCACTTCTCAACTACGGAACGTCGTATAACATTCCTACATACGCCAAACAAACGCCATTTCACCCTCCTAAATACGCCCAATCCCTCTTTGAAACAAATGTCTCAACTCGCTACAAATTTCCTGTCGCTTACGACTGTCTCAATCTAACCGTCCACGAAACGTCCCGCTCAAAACCAAAAGGCAGTAAGTCACTACATTCCCTGAACTCATACGACATTTGTAAATAGAATGTGTACAGTCTTATCTCGCCCGTAGCAAGGTGATTTACTATAATTAGAAAGATAGCGGTAGATGCCTTTTGTTATAATTTTCCAGGCTGGCTCACGAGCGTTTTCCCGCGCAGACTCATGAAAATGGCGGCCATTTTGTAATGTGCCTTGTTTTTTGATAAGGGTATTAAAATAATGGCGCGTTCGGACGGTTCTTTAGTCTGCCGTGGAAGGTATTTGTGTAGGCACCTAGGTACGTGATCGCACATTTTAAATGCAAATTGGAAGAGTTGCTAATGAAATTTAGGGAAATTAATTGTTTGAGATACCTCCTTTCTGTTGTTGTATGCATGAATACCTAATAAGATTATTCATTGATAAGTACAAAGGTTTCGCTGTTGAGTATGCAGCATCTATCTAAATAAGAAACTACCTGATCGTTGAAGTTTTACTATAAACCTTGAATATAATAAGAAAGTACTTAAAACAACCTATCCTTTAACTTAAACATATTACAAAAGTGTTGCCACTTACACACAAAGCGGCTATCGTCGCTTAATTCAATTCCTTTCTTCCCAGAATCTCTCTAATTGGAAAAAAATATCAGTAAGGGTTTTTCCGCTGAATTAAATCGCTGGAAAGTTCGGGGCTAGCTTTCTTTGTCTGGCCGAAGCTATTGTTGGCTTGATCGACTCAAATGGGCCGAATGGATAAGCTCTCGAATACAGTATGAAACCGTAAGATATTGTTACGAACGATATTCCACTTTCCATTTTGGTCTTTACGATAAGAATGGTGGTGCTATTGTTAAAGGTTTTCGGTAGTAAAAATAAAATTGTTTTAATTTTTACTGGCATTGCCTGCATTGCTAAAACACTGCATTGCAAATTCACATGGCTCATGATAAATAGAAAATTTTATTTTTGGATTCATTAGGTATACCTACTGAGCACCGAGCCCACATTAAACGTGCTGAAGTGTATTTCTGATACTGTGGTCCCAGCAAATTATTCACCAATAAGACCAATAAGTACATACTTAAACAATAGACACCCAATTCATAACACCGCTATTCATTTTATCCAGACAAAATTATCTTCCTCAAAAATTTTCTTCGTCAGTTACTTTCGTACTGTAATCCCATAACAATAACCACAACAAAAACTCTATGGTGTTCATATACCGGGTATTAATACCGCGATAATGCAAATACCGCCAGCGAACGACGGCAGAGGGCGTTTGGAAGCCATTACTGAAAATTTCGCCGCGCCACCTCCCGTGGGCTTCAGCTAACGCTATCAAATGCTTTTTGTTTTAATTTTAATAAAATTTTACGATATGTGTGTGCGAAAACATGGATACGTTTGAAATTTAACAACTCGACGGAATTGTGGGCGGTGTGTGTGTTTATTGTTGTGTCTGTGTGTGTTAATTTGGAGGACTTTGTTCTAGAATTGAATAGTCATGTAGTTGGGTTAGTTGTTTTAATATCGATAGAGTGATCTTTGTTTTAGTGAGGAAGTATATTATTCGTGAATATTATCGGTTGTCCTAGTAGAAAGATTTCTGTTGAATGCAAAATGTAGCCTGATTTTATAGACTCCATTTCAGAGTATGGTTAGGCTAAATAGCGATAAGATGTGATGTTTGTTTTTAATTAGAAAATAAGAATCAAGGTTATTCATGGCATATAAGTATATTGAGTCTCAATGTCCAGTGAAAATAAAAGTAAAGTAAAACAAGCTTGTATATTCGTACGATGACGAAAGAGGAAATCCAGGAAAATTGGCTAGTACATCACCCCCCGCATGTTATTAAACTTGAGTGCCGACGTCAGAACACCCACTATGTATCAAAATAAACATGGGAAACTGTATCTTACGTTTACATCGAGATCTAAAACGCGTGTCAAAGTGCATAGACACTTTTAGACGGTAATCATATTCGAAATTTAAAACTTAGCACTATTCGATTGAAAGAATCGAATGCAGATTACATTCGATTCGATGTATCGATAAAAATCCTGCCGTGACGTCGACACACCGTAACGTCTTTTATTCAATTGCATGGAAAATCGAAGGGGTTTTGTGCACCACCCTGCTAGTTTTATCTCTGTCTTCTTCCTCAAGTTTGAAAGAGAGGAGAGTAGTAAAGGTAATTGAGGGTAATAGAGAAATAGTTTGAGTCTAGACGGTAAGTTGTAAGTCAGGAATGATAGGCGTAAGTTTGGAGCGAATGTATTGTAATAACACTTAAGTTGAACATTCATACGGTGGATCTGCATAAAGTTGCGTTCAGACTGCTATGTAGGTATTAAGTTATCTATAACTTACTTATGTGCCGTATGAAATTTTCAGCTTAAATTGGAAATAATGTGGTTATTATAGAGTTTGTACTTCATTTAAATTGTTAAAGTAAGCTAAGTATTTACAGTAGGTTAGGTGATCAAAATGAAACCGTTAACAGATTCTTTTCAGCAAGTTCTTATTTTTGCTATGTATTATTTCAATTACGTCGAGTGTGAGCATTGAAAGAAAATTTTCTTCAATGTAAGCATTAGGTACTTTCGGTGAATAACTGCCTAACTTGTATGTTCCTAAGCTTCGTAAGGTTTCCTAAATGTTTTAAACAGCACTTACTGTTTTATGTTCATTTCTGTAACTACGCAGTTCGCTTGATATTGTCATTTCACCTCCAACTATTTGCGAAATTGTTATAATTATACAACATAGTGCTTAAACTGCGAATTGCTACATTTGCCTAGGGAGTACTCGGCCTATTTGCGCCGAAGGAAAATTTCATCCCTTAATTTTATATTGCGATGAAACTTCACAGTACTTACATGTAACAATATACAAAACTGTCTAAGTCTTCACAAAAGATACAAAAGTTTAACACTAAAAAGGAAAATAGAGAAATACCTAAGTAAATGTGCTCCTATCGAACGGTTCTTTTCAGTGAGCGGAACATACCAGCACTTCTTGTGCAAAATGGGGACATAAAAACGTGCTCAAGTCGCCATAAAAGTATACTATTATCTAAACACAAGTCTTGTTCGTTTTTATAATGCCACAAAGTTATAAATGCCATCAAACGATAGCACAACACACCTGCGGTCAACTTAAAACAAATACTTTGGGTACTACATTCACCTGCCAGGACTTTATGCCCCTATAAAGCTCACAAGCACCCATAAAAGCATTATTACCTATTAATTTCACACCACATTAGCGAAACACACAATAAAACTTTAACATTTGGTTCGGTGACAGTGATTTGGAGTTTTGTGTTTAGCGCCATCTATCAACGGAGGGCGGAGCCTCGCGGAAAAAGATTATAGGCATTATACGGCCGAGTTTACGACGTCGTAAAAGTATGTCGTAAAAGCGAAGGGCACGCACGCCCTCTGTTAATCGTTCAGAAACCGATATTGCGGTGAGGCCTCGAGATAGATTACTTTTAGGAACGTTAGGAATAACTTCTTGGCGTTTGTCTATTTATGGGCGCGTGCCGAATTGCGTAAGTACCATAACTCACTCGAGGGTAGTAAAATGTGTAATGGGTTGTTTATGTAACCAGTCAAATGAGGTCACGACATTACAATACGTGAAAAATAAGGTATAGGAAGTAAATAAAGATCCCGAGGAACAAACATGACTTGGCAAGATTCTCAAATGAATCATCGGATCAAACTACCAAAACATTTCTTTGATTAAGAAACAAGTTTCTTGACGCCAACTAGCTTGTTTATTAGCTACAGTAATTAACTATGCGAACAAAAACACAAAAAATGGCCAAAAACTACTGTAAACTGCGTAACAATTTTATTCGTGCACCCTCGCAGTCGTTAAATTTTTATTGACTCCAAACTGCGTGACTTTAAAAATACACAAATTTATGGTCACTCAAACTGGAAACGATTATTCAACACGTCGTAACTATTTTATTGCATCAATGTAAACAAAGCATCAATTTTGTTATCTATTGGTGGCCTTTTTTGTAAGAATTCGGAGTGACTCTACCGGTTTTTATAGATTTTTAATTGGGGAAGTAGGAATATAATCTTTAGCAATCTCAATAATAAGTGTGAAGTGTTTCCACACTTCCCTTAAGGATAAACGAGAGCACAACCTGCCTTACTTAGTAGGTAGGTACTCTTTAATTTTATTATCAGGTTTGCCTTTCTTATATTTTACTGATTTGTCGAAACTGAGCATTCTTGCTTCTGATCTACTTGCGTTCGCAATTAGTACTTAATTACTTTGATTAGTAGGCTACACAAATCTATCAGACTAATCCTACTTGCTACAAATCCTTTCGAAACAATGTTCCTCTAGTTAAGATTCAAAATGATTCAAAGGACAGTAACTAATCATCCGTCTGCTATGACGTTAAGAACTTCAGCTATGCATTAGTAATAAATAACTGCCGCAGAATATCGGAACATATTCTTGTCCTATGTTACAACACTATGAACCTCTTACGTATTTTCCCAACACTAAGCGCACACTTAGTGCACCGCGAGTGCAAATAATGCGCGCGCATGCCCATAGATGGCAGGCATTTAAAAAAGTTTTAGCCGAGTAGTGACCTAATGGTCAGTGTAATTTTAGTTGTGGCCAATAGATGGTGCTGTTTTACATTTTTAAAATGATTGAATATTTTAAGTTCGGTTTAAAAATATTATGAAATTAATGTAAAATAATGAGCGTTTCCTTACCCTTAATAACGTATAGAATTTGCAGTAATCCATCTGTGGTACAGAATTGTAAAATTACATAATATGTTACACAGCACTGAACATTGCACTAGGTACCTACTTATATCTTTTTAACTAAGTAGGTACACTATCTAAGTAAATAAGCCTTTTATAGGTATTCAAAACTCACGATAAATAATAAACACACAAAACTGACACTCACTTTCAAAGTCAAAACATAAACTAAATAAAAATATTTCTAAATATTTTTCTAACAAATCATACGGTACTTTAATAGCGGAAGGGTTTTACAACATACGCAATACTTACTTACCATTTATTGTAATATTACCATCAATGAAGCCGCCATGAGTAAGACAGAAAAACTTCGAACAATTTCCTAAGCTTTGTCCAGACACATTGTTAAAACAAATTGCGGGCAATTTAGTAGGAAAATAAAACAAGACATTCCTTTTTAAAAATTTTATTTCTTTATTGTTACAGATTGTTGCTTCGACGCTCAGAATCCGGGATGGAGGAAATAAGGTAGGTAAGTACTAGATACAACGGCGGATCCAGGGGGTAGGTCACAAGGTCATGACCCCCCCCTGGGCCAGGTTCAGGACCTAAGAGGACCAATAATTGAAATGGTTAAACACGATGTTTTATGTTT
This sequence comes from Helicoverpa armigera, assembly GCF_030705265.1. Taxonomy (NCBI): domain Eukaryota; kingdom Metazoa; phylum Arthropoda; class Insecta; order Lepidoptera; family Noctuidae; genus Helicoverpa; species Helicoverpa armigera. The sequence goes on along the minus strand of NC_087133.1, from coordinate 4,568,812 downwards.
TTGTTATAAGTATAAGATAATTTTTATTCCGAGTGAATAGGTAGATACCTACATAGTTACAGGTAGAGTAGTTTTGCTGAAGAATTTCGTGTCCCAAAATTAAAAAATTTGCGCGCTCGCTTCGCTCGCGCTAATTTTTACGATTGTTGCGTTGTCCTGTCTCGACTTTCATAACTTACATCTGGCCAACAGTTTGAGCCTACAATGATTTGAAAACATTTTTTTAAGACCTTTACCTATCAAAAAAGTGACTTTCGTTCGGACGTTCTTATTTATATTCCTTGTAAAGTACTTCGATCAATATGTACTACTCAAAATCTTTCAATAGATACATAGGTGACGCTTAGGTGATGATTGCACCCAGGCGCTACATGAGCTAGAGACGGCCCTGATCTCATGAACCCTTACCAATAGTAAGACAATTGAAGTTTTCACAGAAAATGTGTTACTGTTGCTGCAATAAAAAACGTACGCGCCCTTTTCTGCGTACGTTTCAAACGTTTAGTCTTGAACCTGAAAAAATTCTCGCGCTTGCTATGATCGCGCTTTCTTGTATTTGTGCTGTATTATTATACAGCAAGAAAGCGTTTTCATCTACTTTTAGTCCTCGAACTGAATAAAAATTTTCGCGCTCGCTTCGCTCGCGCTTTTTTCAAGTTCGCATCTGTGGTTATGTCCAAGAAATCGCGTTCGCTCAGCTCGGACCATTTTCTACATAAAAACACTTTTTTAACCTTAGTCCTCGACCTGAACAAAAATTTTCGCGCTCGCTTCGCTCGCGCTTTTTTGTTTGGCACGTGTGTGTAGCATAAATACGAGAAATTGCGCTCACTCTGCTCGGGCCATTTTCTACATGAATCTACTTTCTTAACATTCGTAAAAATTTCGAGCTCGCTACGATCGCGCTTATTGTATTTTACTACTACTTTTAATATTAAAAGAAGTATACGCTACAATATAATATTTTTTGTGACTTGACCACGACTGTGTGACCCCCCCCTGGCGCCGAAGCTGGATCCGCCCTTGACTAGATAATAAGTCTTCTTCTTCAATTTAAGAGCCCAGCTCTTGTCGGTGCAGCTCCTTCCATTTACGCCTATCCAGCGCCAACTCCTGAACTTCCTTATACGTCACAACATTCACCTTCTCTTTAATTTGCTTCATGTAGCTGTACCTTGGATAATAAGTAAACAACATTATTTTGCTATACTATGTACTTAAGTAGGTGCATGAAATTATATTCCTTTTAAAAATACCTGCAGGCTATATCTAGGTATTCATTTTTTCATCGCTAAGCTTCTGTCTTTTTTTTACTTTTTTAAGCGCAGTTTAAAGTGAAAACTATATCGAAATATTTTAATTAAGCCATTATAGGGTCCAATAAAAAGTAATTAGCCCATATGTTCTTTTAACAAGATGGAGGAAATGGCCATTTAACTTAGTTACCCCTATCGCTGAAGCCATTAGAATTTAGTTAATCACTCTAGTTAAGTGTAGTCATGAACATTGAGTTTGCACCGCATTTTTTAATAACTAAGTAAGTTATGAGAAAGTACCACGTATAATATAAATATAAATCATATAAATCGTATAATATAAATATACAGTGCCTATAATATAGGCACTGTATATTCTTGATAATAAATGAAGAATGATTTAAGTATATTGAAATTAATAATATTGGGTAGGTAGTATATTGGCTGCTTGGTATCTAATATGTACCTAGGTACAACTACAGACCCTGAAAACAACATGTACCTACTTAGCCTACAAGACGAATAACCTTCTAAATATATGTTGTATTTGTGATAATTCTTTTCAACAGATTCTATTTAAAACACTCTAGAACTGTAGCTAAGACAGTAATTTCTTGTACTCAATGTTAAATCAGACATTAAATCACTGTATTCAACCTCGTTCAAGAGATAAGAACACCATACCTACCAAAAATAGGAAATAAAGTATTTTTTCAGTCATTCGACAGTTGTTTTGCCTTAAAGTTTTTGTTAGAAGCAGGTGCCAATGGGGTAGGTTATCTCAATTAAAAGAGTAATGTTTCCGTATGCATTAGCAGGTGATTCCCATACTTAGGCACATAAAAGGAAGGTTTATCCTTCTGTAGTTAATGATTTTTCATGGTATGTTTAAGTACCTACTTACTTAATAACCAAAGTGTCTCCATGAGATGAGATGAGAGGAGGCCTGTGCCCAGTAGAGGGACGATAAAAAGGCCGCTGACGAGGATGAACCAAAACTTACTTTAAAAATTAAGGTAAAGATCTATAGATCTCGTGGGATAATTACTTATGTATCCAAATGTTTAAAATAATGGTAAATTCTATATCGTTCAGTAAAATAATTAATTACTCACGAATGTAGGATGTTAAATGAAAATAAAAGCATATTCGTTACCTGCTTTATTACCATGTACTTATTACTGTTTGAAAATATACTATTCGCCCACCATCACGCAATATTAAGTAGGTAGGTAGGTACTACTTATTTATTTGACCTTTCCCTACCTCTGTCTATTACCACCGTTAGCTAATTATGTAGATACGCTATTTATATGAAGATAACCCTGTTATTGCTTACAATACGTATAATATCGTACCTACGCATAAAAAAACATATGTACAAAGAGTTATATTGCCTCCTGGCAGGAGCCAGTTCTTATCTGACCCCGCCATCTAGCGGAGACTCTCGACAATTTTTATCGGTTGATTAAATCGTTCCTAGCTACCCCTTTATGGGCTAGGCGTGTATATATCCACTTGTTTTGTTTTTAGACAAACAGGGAGATACAATCTGTAGATGGTTTGTTGCATATCAGATCATTAAATCTCTGTAATGTTTCTTTCCGTGTCAAAATATTGAGGAAATAAAATGTTTGGGAGGAAAATTTGTAGGTAATGGAATATGTTTTTGTCGTTTTTACTAGCTAGTTTATTTTTTATATATTATGGAAAAATAATTTATTACCCCTCTTGTGTTATATATTCGAATCCGAGATCTTCTGGCGGAGTTCTTTCCTATCCTTGTAAAATACATGGTCTGTAATTATAACCACTGAAAAAGATTAGCCCATACAAATATAGATAGATAGCCACAGCCCAGGATATGGCTAGATTACATAATATCTAAGTACTAGAAAGATGGTACCTAATAGTTTTCCTGTTGTCTTATTAGTCTGTACCTACTTATTCATATTTCTTAAAAGAACGAGTAAGAGTTAGCAGAAGATTATATTTTTAGTCAGTGTGTATTATATTGACACAGATTCGAACCAAGTGTTTTAATGACAGTGAGGAATAGGTAGGGCTAATCAAGAACTTTATTGAAAAAATTAAAGAATCTTTTAAAAGAGGAATGTTTTACACGACCTCGGCCCAGGATAAAAATAACTAAACATAATTTAATTAACAAACCCTAGATATAAAGTAACAGGTAACTTATACCTTTATTTTTCCTCGATATGAATCAAACTGAAGTAAGTACATACAAAACAGAAGTCACTAATAAAGAACATAAATAAACATTGTAAAGCGAATATAACATCATTATCCAATGAAATACTTACCTGATAATTCCATTAAGCAATGGAAGACGTATGCATAAGATAGCAGCTACCGCGTCCGCAATATATCTGCTGTTACTTGAAAAATCTTTATATTAAAGGTGGTACACACTCGTCGGCCTGTACCTATGGTAAATAAAGCATCAATTTTGCGACTAAATTTAGTTTCTAAGAACCTAGCATCAATACCTAGCATCTGCCAGCAATTTCACTTTCGTCCCGTGGGAACGTTACGTGGCCAGTTAAAAAGTAGCCTATACTTAGCCTTCTATTATCCTACTAATCCATAGACTATCCAAAACAGATAAATCAAATGAGTCTTGTAGTTCCTGACATTACCGTGTAGCGTACCTAATGACTTCTTTTGGCCTGAAAGCAAAGACAGTTTTTCAGAAAAGAGGTATTCAGCTTGCATCTCAATCTAGTCAGACTCGAAGCCAGCCCTAGCATAGATCGTGGATGAAACGATGATGTATAGGTAGGTATTTTGACTGAAACCTGCCTAGTGACCTGTTTCATTTGAATCCATATTGAGCAAGTGTACAAATCCCCGTCTTTGATATCTGAAACCTTTGCCCAGAAATTGTATCTACAATACATAGTAAGCCGATGAAGAATAGTCAAGGCAATAGATATATGCAGAGTTCAGGTTACAATCTAAAATCCAGTCCCCGTCGCGTTAAGCTACAACTAAATTCACACATGAGTATTGGCACAAAACGACGTTTCACAAACCAACACTCCATAAGTGTACATACGGCTTAAATCCAAAGATTTGTGCGGCGCACGTATAAACAGTGGCTATTAAGGGGCGGTCCACGATTTACGACCAATTAAAATCTATATCGTGGAGCCAATTAAAGCTCTAGTGGTTTATTAGTATTGAACGTTGTGTTTATCGAGCTTGTGGCATTCGGACCGGACTCACTTACCTAGTACAAGCCGAAGTTATTGGATTATCTTTACTTAATTAAACCTCTCCTACTGAAAATGTATTTTTCTTTTGTTTCGTTTTTATAGTTCGTATCTAATATGGTGGTGATAGTTGCCAATTAATGATACTTGTGTTCGTGTGTCTCTTAATTATACCGTATATAGTAGGTACAATATACTAAGATACTCGTTTATTTCTAGTAGCTCAACACGAGTTATAATATCGAGATAGGTGATTAATAGAACAAGAAATAGTAACTATACTAGTTTTTGTAATGAATAGTATTTCCTTTCAGACTAAAAAGACACGGCATATAAAGTATCTACTTATCTATTTTATTTATTTTTATACCTTTGTGCAGAACAGAAAAGTTTCACAAATGCACCTTAGGTGTTAGTAGAGAAAATTCTCCAGTTTAAAACTTTGCTGCAAACATTTTATTCTCTTTCTCAATATTAAAATAATAAACATTCTTACTAAAAGCTCATGTTAGAAAAAATGGTAAAAACAGCAATAGTCCGCGGTTTGGAGGGCATGATAAACTGTAGGTCCCGGCTATCATTGAACATCCCTGGCAGTCGTTACGGGTATAAGCCAGTAAGTCTGACAACCAGTCTTACCAAAGGATTGCCCGGGTAATTGGGCTGAGGAGGTGTCTGGTGTTCAGCTGCATCCGGTTAGACTGGAAGCCGACCCCAAGAAGAAAAGGCTAGGCATAGTATATACCTACCTAATAAACATTATTACTGTTGACATATTTACGAACTGATTAAACATAATTTATTTCATATAGCTTAATCTTAAGCTTACGATAGAAACGTTAAATAAATCCTCATCACCAAGAAAGTTATAAGAACAAAATTAAAATAACAAATTAGAATTCTTATCATTTAAATATTTTTAAATACATAGAGCCGTATCAGTAGAACATTAATAATTCTTATCGATGAAATATCACATTTTTAAATATTTTAATTGGATTATAATTCTTAAAATATACTTAGTTGATTACATAAATATAATAAAAATGTTATCATTTTATCAAGTTGTAGAAATCCAGACTGGATTCACTGATTGCTGTTCTAAAAATATATTAAAAAAAATATGGACGTTATTTAATTTATGTCCAAAAGTAAACTTGCCTGTGCATTATTCATTACTTACATATGTAGACTTAATTACCAGAATCCAATAGGACTGTTTTTTTTTACAAAATATCCAATTAGAATTGACTTGTTCTCAATCTCATTGGCTACTATTCTTATTTAACCTTCTAAGTTAGATTTTCTAGTTCTTTCTCCTCTTCTTATGCATTTTCACAAAATAAAAACTCCTATTCAAAACAAAAGAACACCCAAAAAAATAATGGAGGTAAAAACGCGAAACTAATCACTTAAACTTTCCAATCCCATCGTAGGCCATGCAGGGTCAATACAACAAATTTTCAATTACCCCCAATGGTAGCAAATTCAGCTGAAATGTAAATTATTTCAGCGTGTGCATTATAAATATTATTGTAGGTGTTACTGGGCGGGGAATGGCGGGCCAATGGCGTGCCGAGGCTGTGTTTGGGCGGCGCCCGCTGAAAGACTGATGTTTTCCCCGCTAAGCCTCCGTCGGGGACGCTACGTTTGCACGGAAAGGAAATGTTACTGTTGCATGGTTTTTGAATTTGGAATGCGACGGTTTTGTTTGAAGGTTGGGAGCTCTTTCGAGGATTTAGGTATATAAATTGTATAAAGGCCTTAAGAGATTTAGTATCATAGAATTTATTCGCAATTCTATGGGACACTTAGCATTGCACTATGGGACACTTGCCTAATAAAAACTATCATAATTTCCGTCTATCACTAATATACTATGTACATGCCTATCAACGTACATTCCAACCTATTTCCTGTCATTATCACATATTTTCAATTCGGAACAAGCACATTATCTCGTCTCAAAACTTGGAAGACTTGATAGTAAAAAAGTACCTACCTAGAAAGTGTTTGATTTTTAATACTTCATGACACACTTTGTAGATTTGGATAAAAGAAAAATATTAAATTTTTCCCAGATAGGTATGGGTATAAATGGGCTTTAGAATAATTATTTGGCTTTTTTGATGTGTTCATTAAGATGAACGATAAAATGATAGAAACGATATATTTAAATGCAAGATTCGAATTTTTATGTTCGACATACGTTTATCACTCATCAGGCATAGAACGGATAATCTGTGATTAATAAAAAGTCCGTATTATAAAATGTCTTATTTTTGTATCGAACATATCTGAGGCAATTAGGTACAGCAGCTAGGATAATACAAAATTTTGTAATGCATGATAATGCATATGAAGATTTGGGAAATATTCCGACTCAACTACAACAATAAAATTAAGTCACAATTTCCGATACAAACAACAAAAATAAAACTTCCACGATTTCCAAAATCCAGTAGCAGTTCACCTTAAAGCAACTCAATACATTACACAACATATGGACATTTAGTATCACCAAATGACTCATAAAATTGCCCAAATATCCCACAACACTGTAAATTTATCGTTGAACACATCAGCCACCTCGTAAAAGCGTCAAGGAGGATCATTCACGAAACGCTCTCATGTCAATCATTAAAGTCAAACAAAATATAAAAATCAATTTACGCGACATATTCAAACCATTATGTGGTAGTGGAAACCGCTTCATTACCACTCATGGGCCCCATAAAAGTGCTCAGGTTCGCACAATGCCGCCATGATTTACCACGCGAATATATCTCAATATGTAATAATAGTTTGTTCATTGTTAATTCGTACCACTCCGTGCCCCAGAATAATAAATTCGCGATTAGACATAAAGTAGAATGTGTCTAGTATGATTTAAATACGAAGGGACGACCCTATTCCTATTTACCTGAAGTGTATTGAGCATTCCATGTGATATAATATGGACCACAATGTAGCGAAAATGGAATTTTTTTCTGTGTGTGAAATGCAATTCTGCACGATCATTATGGATTCACCAGTCTTTTGTTATAGCGAACAAAATGGATTGGAATTCCTTTTATTTTTTGTCAAGAGAAATGGTTCGCTTTGAAGTGAAGGTGAACAATAATGTTTAAAAAGTCGTGTTGGTTTATGAGGTTTTTAAGAGTAAGTTAAACGTATAAACACACAGTAAATAAAATTTATACGAGTATGATGGGAGAAATGGCAACGAAAATTTTATGACTGAAAATATTTCAAATATTATTTGTAAAGATTGGAATTGCCTTGAAGATAATTGCACGATGACTTCTTTAAATTAAAACATCAATCTGAATAATTATATTAACACCTTTAAAAGTTTCTCGGCTCATTTTCATTTTCGTTAGTTATTAAATTCATATTATTATGAAGCATTCCCCAAAAATTATACTTGTTTCGTCACTCGCATTCCAAAGATGAGTCAGTCGGCAAAAATATTGAAACAACTTGCCTGACAGCTTAACAATTCAATATACAAAAACGCGTATTTCGAAAACGTCATCTTCAAACATAGATTTCGGCCGAAACAAAGCTTATTAAGCAATCCTTCAGATTTATTACAAATAAAGGGCCATAGAAGGCACACTTGAATTTCAACATAATCTTTATGTGGCCATTAATATATTCCTGGACTTATTTATTGAGTCCCAACGGAAAACCAGGCAGGTGGTCGCCGCTTAATCAAGACGTTACCGAAAATAAAAAAAAAACCTGTAGCCATATTTTGTTTTTTGCCTGAATTATTGTCCGACCCAACTCAAGTTATTCGAGGAGAACTAGACCCCGTTTTGTTTAGTTATTTATATAATGCCTTTTAATACGATGGGAAAGGCATACGTTATAATGAATATATTAGCAGTAAAGTAAGGAATACACTGTGGAAACCAGTTGTGTGCAGTGAAATAACATTACGACATGTTAATAATGTGAACAAATGTACGTTTAATAGTTGAGCACTGGCTATGAGTTATTATAAAGATAATACGTACGGGTGAAAGGTGTTTTTCTAATGTCATAAGTACACAGAAAGGAAGAGGTGTGTAGAAAATAAATATTTGAATTAACATAAAGAATTTGTGATGATGATGTTGAAATAATATGGCTTCGTGACTCCAAGACATCCTCTCGCTAATAAAGCAGTAAATTACAGTATTACATACCAATAATATAACTTATATTAAATTCAATATTATGGCTTGTATCAAAAAGGTCAGAAACATAACCTCTTGCACAGAATCCGCTATTCCAAAGTCTTTTATAATCAAATTTCTCACATGGATTAAAAAATAAACTTTGAATTAATTCGCAATTCAAATAACTTAGCAACAAAAGAAACAAAAGTGAACTTAGAACCTCCATTTTTAAAACCAGCTACTTACATCTATATCCCAGCCCACAGATCAGACCAAACACCCAATAATACACCCTTAAAATAGTCTGCACCTAAAACAAAAGAAATAAGCGAGACCAGAACAGTTGTAGGTACGGCCAAGGTGCAATAAAACACCATCCTACGGAGATCCAAGCTGAGATACCAGCTTGATTTAGCCATCTCGGTTCAAAGATTTACGCGACTGTGGGATTAGCTTTATGTTGACGATCAGTCGTTATGTACGCTGGACAACTTTGTATATGATACCCGTTCGTTTTGGTGTTAAAATAGTTAGAATGTATGGCTGTTTTAAGTTAGTGGTTTCTTGTTAGAATGTCTTATTTTGTTGAGTTATGTTGATAAAGCAAAATTGATCATTGTAGCATGTTTTAAGTTGGCTAAGTTATTATTATTATTTGTAATTAAGTATACTTGAATAGAGTGTTAAATAAAACCTTCAATCACAAAATAAAAGCCGATCTCAAAGTTCCCACAATCATCCCATCATATCGCAACAACCTAATCCATACCGTCCACTGCATTACACGCAGTTTAAAAAAAACGCCCTTTTTGGAAACTTATCCTCCGAGGGCGAGGGGCCAACAAAAGATAAAAGAGATATATAAGTGGCCCTCACAGTACCATCGAGTCGTTACAACACCAGTAAAATATTTCAAATTGTACCCAATGCCGTGGAAAGCGGAACTTACGCGTTTTCATCCCCTGCACCCCTCTGCCTCCCTGGTACCACTATGTGTTTTTAATTTCGTTTTCGATTTTTCCACGTTATTGGTAATGTTCGTAATTAGTGATGTATTTTTATTTGCTTTAATGGCTGTTAATGGCGTTTTTGTATGTTAAGTTGGTCTTTAAATGCTCTTAATGTACGAAATCGTCGGTTTGTTGTTAATGACCAACGTTTTATAAAATAATACATGTAAAACTTAATTATAATTGCCAAAAGCTACTAAAAGTCACAGTCAGGAAAGGTTTTAATAATTAGCATCCAACACAACGCCAGTAAACTGTACCTATCATATAATAATTTGTAGGTTCAATCGAACTCTATACATCTAACCACGATCACCAATACAGCCCATAATATTAGTTACCAACAATTCGAAATCAAAACAAATATTGTAATTTCAAACTCTATTCCGCAATGGACAGCCGTAACGAAACTGGACATGACATTTCAATAACTCTGACTATAAACCAATTACAACCCACGCTGTATAATGTTCATCTGTTCTATATAACTATATGTACTGTATATAGTAACACCATATATCCATTCCCATGATACAACAATGACTTACAATTAGATGCAAATATTATTTCAATGGTGGTATTAACAACATAGGGTCACTCATGCAAATGCTCCTGGATTTCCCTAGTGGCTATCCCTTTTGTATGAAGTAATAACTTTAGCTGTTCCCAGTTTATTTGTTACACGGTCCAGTGAAGGGGTGGTCAATATATTTGGCGGGTTGAATTTAAAAGGATGGGAGGATTTTTAAATTTTTTTGGCGACATGCTTTTTATGTCACCATTTTCTAAAAGCTATAGCAACGGTTGTGTATGATATATCTATTGCTATCAAAATTGTCAATAACATTTAGGTACAATTCATCACTTTTAGCAGCAGATTGTTAAATTTATGTACCTAAAACTTCTACAGGCCATCATGATGCCCTGACATGACACCAAATGAATTAAACCATTTACATTTATCCCAAATCTGATCAAGTCTGCCATGCGCATACGCCTAACGTCATCTAAGGATTACATATTTTGAGAGGCATCAATGGATATAAGGCATACATACACAATTACAGAATACATAGGTATTATGTAGTACAATTTAATCCATATTTAAAAACTAAAGATCTTCTTTCCTATTCTTCTCTTCCTTTGTACCACTAAAAACATGTACTCTCTCTCTTCCTACTACAAACAACATTTCGCAAGTAAATACTTACCTATAGGCCACCAATACACATCCCTACATAGAACAAGTTGGTGGAACTATATAGAGATGTTCATGTTCAACGTACCGCGAGCAGTTTCACGCATGGTCGCCGCTTGAGACCATACTGTTTGTTTTGTTGATGTTATGTTTTAACTGGGTAGGTAAGTATGGCGTTTCGAGGGTGGGCGATTAGAATGGAAGATATTGGTGAGGACATTAAAACATTTTTTGTGGATGATGCATATATTTAAGTCATCTTACCTAGCAAAATTGCGGAGACAAAGAGGTGGAAAAAGAAAATCAGGCTGATAAAAAATATCATGAAAATGAAGAGTATTTATCGAATATACAAACAAAATATACTTCCACTATCTCGAAAATGAAGCATCGCTATTTCACAAATTTGCCTGCAACATAATAAAAACTTAATTAAACAACATATTCTACAACAATAAGAACTCATTTCCATAATTCCAAACTGCAGAAACCAACAAATTATTTGAACTACAAACCAAGAAAGCTATTACACATACCAGCTACAATAGAGTAATCAAAACAACCTTAATTGCATCCTACACTCATAAAATTGAGTACAATATCAACCAAACAAAGAAGATAGCGTGCAAAGAGTTCGTAAAACCTCCCCTAGTTGACGTTAGAACATAATAGATGGCGTTACGTGCATCAGTTTTAGATCGATACAAGGGAATTAATGTGCCTTCAGTGTCGTTTTAAATTGATAGCCAGTTCTGTGCTGCATGTCCGATTTTTGAATTTAGATTGTGTTTTTTTCTGAGAAGAAAGAACTTTATTTCAGGGATCTTTTTGGCTATTAATTAGGATTTAAAGTTCTAGAAAGCTGTGAGCAAGTAGGTTAACATTAGGCTAACATTAAGTATAAGACGGTAAATCGTGAATTTAAAACTAATATTGAAATGCTAAGTTAGTAATATTGATAATTTAGCGAATGATTTTATACAAAGTCGTTGTTCCACTTGGATTGAACTGCTTAATAGTTCAACGGGTCATGGTTTGAACTTTTAATCTTATGATGCTATTTTAATACCGTAAAATATTTTTAACTATAAATTAAAACATTATTTATACATTGGCAGTGAATAATATAACTGTAAATAGGTTGTATATTGAAAATAAATTGTCAATAGTCTTCCATTTTTGAAAACCAATTTTTATCTTTCGAACAAACGTAAGGCTGGTCTTTCTCAGGTAATCCTTGTAACCTATGAACTCGTTATCGTAAATCTTCTGAACTCACACATTATACATGTAAATGCTTTACATAATACACTGTGAAATTATTCCGAGTAGGCAGTCCCTTCGACTTTAATGGCCATGTTGAATAATGTTATACTTTTATGTTTGTTTCATGAAATGTTAATACCATGCGTGTAGGTGAGAAAACAATGACGGATATAATTTTGAAGAATGTATTTTTATAAAAAAGGTTCGTTTAAAATCTGTATATTTTTTAGAAGAGAACTTGTAATGATCCTTCATTTTTATCCAATATCATTGAACTTCCTTAGCAGTCGTTACGGGTTGTCAGGAGCCAGTAAGTCTGACACCAGTCTAACCAAGGGGTATTTTGTTGCCCGGGTAACTGGGAAGATGACTTTTAATGATCCTTTATCTAAAACTATAATAACATCTCAATCTATGCACTCTTCTCAAAAAGTTTGAACACCTAGTTTTATTTATTTCAATGTTGTGTTTAGCTTCATCGTTTGATAACGCAGCTCCTGAAAAAATTCTTTTCCCACCGCATACCTTGACAATTCAATTCAAAATTTTATCATCAAAACGGCCCACTAAAACTTACCTCAAAGTCACCAGTTTCCGCAGTAAAGGCGTGAGCTAAAATAAATATATGCATAAGGTCCCTTTGTGAATAGTCGTTGTTATTGAAATAAAGTGTCTCAGGCAGCATCCGATCGTGGTTATCGATACAGTTTTATCGATAATCCGCACCTCTACCCGTCTTGTTTACTTCCTTAAGATATCGCGTTGTAAAACCTTGCTATGTTTGTCTCGAATAACCTGAAGGATTTTCTATGTGAATGTTTTGAATTTTGCAAGTGAAATCTCTATTTTGTGAGCGTGGTGAACTTGGAAATTATTCGCATTTTGTGGCAATAACTTTCATACAGATTTTCAATAACACATAGGTATTACTAATATGCACTACTTTATAAGCATATTAAATGAAATCGACTGTTATGGGTGTTACATTCCGGCTTTAAAGTACTAAAGTATTCATTTCACTAAGTATAACTATTTAACACATAGATATTCATAAAGAACATGGTTAATAAATATAAAACACAACCATACATAGGAAAAAATAAATGAAGTCATATATCTCAAAATTATTTGAAAGAATATAATTTTAAAAGTGTATCACGCATGTTACGATTTACGTATAAGTGTCACGCGACGCAAAATAATCTGCTAATGAACAGAAAGCTTTTAGCTTATTTAATGAGGTTTTTGAACATATATTTTTTATTTAAAGATTGAGAGAGAACATCTGCTTTGTCTCACAGCTGGTACTTGAAGATAAAGTTTCGATAGTAATTTTTATCACATTATCAACAAACACTTAATAAGGATATCGACTATATAGTATGTTTTATTCGATTTAAAAGAATGTTTTTAATAACAATTAATAAAATTGCAAGAAATTGAGCAATTAGTGACATTACGCACATGAAAACACGTATTCCTTGCAAAATATGTCTAGATTAACTTTAAACCTGACTAATTTGTGTGTACATAATATTGGAACTCAGATAATACTCCCAAACTGTTATTCGATGCCATTTTTTATAGCTGCTCCATTTCTCAGCGACCCAATAGCCAATACAAAGCAATTGGCATCAAATCATAGCCCAAAACTAACAACAATAACAGCGTAACAGTTCAACAACTCACGCCCACAACTTGCAATACGTACCGAAATACGTTTTCGGCAATAACTGGGCAACATTGAAACAATTTAATACGGCATAAACAATAGAAATGCCGCTTATACGGCCCGGCGCGTACGCGTACGTTAGAGTACGCGGCGTATGTTAGCGTACGCGGCGTATTTATTGCGTATGGTATTGTGGTGCGCTCGTTACCGTATATCTGTGAGTGGGGGCGTATGGGAGCGCCCTATCATGAATCCTGATACACGACGACCGCTTTATTGGGAGCCGCGAGCTTTTTAACGATCGCTGCTACGAGGATGGACTTTCTATTCTGTATTAGGTGAGATATATGTTTATTGGAGTAACAGGATTCAGACTTCGTATGACTTCATTACTAAATACTTTAATGCAACCACAAAATACCACAAAAATACTGTAGGTAAACAACACAATGGCTAATATCAGAAAAGATAATAAGCAATTTTATAAGATTAAGTATACCTACCACCATCATTACCCAACATTCGAAATAAGCAGGTATCAACCCTGTTCTCACAACTTTACAATTGAAACATCAGCATGTATCCGCACTAAAACTTAACACTAAAATGACTCACGGTTCCCAAGTGGATTTTCGGAAAAACAAACATGATCAGGCCAGCCTACATTGGCGGTAGCGTGAAAGGGTTTGTTGATTGGACCGGGTCCCCGTGACCCGTGGACCATGTTAATGGGTTTAATCGTCCGTATAGTCCGTCTGAACAATTTATGTATCATTTTCGATCCCGTTATGTTCGTCGGATTATGCGTACGTGCGACCCTCCCGTTTCGAATTCGAAATGGTGATGGCTCGAGATATCTGAATTTATAATGTTATATCAACACTGTTAATGGTGGGAGGACCAACATAAGTAATGTATCGGTTGCTTAAGTAAGGAAGCTACTGCGGACTCAGTAAGTTGTAGAAATAATTCAGTGGGATGGCTGTGAGTGTCTTTGTCTTTTGCGATGCGAAGGAATCTGCTAATGGCGCTTTCGGTCTTTTCGTTCGAGATGTTTTAGTGATAAGTTCTAATGAGTTTTTGGCTATAACCATTTGTTTTTTTTGAGCCAAGCTTTAGCTTAGAAATAGATAAGGTATTTTCAAAATTAAAAAGGCTTTTGCCAATTATGCCTCTGAATGTGGCAACTGCTAAATATATTCCTCAAATCCCCAAGTAGTAATGGCACTAAGTTAGTTTAAGTCCTTAAGAGGATTTTCTATACCCTAATTTACATAATCATAGCTCATACATAGATCCTCACTTAAAAATATCTAGACTATTAAAGCGCCTACGAATAACAGGTGCGGCTTTCATCAGAATTTAAAATAGGGATTAACACCGCCCGGGTCGGTCGCAGCGTATCGCCGGCGCCACGCCCGGTTACCGGATCCCGGCGTATTTACCCGGATTTAAACCGGATTAATCCGCTTCGGCGCCGCTGCCAGCTTTGTAGATATCACATTGTTTATTCCTCGTTTAAAATTGCAAATGGATTATTTTAATTATAATGTGGGTGTAGTGGTGTGATATGTCTAGATATATGAAGGGATTATTGTTGAATAAATAAAATAGACGCAGAAAAATATATTTGTTTAAATACTTTTTACTATAGATATAAATGAGACTCAAAATTGCATTTCAAATTTATTTTAACAAAACCAGTCATTAACTCGTACCTTCACATACAAATGCAATAAAAAGAACTGATATCAAAAACACACTTTGCCATACACACCACAGTATGACGTAATATAAATGAAACCAATACACATACATAAAACTTGGGCATACAATCTCCTGAATCCGGCCCCCGTAGCTACGTAGCCCCGCTACGGCGTAGCACTAACATATAATCCTTTTCGCTACAATAGCAATTTCAAACTTCCTTAGGGGCTTCGGATAATCTTTCTTTATATCGAGCTACGAGCTACGAGTCGCAAGCGGGCTTATTTTTCATCTCTCTCTATCACCCAATTCAATCGTATGCGCAACAAAGATAGGTAATACAGCCTGAAGAAAGCGGTAGACTTCTCAATAAAGAGGGGAGAACAGTAATGTGTATTTAAATTTTGGTTCAAGTGTAATAATTTTGTTTTTTAATTTAATTTCTAATGGCGTTGTAAATCTGGAGTGAGAGTGAGGACGATAAATCGTTTTGGTGATCTTTATTTTTAATCTTGAGATTGAGGGGGAACTTATTCGTAATTTTTATTCGCCAATTTTACACTTTTTAATATAACAAAGCTCTTAGTAAGTCTACCTATATAGACTTGCCAAACAATTTATTAAGTATACAACACATCGGTTGCTTAATACTACATATAACTTAAATGTTATAACATTGATACAAACTCATTTTAACTTAGATTTATCTGACTTTACATTTACTTTTTTTACTTTACTGTACTGTTAGTTATACATAATATGAGTAGCTTATGGTCGTGATATTATATTTAAGTATATCGACTTAAGAGCAACTACGTATTACTTTATATTAATTTTTTGTTGATATTTATTCTATTCCTTAACGGTACTTCTTACTTATTTATCAGATTTTTGTACGATAAATAAAATACTAATTACAAAGTAAAACCGATAAGGTTTTCAGCACTTTTAAACAAAGACACGAACAAGCAATTCCAAATTAAAATATTCTCACGCAAAACAATGAATATCGATCGTCTCGAATACGAGCACCAAATGCGACCTAAAAATAATCTATATCAATTTCCTTATTAATTTCGGGAGTGGCAAAAGCGTTACTTTCATAGCCACTTTAATGGGTAATTTTCATAAACAAAGTTGAGGATCCCTGTAGATGGGGCGAGGGGGATGCGAGGCGCGCGGGGAGGGTTGGCGGGTTCCTTTCTGAGATAGAAAACAGCTCTGGTGCTCGTATAATGGGTTTTTGGAATGGCGTCGTCCGTCTTGCCACCTCCCCCTCCGCCCTCCTACCACCCGGGGCGAGAAAGGATGAATTCTTATTTCCTCATCTCGAGCCGTCCGGTACGAACCCTCCATGTAGATTGCCTTTTTCTCGTAGAACCTCCGTATAACATAACAATGGCTTGTTTTCAATTTTGTTGGTGTTATTTCTTCTGTTTTTCTTTTTTGTTTATTTGGACATCGAACACGCATTGGTATGGCTTGGAAATAGAGATGTTGTCGAGGCTTCTTTGGTTGGGATAGAATAGGACTTGATGACTGTTGACCTCTGTTTGCTGCTGATCCTTTAAATCAGCATTGAAGACCTGTAACAAAAAGAAAAAACATTATTTCTAATTATAAACCAAACCCATTTTTCCGGAACTTTTAGGAGCTTATATTAACAGAAACTTTTCTATGAAAATGTATGTATGTTTGTTAACATTTGAAAGAAAAATGAGATACTTTTCAGTTTTAATTACACACAAAATGAGTTACACAATCTAGTAAAATGTTCATAATCGTAATGTACCTATATCGGACGGCAATAGCAACTGCATTCATGAAGTGCCTCGCGAGCCAAAAATACTTTGATACGGTGCCAAAACATGCAAACACGCGCATAAAGTAAGACTCGGTCGCCCCTTGTTATGACGTGCCTTTTTAATTTACTTCGACACTGTCACAAGCTGATTTAATATATTATTGTCTACTAATAAATAGAAGATGTTCTAAAATTGAATGCTAGAATTCCTCTGACATATGTTTTTTTTTTGTTCTAATTTTAACGTAGACAGTGTTTTGTTTTTCGTTGCTGTCAATGCCAGTTCATTTTCAGCTTTTTGTCTGTGGTTGCAATAGTCTAGAAACCAAACAGTTAAAGACTTAGTTGTTCTATGATAGTAGTATTACATCACGAATTCGCCGTGTCAATTTTGTAAAAGATGTAGTAAAATACCAGCCGAACAAACTACCAAATATAACAAACCTTATTACGACTCATAATCAGTCGCTGAAAGTCTGCTATCACGCGCTCGACGCCATTATGAAAACGCCTAACGTTGCAACCATTATTACATGACCCCTTTCATTCTTTTGCGTCATACGTTTTCTCGAAGTGAGAGGGGGTGGGGTAGGTCAAAGTAAGCTGGCGATTATATAGCAATCATAGCAGTTGTGTGAAATGAGAAGTCTCCCTTAAAAGGATAAACAAGTCGCGTGTGTACGAAACAGCCGAGACGCGCTGAATTCATATTTTACTTCAGCCTCCCTTTAGGACAGCGTGTTGCTATGAGAAGATGTGGTACGGATGGAAAGATGCTTTGTTTGAATTTAAAATATAAAATATGTTTGACTCTGAGGACCAACATTTTTAACAGCTGTTTTTATTCGCTTCATTTTTATTTGCAATCTAAAATACTAGGTATATCCATCTAGGCCATTTAATAATGACCACTGTTAAAACTTTTAATCAAACATTCATGACATTCAAGAGTTAGGTTTTAAAATAATAAATAATTGTTTTAAATAGGTATGAGCTTTATACCATTTTTTTGCGACTTAAAAAGACCCACCAAAAAAAGAAGTACGCAAAATAGAGCATCTATCCACCCGCATCTCAAAAGTAATGTACCAAAACGCTCCAGTTGTACCATTTCACCATCAAAATTGCTTTCCTTATATCTTCAATAAATGTTTAAAACATCCCGGCAAGCATGTGTTTTATAGGTTTTAGGGCTTGTTATATTAATTTCACTGGTTTCTGTACTGATACCGCGGCGGAGGGATAAAAAATATTCAGGGTCGAGTATCCGATGTGCGCACGTAATTTTTGTACCAATATCCTTTTTTGGATGAACCTTTTTCAGCACTTGAGCGTCAAAAGATTGTATCGTCATCTGACCTTTCTACTTTAAAACTAATTTAGTTTGTAGTCGGAAACTGATGTCAGTTCACAGCCAAGAAAACTCTATATTAAATTCGCGATATGACTATTTAAAATTATGTGAAAAACTAGCGCATTATTGCATTTTTCCAACTCATAATAAAATTCTTTTCTTCCGACGTATATGGTGAATACATGTGACTTTCATGTGTGGAATAATAATTTTTTATATTCATACTTGGTGTAAAAACGGCCATATTTTGCAGTGTTCTTATAATGAGTTTTTCATTAACCACGCAGTAGAAATCTGGCACTGAACTTAAGAAAAAACATATTTTACTTCACCTAATAAATGAGGAGTCATAATGACGTAATAAGAAATGAACTAAACGGCCTATAATCATTACTGAAAAATCAGAAAACGGCACTTTCTTACTAATTCTTAATTTAGCCCACTACAATAATTATAATTGAAAAAAAAACAGTGCTTTAAAGCGAGTCCTATGTGACATAAAAATCACGCCACCTCTAAGGACCAATTGTAGTACTATTCTAACCAGAACAAAAAGCACCAAACAAAAGACGAGCGCAATATTTATCTTTTTACGTTAACTCCGAGTCTATCATAAATACATTGTACGTATTACAATAAAGTGGGTAGGCACGGTCCTACCGAGATTTATACTTATCTCACGACTATAAAGCGGTATTAATGCATATAAATATGTCAGAAGGTAGGGTGGACATTGTTTTTCTTGGCTGACCTTATATTTAGTGAGGTTCTGTTTATGTAAGAAAGGTTATTTATTTTTTTATGTGTGTTGTTTATACTTTCTTATCGGTGACTTTGTTGTATATTGTAATTTGTAGGTTTGTCATTACTGTCTATGCATGTTTTTCCTCGAGTGTACATTTTTAGGGTTCCGTAGCCAAAATGGCAAAAACGGAACCCTTATAGTTTCGTCATGTCCGTCTGTCCGTCTGTCCGTCTGTCCGTCTGTCACAGCCGATTTACTCGGAAACTATAAGTACTACAGTGATGAAATTTGATGGGAATATGTGTTGTATGAACCGCTACAAAAATATGACACTAAATAGTAAAAAAAAGAATTGGGGGTGGGGCCCCCCATACATGTAACTGAGGGATGAAATTTTTTTTTTCGATGTACATACCCGTGTGGGGTATCAATGGAAAGGTCTTTTAAAATGATATAAAGTTTTCTAAAAAACATTTTTCTTAAAGTGAACGGTTTTTGAGATATCAGCTCTCAAAGTCGTAAAAAGTATGTCCCCCCCCCCTCTATTTTTATAACTACGGGGTATAAAATTCTAAAAAAAATAGAGGTGATGCATGCTAATTAACTCTTTCAACGATTTTTGGTTTGATCAAAGTATCTCTTATAGTTTTTGAGATAGGTTGATTTAACTGTAATTTACGGAACCCTTCGTGCACGAGTCCGACTCGCACTTGGCCGGTTTTTTCTTCCTTATATTCTACGTATTTTTTATCGTGGCTACCCCAAATTAGATTAAACTAATTTAATCTTACATTTCTAAGAGCTAGACTTGACATTAAACTAGCGGATTTTGACGCGCGTAAAAAAGAGAGCCTAATCTCGATATTATGAAAGCGTTCTTATCGAAGTAGAAAATTAATGAATGAAAAAATCATAGAAGTTAAAATACAGTCAATAAAAGTAACAACAATAAACCAATTACTCCAACACAAAAGTACCAGGGCAGCAGAAATACAAAGCGGTGTCCACGGCTCCCGAAACACACAGCTACCCTATTCGAACAGGAAGCCTGTTCCCCCTTTCTGCGCGGGAAAGTTCACCATCAGATCCGTTTCCTCTGTTTGTTTCCCCCCAAGCACCCGTTACCCCTGACTGACTTCCACAAATAAATACGACTACCCTCCCAAATAAATCTGTCGCTACGAAAAATAACGTTTGGATGTATTAAGGTACTTTTTATGGTAGTACGAATAACGTTTTGATTTGTATTTTTTTGTAAGAACAAAGGATTTTATTACTTTAAGGCTAAAGTTATCGGTACAAAGTAGTCGGTACTTATTTTAAGATAGCTGGTTTGTTAGGTAATCTATAACATTTTCAAACCCCAAATGTTTGACTACAATGACTTAAAGGTACATATGGACAAACACCATAACAAAATTTTGTAATGCATAATGGTGTGTAGGTTGTCCAATTACGTCACATTATAAAATAAGTCTCATACTCTAGAATCAACAAAAACAAAATAAAAGTCTCATTCATACTTTGTGAAAATATTTTAAACCAACTAGCCTACTAAACAATTTAGGTGAAACAAGTTTTATATCTGTTTCTAAATTCTTGCTTCAATTATAAACCGTAATAAAATAATTTTGAATTCACATTCTCTCGTTAACATACAATCATAATGCTCATTATTATAACTAGATGGGTACAACAAAGAGACTACTTAAACTAACATAATAAGCGAAGGTTAATAACACATAACTGTACTCCACTATTCATATTAACCACTTAATTATAACATTATAGTACTAAATTTGAATATTATCATCGGTCAAATCAAATTCCCCATCCCTAGGAAACATTAAAAAAATATATAACAACACGCATTTACATAGAAAGTGTTACTTAAGGAAGTGTGAAGTTTTTTAACATACAGTTTTAGTTTCATAATTTTCTTTATAAAGTAATTTAGTTATCGTATTATAGAGATCAAAGGATGCGACTGGGTATAAAAATTAATGGTTACAAACACTCCATTTTAGAGAGTAACTCGAGGCGAATCTCGAATAGAGTCAAATACGTAGATGTAAGACAATGATGTATTTACTAGAAGAGCTAAAAGAATTTCCTCATCAACATCGTATCGATAATATAATTGTACTTCGAATCATTGAGACCACTTAAAATCTCTGTTCTATCTTGAATTTTGATTAAAAATCACAATATTTTCAAAAAGGTGATCTTTACTATGTTATAACGCATTTCAACATTTTTCCTTAAAACTTTCGTACTAATTAATGCTCAGTTATTTTAATTACAAGTTGTAATTCTCCCTTCTATGTTGAAACCGTGTTGTACGTTTATCAGACTCGTAAATCAACATAAAACGTCACATTACAATATCATAGTCACGTAATAAAGTAATTAAACATTTTATGACATATCTTGTAAATTAACTTAATTGACAGGATGGAAAATTACATAATTATATAGAAAAAATGTGATATAGTTAAAATCGTAGTGAACTATATTTTTTTATATTTAATTGCGTTCATTACAGTGCAACATGCAACATGATTCGATTGCAGATTTAAAAAACCCGTTTTAAAAATGACTGGTTAGGTTATATGTATCTATCTCTAAAATTACCAAATTGATGTTTTAGGGATCTGAAAATACTCTCACGTTTTTGTCACTTGTACATTATTTAAAAAATCTTCCATTATGATAATCAATTACGTAAGACCGTTTAAAAGACACTTCTGCTCCATCTAAGTCGGGGTATCAAAAGCTACGTTGCAGTCAACAATGGCGCCCGATAGTGGCACAATAAACCACCTCAAATGGCCCGGAACTTTTTCTCTAATGGTTTATTTAAAAAATCTCACAATTTTCATTGGGACTTTCCTTCGGGGGAGGCACATAAATCTCTTTTATTCGACTCCTGAGACATTCAGCTTTTGATCGGAATGGCTTTTATGTGATGTTTGTGCTCTTCTTACTATCTTTGTGATTTAATGTTATGGTCTGGTCGACGTGTCCTTCTTTCATAGACACGACTCCTTAGAAACTGAGAGGTTCGCCGCTATTGAATACGTAAGGAACCCTGTTTTATCGCCGTGTATTTCGTATTAATGGAGTCTGAAATCGGCTGGGATTCGGGTCAAGTGAAAAAGTTTGGTATGAGATATTTTTCATATAAATTAAGTATGAAGATTACTATGTTTTTTTTTTCTATAATCTTTTTATTGAACTTCAGCTTGGTTAAAAATACATCTTCATTAAAATCCTTACCCAACCCCAAACTTAAACGATATTGTCTCAAATGCCATTCCCGGTGTTTACATTCCTGAGATCCTCAAACACATCAGTGTGGCCCCCTCAAAGCCGCGGTATCGAAGCCGTCAGGGTCAGGCAATCGCGTTTACGACGCATAAAAGTTAGTCTTTATAGGCTCTCCGTGTATAAAAGTGGCGTTTATGCCTTTTTAATTAATTGTCGTGCCGTTAAAGGCCATATCAGCTTTGTCGTTGATGGCTGATGCCAGGGAAATTGTTAACGAATAGTGATTTAATAATAAACTGTATTTGATGGTCGGACAGTTCATAAAAGTCTCGTAAAATGTTCGTTGTAAATCGTTAAGTTCGTAAATTTTCCCACAGCTGTGATTTATACTTCTCGTTACGGCAACTGATATGTTTTAGTGAAAGGATTTTATTACCCTAAATTGGTGGAGTGTTATTAAACTCCATTTTAAAAGCGTTCGACTAATTTATAATTATTACGGTTCGGCCATAAAAATCGAAAGAAAAAATATCTTTATTAACATGTAAAGTTCATCGAAATATACATTAATAAATTATTAGATCAATATATTCGGAGCCCGAAGTTTTTATAAGATAAAACACCCAATTAATCGATTTCGGTGGGCGGAGCTGAGATATCTTCATTGTACGATAAATTCAAACTAATGTTAACTTATACAAGATTGTATGAAAGCAACAGCCATTAGTCACAGCTTGAAGCCCCATCTATTCTTGCTTACCGGTCGTTCTATCCGTGCAATAAATAAAAAGATTCTCCAAATAATTTTCCAATACTTAGTACAAGTTACATTTTCCGTTTGGTTGGACCTTGATACCTGAAGCATAAATACCAAATTCCCTTAATACGTGATGGAAGATTTAAAATTTATTAGGAATACATTATATGTACAGCCTCTTATGGACAGTTATTAATAATAACGAAGTGACATTCACAGTACGTATGGTGCACGTGTCTCCTTAAGAAAATAAATTCACCGAGATGGGATTTACTTATTTATTGTAATTTCAGACATTCTTTTTACATTATAATCCCTTCGTTTCTCGGGTACCCTACAATGGAGTCAAGTTTAGAATGAAGTGTTAGATGTTACTAAGGAGAGGGTTATGGTAATCTATAGTCCCATAACGGCGTCCCCAAAACTAACATGGACTAACTGCTTTATGCCATTAACCTTTCATGATGGTTTATCGGATACTTTAGTGCTCTATGACGTAATAGATAGGTATATGTACATACATTTGGTAGACAATACCTACTGCTATGTTGAGCAAATATGTGTGTTTTAACAATAGAAAAATGCTGCAATAACGCACATAAAAGTTATTAAAACATTCAATTACCCAACAAAAAGTCAACCCCACGCTACCGCTGACGGTATTTACGACCCGCGCCAATTAATTTTTCCCTTCTTTTTTACTCCGTCAACAGTAAAGAGTACAAAATGGCCATAGACACAAATACAAGTGGCTATAAAATGAATGTAGCTGAGTCAGTGGTAGTGGGTGTCTCGAACGCGCATGTGCGGTACATTCCGGTACTTTTATTGATTTCAGTAGCACTAACGGTCCATAAAGCCGACGTGCCGGACCGGAGCCTCTACTCTATGCCCCTTATTAGGTACTCACGATTTCCACCGAGTTCTACTTGTTAACTTTTAAATAGGTAATTACTTCTTGAAGTTTTTTTAAGCATTTAAAGAGCTTTAGCCATTCAGAGTTGATTATGCAAGTAGCGTAAGGATTAAGATCTTTCAGGACGATTAGAATTTTGTAATTGCTAATAAATGTAAAGGGGAAGTTACTGCAAATATAAGATAGCAACGTTTTAAATTCGTTATGTATGAGTGATGGTTCTCATGCATGTGAAGTAGGGTTAAAGAGCCGTTAATAATAATTATGTGTATTTAATGCATAGGGGCTACCTTGCTGAGCCATTTTCATTGCGTAAACAGTATGGACCCCCATTTTTCTCTTCAAAACAAACCAACCTGTAAATGCCGACGGCAGTCAATAAACACCCAACGCACGTATTTTCGGATTAACTACGTAGGGAGTCGCCAATCTTAATTGCCAACATTCTCTGCGGGCGCAACACGCGGTGGTCATTGGGACCTACGGACCTGCACTACATTATTTTGTTTGTACGCCTCATTTACGAGGGTTGACTAAATGTTTCTGTACGTGCGGTTGCAGTTAATGTTGTTACCGTAATATGTTTGAAAGTCTTAATTAACTGTGTAGATTTTATACAAGTCTCTATAAGTATCAAAAGTATGACACAAAATAAAAACCTCTAAATCTCGAACACGGTGCTGAAAATAAAATACGAGATTCCTAAATGTTTAAACAAGTACAAGTATTCTACTCAGCCATAATTCCTTACTTTGATCTCAGACACGGCATAAGCCAGAGATTGTCAACCCTAAGCACATAATAATGCTTCAGCGTAATATGAAAAGAGGACATTAGTGGGTGTTCGTCGACTGTAATATCAACGTTGCGACGGCTGCGGTGGTCGCAATAGGGCCTTTATTAAAACAAAATTTCTACCCGCAAAATGTCCACAAGCTCATTCGGAACATTTCTACTTTGCGACTTGGAATATACGAATTTAAATTATTAAAAAGGTTTATGCATGCTTCTGCATTTTTATAATGTTAGTCGCGTTCTTAGAAATGCAATATTCTTTACTATCTCGAGTTCAAATATTAGGAACAATTTTCTTTGTTGTGAAAATAAAATAGATATAAGAACTCGCAAAAGAAGAAACAGCAAGTTGTGTGGAATAGTTTATCACAGATTAGAACTACGATGACACAAATAAAGTTCACGAACCAACTTAGAAATAACAAAACTAAAACATATTTCCTTGGAACTAACAAAAAGAATTCGCACAAAATCAAGCCGGATTCGTGCAAACATTCCGTACAAGTTACTCAGTGATTTCATTCCGGAACCGAAAGTCCAAATTGAATCAAATATACCCTACTATCTACTGATTACAATATCTACTAGGTAGGTACAATATGTCCGTACACCGCAGCGACCGTTCGGCAGTGAAGCGATGATTTCGGTACATTTGCCGAGACCGTAACGATGCCTGGAATCGTCTTGATGGACGCTACGAATGAGCTCTCACAACATAAAGAAATCCCCTTAAAAAGGGTAGCGTTGGGGTGGAATAAAAGAAGCCAGCGACGCTCAAAAATGTTCTTTGAAAGAAAATTAAATATGGAACGTTCGTTACGAGGAATGCACGGCTCGGAACTTAATTTTATATTAGAATAGTGACAATAGATGTTGTTTTAGAATTTATTTCATTTATTCTGTTGTGTTTGAAGAGGTTTTATTCTGCAATATGTTGGGAACCATTGTAAGGTAGGATAGCTTCGAAGGCGCAGAGAGTTTGGATAAGCTGAGGATGCCGTTTTATCTCGCCGTGCCGCCTAGCACTGCTCAGTGATATCTACTGAATACTTCAGGATTTACTTAGAGAACTCGGAACGATTGAATACAATTCCTTTGTTTGATTCATAAATATCGTTTCAAATGTGAATTTTAATAGAAGAATATACTTACCTACTATATGAGTTTGTATGATAAACATGAGTATCTATTTATGAGCAGGCATACAATATATTGAGATCATATTCGGTCCAATATTACAGATAAAACCAATCTAATACTTCCAAAGTAACGTTCGATATCGGTCCCAAAACATAAATCGACTTTCCGTTTCCTCGAGGCAACTAAAATAATTTCACAAAGACCCGATAAATATCTGTTCCAGCGAAAATATTATTCTTTCAGCATTTTCTTTCTTAGAATAAAACTGGAGATAACAGGGTGAGTTAAAACCGTGTTTACACCGACGGAAACTGAACCTATAAAATGGACGTAGTTAAATAAACTATTCTAGTGTTTAATAAGTATTTATTTTTATTCATAGTTTTACCGCTAACAGAACGTGTTGTGCCTGTATATGGAACCGTAATTAACACAATTAATTTCATCATGGCTCACAATAAAATTGTATGAGTGTGCAGTTTAATACAATTGGTAAGCCGTTGCGTAACAATTATTTTGAATATTTTATACCCAATTTTGAAAATATATTTAGTTGACAGACGTGCACGTTGCATAATACTGCTCTAATTATCTTGGTAAATGTAATTCTTTGGCTTATTTTTATTGGTCGTTAGATGCAAAGAAACAAAACAAACAAGAATGTCTTCTAGTGCTACATAATAAATCGGCAGAGTTGCTTTAGGAGCACATTTCTGACCTCCCCCGCGGAATGGGGAGTAAACAAAACAACTTTTTTTCAACTCGGATGAATAAATAAGACGGAGGGTCGCAGTTAGGGGCCCATCCCCAATGTTAGAATAGTCCTTGTTTGATTTGCATGTTTTAATCCTTTCCGAATCTTACTCTCAGCTGGATTGGCGGAGAATAATTGTTTTAATGCAGATTTGAAAGCTCTTAAAACTGCGTAATTTATGGAAACGTATTCATTTCATTTGCTATTTCAATTTAAAACAGTGTTAGATTTAAACTCCAAATATAATACAGTATAACTCAAACATGATATAATTTTAACATCTAACATTAACACACATAACTCCACTTTCACCGCACTGAATGACAAAATCCCGTGAAGCCGGGACTCGCCCTCTGAACCCCGGGCGATGAAACTAACGGCCCTGGGTATCAACAAAAGAGCAATAAGATATGCTTGGAAAAACTAGTGTATGAGTCCCGCGGGCGCACTCGGGGGCCCGGCCCGGCTCGCGTCTCCGTCGGGGGGTTAAGAGGACATGCGTATAGTAAGACGTAAGGAAATAAACGACTTTTGCTATTGCCTTGAAGACATTTGTGGTTGGAAATAGATTGATTTTTGTATAATCGATTATTCGTTCGAAATGCTCTACTTATTATTTCAAGGTTTGTACCTCTAGAACTTTTATTCTAGTTTGGTAATGGCTTTAAAGTCCGGTTTATCTTATCGTTGAACAAACATTAGGGTATCTCTTGATGCTTAAGAAATCGACACAGCCTAGCTGACTTCAGTGGAGCTTAACATTGAGAAACGTTAAATATAGGTATTGTAAAGGCAGTCTATTTATGACTTATATCAAATTGAACAGACTTGGAAAACCCCTGAAGGTTAAGACATTTACTAAATCATATGTTTGTTGGTAATTATTTACATAAAAATAAAAGCATAAACACAGATTAATTCATAACTCAAGTCAACATAGCTTCGACTATTTATATCATTTAATTTATATGCACGTTTAAAAGATTAAAATGGCAATCCGGGTATATTTATTGCAGTCATAATTTGAGTATACTTCTTATTAGGAAAACTGACTTTAAATCAAGATTAGATTAGTAACTTATCTATGGAAATGACACGAACCGTTTATCATATTTAAATTAATCTTGCAATTAAATACTTAAGTTAAGTTTAACCTTGCCTGATATTGTTCAACTTTTCCTTGTGAGGTCGGTGAGTTGAATAAATGAATGAACTGTAGTTAACCAAATCAAAATAAATTAAAGTAAGCCTAAAGAACTGCTCTTTGAATAAAAATTAAATTGGAAGTAATTATGAAAGCTAATGAAACACAACATTAATGACATTTTGCACTTTCGGAAGATGTCATTCCACTGTGAATAAAAACATAGATACTTCTTTAAAATAATTAAAATAATAATTAAGAGACATGCCTGGTGTATCTTAACAGTATCTAATGTATACAGTAACTAAATTCGTGAACCAATAAAAACAAATCCATAGCTTTTCGAGTCGTGCCACGTTTGCGATATATTGGAACGGGGTCGGCAGTGCTGGCAATATGTATAATTGTCGGGCCATACCCGGGCCTAGGCCACACGTCACCGGGATTGCCGCGTATATCCCGGTAATTGGAGAGCAACCCGGGATTCCACTTTCTTTATTGCGAATAAACTAGTCCCGCACTGGTGCTGTTCTTGCATGATGGTGGAAGTGATGAACGAAAGGCGATTTATAAGATGTCTTAATTACACTAACTTCTTATGACTCTAATATCATTTAAAACAGTGGTAAGCGGCTGAGACGGTTTCACATAGATAACTCAATTTAGTTACAACTTCAAGCTTTATCGTGTGTTTCACAGTTACCTAAAAAGGACATAGTCTGGTGGTCTGGTAAAAATAGGGACAAGTACCAATGTGACTAAACACTTATCCAAGACGAAGCTGCTACGGCGGCTCACAACACATTTATAAAACAAATAGTTGAAAGTTAACCTCCTTTTGCCGGTCAAAACACCGCAAACATTTAGTGTAAAAGTGATAAATTAGTGTGCAAACAGAAATAATGTCACTATTTTGATTTTAGTAGCTGGTTAGGGAAGAAGATTACTACGCTCTTTCTCAATCTTTACACCAAACAATCGGAGATAGCATTTGTGTAATTTACTGGTTGAACTTACGATCGTACTCATTACTGAAAGTGTTTTGGAAACGATTTGTAATGGCCCGTTTTATTCCCGAACTAAGTAGGCGTACGCCATTCGAAATAGACTCCAAACCCGTTTGTACCGATATAAAAACGTTGTTACATTTCCACTAACCATTTTTTATTATGTAAATAGTTTACAAAATGCACAGTTTACTAATAATCGTGTATATTTCATTCGAAAATAATGGTTGAAATAGTCCCAACGGTTGATTTGATGGTTTATTTATAGCGTGTTAATTTGAGATTGAAGTTAAAGATTACGTTTTATGAACTATAACGTTTGATGTTGAGAACAAAATGATACTTTCATTGACATTTGAAGTTTTTGTTGATAATGATTTTGTTTGATAGCCTCTTTATTTCCTGAATGATTATTGTTGGTTGTAAAATGTGTAGGTTATTCGTTTCTATGCTAATTTTGACGAATAAAGTTGGGTTAAATGTTTTTGACTGATATTTGATGGATAATAAAAAATATGATCATAGCGACGGCTTCACACTATTTTATTCAAACTAAATTGATATAGGTACGGTGTATATTTCTTCGTTTGTTGTAGCTTTTATATAAGTTTTAATTTGTGTCATTACTCAATATATATATTCCATCAATTATTGTGAGCTAA
Source organism: Helicoverpa armigera (assembly GCF_030705265.1). Lineage (NCBI taxonomy): Eukaryota > Metazoa > Arthropoda > Insecta > Lepidoptera > Noctuidae > Helicoverpa > Helicoverpa armigera. The sequence continues at coordinate 4,538,950 of NC_087133.1, read as the reverse complement.
TTATATTATTTTGTTTACCTACCTACACCATCAACTAAAACGAAAAATGTCGTAAAAAGCACCTAATCATTTTATTCATTTATTACTGATAACATTTACAACAAATACATAAAAACCCTGTTCTAAAACCCGTTCAAAATACTCTAAAATTAAACAAACTTGATACAATTTCACATACGACAAGATTTTCATAAGTAAGTAGATTCGATAGCTTCCCGTCGGCTAAGTAAATTGCATTGCGTATTATTTCAGATATTCTTTTGTTTCTTCCGCGAGTATTTTTGTTGCCAAAGTTGTATTTTTAGATGTTTATTCTTTTGTTTATTTTGCGTAAAAGGATTTAATTCTGGAAGTGTTTTTTTTCTTGAAATTGGCCATTTTGTAGTTATAGGTATTAATGTTGGTCAGAAATATACATTAAAATTAGTGTTATTAACAGTTAGTGAAATTTATTAATATTTTTTAAATAAATATGCAATTTAGAATATTTATAACATTTTGATCAAAAGTCTCTGTGTAGAATTATTAAAAAACCAATCGAAAGAGTACAAAGTCCTAAGCTCCTAATTAGTCAGAAATATCTACATTTTTAGTAATAAATTACAAAGATAAGAAGCAATAAAATTAAGTTATTTACTAATCCACACGAGAAAATATAATGATACTTCATAATTTTAATCACAACCTGCACAGGTTTTTCCTAACCAATAAACAATCGAGTTTGTAATTAATATTCCGCCCAATAATTATCTGAACAATAGAATATACTAGTATATCTATAGGTAGTATGTATATATATATAGCCTAGCTGAATGGCCGGCAATGAATACTAATTTATACGCGTTTAATGTGCCAAGCAATTAAATTGCGACTGTCGAGCGTTCAGCCTGACCTATAGCATGTATTATATTGATATATTGCTGGATATATCGGGTTAGAAGGTAGTCTAAAATTTTAAAATGTATTTATCAATACAAAGTCAATAGGTTCGAACTGAAATGTAGTTTCCATATATTTTTAAATCAGTGAAAAATAACCGCATGTCTATAAAAAAATATTGTAAGATATATTCTCTATTATTTTTAGAAATAAACTCAATTAAATAACAAAAACATATTTTTTATGATCTCCAAATAACGCTCAAACAGATTGATTTATTTATTAAGAATAACTCTTCTTATTATATGAACATATTTATACATCTAACCCAGAAACAACATCGAACATTAAATACAGCGTAAGGACAACATTTTAAATGGCCGCCATACATTATAACAAGAAAAATAAACTCAATTGTCCAAAAGTCGGTGCGCGTTTTTACTAACAATCCTTTCTACAGTCAGAGACAGCAAAGCGGTCCAAAGGTACCTGAACACGTTTCTTAGTAGGTTGCAAGGGGCGGCGATACGGGACTTTTGGACCGCGCCGCTCTCATATAGAGTTGTCAAGGGCGGGGTTTAGTGATGAATTGGAAACATTCTAACCGGGCGGGGGGAGACGGGGCCTTTTTTGAGGGGATCTCCGCCGGGCCGCGGGTACAAGGGGGGTGATTAATGGCCCCCGCTAGAGGGAGCCATGTTCATTATACCGCCGGAACGATGTGTTACTTGCCTACTAATATATTTTGCTTAGCCTCGGCTATGTTATTAGTTCATTATTTTTAGACGTTTTTATTTCTTCCGGAGATAAAAGATGATGTCTCACTGATTACGTATCTTTTGGATGTATTTTAGTTTTAGTTGTTTTCTAAACAATAATTTTAGACGGCGTCGTGTTATATTTAAAATAGGTAGACAATTAAAAATAATTAATGGCTTCATTTATTATGACACAGACAATAGGGTTCTTAACAGGTAACAATATCCATTAATATCTTAAAACTATACTTTCATTAAATGAACTGAAGCAACGTGTGTATCTCATACCATAACACCCATTTTTCTTCCAAAACATTTTTGTACTTATGAATCAGCGAAAGTAAAGCTTAGTGCACACAGTCACATTTGGAGCGCACCTGTGTCACAGAACACGCGCGCCCTCTATGTCAGAAAGCGAATTATAAGTGAAATACTGAGCTAATATTGGGGCTTATAATGTGGTGTAAAAAGGCAACGCGCGTGGAATCGCGAGATAGGCACCATTGAGCCCCACGCTTAGCTTTCATATTAATGGCATTTATGAGCGTAAGACGTAGTTATAACTTTTTGCTCTGTATGTGTATATTTTTGTTACGTTATTTTATTCAGAAAATATCCGTTGTTAATATTACATTTTCCACTGTTTGGTTTTGCCGCCTATTTTTCGAAGAAAAAGCATTTCAATGAAAGTTTATATTTTAGAAACAGGTACAAACTCCATTTAAAAATCAAAATGATACTACGGGTCCAAGATATTATCGTAAATTGTTATAATAATCTAATATTTTTAAAGGACGACAATTCTGGAAACTGCAGGTTCAGTACCACAAACATAACAAAGAGGCGTCTCAAACTTAAGTATTCCATTCGCACGCCACGTTTAAAATAGAAACAATGGCGCCATTAAAAATCCGCTCTCGGATATTTTCCGAGCGTATCCCGTAACACAAATAAATCGCTAGCTTTCCACCGAAGCTATTTCCAAAGGAGCATTTTCTATTCTGAACCGTGCACCCGTTTTTCTTAGACGCCCATTATAAGGCGAGGGTGGGTTCTACCCAGGGGTGGCACTCACCCACCCAACCCCGAAAGTAGAGGTTAAGTCGACGTATAGGCCGTTATGAAAGTTTATAAGTTGAATGGATGATAATTATACAGGTTTTATGTATAGGGCGTGCTTTTTAAACGATATCACCTTAAAGAGTTTTCGGTGAATTGCAAATTTTGGATTACGGTAAGTTGAGTGGAAGGTACAGATTTATTCGGATATGAATGGTAAGCATGAATAATTTTAGTGCTTGGCGACAGTCCTGCTACATTGTAAGATGATTCATTTTAGAGCGCGTACGCTGGGTACTATTTTACTATACGTACCACGACAAATAGAAGAAAAACGACAATTAGGTACCGCAACCGCGCAAATTAAATGATCTTCTTCGCACAATCATTGAAGCCGTTCAAACACTAGCCAATCAGCAATAATCACGTTAATTCCCAACATACGCAAAGCTAACACAACACAGACTCGGAAGCACATACAACACCGCAAACTTCGAAACACCAGCTCTATTTACATGTAAATACTTTGAAAAAGTAATTTGCGCTCAGCGTCTCCCGCGCCGCCCTCGAGATTGCGAAAAGGCACATTAAGCTTCCTCCAGGTGATGCATGATAACTGTTATAGCCGAATATAATTTTCTCAGGGCCGCATCGCTCCCTTAATCCCCGCAAAGAGCCTTCGGAATTATTCCTACAGATATTTACGGTTTCGTGAATAAATAAAATTATGAACGGTGTGTACGGGGATCTAACTAAGTCGGAGCGGCTTGGTGCGTCTTGTTTATTATTATACCTATATTAAGTTGTTTATCTTTTTAATGGTCGCAGAGAGTTATACGGGTCGATGCGATTTATGTCGTGTAGGATAAGAAACTCGGGAGGATAAAAAGAAGGAATGTCGGGACGCGAGTCTGATTCCACGCTGAGATTGGATTTTTAAATTTAGATGTGATGATATTGTTCCGTTTGCTTTATGCTTATGGATTTGTTGTTTGAAATTTTTTAAGAGAAAATTGTGAGTCAATCGCTTGGTAACAATTTTATTAATGTTCGAGATGTGTCTTAATTTACCTGAATACGTTTTCACCTGGCAGAATCGTGTAGACTATTGAAGAAATAGCAATCACATTTCGAAAACCCACTAAAACACAGTGCACATTTTAAAACTCGTAGTCACGTCAGACACATATAGCGCTCAATATTACACTCATAACAATCTCAATATTCACGAAAGGGGTTGTAGTTCCACAACAAAAGTAAGAATTTTTTAAATTCTTTGTAAAGACTCGCGGTCAACGCCGGACAATGAAAGCCAGGAAATTCAAACAATATTGCACAAAACGGCACTTTGTGCAATATATTGTCATAAAAAGAACAATAAACAAAGAAAGGGTAACAAAGTCACTCCTCAAACCCTTTTATTGCTTTCGAAAGAAAAACAACCCTTCTATTGAAGACACAAAGAACTTTTGTTTCGGCTACACCGTTATATTGACGCAAACGATTTTAACATTTCTAGGAAAGTACTCTTTAGGAATGTAAACAAAAGCATCTTCTGTACATTTTTTATAAACACCTAGCAGGTAATATATCGGCCTTTCAAGTAAAAAAGTTAACGGATTGCCATTAAAGAAGGTTAAAAAATTGTTACTCTCTTACATTGAAAAATAAGTGTTTCAAATAGCCGACTTCAAACGGGACGTTCGCAATAAATTCGTTTACAGTTTGGCCATTGGGTGCTACATGAAATATCTTTTCAATTTGTCTTACTGTCAAGAATCTGCCTATATCTTGGGGATATTTTTATCTGAAAGAGGGCATACAAGTTTATATAAAAACACCGGCGCCATTTCAAATTGTCATTTATACTGCGATGACGTAATTATACGCTACGAGAGTACAAATAAACTGGCCTAATAAACGCACCATTAATAGACATGACTAACACATTGTTCCCAATAGCAACAACATTTCGTCCCCATCTAATCATAACCAAATACCGGGGACTACCAGCGTAGCGGTAAAACTGGGTGCAACGACCTCATTGCAGACCCTACCCAAGGTCGAGCTAGTAAAATGTTTATGGACTATAAAACCTCGTCTGCACTGTGTCTCTATGTCAAGGACTCCAGACAAATTTTATTGACCATTCTGACGATTTGACGAGACAGAATTTACAACCGACTGTCAAATGTCAACCCTTTATTGTTTTTAAAAACAGATGTTGAGCACAGATGGGTAATATAATGGGTGTTTCTTAAAGAATAAGAACGAGAATTGTTAAGAGGATTTTGTCATTTGCAGCTGTTTGGATGATTTTGTTTGTGATGTGCCTACTGTCTTTTGTTTTTTATTGCTAGCGCTGTTTATTTACAAGAATGCCTTTATCTATGAAAAAAGAGTAATACTTTTTATTTAACTATTTCTTCGGGATTTTATTGTCAAAAATATACTGTGAAACTTTGTATCACATCAGTTATAAAAAATATGTATGAAGAACATTCAAATTGAACAAGGCAGTGAAAGTGAACCCGCCATGAGGGTCTTGAGTCAGATCCAGTCATGTACGCACATAAAACTTGCACCAAGACGAAGGGGCCAAATTAAATATTCCATAAAATCGCAGTACTTCTAAAAGAAAAGCAATATCGGATACGCAAGTGGCTAATGACAATTTGATGCCAACGGTATGGCGCAGTCGTAAAAAATCACTAGAAATGATCCCATTTTGATTAAAAAATCACGAGTACCCACCCTCAGGCGCTCACAAAAGGAAACTTCCGAATGATTTAAAAGTTTTAATAACGGAATTCTAGTGAAATGACATTATACTTTCAAATTAGGAGTGAAAATTTAATTTAAAGGAGAGACAACTCGCCGCTGGAGGGGCGAATGAGATTCACCATCGTAAAAATGTACAAGCTCTTCTTTCACAGAGTTTCTTTTCAGTGTGCAAAATTTATGCCGCTTAAATCTCTCCAAGGAAAATTAGAAGGGGCCTGTATTTATTAAACTGGATGGTTCGCACTCGTTAGAGGAATTTTAATCACCGAAGTTTTCCTTATGAATGCGGCTTTCGCTATGACTTTCGAGTTATCTTTTATTAGATTTCAGTTCTCCTAATTAGGGTTGTCAAGTGTTCTGGAACGAAATCTTTAACGACCACTTATTACACCAAGTTTCGGTCACGAAGCAATTTTTTTCTGCTGAAACTTGAAGATTCAAAACGACCATTTTGTAATCTGAAATCCAAAAGTTTTATTCCAATTTAGTCCGTAGTAAAATATGAAACATTAGCAAGTTTGCTCCAGACAATACACGAACAAGCTTTTTAACTTTTAATTTCTAATTAGAGAGGCGCATTATTAACAAAACAAACATTGTGTGTAAACTAACATGGCGAACGCAAGAGTGTGATATTGCTATTATAATTTTGTTTTAACCGGGAGCCGCGCACGGCCGTCTCAGTTTCAAAGCATTTTCATGTATAGCTAATTAAAATACGCTGTCGCAAATGTAAACTGCGCGCGCGGTCGCTTTACACCTACCCAAATTATTTTGTGCTTTATTCTAATTAATTTCTAGATACTTGCATTGTTTTGTGAATGGAACGGCTGCATTTTTTGGTTTGTATTTCGTAGAAAATGAAAAGTTTTGTAGTTTTTAAATTGAGGAGTTTAAAATCTATGCCATTGTAGTCATTGTACACGCAGAGTCAGTAAATTATACCGCAAGGATAGACTGGGAAAAATAAACTTATTTTAGTGAAACTTCATATAAAATAATGTAATGCCATCGTAATGTGTGAATACAAAAAAATCCAAATAATATAAGAGGTGATACAACATTCAATAAAATATTAAAATTATGTCTAGAGTATGTTCGCCTACATTTCTAAAACATTGTCTCTTATATTAATAACTTCCTATGTAAGCATTAAGGTTTATTTACTAAAATCTTATCTCATTTTGTCATAAATAAAATTTAAAATATAACACCCAAGCTATATTAAAATGACCTGACTCTTAAATAAAGCAATAATAATTCATAAAATATAATTTTAAATTGCAAAAGTTTTGTAAACAGTCGTTTTATTAGAATTTATTGTGTCAATATTTCTTTCAAATTTATTCAAAGATTATTTAAATTTTAAACTGTGACTTGGTATTTTAGATGTTGAATAATTTTCACTATTTATTTAAACGTTATTGAACAGATATTTAAACGTTATTTATACTTCAGATTAGAAGATATAGTATTTTTTTCTAAAAGCTTAAGAAAATATTGATGCAGCCAGATTATCATTAATAATTCATTAACTAAAATGTTACTTCCCTAACTTAGCATCATCATCATCAACAGCCATTTGTCCCACTGCTGGGCACAGGCCTCCTCTCACACAGAGAAGGATTGAGCCGTAATCACCACGCTTGCTCAATGCGGGTTGGTGATTTCAGACTTTATAGTCCAGGTTTCCTCAAGATGCTTTCACCTAACCTGGCAAAAAGTTTATATTTTGTATTAATTATATATGTCGTGTCCCTACAAATAAATGTCCCACACTGAAATAAAATACAACCATGGTATCGTTTATCGGCCATTTTAAAAACGTTAACAAGCACACTAGAGCGTCTACGTTCACTTTATACGCCATTAAGTAATCGTTTGGTGTTAAAGTTGACAAGTCTTGTCGTTAAGATTAGGTGCACCTCTAGTGAGATTGCTTGATGTTACCTACAGTGGGCGGATCCAGGTGAACATATCTAGTGGGATTTGGAGATTGTCTTTCAGTTGGTGTTGAAAAAGAGATAGGCACAATGGATTGGGACAATTTTCAGCGTAACTGCTCCAAGTCTTGTTGTATTTTAGATAGTCAGATATGTAGGTATTAGGTATGCCTATCAACTATTAATCCGTAAATTATTTTTTTTTGAATTGCGGCGCCTGTTAAAAATATAGGTAGACTTTCTTATACTAAAGTACTCCACACACAATTTCATACACCACAATGCACCCGTTATTTTCATAACAGTATACCACATAAATACCCTTTAATGATACCGCCCGTGGTTAAAAGAATATTATAAATAGTTTACTCATACATTTTTACTTAAGCCAAATTGTTTTAATAATTTGTGGTGTAATATATGAACGTTAGTGAATATTTTTTTTTTAAAACAAAAGATAGTTTTGATCTAATTAAAAACTGTAATGGTATAGAATTTGTATAAAGCGGCTTAACAAAAGAATACAAAATTAAGTTATTTGAATGTCTTAACGAGGCTGTTATTTTCGAAAAATTTTGTGCATTCGTTGAGTTAATTAGGTGCCTATAGTAGCATAGTTTACGCTTCAAAAAATTGTTCTTTAAGAAAGAGCAATTTAAATGATGAAAGCTATAGTGAAATATTTCTTCTATGTCTCATAGAATTCTTGGATGTTTGTGGTTAAAATTTGTATTCAGTATTATCCTATAGGTAATATTGTTTCGCTGCAGGCAAAGGCCTCTTATAAGAGAAGAACTGAACGTTAATCACCTCTTTTACTCAATGCGGACTAGCGATTTCAGACTTTAAAATCCTTCACCTTTTCTTAGACATGTGTCCGAAATAATTAAACTTAGATATGTAGTACTTAAAAAAATAAGTAGTCTTCAGACAAATTGATAGAATTAGGTACTTTAGTAATACCTACTTACTCTATAAAAACGTTGTTTCCTTGTATCTTCAGTAGTCTTCACAGTTTAGCATAATATGATTTTGTTTTGACTAACCACTATCAGATAATTTTATCATCGCTTCCAGAAAAACAAAGTGCATTTTTATCCATGTACCAAAATAAAGTAATACCAGTAGGTATTAACATAAAATATGTACCAAAGATAACAATAAATTCACGAGGTCTCTCGAGTTCACACAAACATACATAAATGTCACATCTTATGTGATTTAATTGTTCTTTTTATATATTAACAATTTTTATTTTGTTTTTTAATTTTTATTTATGAAGATTAGCTGTCGAGTGTATCTCAACAATTTATGTAAAAGCTTTAATGTTAGACGATACAGCGTTATTTGCAACTTTATTTTTTATATTTCACTTTTATTACTAAGTTTATCAGAACAATGTGTAATTTATTGTGCCCAGTAAACAATCAATAATGTTATTTTTTAATCATCGGCGTATTCATTCATAAACACTCTGGCCTTCTTTCTGATCTCAAATATGTAAGTCCCCACTTCTGTCTAGAAATGGAATGAGTAAGTAGAGGTTTAGCCAAGTAGGTAGGTACTTATAGATACTATTAATGATGAAAATAAGTATAGTTATCGGCACGGATATTGAGCCCCGACCTTCACCTGTGCAGAAGCGATTTATTGGTTTATTGCCTTATGTGTACAGTGCGCAAAGCGATCCCCACTCTTCCGCCGAGAGCTCAATATCTGTACCGGTAACTATAAAGTGTGATGTGAGAATCTTCGTCAAAAATATGTCCAGTGTCCTTTGTCCACGTCTCCCACAAGTCAATGTTTTATTAAAATCGTTTCTGAATCGAATACGTTTGCTTCTCGATATACGGTCCGACGGTACCCCATAACGAATGGGAATGACCCCATTAGGGGCACCTTTTAACGTATTAAATCGAAACTTATCGGGAACCCTGTCTTCGGGCTAACCCAGGGACCCGGGGGTTAGGCGTTATCGAACATACCACTCACTTAGGGTACTAGGCTAGTGGATAAATATACGATTCTCATTTGCGGTTTATGCTGGGGACACCTCTATAAAATAGGTGGCCTGATTTGGTAGTTATTTATGCTTGTAGGTAAATGAATAGGGGTTGATAGATTTTTCTAAAGTTTAAGTTAGGTATATACAGATCGTATTCGTAAGTTTCTACATTATTATAGTTTCTACACCACTAAGTTTTTCTTTTCTCATTAAAAACCAGTCAATAATTGCAAGTCATGTTGTTGCAATCCCTAAAGTGTCTACTAATAATGACAGAGATTCTTCTAACATTTTTTTTATTTGCTCGGAGTAAATTTATGAGATCTCTAGGCAGCCCAAAGGCAGACCTATTCCTTTGCTATGAAATAGTTATTAAACAAGCTCGAGCTGGTCTTAACTTTAATATTCATTTCTGTTACTGTTACAGCCTTTTTATCGTCCCACTGCTGGGCACAGGCCTCCTCTCACATGGAGAAGGATTGAGCATTAATCATTGAAATTTGTCATATTCATTTCACCGGAAAATAATCCTCATAAAAATCAAACTGAATAACAACTTAACATTACATAACCCTTTCTATAAATAGTTTTTCAACACAAAACTCAAAGGTTCCTTTCAGCGCCACGGGAATCAAAGGTTCCTGCCTCCAATCACTTTGATAGCGTAGAAGCCTCCGTCACTACGTAGTTTGTATACCCGCTACTAGATGGCGCCACTAGTACAAACTCTGTTATATCCTCGTAAAATTAACTTCAGTGCTTATGTAATCACTTTTATGTAGTTTTAAGTGTTTTAGTATGTTATTCAGATGAATTGTATATGAAAATACCTGCATTTATTAGTGGGGTTTGTATTTTAATGTAATAGTTGGTATTTGTAGCTGTATGTGATTAGTTTGTGACCCTATTATGTAGGCAGGTAGATAATATTATCTTAAGTAAAAAAATAATCTGCCTAATTACATATAGGAATAGGAAAATAGATGATTTCAATTAACCAGCAATGGCGCTCAGTTTTTGTACAGACTCCAAATAGATTGACTTGAAATAAAGAAGAATTTTAGACTTGCTGTAAAAATTAAAAACATCCGGATAACGATCATTTAGTTTAAAAAAATCCGGAAAATAATTATTCTGCCTATAATTGACTACAATAAAATACCATTAAAAATAGCATTAAAAGAGTTTGTCACAGAATTTACGACCAATTAAGCTCCATTTATAAAACGATTTAAGGATGTAAGTATAGATAAGCACTATCTAAATTATAGGTTATAGGTAATTTAATTATTCACATTCACATGATATTTACACATTTTCACTACATATCCATTATAGAATAAATTTCAGAACAAGTTCCTTCTAATCAGTTTTTCTCACACACAAAATTAACCAAATTAATATTTATCACTTTTTTAATTAAAAAGACATTCCCCTTAAAATAATTAATATAAAACACTCGTTGTAACCCGGCCATTATCGCTCATATACCACTTAACAACGCCCCTATGCAATCTTCTTTCACATCATTGCTAAATTGGAGACACATAAATCCTACTGTTTAATTTAATCAACACTCCTTCACTTATAAGTACATAACAACCAATATATCTTGACCTCTGAATCAGAACTATATCAACCCCCTTAAAGCTTAAAATGTTTCAGTAGAAAGGGGAAAGGTAGGTCTCCTTATGATGGACAGTAGGCTGTCCATAATTTCATTTATGTGGGAGCTTACCCACGCATGTTCTCTTTGACAAGTGGAAGATATATTTTGTCGGGATAAGGGCTTAAAAAAGGATGCAATTTGGTTTAGGTTAAAAATAACTGGGTAGCTAAAAGTATAGCCTGGGTCGGTTTCTTAAAAAGCATATCTAATTTAAGTTAATTGCACAAAAAGCTAAGCAAACTGCTTACCTTTACAGTTTTCAATGCTATTTACCTATCTATAAAACTCAATAATCTACATAAAAATTTAATTAACGTACTTCAATTCCGCATAACGGAGTAATTTCTCACGCAAATAAATAAACACTTTGCAATATGAATAACTAGTAGCAAGAACTGATAAAACAAGACAAAAAACCGCCCACATGTTTCACACAAGACCACTTATTAAGCAATAGTATGTGTAAACAAAGTCATAGTTACGATAAACATCAATATTCGGCATCCCAAAGAGACATTACGGATCATTGCTTATCATATTCCTATAACAATAATGACATTTCAAATTCAAATTCAAAATGGCGGCGGGTCGGGTGGGGTTCTTCCCTACCGGATGCACAGCGCACCGTCGGAAACGAAGGGAATTATTTATGTCCCTGTCATATATTATTTATTTCATTCCCAACTTTCGATGACATACTAATGTTCGGAACAACACATTACATTACCATATAAATAATCAATGGCCGTCAATGTATTTTTTCTCATCACTTAAAATCACGTAGACTATGAAAATTAATAAAACACCCGCGTTAGAACTATTATTGTTCATACATAATATAATAAAGATAATGCATTTATGATGTTAATCTTTAATTTGCGTTTTAGTTGTTATTTTATCTTCTCAGAGCCCGCATGATGACGCAATAAAACCCATCGACATACAGTAGGAATTTCATAAATGTAGGTAAATATCTAAAATGTTTATGTAAATAATATTATTTAAAGCAAATATATTTCGGGTTATTTATTGGCTATTATGTAAAACAGCGGCAAAAATGGCGTTTTATTTATGTGTTTTAGATATTCCGAATTAAATAAAACTGGTTTAAATAGTTGTCTAATCTTAAAATGGTTGTTAGACGATCGTACACTTACGGAGAGTAAATAAAGCAACTTATATCAACAAAGAAGCATTTGGAATGGCAGATAATGAGCGTGGCCAGCGAAAAGGAACGAAATGTCTGGCTGGGAGAGGTTACGATATTTCCGGGCCATTTCACACTTTGTTGTTACCCTACAGTGTCGTGGGCACGCGGCGGGGGAACTAGAAAGATGGTACAAATAAATTGTTTTATGTGTTTATACCTAGGTTGGATCTACGATGCTTATTTTAATATTAAAATAATTTTGTTAGTGTTTCGTACTGTTATTGAGATTTCTGCAAATAAAACACAAGTAGCTTTGCTTTCTTTGCTTTCTGCAAATAATACACAATCATTACAGCTATGAAACCTACCGAAGTAAAAATTATACGAATTTAGACCTTCCTATTTTTAAAGCACACAGGTAGACGAAAAATAACCAAGAACGGGACACACGTCATGAATAAAGAACCTACATAATTATACGAATGTAAACGACGTCACGACTGTTTCAAAGAAATTGAGTCTAGCTAACCACGGGCCGGGGGATCGATACAGTGAGCAAGCGACAATTACACTGACTCATAATCGCACAATAGCCCGCTAACTAGCTAATCAATTCATCGAATGGCTAATGACTACATTATTCAAACTATTACGTGCGACAACACACCTATAAGTTATGCCTTAATCGATTCCGACTCCAATTTACTGGCAAGTTATCCGCCCAATTTAGAATTTACGAGAAAAAATATATATAAAAATCACCGATTGTTTCCGGATAGCGATATACAAAAAAGGCAATTTAGTTTTGCATCAATAACGTTCATGAAAATGCATGAAACTCTGATGAGTTTGAACGCGAAACAGTGTCGAACAAAGCGCGCTTTCCGAGTCGGGGTATTTACGGCCGGCGATAGCTCTCGCCGTAAAAACGTCAACGTGCGCCCGATCCTCGCCTCCTATCGCGTCCCTATCGCTGCCATTCTAATGAAAATTGTTTATTAGTATATTTGTAACAATAAATCGTGGATTTTACTGATATTCCTGAAGTTGTCCAGGTATAAATTAGTGTAAATATCTATTATTTTGTTTTATTGTCACTGATGGGGGACAAAACAATAATGTATCTCTCTTCTGAAATAATAGTTCTGTATTTTCAAACGGCAAAGGAAAGACTCTTTTGCTGAACGCAAAATGCAAACGAAAGATTGTATTCGATACAAATTACGATATCAAGTTTAGTAATTATGAATACTGACGGTATAATAACTGCTTACGTCCCTATGTTTACATGCTTGAAAACGTTCGATAGGCTTCATAATTTTAACGCAGTAATTAGGTGTCGGTGCTCGTGTGAAAATGCAAATAATCGATTAAAAGTGCCGATTGAACGCTCGATTATATGTATCGAACAAATTGCGATAATAGGCAGCCTTGTTTCGTTACAAGAAATTGAAGACAGAGTGATATCGCTGCAAAAACTAGACTGAGTGAGACCTATTAAATTCTTCCAATGGCTGCACTAGTTTTTACATATCGACATTCTATTGTCTCGTAGAAAAAGCCTCATTCGTAATTCACAGAAAAAAATGTTTTAACCATCTTATCGTATATAAAATGTTCTGAAGTACGAAATAAATCTCGCTTGAAGGTTAACCCAGAGCGGCGGGAAAAAAGAATTGGTAGATTTTATCATTGAGATTTATTATTTTGCACATACTCGTACCAACATGGATTAATTTCATGTTTACTCTTATTTTTAACGTTGTATGTATACGATAAACGATACAGCCATTTTAATGTTTATTTAAATACTTATATTATGTAAACCACATGTTTCACACTGCATAAAAACTGTTATTCACACATTACTATGGCAACCTTTTAATCTACTAACGCCTACAAGACCGCGTTTGAATTAAAATTCATGTACTAATTACTATAGGGCGTGTGCGAAATGAAATAAACTAATTAAAGGGCAACACTGGTCGGCCAATTACTGTGGTTGATTTATCAGTGTTGCCTGATCAAATAATTAAAAATACGCCGGCCGGTAGATGGCGGGACGGTCGTAAATTGGGAACGTTCGCGCATTCAATTTGCAGAATGAAACTGGCCGGCCTCAATATGTTCGTTGTATGAGAATTGACGATTTACTGCCCTCTGAACTGTGCATTCTTCGAATAATCAAATTATTTTAAATAAAACAGAGGCGCTTGCTGTCTCTAGTAACAATGTCTCCACATTCTTTGTTCTGAAGTATTTTTATCGGATTCTGTTGTGAATCGGATGTGGTTTTAAGCGACTATGAAGTTCCTTTACTGGATGAGGGTTTGAGAACCACCTCTACAGTTATATTATATATTTATTCTACGCCGAACTTGCTAGCTAGGTGTGCATAAATATAATTTCATCTGATATATTGATCATTGAAAAAATATATTCAGTCTGTGTATCCCCAGCTTTATTTCGCAGTTTTATTTACAGTTCAGACGAGAGTCAATTGGATTTAAAATCCTCAACCAATGGCTTGTTATTCTCTCAAGGGCCTTATGTCTCACACTGCATATGAAGATACACCAACCATCATTATTATTTGTTTCCAAAAAATAGAAAGATAAGTAATAAAATCTTAAATTGCAAGGAAAATTCTCAAAGTAATTTTATTGGGACAAGAACCTATTTCAAAATTAAAGAGTTAATGCAATATTCAAATGTTAAAATAACCAATACACCGACAAAACGATGAACATTCGCTTTACCTTCCAAGTTAAAGATGCATCTTATCTCATTATTTATTACATTGATACCAAGGAAATTTTACATACATAAATACATCAAGCCTACGCTAAAACTCAGATAAAAGCCCTTAAATCATGTAAATATATAAAATAAATTAACCTTATCTCTCTCGGCGTGTACAAAAATCTATGAACAGTAAGAAATAATTTCCTCTTATATGTGTAATTACGTTAATGATTGTTCATGTAGCGAACGTAGTATGATAATTGAAGTAGGTATAATAAATTGTATGAGGTCATTGACTGGTGTATGTAATCTTACATAGACAGCTTGTAAGTATTTTATTATAAGACAGCAGTATTACCAAATGAGTAGATGTGGGATACCTGATGAATGTGAGATGTGAGGAATATTTAACATTTTACCCATTTGGAAAAAATATGCATTGTAAGAGTTTCTTAGCGCTTAAATTATTTTTGTGAACACGGATTCGCACGCAATCTTAGAATATAGACTACAAGATTTCTTGGTCAAGTAATCCTACCTATGTGCCTAATAATTATTGACCAAGACATTCTATCCTATAGTTTTCGGGGCGGGTCAGCATCCCCAATTTTAAAAATTATATTTTCGCGTTTAGGTAAGTACTACTAGTGACTCTCAATATCCAGTACCTACCAATGGGATCGTACTCAATTACATCCCTATCATAACTCTTCCACACTAAGTTTGTTTACAACCTTGCTACTAATTGACGTCACAAATGGTGATGCGTTCAGCACGCAACGTTCCAGTGTATTTACGAGTGCTGCATTCTATATTTTTCCTAAAGGCATTAATGCGTGATGCGCGAATTGAAATATGGGACGGGAATCGGGAGTTCCGTGCTGCGTTTGAACGGGCAAGTTGGGATATGGACTAGAATGCGCGTGACTACCTGTAGTGTTAATTTATTTATGAGGTTGCTGTTGACATTTAAAATGGGTAACCGGTGTATTCTTTTCACAGGGTAGTTTTAAATACCTATATATTTTTCGTATCACATCTTATATGTTGAAAGTTTTCTATTTATGTAGGTATAAATTCTGAAAGCTAAATCGAACTGTTGATTTTGTTAATTCACTCTATCCCCAACTAAAACTAAATTAAACCGACCATTTCCCAATACAACCAACAATCGTACCTCACAGTACCGACAGGCAGATAATTGTCTCAAACTAAATCCCCTGATCATAACTCTACTCGCCTACAATTGTAAATAAATCGTGAACTAACCTAGTGGTGTGTAACGAGCTCAAACGGGGCTCCGATGCGATATCTCCAGTCGCCAGTTAAAGTACGAGGTTTTGATCAGAGTCGCCTTGGGGCCGACGAACTGGCTTGATTAATCATACCGCACTCTTTGTCTCTGTAAAGTATCAAGAATATGCAGTTGTGATATGTATTCGTAATGTTTGTACACCTGTTTGTAAATAGCTTATTGGCGTTGATATTGTTTATGGGCCAATTAGGTGTGAAAACTTGTAATTTTATGAAAATTATTGTAGAATAAATCTTATAGCGTATAAATAGAGCCAATCAAAAGAGCATTTTAATGCATTAGGTATATCTTTGTGTAATGAAATTTCTTATATAAATTATTTGAGTGTATGTACATATAGGAATGGAGTACATACCAATTCTTTAAGATTGTAATTTTCTACAAAAATAGCCAAGTCTGCATCAATAAATAACTTCCCTCCTTTAAAATTCACCTAGCATCTCAAAATGTATTTTTAACCACTCAATAATTTATCGGTTGAAAAATACATGAGTCTATGGACATCGACGTAAATATCATTTCGCTTTATATGGTCGGGTATAAATTGCTTGGGTGATGTAAAGAAAAACTAGTTTAATTGAACAAAGTACGACAAGGCCCTTCAGATCGTCACGAGTATTATAACTCATATATAATAAAGATTATCCTACATAGGAAGATATGCTACAAAGATACAAGCGAACATAGAGCCACAAAAAATATTTGTAGGTACTTTGGACCAAACTAAATTAGAGCAGGAAAATGTTCTTGTTCTGTGTCTTGAGCTTCATTTCAAAACTACGTAGATTTATATAATGTCGCGAACCACAAATCAAGTCGAATTAATGTCACTTAATATGTACCTACCTACGCACTATGTATTAGTCTTAAACTATATGCTACACTTAGTACCTACATAATCTCTAAGCTCTAGAGGGCACCTACAGAACTGCAAA
This sequence comes from Helicoverpa armigera, assembly GCF_030705265.1. Lineage (NCBI taxonomy): Eukaryota > Metazoa > Arthropoda > Insecta > Lepidoptera > Noctuidae > Helicoverpa > Helicoverpa armigera. Next base: position 4,521,708 of record NC_087133.1, on the reverse strand, counting down.
GAATTGCAGCAAATCGTTTATAGCATTTATACTGTTTCTGATTATTAGAGAATCTTTTGAAATCTCTCACTCTCACTCACACCAAAATGATTTTTTTTTGGGTATCTTTCTCAACTTAGCTTTTGGTGCGGCATATCCTTTTATCCTTCAAATGATTGATAAATAAAAATTAATCGCGTTGACATTTCGAAAAGTTGCAATTAAATTTTAGTACACCACTCACGTCGCATCTCATGGTTTTCTTAATAAATAAAGTGCGTGGATCATAACTTGGGTTGTTTTTGTACAAAAATATTCCATGCACTTTTATCTTCCTTTCATTGAACAGATGTGTTAATACTTCAGCCATTCTACGAAGTAAAGTAATTTAATAAAAGACTTCACAACAAACCGTTTTAATTAAAGAACGTTTGAAATTGTGGTCGCGTTCAGAAGTTCCTAATTAACTATACAAGGCTGTAAACACATACATATACTGCGACACAACAACCATGATTTACGTATGAAACCTTGGTAATTGTCAAGTCTGAAAACTTCGTCACCAAACCCTAAACAGCAGTGGGGGAACTTGAAGCTTCAGTTTTGCGGCTAAACTTACGGGACATCCGCAATAAGTTACAACAAGTTTGCGGGGAGCCCAAAATCGGCACCTTTTCAACACAGAACCCCGCAAAATGAACACCGTGTCTGCCTTCACGTCATCACGTACTACAAGTCAAAGGATTTTGACACCGTGCCTTTAGCTGGAACACAGTCATTGGTCGCCGTGGCCAGTATAAACACCAGGGCGTTACAAACTTATTTGCATTTACACGGGCCGAGTAATTGCCTTGCGCTACAGGGAGAACTTTAATTAAACTTAAGAGTCTTAAACTTAAGTAGATATAGCTTAAGTACGTAATAAGAAAAGTTTTGTTAATTACCTAGGTTGATATTAGGATTACCTTAGGTAGTTGCGGAGTTTGTTGCCAAAAGCGGAATTAGCAAATTGGATGTTATATTTTTGCGGAATGTTTGGAAACGGGGAATTTTCTCGAAGCAATTTCGTATCATATGTATTGTGACATAAATACCTATATACGGAATATACGAGCTCTATTCTTATATATCACCCGGTAATAGGTAAAGGGGATAGTATTTTTGTTTGCTAGTGAATACGCTTTGATGCTGCTCTGATTTTCAAGCAAATTTGTGGCATTGTATGCATAGGTGGTTAATATTTTTTTAGATTATATTGCTTTTATTTGTTTTTACATAGATATTAGAAGAAACTTTCAAACCAGTAGCTAATTGCATAGACAAATAACAATAAACTAGTTCCTAGACCAGACTGACATCAACATTTAATTTCAAAACCAAAGATAAGGATAAAAAATATCTATTACAGTTTAGCGTCAATTATCGCGATATAAAAGTTGCAAATCCATTACTCTTCATTAAAAACCCATAGAAAAATCCCGTTATTTACAACCAATTGAAATATTATTCTAGAAACATTTATAACGGAGAAAAACATTTATCTAGGTGTAGAAAAAATAATTATCGGACAACAACACTTTCGAATCATCTGTGAAATCAATCAATTGATTAGTGACGGTTTAAATTAATAAAACACAGTCAATATATAAATTGAAATTGATTGTGTCTATACGAAGTTATAATTTAACGAGTTGTAAGGCGGAGTGCACAATGATTGTTAGTAGCGCGCCTCTGAGGCGCCCGCGCCGGCTGGCCAAAGGTTGATTAGCTTTCTGTATCTGATTGCAGCTGTGTATAGATAAATAATTTATTTGTGCAATGTAATATGGGCTTGTTATCATATTTATGATAGGAAAACGTCTACGTCAGACTATTAATGTAGGTATATCATAACTATAGGTATCTATTGGCATTTTGCTGAGAGTTATACATTGGCTTTAGGTTAAAATCAGTATAGATATGGTCTTACTGCCAACTCCTTAAGTAGCGATGTTTAATAGGTAACACTACACCCAGTAATTTGATTACAAAAAAAATATTGAGAACACACCTGTGTAAAACAAACTGAATATAAATTACTTAGCACTGTTATCCACCGAACCGATCGAATAAAAAATTCAAAACTCTCTTGAGAGATAAAAAATAATAGAAAACAAGTCAAATCTTTTGGTTTGGCGTTCGTGAACATTATATTTGTATACAGCGGGTATAACAGTAACACTTACCGTTAGTCATTCGCTAGTGTGAACTAGGTTTTACCTAGCATGCATTTATTTTTACAACCTCACTATACGTTTCTAGTGGCAACTATTAGAACATAAAAACAGTATTTTTATTTGAAATTAATAGATATCAACTCACTGAATTTCTCTTATTTTTTTGCAGTTATTTTTAATTGACTTTCAGGAGAAGCGGCGAATATTAAAAACTTTTTCTCAAAATGTTTCGTATTTTTGTCGACCACATGTTGTAGGTGTGTTGAGAATCTTTAATTAACGAACACCTGTGAGTAATTAATGTCGGATAGTTGCGGAACTAGATGTAATTTTATTTTTTAAGATGTAAAATACTTACTTGTTAATATAAAAACTGTCTCAAACTGTATAGATAGAACTATTGCTTACTGTAGAAGTTTTGATTTAAATAAACTACCACTTGTTACTACACAGCAATATTATGTTTAGTGAGTCTAGTCTCATACAATTAAACATATAAAAGTAGGTAAACCATATTGTTCATCCCACTTTAACAGCCAGTAAATTACTGCGTTTGTTCTCCCATTCATCATTAATTTCATGGTCCTATAACTTTGATAACTGGACTTGCTCTACTGAACCCATTCATGGTTTAGTTAACGTTAAAAGTTATTGTATTAAATACTTTACTGATTTTGAATGAACCACAAATTACCGTTTTACAAAAAAGGTACCGGAACGTATCTGTACCCTGCTACTTACTAGGCTACGCAAGGCTAACAGATAGGCTACACATGACTTACGGGTAGGCTACACAACGCTTACGGTAGGCTACAATGCGACTGCAGCTAGACAACGTAACAGTTAGGTGATTTCACGCCTATACTCATTATCTGCTAAGTTTTTTTTTCTCCTATCAAAAGCTATATCATGTTCTATATAAATCAATAAATAAATCAGCTAGCTTGTTAGTCCAAAACTCTAATTCCAACTAATGATACACATACCTAACATATATAGAAAACGACCCATTTACGCTAATATGTGACGTAATATCTAGTTAAAGTCATAGCAAGCTATAAACTGTGTCTGATGTACATCGTAGATATTTAAGGGGACCGCGGACACAAATTGAAAATTATGGTTTGTCGCGTCATAGTAACGAGAGCTCTAAATTATATTACGAAGCATGTTTATGAATGGTTTGGACTGGTTTTAGATTGGATAGCCCTGTGTTGTGTGTTCCTTTTTTAATTGCAGTTTAGGCGTATTTAGGGGACCGATTTCTTTATTCAGGCGTTTTATAGACAATTGAAAATCTTGGAAATATTGAGAATTAGTCTTTAAGCCAAATAACGTGTTTATTTTTTGCCAAAATTAAACATTGAACCTGTTGGAAAACGATAAAGTATCATTCTGCAATGCAGTCGCAAAAAAGCGTCTAGCCAGACGTCTGATAATTAAACAAATTAGGTACAAGATAACACAAAAATAAAACAGTAATTCTTGTCTACGTACAAAATAAAAACAATTACTAATCACTTTTAAATTAAATTAATGTCTATCAGTATAAAAACAAATATCTAGAAGGTACAAATATAAGGTGGCGTTTGTCCTCAATAACATAGAATGATTAATTACCACTCAATTCGTTATAATAAGCTGCTTTATTACAGCGAATGGCTGTTGGCCTATGCGCAAATTAGAAATTATTATGCTCCGTCCTCATTATGTTAGGAATAAATCTACGTTTGTTTATGTCAAATGTGGATACGACATATTGAAAAATGAAGGCTCTTTTTCTATTTTAATGCACACAAAAGATCCTCAAAAAAGTGAGAATGTCTATTGACCTTACTCCACGTAAGGTCAATCTATGTTGTCACTTTTGACTAGATTTCCCTATAACTTCAAACGATTTTTTTTCTTTCAAATTAAGTTTTGCAAAACTTCATAAAAAATAAATAATAACGACTAAAAGAACATGACTCATTACATGTTTAAAAAAAAAACAAAAAGATGTAAAATGTTACGTTCAAGATCTATGTAACATTTTACACAAACGTTAAAATAAAATAACTTTATTTCCACTGTATTCACACTAGAAAATGTCATCACAAACACTCATTTGCTTTGCCGATCAAAATTGAAACTTATCACCCTTTATTCAAAGTTAAAATTAGAATAAATAAAACAGTAGAAAAAATCTATGAATTTTCTCACGTTCTCAGTGTGCTACCATCGTCAAGGTTAGATGTGTCGGATAAGAGTATCCACACACTGAAAACTAAACAGTCGGCCGACAGTTGACCGATAGTAGGCAATTATTTTTTTGAAGGAAAATCTTGCCTCCAATCAGAGTGTTCAATCGGTCTGATACCGGCTAAATAACTGATCTTTGTAATGTGCATACTACCATTCATCTTCATACTGATTTATGAGCTCAAACCAACTATCGGCCGACTAAAAGTTTGCAGTATGCAAGAGCTCTAAAGGTAGTACTTATAGGCCGGTTTTGGTTCAAAATGGACATTTTCCACAACAGTTGACCACATGGGTCATGGTACGTGATGTTCATTTTAACTAGGTTTACTATGCAAACGTTGCTTTAGATCTGGCAGCCGACTCAGAGGAGAATTTGAATTATAGAGGTCTAAATTGTAGAATGTTTATATGAGACTTTAAACATATACTTAGATGAATATTTTGAAGAGGGTGTTAAAGATCCATGGTATAGTACGAAATCCTTTATAATTAGAGGAAGGAAGAGTAAACCTATATCTTTAATTTAAGAAGAATCTCGGATGTTTTCGTCTAATTTTATCATTACTATCCTCAGACGCAAACTGAAGTATCATGTATGATTAAAAACTATTACTAAAATATATATTTTTAATCAATCAAATACTAGTAGGTAGGTATTTTTTATCATACAAGAATTCAGTTGACCCAAACTAATAAACCACACATGAATTTGTTTCGATAACTCATAATATGACTAAGGATGTCACACAGCTGCTTCGCTGGAGATTATGCGTAAGTACATATGCATATGTCTATCTTATAAGTCCGTACATATATACAGCTTGGCACTGGCTTACTCATGAGATGCATGGACAGCTGACTCACTGAGATAAGCAGCCCATAGTCTACATAGGTACCTATAATCTATATGTACATAGGTCTTAGACTGCTTTTACTATATGAAGTAGAGGTATGTAATTCTTTATTATAATTTCCAACTAAATAATTAAGAAGGCTAAAACTCGCGCCCATTGCTCATCAAAATACCAAAAAATACCTTAAGTACCAAAACCGTGGTTAACAAATACTGTAATCATTACCGTCTGCTTCTCCACAAGGTCTACCAGATATAAATAATTTCTTGTTCTCAACTTCAAACAATGACATTTCAAGAGCACAAACAAGTCATAACAAAAACTGCCATCTCATCAAAGGATATATGAAAATCAGAGGCACATAAAGGTAAATGAAAGCGCATAACCGTCGTACTTATTCATTGGTGTGTGGACTAATTGTAAGTGGTACGCTGCTCGCGAGGAAACGTCAAAATAAACGCGAAACACGTGCCTGTACAGAGCTCATATAAATTCCACAAGTTTCATTTGCGAGGAGGCTGGTGCCCCAAGTTAGGAGACAGAGCGTTTGTCCTAAGTTCTTCTATTTAAGTACAGTAAACGAGTTTGATCTATGTATGTTCTTGTACCTAGGTACATAAGTAGATACTGTAGCATCAAGTAACAACGTACAAGGAGTGTACCAACAGTAGGTCCCTAGTGTGTTGGACCAACTTACTGATACGATCTTCATTTCTTACATAATATAGAGGCAGTATGTAATATATGTTCTAAAAAGTCGTGGTGGCCTAGTGGGTAAAGGACCAACCTCTCAAGTATGAGGGCGCGGGTTCGATCCCAGGTCAGGCAAGTACCAATGCAACTTTTCTAAGTTTGTATGTACTTTCTAAGTATATCTTAGACACCATTGGCTGTGTTTCGGATGGCACGTTAAACTGTAGGTCCAGGCTGTCATTGAACATCGTTGGCAGTCGTTACGGGTAGTCAGAAGCCAGTAAGTCTGACACCAGTCTAACCAAGGGGTATCGGGTTGCCCGGGTAACTGGGTTGAGGAGGTCAGATAGGCAGTCGCTTCTTGTAAAGCACTGGTACTCAGCTGAATCCGGTTAGATTGGAAGCCGACCCCAACATGATTGGGAAAAGGCTCGGAGGATGATGATGTAATATATGTTCTTAATTTCACAGAACTAAATAAACGTTGGAATAGAGAATATTAATCAAGGTCAAAAAATTCAAAACACTTCAAGAAATAATTAAAGGAAAAAGGAATTAAAAGAACACTACCTAAATGTGTGAATTAAACCATGCCATAACCGATTTCCATAATTTATCGTCCTTTCTTTTAAACTTAAGTTGATACAGATCTTTAATTACGTCCAAAATCATCAATTAAACATCAAACACACCCACGCTACCGTTCTTTATACCAGTTTAACCAGGTTATCAATTTCACAGACCATAAGTACAGTTATGAAGTTCGGTAAAGTTAAGTAACTTATATCTCGTATACTTAATGAAAGCGCTTACTTATAGGTAAGTAAGGTGGTACTTATAGGATTGTTGTTTGTAAATACTTTGAAAATTCTTCTGTTGTTAAAATAGACTTTTTCTTCTTCTTTCTGCCCTGTTCCCAACTTTGTTTGGGGTCGGCACAATATGTCTTCCGCTTCCATTCCACCCTGTCACTCGTCATACTAGCACTCACTCCTTTCTTATTCATGTCCTCTTTCAGGCTAGCCATCCATCTTCCTCTCTCTCTCCATCTATCTACATTACATTGAATTCAAATTCTATATTAATATTTTTCCGCTACCACTTCTAAATTAAGTCTTTCCAAGAGGAGCATGTTGAGCGCATGAGCTTCATACATAAATGAACATTTAAGGTGTCAGGATCAAAGGGTTTCTCTGACGTTAATTACAGAATGATCTCAGCGCTGTTCCTTTACCAAACAAACCGATGATAGACACTTCAATGGACCGAAGAAATTTGCCATTTCATGTTTTAGATCTTACATGTTAGTCACTGATTTTTGTAGGCCGTTAACTGCTCCATAAATATGTACAAGCGCTTGTGATCTGTTTTGAACGCAGATGTCTGGGTGCCCAATCAAATGCCACTGACGGCCGATACCGATATTCGATCCGTCTATTGTTTGCTTACTAAAGATTGGAATTTAGCATTAGCTACTTATGTCGAAATTAGATCTCTAGTAACCAACACAACAGATATTGAGAACGGCCATAAGCAGACAGAAGTAGAAACTGAAAGGATGGAAACCCAATAGTCAGCTAAGATCAAAAAGGTTCTGACTGTAGGTCCTACAAAATCGGTCGATAGAACCTTCTCATACCACAGCATACCCTCATTAATGTTTCTTACTGAAGGACGACTATATAATGGTAGTTCTCAGTCATTCCGCTTAGAAGTACGTCGTTAGAATGATTTGCTTTCATTATTATGGTTCTGAAATGTTCAGTTTGCGTTTCATGGTCATAATGCCTTTGATTCTGGTGACGACAACGTGTTTATTGTGTAAGATTGTTTCATCTATTTTTAAGTGGTTTTATTTTAACTGTGTGTCATTTTCTAAGACTAATTCAGTAACAGACTTAATATCTTGTCTCTTTGAAGTTTCCAGGTACTATGATGAGAATCTTTGCAACATTTTAGCGCTTCGTTAAGATTTCACAATACTTTTGTCTTCACTTGAAAAGTTTCAACACATACACCACACGTATTCGATAAACCTCTTATTTTTCACTCTCTATATTATCATACAATTGCTTATTAAAACTCCATCAGTTACCTCCAACCGGACTATTGATTTAATCAGAAATTTTCAAAAGACATTATCGACATTACGAAATCCAACGGGGTCAATACAATTCGATGTCACAACTTTCGATCTTACTGCACTCCAATACATTGTAAAAACCATATAAATGTCAGGTTGTGTGAAATATACGAAGCTGTTCACATAATGAGGTTTGGCTGCCAAAAGCATTCATATTCTTAATGGCGTCAATCTCGCGTTTGTTGCCAAATGAAGGTTAGGCGTGTGTAAGTAGGTAGTATATTAACTAATGCATGTGTTACTATTCGGTATGCAGATTAAAATTAGGCACATTGATGTAGGTCGCAATTTCATGAACGCAGTGACGAAACTAAAATGCATCTTTGATCGAAATGGAATTTAGAAATTTATTTTAGGTACAGACTTACCCATGATAATATTAGGTGTAACACACAAACTCCAATATAAATATTTCATAGGACGACAAGCATACAATGTTCTGTTTTCTCACACAAAAGCAAATAGCCACACCTCTACAATGGGAGCGCACACCCACTTTATTTGTCTACCCATAGCCGTCTAGATAGGTATTACATCCACATCTAAGATTAGCTGGGCACTGGTAGGTAGTGCACAATGGCCAGCTTCTATTCGTGCGCGCGTGGGCAAACACGAAACCAATACTTCATAGGTTCTACTAACAAACCCTTTTGTGCTCCCAGAGTAACGACCGACGCGACTCTAAAGCATGTCAGTGTTTATTTATAACACTACGAGTTATATCCATGAGTAATGGGACTTATGTACCCCGCTGCATTATACTGTTGTAAATCCAACGTAGTGTCGCGTTTACTATTTAAATGTATTCATCCGAGAGTTTATCCGGCGTCATGGCGAGAGGCTTTCGCGGCTGCAGACACCCATGAATAATTTTCGTATAAGCCTCATCGTGTCGGATACCCTACCTTAGCTGTGATTGCCTAAAGTATCAAAATATTTTTCCGGAAAATTCTTATTCTGGAATTCGTAAACTATTACCAAACTGCCTTCATAAATATTCTAAAAGTATGTTTTTGGATCAGTGTTAAATATTCATTATGTACTTCTCAAGTCATTTCTGTCTAGACGAGTGTAGACTAACGGTGACAGTCTCGACCCCCTGCAGTTTTTTCTAATTACATATATCTAGCTAGATGATCACACTCGCAAAGCGAAATTCTTCAAGTCGACAAACATAATGCATAGAATAGTCTAGGCGATAATTTATTTTACTATCTCAAAAAACTGGGACCTCAAATGAATTTGGTCTGATGTTTTTCTTTATCACCGTTTTTCAATAACATATCTTGCAGTCACTTTAAAATATACCAGGTTTCGCTAGAAATGAGCTAGACAGCAGACTTCCAAAAGAAAAAGTTTTAATTTGAAAGTATTTCTAGTCACAGTTTCTATGAACACCACACAATTTCCAAGCAATTTCATATCCCAAAGTGAATCGTGAAACTGGTAGTTGCTAAGCTATTTCAATAGAAGCAGATGTTTATCTCGGAATACAAATTGCAAGTGTCATCTGAAGGAAATTGTAATTTAATGACAGCGGAGGCGGTGAGGCGGCCATTACTCGTGCTCTATCGGGATTATTTTAATCGATAATGAATTGCAATCGATAGTTATAATCGACAAACGAAATAACTCCGCTGAAAAAGACTTTGAGATTTCATAAAGAGAATGTAGGAGGACTTTGTACTAATTTAAGTGTGCTTCTATTTTAATTGATGAAAATGTAGAGTTATATTTAAGGGACATTTTCGAATCCATACCTTCATAATAGTCTTCGAAAGCCTCAATTCAGATTAATACACATTTACCAATAACGGCATTTTTTTTTCAAAGATCACACAAAGACATAGAGGTAATTATGGTTTATACTATCACAACTCAATATCAATACAAATAATTTCACTTTTATCGATGCATAATGTTATGCGTATAAAAGTGAAAACGATTTAATTACGAATACTGATTTGGAGCGATATCAATCGATGAGTGTTAAATTAACTGACTATTAGTTAATAGGGTTATAAACACACCAATTTTATGACTGATGATTGAATTTAAATGTTTTATTAGAGTTAATGATAGAATTAAATTGATATGGACTTCTTTGTATCAAATGTGGTATTTACAGTTATTTAATTAAGTTTCAAATATTTTGACTAGTTTCCGCACTTCAAAAAAGTTAATGAGGTTTGATGATGTCCTCCTAGCCGATTATCGGCTACGGCGGCTGTTCTCATGTAAGGAGATTAGCCAACTACGCATGACATATTATAGTGCACGAGCATTTGCGCAGACACAGGTGCACTCACTATTCCTTAACTCTCATAGCCCGATGGGACGGTAATCCGACACGACCGGAGAGAGATAAGGCGCAGGACCGACATTTACGTGCTCTCCGATGCACGGGTGTATCAATCACCAGCTTCCAGGCTCCGGGCTGCTTTGTGAAAGTCTTCTAAAACCCACAAAGCGATTTCGGCCCGACTCGGGAATCGAACCCGAGACCTCGTGCTCAGCAGCCGCACTTGCGACCACTAGACCAACGAGGCAGTTAATGAGGTTTACGACAGTCTTAAACATCTCATCTTTCATTATTTCGGTTTTCACAAAAATAGCTTAAATACATAAAAGATTTGTCTAAAACGTTATCATAAAACCGTGTATACTAAACAGTTTCCTTGTTCAATCTCTAAGGACTAATTGAATACTAAAAGCCTTAATTACATGCAGTGTTAATTGTCACTATGTCATGTAACAAGGTACACCTATCGTGTTAATTTGCCTAATGAAGCTAACGTATGCACACAATTTGTATGTATGTATTACAATACATGCGTGTGTGAAGGTGTGTGATTGTATGCATGGTTTAATTGCTCTATTATTATTTCGAGAAGAAACAAAAAACGAACTACACATATTTAACATGTGTAAGTGTGTCTGTAAGAATTTGTATGTGTGTGATCGTAGTTAGGAAATAATTATAGATATTTAGTTACCCAGAAGTACCCATTCTTATTACTTACATAAGAACATTGAAGCACTTTAATTTGAAATCTACATTGAAAGTTATTTAAACATCATGAAAGATACTGATGTTATAAACATCAGACAGCTAGAGGCTTATAAAACTTTTAATTAAATCTTTCATATTTTTAAGGTACCTATAAAACAATTAATTATACGTAGACTTATCAATCAATAACCTACCGTTGCTTTTCAAAACTCATCCTCAAAATTACGTGACGAATTCAACCCATCACTACCGTTGTAACCCTAACTACTTCATGGCAGTTAACTATAATCACGATTACCAGTCCACAACTATTAAAACAAGACTCTCACACGGTAAAATATATTCAAATTACTGATAAACACCCGTAAAATTGTAATCGTCTACGCTCAATCAAAGCATAGTTAACCTTTTATTGATGATACATTTTCACAAGAACATTGTGACCCAGAGAAGGCCTACTTTAAGCCGCCTTATCGGGCTTGAAAATTGTCGGAGGAACTTTCGAAATAATAAATCTTTGAAGCTATGGAGTGAGCGGTGAGGACACGTTTAAGGAACAATAGATATTGTGGGCGGTGTGTCTGGGCCTACTGTTTAATGTCCTACTTGAAGGTATTGATGATTGCTTGGAGATAGTATCAGAATACGGTACAGTTAGGTGCCTGCGACGCGAGCCGACAAGCGATCTCATAGTTCCTAATGGGCTATTGCGACACCCACGTTAAAAGTTTCTTAATCGTTGTTTAATTTAATAAGCTGTTAAGTATGACTATCTTTGAGTTTATTAAGAAAGCTATTCTTGTTCTGACTACTAGAAATAAGACGAATTGACAGTACGACTGATCGATTTAATTTTCAAGTAAAATCTGTGGGTGTAAAACGAATACCTTTTAAAAATAAGAAATATTTGTTTGGAGCACAACCAAATGCTTGCTTAAGTTAAATCAAGTTAATCGATTATTACCAAAATCGATAACGACGTATGACCAACTAATTAGCACTGTTCGTAATTTAAACAATATGGAAATAACCAATAAGTCACGCTGATTTCTTGGCTGTATACTTGAAAAAGTTTGTAAAAAGCGGGACCAGTTTCCCGTTAAGTAAGATAAAACTTGAAACTCGAAGCGGCCGTTTCAAAAGAAGTGGAAACATTCGAGAAATGCCGATAGCGTGTCTGCGCCCATTGATTCACTGGTTAACGAAACCATATGGACGGAGGATGTAAACCGCTTGCGTTCGATGGAGTAAAAATTGAAATTGATAAAGTATTTTTGCAACAACAATAGTAATTTTTGACTAAAATTTTTACATTACTGTATCTATTGTTGTGCAATTTTGAGACTTCTGACAAAAAACCTTGCTTTATTAAGCTACTTTTGAGAAAATATTTTCGGTAACTATCTCTTGACTTTACAGTAATAAAATTGCTTTTTAATAATAAAACATACTAGACAATTACATAAGAATAGCAGATACATATTTTTTGAATAAAGTTTCTTTAAACCCTCGTCTACATAAAGTTAACTTTATGCCACTTTAAATAACAAAGAATATTTTTAGGCTTTAAGTGCTCCTAATCGGACCAAATAAAATCCTCCTGAAAATTTACACCGAAGTAAATTGTCGCTGTCGTTAAAGATTGGACTAAAGGCTTTTCTTTACTTATCAACTCATATCTTAATTGTAAAACAAAGTGCTCCAGTATATTTCTACGAATAAAGTTTAACCTTAATCACTTGATAGAGAAGGAGCTTGCAAAAGTGTAGCAGAGACAATATGAAGGTAAATTTTTGAATCATGGAACCTCTCCATATTTCTTAAAGCTTCGGTAAATAACTTATAAATTAATCCCAATATTAATTACAACAACTACACACAAGTTCCAAAAAAATGGGTCAACAATTTTTCGAGGAAATATCGAAAGAAACCAGTTACGTCCCATCTCCGTTACGTACAATGGTAAAAAGCATCAGTTTACTATAGGTATTTAGTCACTTTGGACAAAAAGACAACTGCTTATAATTACTTAAGCACGTCCCTACTTGGACTCCAGTCTTGTTGGCATCCCGGTGATTTGTACATAAATTCATTATTGTCACTATATTTTATTACCAAACCCATAATTAGTTATTGTCCATTGTTTTTAGCTATTATAAAATGCCACTCCTGACAGTTTGTCTATGTGACTCGAAAGTACATGCGCATGAGTTTTTGTTTACGAAACATACGAGTACGTGGATTGTTAAATATTTCATTCATCTATTTTATAATTCACTTTCTGTCTTTGACTTTATAAATAGTAATACTTCATAGAACTACCTTTAAGTTAACGATTTATAAATGTCTCAAGAAATAAATTTCCTGATTTGGCGTCTAGTTTATTGGTTGACGTTCAAGAATTAAAGCTTGGGTTTCCAGGTCAAATGGTTGCTGCACTACAAAGTAACATTGATTGTTAGAAAATTCAAATAAAATTATGTTTGCTGTTTGTCGTTTATTTTGCTAACCTTGTTTTTGTTTTATTTACAGGTAAGGCACTGAAAGAGATTTATTATGTAAGTAAAGTATTTCTAGGTCCCGTTTTATTTGGCAAGACGTGTAAAACACTTATTTCAATTTAAGAATAACTTCTCACTTTTAAAATATACGTCAGTATTTGTTAACCGCTTACAACGGGTCTATATTATTCTGCTAGACAGTGTACAATGGAGTAAAAACTTTAGCACCAAGGAGTTACCTCGTCTGCAAAGTTCAATATCAACAAGACAATAAATTCTAGGATACGTCTGGATATTTCGAATGGTATTTTATTTACTGTCTTCGGAAGTCACGTCTGCCATATTAATTGGCTAATTTTCCAGCAGCTGTGGCACACCAAGTCCTGTAAATTGTTGCAAAAACATAGAATTTATGTGGTCCCAGTGTACGGGCCTATGTAACAAGTAATGTATGTCGTAGGAATTGAAGTTTTTTGGCATATCGTCAATTGACTTTATAAAGATGGTATTTTTAGTTCTGGGTAAAGCTAATTACTCCTTATCCTATTCTGTTATCTTCACTTTACATTTGCTACTACTATTTTTGGATACAATAAAAACAACAAGCACAAACAAAAACTTATGGACAAAAGACGCGACTGTGTCTCCTTACACTTAAGTAAATGCACCTTGATACTCTTGACATGAACATATTCTCTCTTAAACCCTACACTGAACTGATTCTGCCCTGACTTACCTACTTATCATGTAAATATATTTACGTATAAAGTTGAACCCTATCATGGGAACAACTGTAGGTGTATAATAAGAGAAAGCCTGTTCAGAATAATGGCTGCTTATCTTGTACCACTGATTGGACATACATTAACGGAGTACCCACTTGTCTGTACATGGGTAATCTGAGTTAAAGTTCAAGGCATTCAGGCTACTTACCATTAATTTTCATTGTGTTGTAAAACTGTAGATAGTCGGTTTGCGGTAACAATTGAAAGAACAATGCCTATAAATGGTATCGGTTGAATCTAAGGTGTGTCAGGTTCGTGATGGTTTTATGTGTTCTATCACAGTACTGGAAATGATAAAAAGATAATATTTTTAGCAACTTAGATAGTTTACGAAATTTTGGAAATGTGAGAAGCCTGCTCTTTACACATGTATATCACACATGTGTTATAAGTATCTAAGTATTGAGTAAAATTCGTTAAAATGATATTATAGACCAATTGCTACGTAAATTAAATGCTGTTAAATTATGTGTAGGTACCTACTTTCATGTAAGGTACTTTCAGTATAAAAACTGCTAAATCACAATTTCTGCCACCCCATGGAAACCTAACTATAAAAATAACTCTATTTCTAAATGCACAGCATTTGTTTTGAAACAAAATTCCAAAAATAGAAACCAAATACAAGCATAGAACGCAGTTTAAAATTCCCTAAATAAAACAAAGTCCACAGCTTTTTAATTCAGAAGTGTAAGCTCGTAGGCGTTTATTAAAAAGCTCTCATTTGTCGAGCGCGCGGGCTAACTTTTGAACGATTGTAAATCGCACTTGCGCCTGCTTTATAGCACCGAGTAGCCGCCTGATGGCACGCTATGCTCCAACAGCCACGCCAACTCCATTATTTTAAAACTTTACCAACCAACTGTTTAATCTTCGTCGCTTTTAAACTTAAGCATAGTTCGTAGCAGCGATTTTTAAGACGGGCACACCCGTTCCGAGAATACGTTTCAGAGATAAAAGAATTTACTCGCCCAAGAATTGAAATTAAAATTGTAATGCGGAAAATTAACGGCACAAACATGATGAAACATCCGTAATTTTGTAAAATCAAAAATCACTGTTAATAATACTAATATCAGGCAGGTGATTTCATGTAGGTATGGAACCAAACCGCATAAATTCCGGGTCGTCAAAATTCGAAGAACACAATAAACGCAGCCATCGACGCCTACCACGTTCGCAAAAAACGACGAATTTCGGATCCCGATGATAAACTGGTTTCCGAACGGGCAATTCGTCTTATATTCTATCTCTTTTGCACGCGTACAAAAACGGTATTGAAAGAAAAAGACGCAAGCGCCAGGTAAGCTAAAACCGGCGATTCCAGTTTTATTTATTTCTTAACTTGTTGCTGGCACATAAAACATTTTTCGATTTACGGCCAAAGCTTGGGTAATTGCTTTAGCATCGGACTTGACTAATTTGCATGGTATGAATTTTAAATATGGCGGCTGTTAGGAGCGTAAATAAATTATCCGTTGGGCGCTGCCTGTCTTTATATTTGCGAGTCGATGCGGACCCCGTAGTCGGGAAGAAAGGTAGGGTGCGCATGATTTTAGAAAGGGTTATTTTTAAATTCCCCTGAACACGCGGAAAACGATGTTCTCGTCGTAAGTGCATACGTATGATTAGTCTTGAGCTCAAGATCTTTAGACGTATCATTCCCCTGATCGTATCTTTTTTAATGAGAACATTAAGCAAACTTTGAGAGTTATTAACAGTAATGCGTGTGTAGTCTTGGATTAATTTAAGACGCAATATGCACAATACAGCACAAAATAAGTACTATGTTCTGTGTGCATTAACAGCACTATGTATCTTCTTGTATACAAAGTTAAATTTACGACCAGATAACAATAACGATAAATCATTGTTCATTGTTTTAGATTAGAAACTATATTGCTTACAAATGTTTAACTACTATACTCCAATTTATTTACAGTATCATACATTACAGGCACTTAATCAATCGACGTATGATTAATGAAGGCGGCAACAGCCCAACAAATCAGTTACTCCCGGTACACACATGCGTCATCATTGCATTAAACGTAGTAAATAAAGCTTAGTACAGAACGTACACCACGGTCCGCAAATAAATCGCGAATCGAATTCCAAAGACGCTTTTAAATCATGACAATACCAGATACAGTGCGCGTTATCAATTAGAACTACTTAGCAAAATTATCTGTGTCACTGCATAAAACGCACGTGATCCTAATTCTTTTAGAATAAGGTTGATAATCGCTTGGCAGTTGCAATGCAGATGGTAAAAATGTGTTGGTATAAGGATCGCTCGCTTCGGGCACGTAGCGCGTAATAAATAAAGGAGAGGAGAGTTAAGACTCGCCGTGAGCGGGGCTTGTTCCTTATCTGTCCGACTATGTGTACTAGGCCTGGTAACCCTACACCGACTTAGATACTTAGGTACATCGGAAAGTATATTGTTGTATCTGTTTACTGAAGATAAGTGTTTAAATCTTTGGAGAAAATGCTCGTGAAGTATTGTAGAAAGTTTTACTAATGTTTTATGGACATTCGAGGCATGGGATATTTTTGTGAAGCACGGTGTCAATTTTGAACATTGATATTGTTATGTTTACTTACCTTAAAGTGTACCTACCTATTTGACACAGTTTTTTTTGTGCTTTATTAATTTTGAAATACACTACACAGACTCCCGAACTTCACTGTTGTGTGCGTCGGACGTTTTTAGCATCGTGGTTTCACTCTTTATTTCCTTTTGCATCGCAATGCAAAAACAGATGGTTGTCATACATCAACTACAGTAAGTCAAAGACCACACGGTCAATTGCATATTTATAAATTAAGAAAAAAATAAGCACGAGCCTTTAACAAGACAGACCACACCATTTTTAAGACTTTAATGGCAATATTTACGACGAATGAAACGCAGACAACGAAAATGCAATAAATACTCCTTGAAAGCGAATGGTTATCAATAACAAGATGCAGCTGGAAAACCTGCATTAGCAGATGTTGCGGTTTCTTATTTATCTCATTTGTACCAACAACCGCGCCGCTCGCAGAGAAAACCTCATTGCCATTTAAAAATAACTACGAGTTTCAGCGACCACGTAGATACCTACCGTTCCACACGTAGATCTAATAAACCAAAATCCTAATAAATATCCATACAAAATGTCAAAGAATACTTATAGGTACATTATTTCTAATAGATTCGCGACCGTCTTCAAACAACTGTTGTTGAAGATTGAGTCCTTGTGCGAAGAAATAAAACTTATATTTGAATAGAAGCAAGTTTGGCAAGCAACGGGGTGCCGGGCAGAGGGGCTGATTTATATTGGAGCAATGCAGCAGTGGAGTAGTGTGCAGTTAGTATTGATTTCCATTCGTAACGCCCACCCCCTCCCCGCGTGCATCTCACCTCACGCACCGTAACAATGGCAAAAGGCCAAGTATCCAACACTAAGGACATTAAAAAAATATATAGCCAAATAAAGAATATGGAATGTCTTCGTTTAAATTGTGACACGCGATGTATGCTCATGCACACGTTTACCACTGTTCGCCTTTATTATCAAGCAATAACGATCTTTATTTCTAATTGTGTAAAGTTTAAAATTGGGCCAGCAAATGATATCAGCTCGCGTGTAAGTGCGAGTCTAGTGGAGCCGAGAATTGCCTCAGTGAGTCAAAACTGTTTACCGAAGCAAACGTTCCCACTGATTGAAATCGGAGGAAAATTCGTTCACTAAGCAGTTGAATACTATTAAGCGAATGTTTATTCGCAATCTGATGTTCTTATTGATCGCATGAATGAAAATTTTCTCGAAATAAATGGTTCTAAGAATTTGTTGCGTGTGTTTTTGATAGTTTTTGCTTGCATAAATTTACATAGCCTGTTACGAGGTTGAAAATAGGTTAAGCACTGTACCATATACCGTATTCATGAGAATATTTATTAACTAACTTAAATATTTTTGAGTTTGGTTAGAATAGAACTAAGCTGCCTATGGTATTGCCTGGTATTGTGCCTTTCGTTGGGTTAATTCATCATTTCAGCAACTCCAAGCAAAATAACTTCGCGGAAACCACTAAAATAATCAGCAGCTCATTTCTGAAGCACACCAACTATATCATCAACCTAATGTCAGTAAGAAATAATAAGTTTTATGAAGTATATCGCTATGATAAACGCAGTGAGTGGCCTCGACCAACCGACACACTCCCCGCCCAGGGGTCGTTGAACGCCATTTCGGTTATGAAACGAAGTACACTCGACAACACACTGCTTACGTAATACGGATATTCTGAATTAGAATTTTGATATATGTACTTGTACAATTTTCATTTAAGACGTGCTTCAAATTATGTCTTGAAATATTTTAAGTGATACTTAAATTATAAGCGAGATAGATAATAATTATGGTGATGAATTTTCATTGAACATATTGGACCATTTGACGTAAAAATAACTCGTCAAGTTTAAAAATATTGCGAAAATGTGCTGATATGTACGTAAGAATGAGGAAATTGACCGAAAATACTGCAGTAGCAACACAAAAAGCTAATGAAAGGTAATCGATTCCAAAGAAAATAGCGCAAATCCATAAACACGATTTATGTGAGGTTATATTACAGAAATATTATTTATAATTCAGGTACAAGCTACCTTTCCTATTGCATGTTGCCAATAGCAAACTGCATTGACAATTTATTAGAATTTGTCAGTAAATCTAAAAATATGCGCTTCAATGAAATTCCGAACAAGTTCCCTTTAAGCTTGTTAAAATTATTAAATTGCCCATTTATTTATAAACTTTTCATGTTGAAAACCTCAGGTATTTTCCAAGGACTGTTCAGTTAAAATAGAAAACAAAATATTTTCGTATAATCCTCTTGAATTGTTTGTGTTGAGTATAAATCAAAATGTCGCGGTTAAAAATAAAACACTTAAACGTGAGGGCACCAGCGAGCAGTGTGCGATGACGTCACAGAGTGCTGCCTCGTGATTGG
This sequence comes from Helicoverpa armigera, assembly GCF_030705265.1. Classification (NCBI taxonomy): domain Eukaryota; kingdom Metazoa; phylum Arthropoda; class Insecta; order Lepidoptera; family Noctuidae; genus Helicoverpa; species Helicoverpa armigera. The sequence continues at coordinate 4,502,279 of NC_087133.1, read as the reverse complement.
CTGATATTTTTGGTCGCACTACACCCTCACATTTCAATGCCTAATGGATAGCATGTATTATTTTACACCTTATATTTTTTTCAACAAGACGTTACCGTTTTAGGTTGAGGTTGTGAAAATATTAGTGTTTTTAAAATTAGCTTTATTTTCTCTGGTAGGTATATTTTGTTTCTTTCTCGCTCACTCCAACCCTGTCCGAATTCTGAATAACTCTTCTTGCGCACTAATGTGCTATAATTTTTTTTATCTGTATCAGTTTCTGATAATATTTTTACTCATGGTAAAATTGGGATAAAGGCATATTTATTATAATTAGAAACTAATTCATGTTTTAAGTTTCTATCCCCTATTTTCATATGCAAAAACCGCGCCAACGTTTCTATAAAAATTAAAAAGCAACATAATGATTTTGGTTTTTCAAAAATAATAATGTTGATTGTTGATGTTTATGTAAAAAGACGGCTTGAAAACTTTTGTCGACTTCTATACTACGGGTCCCTTGTAGTTCCGGTTTCCACGGGCTCATCGCCGAATGCCGCTGTGTTGTAATGTGCAAGGGCACATTTTTATGTTTTTTGGCTTTTATATTCGTAATTATTATAAACGGAACAAGGGAATAAAAACAGTTTTGCGACAATTTATTATGTTATCATGATTTATTTTGGTATTATTTAAGAAATATTATTCAAGAAATCTTATTTGTGTAAAATCATTTTTTCCGGTTAAACGATACATGAAAAAACTAAGCTAATATCATTTATCTCTGAAATTAATTAAGCTCATCGCCAATTAAAATAAATCAGTTCCACACAAAATCTACGAAAGTTTATTTTAGTACATCCGATAATTTTTCATAGACACATTTGTCAACGAACTTAAAGCAAGTTCTCGCATAAAATATATAACAAACAAAAGTCAGTTAAACTAACTACTTCCTCGGATTAGATACGCTGAACTAAGAAACAAACACATAAACTTCGTTTATAGCCCATATTAGTCTACATTATGGTCTCTCACTCAAATATATTGTTAAGATCTTGCTAGTCAATTATTTTTGGCGTAAATTACGCTGGCATGCAATTTATGAGTTCTTAAAAAACAAACGACGAAAATTTTAGGGATTTATAAATTCTTAATTAAAAGTTAAGAAAATATGACACTTATTTTCATGGTTTCCAAGTAAAAAAATGATTTGAACATGTAAAGAAAATTGCATAATTTTTACTTCACTTTGTCACTTCATCTTTTAGCTCGCGACTGTACCCAGGTTTTAGGCAGTGCATGTGACAATTAACAACAGCTGTCGATAAGAAAATGCTTTATAGCAAAAAATAAGAAGTACCTATTTTACAGCATTTTAAACACAGATTTACAGTGTCAGGGATAATAATGTTGACCACAATTTTTACATAGGAATTCAATGTAAAAATAGATTGAGAAAATTAATAGTTCAGTTACACCTGAGTCCAGGGTTTAGGTACTTATATTAATAAATACACGTGGGTAGAGATTTCAGACTGACCTGAAAACCTTCTTGACCGCTATAAGATTTCTAAATTATATTGTCACTTTGGCAAGGTTTAATAATATGTAGGGACTCTTAAATAAAATGAAAGTTAATAAAATATTTGTTTAGATAATCACTAACATTTTCGTTAATTGAAGTAGGTGTACTTTAGATAGTTTAGTTCCCCTAAATTGAAAATTTGCCTTCAGCCAGCTATAAATCCAAATGCTACTGATAAATCAGCTACAATAAGTTTAATAAATTGCGATGACTTGACCAATCACACAGTCAATCAATTTATTGTTATTATATAAAATACAATTTATCTTAACAATGAACCGTTACAAAATTTTGTACTAAGCCGTAAAGTTTTCGATAAATATCTCAATGACAAATGGTCTTATACCGTTTCGATTGCGCAGATTACTTGCACGTAATTTCATGGCTACTATATTTTCGTCTCGAACCTCCGAGGGAGGACATTCGTGTTTTATATGTGGACTCGCTATAAGTCACGACGACCGTAGTTAAGATAACTCATGATAAATCAGATTTACGCGTATGTAAAACTGAAGCGATAATTTTCACGTCCAATAAATACATGCTCTTACCTCTGTTCGTTTTCACTCGTGCCACCGATTCAACATTCGATATTTGAGAATCGAGTGTTTCGATTCCGTTCATAATCGGAAAAAGCTTGGGGCTTCTCGATTTATTTTTGAAAAGAGAAAGCATCGAAATATCGAGTTCGTCGACACCCACTCTTCCGGGTTCCGTATTATATGCTAAGGTTTAAATAAATAAATAAATACGTCGCGTGAGACATTGATTCTTATCGCGTACCAATGAGATTTATTCGGGGCTTTCGACAGGATTTATCGTGTTACAAGGAACCCGTTCCGTGCCTACTTAGCTCAGTAAATAATGCTCCACCGAAATTAATGGTGTTCTTTCTTTAAATAGATGACTAAATACCGTGGCTCACGTTATCTCGGTAACCAAGCCTTGTTTATATTGGTTGGCTTACGTAATCTAAGCTTTGGGCTCCATTAAGACAGTGACCCCTACTATAGCATTATCGTGTTTCGGTCTGCTCAAGTACTTACCTACTCGTGTTTATTTACTGACCGATTGAGTTTACGGGAGGAGTCATTTTGGTACAGCATCGTGTATGAATGTCTCTCACATATTTTGTTCTCGAACACTAAAATGAATAGTTGTGTCCTTCAATTTCTCTGGTACCTACCTGAATAGAAAAATCAAAGAAAATTGTCTTCATGAAAATGTGCACTGAAAATCATTGTCACCCAATTTTTGAAAAATGCTTAATTTTTATCAGCAAAACTGCAAAAGTTCTGCCAACATTAGTAAGGGCATAATTGCACTTTAAACTGAGCATCAGAGTCAATGTCAAAAGATTGAACACGGAACACCTCCAAACGAGAGACGAATATATCCAGCCTTGAGCATCACTTTACTTCTCAATGTTTAAAGGTAACAGTTTGCGTTATCGCCGTTATTTGTGGCCTACGATATTAAATACGACGCACAAAATAATAATTCACTGTAATGTATGGACAGAAACATCGACGGATAAGCGTTTTCGGAGGCGAAATGCTGTTTAAGTCATGTTTAAAGTGCGATTTGGAAGTTTGGTGTTCGAAATTAATTTTATGGTTTGTTGCTTGTTTCGTTTTTTTGTCGTGGCTACTGTAATTTTTGATGCGCGTGTTTCATTTCATAAATAAGAGGGAGTTGAAATAATAAAGTATGTATTTAAAGTAGGTATTTTTTTTACATGTTAAACGCTATTTTTAAAACATCCCTATATAATATTTCACACCACCTTTCTTGTCCATTAAACATTAAACTAAAACATAAACCTATTAAAAACCCTTATCAACACAACATCGGATATATTTATGAATGTTTAATAAATAATTTAACTAAATTTAACAACCGGTTTACGCACGACCGGGTTCATTTTGACCGCAGTTAATTCCTTTACGTGAGTTATTTGTTAGTTTCCCTCCAATAGTGCACGCACTCCATGCCCAAACATGAATAGATTTATTTCCAAGCCTACTCAACACAGCTTTGTAGCTTTGTACCAACACGCAGCTTTAACTTGCATTTCCTAATACATTGAACTCTCTCATCGAACCTCAGTAAAAATCGCTCGTAAAAGCAAAAGATATAGCGCAATGTGTATCGGAATAAAACTCGAAAATTCGTCCGAAGCAATTTCGCAGTCTCCACATAATGTAGTCGCATAGTACATACAGATTCGGTACAACACAGAAATCCACTTACCCCGTACAGTGGGGCCCTTAAGAGTATCACGTTAGCTGTTTACAAGAAGGGCTCAATTTATTTATTCGTTCATTAAGCAGCGAGGCGGGGGATCTCGGCGAGAGACGAATTTTAGGATAATGGCTGTATGGTGTGCTTATGAGCATAGATTATTAAGGCGTATGCGGTTGATAGTGGAAAAGCCGTCGAACAAATAAAATTATGCCAACGGCCCTCATTAACTTTTATCGTTATTTCGCAGCTTGTAATTTTTCGTTTCAAGTAACTACACCGATTTCGTTTCAAGTACCTAGTTATTTTAATTTCTAACCCATATAAAAATAGCAAATAGTGCTGATATATAAAAACCGAAATATTTTCTAAATTCCAAATCCAACGCGATCTAGCACAAAGTTCGATTTTAAAATCAATCATAAACCCATTCGAGACGATAAATCAATTAAACAAAAGGTTAACGAAACAAAAACGTGAGAAACAACAAATCGATTCACCGTAATCGATGGCTAGTTAAAATCGAATCGTCGCACAAACGGTACTAAACAAATCGTACAAAAGGTTCCCATTAGGTACGTAGAGACAAAAAAATCTTGACATTTAAATCGAGAATATCGCAGTCTGTTGAATCGAGTTGAGCGTTTATGCTTAGACTGTGGCTGTGTGTCGAATCGAAGGCTATAAAACTGTACGCAGTTTTATAACTCAGTCTTACAAAGGCGTTAGATTGAATTCGGCGTGTAATTTAATAATATTATCGGAACACCAGCGGCACTCACAGTCTGGCTCCGACCATTATGTGCAATCAACGATTTGATACAGAGAGATTGACCTTTTGATATGAAATCGCGATGCAACTCCTAGCTAGACAATACTTAGAAGCATCGTTATCAAGGTGTTAAATATGATCGTTAAATCGATGAGCGACTTTCGAATAATATTTTCAAAAAAAATATAACTGCACATATTGAAAGTCAATCAAAAATTATTTCTGAATCGTGATAAACTTATCTATCGAACTTTCAAAGGTCTCCTTTAACCATCAGATTTTAATAGATACACTCGCTTCCCATACGATCACTAGGTCGTTGTTCTAACATAAATTAATCGTCATACCTATAAGTTTAACGTTCAACACCTACCAAGAAATTAATAGTATTGTCGTGTCGTACAGTAGTGTGTGCGTCGCATTATAATCCTTTTACCGCCCATACTCAACTACTACATACTGTACAAGATACACTTTCAAAGAATTTGTTAGCAAAGACATCTCCTTTACGATAATGTTCGATTTTCTATTAAACTTGAAAGCGTTCCACGTCCCACATTCTTATCTCGAATGTTCTACGACATATTTTTCCAAAGTTTCCCGGCGCGAGCTTTCAGGCGGCCGCGTATAAAGCTCTATTCACACATGGCGGGAGATAAGGTAGCTTTCACACCATTAAGCCGCGCGCTGGAGCCCGGGGCTTTTCCAGATTAGATTATACACTCGATTTATGACGTCATTAAAGCTTTGATAATTACTCGGGACAGGCTGCGTAGGCGAGACGCGAGAGGGACGGGGCGGGGTGCGCGCGGGGCGGAGGAGGGGGTGAGCGCGGGGGGCGGGGGTGCTTGTACTGTTTGATTGGATTCCTGGTACTGCGAGGGTTAAAGGATTAAAGTTATGGAGATTAGTTCGCCGCCCGCGGCCGCGCTTCGTTTATGTTAAAAGGTCTATAGAGATATGTACGGATAAGAGATTGGTTATTGCCAATTGTGATACCGTGGCAGGTTTTAATTTCGCTTCGGTTGCTCTCGTACGTTTGTAAATAAACTCCCGATTGGTTTTACTAACAAAACAATAGCTTACAGTGTGTTCGCCGATATATCGCTGTGATACGGTTCGTGAGCACGCAAACGATATTATTTACCAAACGCTATCTGCATGTAGCTGATTAACAGGGCGAGCTTATGCGAACTTATCCATATTAATTACTAAGTAACTCTTAACATGGAATTAATATGTATTGTCCTTACATAGGTGCCACTTGAGATTGTAATAATTTGCCATTTCCTCCGGCCTTGGTTGTAATTTTCACTTAACAAATAAATGGGTGGCTAATAAGGCCTACTTAAAGTTGCTTTGGGCTAGATTCCTAAAATATTCAAGTAATGCCTACTCAGCAAATAATAGAATTGTAATTTAACATTGAAAGAGACATCTATTTCATAAACAGGTACAAGTAGTCTTGCAATCAACAGAGGCGCTCCCATTGAAAGTGCCTCAGGCAACCTCAAAGCTCCTAGCTACTAAATAACCGGAGATCCACCAGGAACCCCATCACAACACCAATATCTTATAAATTGTTGCAAATTGCTCTAAAAGGGATCAATTTTCACTACACGTGCGCCTCTCAGCCTTTAATATTGTAATTCAAGCAATTATGACCGCTGTATCTTATGTATTACAGGCAATTTTCCATCACGCCGCTCTTGGGCTTTTATGAAAAATGTATATTTTCTTGGAAACAAAAGCTGTTAAGGCGACTTACTGTGAAGGCTTATCTATTATGCCTGTACATTTCCCTAGTCGCTTGAACGCAAAGTAAGCGAGAAATTGTTTTCCTTTTAAAGTGTAGGTATAATTTGAAATGTTTATGAACTATTGTTTGAAAGTGTTGTGACTGTACCCTGAATAAATACTGGCAATGTATGGGTAGTTGCATAAAAAGGAAATTGTTCTTTGAGCTGCATAGTAAAATCATAAGGTTCTTGATTAAAATTCATGGTTTAAGTTTATATTTAAGTACAAAAAAATGCTTATTCGCTTATTATATGCACTAAAATTACCTAACGAAATGAGCCCTAATTGTTATGCGCCCTCACCTAGTAGGTGTTTTAATTTTTTACTCTCTAAATACTTCCTAACCGGCTCCTAACTTTTTGTCCGTACATTAGTGCAGCTATTTTGGCCTGGGACCACCCATCAGGGCCTAATGGGCGTCCGCGAATGACCCTACAATTAAGTGTAATGAGCCGACCCAAAATGCCGAAGCTACGTATATTTAAATATCTATGTAGGTACGTGAATTTCGTGTCTTCTAAGTGCTATGGAGTACGGAATGGGAATTTAATTAAAGTGGTAATTTCTTGTAGGTAGGTAAGGATAATGTAATTTTTTGGGGATTTCCTTCAAGAGATGGTACTTTTAGAGAGCCAAGCCTGCTCCTTGTTCACAAAACTTATTGTTAAGTAGGACATTGACATTGACGACACTACATTTTCTTAGACAATGTTACTACTCTGTTCTCTTGACAGAACTAACGGTTGAGGCACTTCTGATTTAAATTACGTTACCTTCAAACGATGGTCCAACAATAATCTACAAAAGGACCACCAACCACACGGAAGCCTAGTCCAAGGCCATATTTCAGCTACGTAACCCATTACGGCCTATTAGTGAATAAATGGTGCATTAAAAGTGGCCCATCATAAGTCCGGTCGCATTTGGCAACGGCATTGTGATCCTGATACGTCGAACAAACGCGCGATAATGATGACCAGGTGTATTCGCGGTACTGTGTGTGTAGTTGATGCTGTTTGTTTAGAATATAACAAAAAATATAGGAAGGAAAAAGTTTGTAAATATAAGCTACTTCTGGACTTGTTAAAAATTTCACACAGTAGTTCAAAGTCTACGCTTTTCCTCACTGAGTGGTTTGAGCAAAGGAAATAATCTGAAACGGAACCTCTGTTAAAAGAGCGAAAAACTGTCATGGACTGACACCACATTTATTGTAACTTTATAGCTGAAACTTTACACAAGTCTAAATCTAATGATAGTTGCCTACCTTAACAAAATATTGTAAACGAGCACAAGAAGTAAATATCACATCTGACATAATCTAAATAAATACGACCGTCATTGTAACAGTAACGGACAGTAACAGTATCTAATCTAGCGACCGTAGTACGAGCGGCCCTGTAAGCTTCCGATATTGTCCAGTCAAAATAGGCGATAATTATGAAATGTGGCGCCGATTGTCGCTCCATTAGGCGGCTTTGTAGCTTCGGCCAGTACGTGCCCGCTCCTAGATATGCAAATGTACCTACTATCTATATACTGCCAGTGATTTATTTACTAGCACCACTACCGCAACTAATACGTCCGCCTAAATGCGAACACGTCGTTAGAATATTAATATTTAAATTGATATTTAAAAACATACCTGTTATTGATCTGATGCAAAAAAGGGGTCAACACTAATTATTTTATTTCTATGACAGATTTACGAGTATAAATAAATACCACACACCTTATACCACCAAGGTAAGCAACAAACTGAAATATGGAATGACAAAATCAAAATTTCTTTGTTGAATAACGCAATGTCGTTATTGTCCGCATCACCTGCTAAATTGCGCGTGACAAAACATTCATAACAATTAGTGATTTTTGCGCAAAACAACAATAGGAGAAAGACTTTCTTCTAAAAAAGCTCCGAAGGTGTAATTATCTGCGTACCTTTGTTTCGTAACAAGCCTAATGGCCCGGAACACCTTTGTACATTGTCAATGTTACTCTAACAAGGTACTTTTAAGTGGTTTACGGTGCAATAAAATCGGTACGGACAAGGCCAAACATTGCGGGATTCTTACGATATTATTCGCAATATATTAGAGAAAGGTGCTCTCAGTATTTTTTTCCGAATATGAATTTTTATTACACTTCCTTTCAAAGTTGCGTCACAGTTAACCCATTTGAGGCCCAAAAAATGGTTCTTTGTAGATGTAAGGGTTACGTTTTTTAACAAAAATGTTGTTTTATTTTATTTTTTACTAACAACAGGGTTCCGCGAACGCGTTCTCTACAAAAGGCTAAACCGTTTTGTTAGGCAGCGTTTTTGTTTTGTTTTATCGAAGTTAAATATACGTTTGAGGCTATTGTGTTAGGGCCAGTTTGTTGTTAGCCATTTAGTCGTGAAAAAATCCTTCTTGTGCACGCTTGCCTTCAGATATCTATGAGAGATAATGTCAATGAATTATTGTTTATCAAGATAAGTGAGAGTGTACTGTAAAGTTTTCGCAAAAAGAAGAATTTTCTGAAGTGTTCGTTTGTGCGTCCTGTGTCCTCAAAAGCTTTGATCTAAAGGTAAGAAAAGTGTTTTAATTTTCATTAATGCCTGTCTTAGATTTGTAGGCGGCATTTTCAGTCATGAATTTCCAGAAAGCCATATTTTACACAGTACAACTAACAGTATCTAACAGTTACGTTCTCACTGAGGTTCAAATGGTCGTGGTTAGTCGTGAGTTCAAATCCTACCGTATTCTAACCGTTACTTATAGTTTACAGGAGTTACCGTTTCTCTGTTTGGTCTCCATCTACTGTTGACTTTTGAAGTAAGATTTATTTATTGTCCAAATCTATTAACCTATAACACAAAAGGTAATAAAATAGGAAAATATATTGCGTTTGAATCGGAATTTTCATTCTAATCATATGTTTTAAATAATATATTTAAATATACAGTCACAATATTTATGTCTGTATCAATTTGGGCGGCTTCCCACTATACGAGTTTTTCTGCCTATTGATAATCAGGCTTCTAATTAATTATACATTACTTTAGCGATAGAAGCCTTCTAACTAGTATGTATGTTACCATATTATCTACAAAAAAATATTTCAAGAACCATTTCCATGTGATAAACAGTGTATTTAACCATTGATTTATGTTTTTGTGAATAGGTATATTACGAATAATGTGTCCTATGTGATAAATTACCTATGTATATTTATTCGTCCGCTATTGAAATTCTGTGTGTTGTTAATTAATTTTGCTAATTAAAGGCGTGGCTTTGCTTAAAAACACGCCCGTGTGAATCGGCGTAGTAGCTCTTTTTTAAATTTTAAATTAGGTATATCTATTTAGGCAATATGTTCATACACAAAGTATATTTAATACAAACTTTTAATATGTTAACTAACCATTAATTTAAATAGGTTTAAAAATTATAATTGTTTTCCTTTCATTGATACCGACAACTTTGCTCATCAATTAATGAAACATAGACAATTATAATAAATAAGTAGTTTTTCTATGAAAATATTGAGCATTACGGTATGGCTTATAAAATATTAGCCACCTAAGTATATCTTCCCAATAGGAAGTTCTATCATCAATAATAAGCTCTAACCAAGATTCTAATGGCTTATAAACAATGACAGCTTGTAAGCCCGCCTCCTTCGTGGACTATTAAATAACCCTTTACCATCTGCTGCGGTTTGCCTCACAGAAGGGATATCTAGTAGGGAAAATGGAATACCTTTACTACAAAATCCTGTGAGAACAGTCCTTGAGGAAACAATAAAACAAACATGTAAAATCGATAGTCATTTATTTGTTAAACTTTAAAAATGGAATAAATCTCCAAACGTATCTTAGGTTTTTAAATTAGTATTCAGGAAAATCATTAAGATACAAAAAATATATTAAAATTCAACACAAAAAATACAAGTCATCGTTTTTTTTAGTTAGGTAAAAAACATCACGTGAAAAATCACAGAATTTTGCTCGAGGCTTGAATAAAAAACTCCATGCAAAAACTTATTTTTAAGAAGCTCATACAAAGTACAAAAAGAGGTGTATAATTGAAGCTATAGCCCGAAGCTTTAAGTGCTCAATTACATTGCACAACAAAATTGAATCGGCCCTTGAACGAAAATACTACCCACTTATTGAACGCCTATTACTAAATGGCCGTATAATATACATTGATACGTAGTACTTGCTAATCAATTTTGTAGTGCGTAATATGTATCTTCTGAGTTTGTGGCAAAAAGAGATTTCAGGAAATATCTTCTTTTATGACATAAGACTTAGCTTTAATTAAATTAAATCAACAATAGACACTTATTCCACAATTAAACACTCTCAAAAATACTACAGAAAAATATACTACTAAAATACCGTCTTTTGTTTACGACGAAAAAAACAAAAACATAACATATTTCCATCTTCATTTGCCTGAAAGATTCAATTTTCATTTAACACTAACAGTCAAACAGATGGCTGCCTGAAAATACACAACTTCACGTTCATTGGTTAAGTAGTAACTAATGTTAAAAATAAACATAATACGGTAGGTATAGATACTCTTTGGTCTTTACCTGTAGGGTAATAAGTCTGACTGTCTTCAATACAGTTTGGTCTTGACAGCGGCTTTCAAGTGTACATAACAATGCATGTTATCGTGCATAATGTGGTGAGGGGTTCATGAAGGCTTATCTTTGGCAAGGTCATTCATAAATCAAAGGGAAACTGAAAATCTTATAAATTATAACCTCCTACATATTAAAATATGTAATTAAATAAGAGTAACTTATTCACTTTTGGTAAAATATATTCGTTGAATTTTCTGATCGAATATTTATAAAGGAGCCAAGAAAAGTGTATGTTTTAAAGAATACGCAGATCTCAATATATACAGATAAACGGTCTGCAAATCCCACTCAATATTTCATACAAACGCCAACAACAAATCATTTACAAAGAAACTAATTTCTTGCCAGCTTAAAAAATAACAGTCTCACCTACAAATTCACACAGTTTTTCCAACCGTTTTTGTATCTCGGAGCATGTTCATTTATTCATTGAGCATGAATTATCCAACAGGCGAAGTGGAAAAGCTAAATCAAAGAAGCGAACATCTGCATTCCAATGAAAGTTTGAGAATCAGCCGCGTTTTGCACACGTGTTACTATGGTAACACGAAGTGTAGTCGTTACTCTTTGAAATGGGATGTTCCTAAATTAAAAGAACATTTTTGACCACTTTGTTTTATCATACCGATAAAATATTTAGTCATTTTTTAAATGTTTAGTTGAGACTTCAGCAATCCTGATTCAGTTTTTTATAATTTCCAACAGCAGGACACAAGTTTGCTCTTTGAAAAGAGTGATCATAAACCACCTAAATAGCTAACTACTAAAATATTCAAGGGAGACAATTAAAATAGTCATAAAAAATACACATTACAAAATTCATTTCACATTTCAGAAAACACCTTTACATTCCAGCCTCACTAGTACAATACTGGGAGTCCAATCATATCTCAAAGCCATCCGAATAAATCCTCCTACCCTTAGTAGAGGTCTTTACTCAGTCCCTCCATAAGTCAGCTCCTCGTGTCTGAGCAGATAGCGGTCCCCTCCCCTTACCCCCCTCCGCCCACATAAACTTAATACTACATAACTCACACTGGAATAAATTATTGCCAACTTATTCCTGTTTGCAGAACCCCTTTTTACCTAGCGTTGTTTATATACGTGCGTATATCTGATCTTGTGCGTGTATGAGTGATGGCCGTGTAAGCGAAGTTAGCGCTATTGGCCGCGATAATTGGCTAGTAAGTTTGTATGGAGTGTGTTTCGCGTTTGATTTAAGACACTCTGTGATAGATTTTAGACGATCTATCGCACAAAGGGAATGTTATTTTACACCCTAAAAACTTAGGGTAGGGTACCTAAGGAGTGTCAAATTTCTAGTGCCTATTTTAAAGTTAAATGCTATAAATAGGTAGGAGTAGTTCGGGACCGGTTAAACCAATAAATTGATAACCTCCATTTTATTAGATTTTCCATCCCCCCGTATTTTCATGGCACTTTATACAGAAGTCACATGTATTACATTAGCATTACTCATGAATATTGATCGAACCATGATTTATGGGTTCCAAAGAAAAACCACACATTTCGTGACGGGCTTTAAATCGATATGTAAAATACGAATAGGTGTTCCATTGGTAATATATGCTGTTTCAATAAACGTGTATGTTTACCATACATTTGTTTGAAAACTCTTCCTTTTGCCCACCATACTTGAAGGAGTTATAATACAACCAAAGCATATGTTTCTTCGATCAAAACCTTACATTATACCTCATTACTGCTACTTTTGCCGTTTTGCACGATCGCAACGCATCATTTTGTGGTTTAACGATTGGAAATACACATAGGTGGTCTTTCATGCACTAAAGTGATAATGAGGTGGTTTCAATTTATCCCTTACAATTACAGAAGGCCTTTGGGTTTTTTATTGTCTTTGTGGCCGTATGATGAACATAAACGAACTGTAAGAATCATGCAAAATTTTTGTAAGACATGGTTCTTTAGAGTCAAAGAAATTTTAGACTGTATTGACTTTGAATTCGAGTCGCGTCGCTTTTAAAATCTTCTTTAAGCTACTGCTGAGTCCTAATGCGTTAGAACATATTTTTTCCAACAACAATAGAAAATCCAAGACCTAGAGAATCATAAATCCCAGTACTGAATCACACTAAGTGCTAAAGAGCATATTCTCGGTTTTTTTTCCAAAGCAGAGCCGTGAGTGGGCTCAGGCAACGATACGAAGGGCCTTTATCTCAACGTGATGTATACTCTGTCACGACTCGCTTCGGACGTGACCGAAATGCGAGCCGATTTATTCAGTTACTTAAATAACCACTCGGACTTTGTTTTGATTCGTCATTCGAATTTTTCGTATGTTGTATGTCTCTTGTTTTTTTTTCTTCTTTTTATTTATATGAGAACCTCAAAGTAGGGAGCGTCCGTTTATCGAATTAAGTACTTAGATATGTTTGTAGTTTGAATTATTCAGTTGAGCATATCCTTTCGTTTATGCTTTTGTTTTTAATGAGCAGCAAATGTTTAAATTAACTTCTCATTTCAGTTTAACTTTATAAACCACAGATTATAACTGTCAGTTTTATCATCAAATAAATAACAGAGTCGGATATACGAAACAAAGATAAAACAGCCCACAGATACAGCAACTGCACCAAATACCGGGCTGAAACACAAAACCACACAATTAGCACTTCATAAATCAGAACATGGACATTCCTTTATCCGGCCATATCTATATAGGTACTAGGCAGTAGGCTCGAATGTTAGGCGTTGGCCAAGAACTTATGGGCACTGTAAAAGGATGTTCCCTCACAGTGTACGATAAAGCTACAAGCCCCAGGGGTATTGCGACACGGAAACTGGAGCTTTTCTCTTGTACTTGGACCTCGCTATAAGTATACGAACTAAGTATAGTTTAAGAATGGATGTTTTGTTAGCTCCACCTTGCGCAGCTTCGGAGTTATAGACACTGATAGTGGCTGAGACTTCCTAGGTGAAATACCTGCGAAAAATATTTTATATTATTTGATTTTGCATTTCTAACGTGGATGGAAAATCTGCCTCCATTGTTTGCTGCTTAAAATAATCGGTGACAGAGAAATAAAAGTATGCTCGAAAAAACGCTGTGATTCAAAAGGAACCTATTTAAACAGGCACTGTGTTAAGTATATGCAATTAACACTTTAACCTATATGTACATACATTAGCTGCACCTACAAACTATTCAATAAAGAGACTGTATTGAAATCATAATTTCAATAGATTAAATATATTAAATTGATTAGCCATACAATTTAGATAAGTCATAATATTCCGTTTATGGGCACTGCGGTGCCAATCCTAATTAAATGTCTTGTAAATTTATTTCTCATTTAGGTATCCTAGAGCAATTATTATCGTTCACTTAATTTCCCGTAACGAGCTGATAAAGTTAGTGATATCTTTAAACTGTTTTTCATGAAGCAATTTAGTGATATAGAAATGATTAAAATAATTGCTAAATAAAGTTCACGATTCGTTAAATTTAACTTCTTATTAATAGTGCCCAAAGACCCGCCCTTGATAACTAACTACAGGTGAATTTACACAAGCCTGACAGGTGTAGCTTTTAAGTTCTTATGAACTTTCAAGCGAAAACATTGCGTGTCTAAATATTCTTCTCAAGCCGTCAATTAGCAAAACAATTCAAGATATAAACGACCTTAAAAAACGAATGTAAAATATTAAACACGTACCTAATCAAAAAATATAAACGTACTATCAATAAGTCACTCTCCTTTCGAGAAATAACAACGCAAATTGCGATGCAATCAAATGCGTCCGCGCTGTTAATTCAACGACATTTAAAACGTTGTTCTGATACATTCAAATATGTCCTAAGGATTCTCCAGGAAATTAGGCCTTTTTATAAAGGATATAGGGTTCAGATTGCATTTGGATGTCCTGTGTTGTAGACCGTTTTCAGTGTCGGAATGTACGTAGATTTATAAGACACTGAACGATGTGTAGAATATTGTCTGAGGTCCTGACACTCTTGTTTAATGTCTCTGTTTCAATGAGATTCCACGGTGCAAATTATGGGAACAATGTCGGTTGATATCTGCCACCTTCGTCACTTCTATAAAATTGTCTGTTACCCAATCATGGTTTTGTTAAAGTCATTTCTTATTATCAAAATTTATCGGTCATCCAAGTGTATCCTTGTAGAAAGTAAAAATATCCATCCATTACTAATATACTAAGTTCCTCTTTACCAATATGGTTGTGACTACGTGCACTTCTAGTGCCCCAAAATGGAAATGTGCTTTATGTATTACCTACTTTTTAACGTAGGTGTAGTATGCCCGTCACGAAATTTTAATATGAATAATATCTACAAATTAGTTCCCTTTCACTTCACATATATGCACACCCGAAAAACCCAGCGACAAAAAAATAGCATCATGTATTTAATCCAACTCTTTTCCTAATCCAAATTATTATTCCAGTAGTCAATCGAAAGTGTCTTACTCAGTGAAACAATGGCTAGACAGACAGCATTATCATAACCCAAATAACATTTGCATTGTTAATACCAGCAACGTAAAATCCGTATGAATCATAGAGAACTCGAACTTAGGCGCGCGATAAATTCCTCTAGGCGTTTAAAAATAGCTGACACCAAATAAATCCACAACAATGTAGAGTAATCTCGTGAAGAATCAAGATTACGGGGTATAAAACCGGCCATACACGAACCTCAAGTGTTAAGTGATTAACGATTAAATAATAAGCCGCCGCACACTCGTAAAACAAAGATTAACATACAGTTACGGGTGTAAATAGCCTATAACTTTGATTTTTACGACTAAATAATCGTAAAGGAACCCTGGTAAAGCGGCTATATTAAAGAGGCGAGTTCGAATGCGGTGGGTGAGTAAAACTACAGAGTTCTGTAGTCGGACGGTTTTTAATCGCGGACGAAATGCAAACGGGAGGCCCGTTGATGCACTTTTATTTTACGACGCACTCATAACATAAAACGCTGAATGTCTCAACAAGGGTTATGATCTGTTTGAGGGACAGGAATAGAGATATAATGGCTTACTATTGTCTGGTGGTTTGAGACTAAGTAAGTATCCAATTTGTTCGTAAATTATGAACTATTAGTACGATCTCAGCTGATTTCGCTTTATGTCCCTAACTCGCAGTTTAATAAGGGAATTTTATCTCTCTGTAAGTATTTTATATGTGGTCACCTATTCACGGTAGGGAGCGGATACCGGCAATATAACTCGGCCTAAACACAGAATGATATACCCTGCTGGTCTAACCACCTAATTTCGCTGCGTCCGCACACTGCGCCCATTACGGTTTCCCTGGGCCAAAATTCCGTGTAATTAAACAACTGAAATTTTAATAGTATCCAGTATAAATTTAATAAGGATGGGCCATTAAGAGTGTAAATGGACCAAATGTTTGGCTTTCGCCAAAAACCAAAATGGGGTCTGCGGAACGGGCCGCTGTGTAAGTTTCGATCGTAATGCGGTGGCACTAGGGGACAACATGGGTTCAATTTATGTGCACATTAATCACAATAAATTCATCATGATAAAGTTTGATGATTAAGTTAAAAAAATAGGTTGTTTTAGATACTTTCAACAACACAAAATCAATGCAAAAATACGTCGAAAGAACAGCCGTACAAATTCATCTAAAAGTAAGCAAAAAATAAAACAAAATACCTTTTACAAAAACGGAAACAATCAAAATAACAATCGCCTAGATTTTAATTGAACAACGGAACAGAGATTCTCGCCGAGTGCCGGGTAAACGCCGTGAATCGCCCAATAATAATGAAAGTGATGGCTGTGACGCCGTCGCTGTATGAAGCGGCAGTTTTGGCTACATAAACAGCCCGTATACTACCCTATCTTGTGCAAACAGACACTTAATATAACCCTTATTGTGTAACAATACAGGCTAAAGTCGATTGGCGTGAGTATCAAGTTATAGGAAGTCTTTGTGTAGCGCCCCCCTCCACGGCAGCGGGAGGGGCCGGGTCGGCTCACACGTAGACAAAATGGCCGACTTTTTTGTCGCGAGTGATTGGGAACGGGCGCATTGTGTGTAGGCCATACGGAGCGGAGTTTGGAATTAAAAAATATGGAGTTTAAAATATTGGTTGTAGCTTATCTGTGTTATCTGTTTGATGTTTTATTGGTAGATTAATGGTTGTGTTGTGTAGCATTGTGTGTTATGGTTTAATTGAAAAGTTTTTAGATTTGTTGAAATGGTTTTCAAGCTATTTTTGTGTTTTATTATTATTAACAAAAAATCAAAATTGACACTATTAGGCTGGCAAAATTTAATTATCTTTGGGATTTCTTATTTTTATATGAGATTATTAATTTTAGGTACTGTTCTATATTATTTTTCTACTAGAATCCTTTTATTATGTAACATAGATATAATGTATCATCTACATATTTAAATATTGAAGAAGAATATCCAGGCCTTCAAAAATACATTTACAAATTACAAATTACATTTATCATACAGGGATCATCTGGTTTCTCTTACACTTTAACGACAATAGTTACTTTAATTTAATTAGTATTTTATTAGTAATAATTAATGAAAAACTGAAAAATATCAGAAAAATAGCCAGCGGCATGTAAGCCTGACACTAGTAAGTGGTGTGGGTATTTTCAGCCGACGCGACCGGCGCCGACTACCGACTATACCGACCGTCTTTTTTGTTCCCATTGCTACCTTCACCTTCTTGTCACAATTCAGTATTTAGGAATAGGTATTTTAGGAAAGCATCTAGCAATAATATCAACTGCTTCAAACAACAGTATTTCAGTTCCATTTTTTATCCACAAATGAAAATTTCTTGCCCACTGTGCAACTTCGCACAATTTTTCCCTCATAATGTAGGTCCCTTAGATTTTATAGGTAACATTTGAAAGTGTAAACTAATAACTTCAAAAAGTTACTAGTGTAGATAACTAATTGCCTAAATTACTACAGGCAATTTAACATAAGTATCTACTTACCAGATAACCTTTCTAAAACAATCTGATGCCATAATTTACTAACTTTAATATCAGATAGGGTCTAACTTAAATGATCTGCAGTTGTTTTTCTGAAGTTAGGACCCATAAAGCTATAAATATCCTGTCTACTTTACGGTTATGGCTTATCTAGGAAAAGTTTTTGAGTTACAGCAGTTACTTACTCTGACATTATTTACTTTTATATTCATGAATTTAAGCTAGGGTTAGATAAAGCTTGCCTAATTAATGTAGGTACCTATTAACACATAAAGAATTCTATACACAAACTAAAATTAATTTCTGTTAGACAGCAACACAATAAACAACCGAAAACCAAACAATTGAATGTCGAGAAACAAGCCCACAAACAATGGTGGAACACAATCAATTCCAATAAATCTACTTATTCATTCAAACCAAATAAATTGTACGCGCGATACGAATAAATCACAGAAATTAGAATAAGGAAATAGATATTAATTTTCATGGTACACAAAGGCACGTAACCTATAGAATACTTAAGCCATAAAGTACGGTGGTCCTGTAGAAAATTATCTGTGAAGTTGCGTCCCATTGTAAGGCCCTGAAGACACCTAGGTACCTATCTACTTTATTCCTACTCCATTGGTGTTCCACGATACCATCCTAGTGTATGTAAAACACATTCAAATAAGAGTGGGATGATACAAGTTTCTATGTACTAAAATGGCGTAAGCAAAGAAAAACCTTCTGCTTTTTATTTTAGACGTTTTCTTAGTATAATTTTCTGCCTGAAATGGTATTGGAATGTCTGTTCCTATAATATCTGATATGGATATTGGTAATGTTTGAGATGCTGTCTTTCCTTTGCTTTATGATGAGGGTTTGCCATTCTTGGAGCTCTTGGAAATTTGCATGCAGCGAGACTGGTAAGTAACACTACTCAGAAACATACTTAGGCACCTTTTAATAGGTAATTAATAAAACTTTCTACCTGCCTTAGCCTGACGCAGTTTCAACGATATTATTAACCTTGGCCAAAAAACGAAATCTATAATTTCAGCCTACCTAAACACCTACCTAATTTTAACCCTATAAAAACACCCTGCCGCTGTTCTGAGTCATCCAAAGCGTCTACAATGAAATTGACATTGAACTTTCGTCACAACTAAGTATGATGCATGCGTACACACCCATTTGCAAACAATTACATCAGCTGATCGCTGTATTTTAATTGGCCAACAACTGCACGCACTCAGTCTCCAGGAACTGCAATTTGCACAGATTAACTCGTGGAAAACTATTCATTGCATGCATCCTCACTTAAGCTAACAATGTGTTACAAACAGCCTTGAGAATCGGTTACATCACAAACGACATTCCATCATACGCATCACTCAATAAAACGCTCACGCGATCGAGCAAGCTATCAAGTGTGAAAACAAACAATGCGCAGGAGTTGAATGTTAAACCACAGCGGCGCCGGCGCACGTGCTGCCGATATCCGTCGAAATATTTATATTTTTATTTACGCTTTATGTCCGGGGTGTGTAGGCGACGACGAACGGACAGCGCGACTCGATACGATGACACCCGAAGTCCCGAATAGAGCCGAGATTTTTTGGGGTTCCATTTAGTACTTACTTATATTGTATGCTGATTGATTCCGAGTCGAGAAGTGTATTGACCATTTTCAGAGCCAAACTAGAAAATGAACAAATTAGTGCTGTATAAGTAGGTACCTATATTTTTTTATCCTAAAGGGACTTGTAGTGTACCTAGTGTAGCCCTGGCCTGAGCAGCAGGATTACCAATTGCCAAGGTTTTCGCTTAAGATGTCTTAAGGTAGGTATTTGATGCAGGTACGTTTTAAAAGAAACCTTCCCAACAGCCTGTAGGTTTCTACCTACCTATTTATTCAATGTCTTATTACCTGCCTGAAAATAGCCCTTTTTCGTAAGTAATGGCCAGATCAAAATGTCAATAAACAGAAAAGATATAAGGTTAAATTACTTCCTGTAAAAAAAACAAGCTAACTGTCTCTAGTTACTCGGACGAAATAATATCACAATGATAACTCACATTCACTCGATATAAAACCTATTAAAATAATTCTACACAAACGCGTGGGCACGTTTTTAATCTGAAGCCACTTAATCTAACGCTCGTCCCACTGTAAGTATAAATAGAAACGGACAGATACATCAAGCGTCTAACAACAGCATCTAACATTAAGAAAAATGTCGAAGACACGTACTCTTTTAACAAATATAAAGTAATTTGTTCTACACGAGAGCTCGTCTTATAATGGTAACGTGTTACAGCAAAATTAGCTTTCCGACGGCAGGGACAAACGTGGTTCCGAATTTAAATTGCCCAATCAATTTTTAATTTGGTAGCAGTATACCCAAATATGTTTGGATTATCCTATTTTAACTAAGAAATCATTTTAATGTTGCTTTTCATTGGAAAATGTGTTTATTTTGCTGAAATTAGTTAGGTACGGCCGATATTTTTAGCTGAGAATTTCCTATTATTTTGGATAATAGCCAAGTTATCCCTTAATTAGGTTATTCAATATTAGGTATCGATCATAGGTGGCTATGTAGGTATGTAGGTACCTATCTCATTTAATAAGCCCAATAAAAACAAAACAGTCAAAAACGGTGCTGCGAGGTAAGAAAAAAACTGTTAAGCAGAAAGGTAAATTTTATCACCCTTTCCAGCCATTAAAAAATGATTCACATTTTTCATCAAAATTGTATCCAATTTATTCTTTAAACCGATTAAAAATTAATATAAAATTATTTTATAGCAGTCACAAAACTCGAATCGCTTCGCACTTACATTTTATTACCATAAGAGTGACAGAGATAGATATAGGCTATCGATCTCTACAAACGGCGACGCGTCGCCAACGAGCGTAATGGCGGACGATACAAACACATTCGATATTTAAACTATTTAATTGGTTATTTGTAATATTAACCACAAAACTATACAACACAGCTATTTAAACACTATACTTTAACACAACGCACTAGTTTCCAAACTATTAAACTGCGAAATAGCACATTTCAAAGTAGATAAAATCACATTGGTCGTTCGTCGTACAGCGCATCAGTCGCCATATCCAAATTCCTATAGCCAGGGACGAATTTGGGTGACCTTGTGCGATGAGTTTATGTAGGTAGCGTTGGCGTTGTGATATGATGTGTTACGCTTAGAAAATATTTAATGTATTCTGTACCATGAATTATTGTTTTAAGTTTAAGCATTTTAAATTAATTAATATATTATTTATTTTAAGGAAGAAAACACTGGTTTCTTACTTTTGTTCAATTATTCACGAAGTAAATTAAAATACTGAGTGAATCGTTCGAAAATACATTTTTGGATAGGTAATTTTATAAATATAGTAAAAAAACACTACAGTTTCCTTTATTAGCTACTTAAATAAAAAGACCAACCTTAAATATCTTAATCGTTTGATAATTATTTTAAACGACTGCCTACTCATTTAAATCATTTGTTGCTGGTTTTTGTAAGACAAGTTCTTTTTCCTTTTATTATAGCCATTACGTATTTGCTGGTCCAGATTTAAGGACCTACCTAAATATTGTAATTTAATAACCTGTAATTTTGTTTTGTAAATTATTTTCATTAGGTATCTGTGATGATATTTTAAAAAAATCTTCATTTTGTGTACTTATAGATGACTTGTGGCTCTCTCTATTTCCTTTCGTTCTACTTCATTGAACATATAATAATTGTTCTAAGCAATTAATACTTACAATTTCCTTATGGTATTCTTAGCCAACAATTTTAAAGGATAAATCCACACAATCTGTGATTTTTTATATATTAATTAGCTAAAAAGATCATGCCATAAAGGCTTACTAAGTTTTTTTGCATTGTTGTACGTATTTCGTGTGATTATATCTTCCATTGTCGTCGAGGTACCATAAAGGCACATGTAGGTACCTACATATTAAGTACCTACGATTAGATTGTTGGTCATGTATTTGAATTCAAAACTTTTCTTTATTAAATCATCTCAAAAATTTTAACAAGGTGTCAACAAGTGAAACTCGGTCGAGGCCATCGAGCATCATACTGAGTTCCTCCATCGACTTTGCCAAGACTACAATGTCATCGTCTTCCATTGCGGCAGTAAACAGTTTCTTGGAAAAAGCATCCCCCTGTCTTACGCTTCTTTTCAATAGAATCGGCTACGTGCAATGCTCCTGTACTCGGGCCGACATGGTGGCGTTATTATACAAACACTTCAACACCTCGATGTACCGATAGTCAATACGGCATCGTTGGAGTGACTTAAGTAAGTACCGCCCATGTTTCCACCGAATCGAAGGCTTTCATAGTCCACAAACGCTAAGCATAATGGCAAGTTATACTCCTCGGTCTTGTGTATAACTTGTCGCAGCGTATGGATTTAGTCTATGCTACTATAGCCTCTTCGGCAACCGGCTTGTTTGGGAGGCTGGAAGTCATCAAGCCTGTGTTCGAGACGGATCGTAATAACCCTTGAAAACAGCTTATAAACATGGCTCAGAAGTGTGATGGGTCTGTAGTTCTTCAATAGGCTGTGTCACCTTTTTTGAAGAACAACACCACCCCACCCCTGCTCCATGCTTCAGCTGTTTTGCCCTCGAACAGGACGGAATTAAAGAGCTTCTGGAGGACTTTAAGTAGCGGCGCTCCAGCGCTCTCAGGAGCTCTGACGTGATTCCGTCCTCAACCGGCGCCAAAAGCATTGCTGAACGACTAACTTGACCCAAAAAACAAAATTGCAAATCACTTGATGACCTACTTACTTTACAAAGTAGATACTTTAAAGTTTTTTACCTTCACGTAAGTATTAATAAAAATAAAAAAAACGATAAGGTAAACTAAAAATATTTTTTCGAATTGTTAATTAATTTATAAACTTTTGAAATCCGGAAGGCAAAATATATTGTTTTGCTCATTGCCAACATAACCTAAGTAAAAAAGTTTAAATAAAAATAACAAGAAAACACGTAATTTTTACATTTTTTTTAAACAAATTCCACTAAAATATCAAGCATAATCAAAATGAAAATTATTTTATTCGGACTAAGTCCATAGTTTAGTTTTTAGGTATTTTGTCTACAGCCTGCTGAATAACCAGTTTCGTGGTAAATAAAATTAATACCTAGATATCAAATTTTTAACACATAATTAAGCTTATGTAAATATTTTTGTCTCACCTGGTTAGGTGACAGAAAACAATCATATTAATAGAACTAACATTAAAAAAACATATTAAAATACTAAATTATAAAATGTCACCACGCGCTCACAAGATGAGTCAACTGAATGCGTCCCTGTGCATGCACGCTCCGCCCATTACAGCAACAAAAGTTGGCGGCGTTCCTTCAAAATATCTCGTTTGGAGGCCATTTTGACGATCGCGTGCGACAGAGACAGCATCATCGCAGCGCCATTACGATTGCACGTGCGTGAATGAGACAATTATGCAAAGTTAGTTTAGTTTTAATGTGGCTGGAAAGTGCGTGGGGACATTTGTGTGTGTGTGCATTGGATCTCATTCGGGTGGTGTCGGGTGTACGAACTAGTGTTCTAGCGTAGCAAAATGTAGGCCGATTTTTTTTTTTATATTTTGTTGTGCGTTGAGTTATAATGATTTCTTATTCATAAATTATATAAAATTTTATATTTGGTGTTATTTTGATCATATAGGTTATGGGTTATGTAGAAGTCGAAATTATTTTTTTATAGAGAAAATTCTTAAATGGTTTGCATAGGTAACAATAGTACCTGTGCAGGATACTTGTAATTAGCCACTTGTTTTGTAACCAGCCATTTTTTACATAGGTAGGTACTTAATTACTAAATCTAATTTTGATAACCAATTGTAACTTTAGTTGTATCTACCATATTTTTATTTACTAATTACGCCAAATGGGTCATAAAAACGATAAGCACATTTTTATACCTAATGCTCTCTGTCTATTCTGGTGTCCATGACTCATAGCAGATAAGACGGCGTACACGGCCACTAAATTAAAGTAATCAGCTGAGAATATCAACTGAACATTGCCACCACATTTAAGTAGGGTAAACCCACCCACATAGTATAGAAGTGACTACAAGATCCCACTTATACAAACCGCCAAATCCACTTTACGACACCTCCATTCATTGAAGAGTTGTACGCATCGTAAAAGCTCTCACCATAAAGTGACGTCAGCTAAGGACCGTGACGACGTAGTTCCGTCACCAAGCGCTAGGTGGCGCTAAACACAACTGCACTAGCCCACCGCTCGTAAAAATAAATTTTATTGTTATGACGAAAATAAAACGCTTGTCGTCAATTTAAACATCATTTTACTGTGTAATAAGATTTATTTTACGATTAACAAGTGTCTTGATGAATTTATATAGCTGAATGATGAATAAAGCAATAAAATTCGCTTTATGTTCATGTTATCGCTTTTCTATTGGCATTTATGTCGCTTTTTCATATGAAGATGTGTATAATGTAACGTTATCGTCGGAACATAAAACTAAATCATAGTGATATAAATAGATGCGAGATGTGTTTGTTTAACTTTGCTAAATTTATTTAATAAGATTTAAATGAGATCTATTTATAACTGTTTTGCATCGTATACAAGCTTATAAAGTTATTCTTGACATGCTTTTGTATAATTTTATGTTTGTTGTGATTTTGAAATCTAATTTTATAACTTCATCGTTTGCTGACCTCTCATACTACACTTTGGTTAAAGTTCCGTGCCTCGCGAGCTTTGCGTAAAGGTCGCATACTTGTGACAATAGATGGCACTTTGACGACCTTAGTCAAAACCCTTATTTGGTACTTATAACTGAATAAATAATCTTGTAAAATAATG
Organism: Helicoverpa armigera; assembly: GCF_030705265.1. Taxonomy (NCBI): domain Eukaryota; kingdom Metazoa; phylum Arthropoda; class Insecta; order Lepidoptera; family Noctuidae; genus Helicoverpa; species Helicoverpa armigera. The sequence continues at coordinate 4,477,355 of NC_087133.1, read as the reverse complement.
AAATGTATCTTTTATGCAAACACAATCATATTTTGTCTGTTGATTGGTGGAAAAATAAGTGTTTCCAGTTCTTTTAATTCGATGATAGATGGCGCGACTGTCGCACGGTCAACTTGGGAAGCATGGTCCCCTCACTTTTTATTCGAAATATTTATACTCCTCTTATACGGTTTATATTTGCATTCGACGTCCAATCGCTTGACGTTAAACCTATGTACTTTGGTATGTGTATGAATAAATATACCTAACTATGAATAAAGAAAAAACTTTTGTCGCCATTTGAAATTCAAAACAGCTATTAAAACCGTTCTCTTAGACACCGCTACCGGTCTTTAATTATTGCAGATCTAGATAACTGCTAATAAACAAATATTGCAACTATACATTATAAATCCATTATTTAAAATCGATTGTTATCAATCCCACGATCATCAATAACTTGCGTCAATAAAAAGGAAAATTACAGTCATAAAACGGCCGCAATCGAGTCAAACCAGACATCGAGACGCTGAGGAAGCGAGCAAATCGACGATCGTCGTTATATCCTCACACGATGAAGACATAAACTATCAACGACTCCTTTATCTCTATTAAACGGGTGATACTTTAAACAAGTCAATAATGGTTCAATAAACGTCTAAAGAACGGCATAATAACAATCCACGTGCGTTCACTGGCTGCGTCAATAAAGTTACCAATTTATATCGAGGTTTAGCCCCGGAGGCGTATACGAAATAATCTGAGCGGTGTTTACTGGGAGTTCTACAAACGGCGCAATTCACGTGACGTTTACGAGCATTCGAGTGGTTGTAAAAATCGTGTTTACGATGCGCGCGGGCACGCGTGCGGTGCGCTCGCGCCGCTGTGCCGCCCGCGATGCGAATATCATCACATCTGTCGCTGAATGTGAATGAGATGGTTTTTTTCGTCTGTTGTGATAACGTGGACTACTGTAGAGGTTTCCCCAAATGGTTCTTTTTTATTTTTAGACTGCTTCCTGGCTTTTTAGCGTTGGTTTTTTGTACTTCAGTTTATGAAGAGACGGATTACGTTGGAGATTATCGAGTGTAATAAAGTGGTTGGTGATGACGCTTTCCATCATTTTTATGGCAGAGAGCTTACGATACAATTTGCTGCCAATGTATCTTAACACATTGTAAGGTAGGGAATTTAATGATGATAATGCTTTTACGATCACCTAGATTTTCTTTCAGGCTTTCCAAGCAAGTAGTATTTTCCTATATTCGCAGAAGTGAGTAATTGATAATATCTAGGTAGGTACTTAGTCAAAGCAGGCTTTTCAAGTACATACCTACTTAGGCGATTCCTCATCAGGATTTGTCTGCTTGTCACAAAAACATCCCATTACCTGCGTCTAGCAAAGTTTCTGTTTACCAAAAAACTACGTACCTACCTTCCTAGGTATCAAAACTATTTCCAAGAGTAATAAATATTCATTCGTTGTTGGTACGTAAGACTTCAACGCTTTAAGCAACCACATAATAGAAATAAATATTACGATAAGTAAGTTGAAGGCAACTTAAAAGTCCATAAGTTACGTGAACACTAGATCATCGAATACTTTGTTATATTGTAAGTGAATGAACAAACCTTCATTTTGCAAATATAAGTACAGTCAACAAAAAAGAAACGTTGCACTATGCAAGTGACATTGTGTAAAGAGGCGTAAGTACCTATATGGTTCGGAATTGAGAATTTTCCAAGTCTGTTTTCTTTGGGCACTAAATTGATTTTGGATATGATCTTTGTCATCTATGCCGTGATAAGCCCCTCATTTAAAAAAAACAGAAACTAAGTATTAACTTTTAATAAACCTCATTGTAGACTTTTCTTAGTGTTCATTCTTCGTTACCCATACTTCGTTCAAAACTTTTTCCTCACACAATAGCGATGAAGCTTGCGTTGAAAGAGTTTCATGCCTGCATACCAATCTCTTTTGTTAACAGTACATTGTTGGAGCTCCATGGGTTTTTGTTCCGCCCATTTGCCGTAGAGAGGTAATTACTTATATAGTATTAAATACTACTTAAGCTCCTGAAAGGCTATAAATTCGAACCAGTTTTAGATGGATCGCTTATTGGAAGTATTCGTGGTCTTATTGGGCGAGGTTCTATGGGAAATCTTATTGGATGTGTCTACTTAGCTATGACAGAGAGTATGTTTCATGGGGTGGTTACCAATATGGTAATAGAAGTGCTTTTCAATATAAGTAGCAATGTAGGTACTAGGTATCCTGGGAGAATACCTGAATTTTTTTGGGCATAAGTTGTTAAGAAAAGCGCGCCCTACGTGGTCGCTATTCAACCTACGATGTTCAGAGTCACAAATGACCAAAATTCCATCATAAATCGAAGTTAGAAGAGTAAATCCTTGCTCCAACTATGAAACAGTAATTAAATCAGCGGGTGTAGGTAAAATAAAGTCATCCAATACTAACAGAGGTCCAGAAAAAGCGTGAATATCGAGATCCTACCACCTATTTCACATTCGTCAGAGTCGTGATTGGCGGCTATCTCCTAATAGTAAGCCATGACTCCGTTAGTTAGTATTTACCAATTTGGCTAATGCTTGCTTTACTTACCCATTGAAGCAGCTTAATGAAAGGCTCTATAGGGACTAAATGACTTGGTAAGTTTGAGTGAACAGAAGCGCTGCATAGCAAGTCAATAGAAAACTTACGATTTACTTAGGGAGCTTTTCAATTAAAAAAAATATCAGTACCTATGAACTGGAGTTTAACGAAGTTATATTTTATTTCGTAACAGCATTGAGTGGTACCTACCTCTAAGCGAGTCCATCAAGAGCTATTAGGCAATTGATTATTCAATTCGTGTCCAATCGTAAGCTTAATCTTGTCTTCTAGGATTAAGAATTTGGAGAGTATCAAAGATATGGAACGGAGATTTTTTAACACAAGTAAGTATGTACCTAGGTATACTAACTCGTCGTATTATTTGTAAACTATAGGTAATTTATGAGAACCCCATAATGAATGCTAAATGCCTCAACGAACTTGGAAATAATGCAACGTGTAGGTATTATTCGTAGCATCTAGCTACGAGCTTCATCGGATATAAACAATTACATTTAACTTTGTTCTGTTGCTTGTGTAAAAATTATCTTTCGTCAATACTGATAGGTAAGCAGAGCATAGTTTTTACTTTCAACAAGCATTTCGCAGTCCTATCTACCTACTGAATCAGGATTGAGCACATAGGAGTTTTTACTCCCACGAAAGATGAACTGGGTATTTTTACTGTCCAGACCTTTCAAGTAAACCACACTGTAAGGTTTAAGGATAGAAAAACTCCCTAACTGCCAGTGTCTTCTCCGAAATACATTAGAAGTTAGCCTCAATTTTCGGAAGTAAGTAGTGTATGCGAATTCCTAAAGACCAAAGTGGTGAACCTTAGAGGAGATCTTTGTCGTATTCATATGTGTTGTATGTTGAACAGATTTTTTGTTTTAAGTAGATAAGTGCCCATTTAGTTCGTCAACTTAGAATAGATCCACTGCTTATATTCGAAACCTGCCTGAGTTTTTCCCTGTGTATGCAGCCGAGATACCACTGTTTTACGTGGAGCGATTACCTACTTGACCAGGTACCTACTTAATAAATAAATGATACCTAGTAGATAAGTATCCTTATAAATAAATGGAACATATGTGAAAACCTTAGGTAAGTACTAGCTATTCTTATTTACATGAACAACTTACCTAGTTAGTCAGAACCTTCGTCAACTGAAGAAGGTAAACTCTGGCTTCCCAAAAGAGCAATGAGTTTAAGTGTATCATTGTTTGAGATTTTTTGTTCACTGGGAGCCTTTAGTCTTTACCGTAGGTAGCTGGCAGTAGCTTTTTTTTGGAAAGCTTTTTGTCCGTTAAGGGCCTGTTTTTTTTTCATACTTCAAGCAACTGTAAATTGTGCAACTTGAAAAGTTTTAAAACAGTTGTGAGTATAAATAAAATATCTAAGGTAGGCTGTATTCCCTATTGACACATTTTTATGTTTTTATATAAAGTTCGATTTTATTATTGCTTGGAAAATTGCTCCAAATAAAAACTGCAGATTTCAAAGAATTTATCGTTATGATATTTTTATCTCTTGATTACTCCTGCTTGGTACAGTAAAAACTTCGATGTAGCCCGTAATCTAGATCTCTATAAAATTATATCGTCTAGGACGTGCCGGTATCTCGGGCCCTAAATTGACCAATTACACGCACTCACAAAAAATCGCCACACAGCGACCGTTCCCGTCCTTTTTATCGATAAATATTTGTTTAAAGAGGTGAGTGCAATAAAAATGCGAGCGTGTCTCTGGGTAGGCCGCACTACCACAGCCATTCATTCGTTTGATGACTTCATTTGGACGCGCGAACTGACTGCTTGCGATAATGCGCTATTGTTTACCCTTCGATAGTGCGCCTTCCACTGCACGCGCCACACTGCGCCAGACAGAGACAGCTATACTGTTGCAGCTCCGTCGCCGCGATAAGCGTTCAGCTCCTAACCTCCCGTCACTTTCCCGCTTATGCAACTCGCCGTCGCGCGAGCGTAACGGCAACATCGCTCGTAAAAACAGGTAGTAGAAGAAATAATAATCATCTTTACGACTTCTCACTCTATTCAGCACCTTGTTACGATACTGCGCGCTCATTGTGGCACGGTCGAGGAGTGGTTGTAAAATCTTTTCTTTACTCGCCCGTTTCACTAATTGTACGTTTATGAGTTTACGACTTTTGCGGCTTAACTTTTCAGTTATAGTCATTATTGGGGTTTTGTTGATGTTTTTTTTTATTTATTGTAGAGATTGCGTGGGCCTGCTGGTTAAGCTTTAACATTGCACTTCTGTTTAAGGATGGCATTTTATGATTTATGTTTTTCAGCTGACTACCACTTTACAATAAGGTTGTTTACTTTCAAACTTTGCAGAGCATACTTACACTCATGTCGGTTGTAGTGATAGAGTTTAATGAAAACTTAGCTTTATTGGTAACTGTAGTTATGCACCACGTGCTTCAGGAGGAGTGATAAGAAAGGGAAAAGAGAGCGTAACTGATAATATTTATAGTCATTAGCGAAAAGGGGACGGAACAATCGTCGGTGTTGCGATCGCAGGCAGCGCGCGGGGCGGCGCGCGTGGCTCGCTCTCAGTAGATTGCGTGAGCCGAGCCGCGCCGGTCGCACACGGCATATAGTCGCGCGCTCCCGCCACACGCGACCAACAAACTTCGCTCGCGATACACGCGTCTGCGTCTCACACATCGCGAACTGAAAATTTTAAGAAAAAAAATCACAACACCCGCCACTTGTGCGAGCACAGTGAGACGAGCCGGCGCCGCATACAACCGCTTAAAAAGTCGTAAAACCCGCGGCACGCGCTCCCAAGTCGTAAAATAATCGTAAAAAGTAAACACACGTCAACTGGCCTTTATCGCCAACGAAGCCCATTATGACGCTCGAGTGACGTTTAAGAGGCAATCAAATTAATAAAATTAAATTACATTGTCCGTATTTGGAGTGACATTGGCGGAGGTCGCGTTATCACGGCGCGTGGGGCCGCGATGACATAAGTGTTCCCTAACTGAGTGACGTTAGTGTCGGTGACTGATCAGAATGAACTCCTATTTCGAGCAGGGTGGTTTCTACGGGGCGCACGGGGTGCACCAAGGCGGTGGCGGAGGCGACCAGTACCGCGGCTTCCCACTGGGCCTGACATATGCACAGCCGCATGCCCTGCACCAGCCGAGACCCCAGGACTCGCCGTACGATGCATCAGTGGCAGCTGCATGCAAGTTATATGCGGGGGAGCAACAATACGCCAAGGCGGACTGCTCCAAGCCAGGAGGAGAGCAACAGAATGGCTATGGTGGCAAAGAGGCTTGGGGCTCTGGCCTAGGAGCCCTCGTGAGGCCGGCAGCCTGCACCCCGGAGGCGCGGTACAGTGAGTCCTCGAGTCCAGGCCGAGCCCTCCCGTGGGGACAGCAGTGTGCATTGCCCGGCGCCGCCACTGCAGCAGCACAGCCCGTACAACACCAGCCCACCAATCACACCTTCTACCCTTGGATGGCCATAGCAGGTTAGTTACTCTACAAATAATATTTTATTTAGATAAAAAATAACGAGAAAAAGTTTTCGATCAAGTCGTTAATTTAACGAAAACTCTGATTCCAATTCCAAACAACTCATAACAACTATTTAATTGCTCAATAATATGTTGTAATAAAAATTTGAAACATCCACACACTGATAATCTCTGAGTAAAAGCTCTAAAATGGCGCTATCCGATCGGAGCGCGGCCCGAAATGGGAAATTCCCATTCAAGACTCGTAGGAAACCAATAAGACGAGCGGTAGCAGGTAGATCCGACTACTCGACTCAAGTGTCAATAAAACGCACATAAAATGAACGACCCTCGTTAGCACCTTATTAGTCAAGACAGATTTGAGTGCCATTCATAACTTTATTGTTGCCATCAACTGTTGAAATCTTCATTAAAATACTAATTTGTGACAATAAAAAATAAATAAATGTGGCGGTAGAGTTCATTTGTGCCGAGTTTTATGGTTCGTTTTATTTTATTTACTGCCTAGTATTTCAATTATTTGATAGATATTGCTGTTTAATGTGCCATTTTATTACGTTTATGTGATATAAAATTAGAAATATGCATTATATCGTTATTAGTGTTATAAAAGCGATAAAATTAATTCAAACCTTTTAAAATTTAATTTAACAACACTAATTAATTAATACAACATACCTTCCTATTTTATGATATCTTTGGCTAAATGGTTGTATCAGGAAAACCTACATAGATATGCTTCAATATTTTTTAGGAGATTTTATTCTCAAAAAAAAAGTCGGTCTAGGGTTTAAGGATTAATACCTACTTAAAACAGAAATTCCATCTCTTATAGATCTCCATAGCCATAAATTAAATATTTCAGCATAAGTCTATAGCGTTCAAAGGGCTAAGTTTGGAACCATATTTTTCCATACTAGGTAAATGATGACCATAATGAAGCTTGCAATATAAATTTTATTAAAATATCAATTAAGGGAAGTTTTAATTTTTGTACTATGTATTAAAATATTCTTAAACATCACTTTACATAATTTAAATTAATTTACATACTATAAAGTATTAATTAATTACCATTTATTAAACAAAATATTTTAATTGAGAGAAAAAAAATGCCACACTATTCTATAGGCACGTATAATTTTAATCCATAAAACTGCTACCGAAAAAACTAAAGATCTTCGTAAAGTCTTCAGTAGCATTTTAGCGCTCCAAATTATGGCGGGAGTGCACGGCGCGCCCGCGCCGAGCGCCCGGGTCAATGGCCCGATCTAGTTTGGGCGCATTATTATTAACTTGAGGAGTGCCACTGACCACTCGACAAATGACCATTCGATTATGCGCCCAATTCTTAAGATGAAAGCCCAACACTAGATAATGTAGATTGACTAATGGCCGCCTAACGAAAACTTTAGTGATGTGTGAAAAACGCCGCGAAAAATCCACGCGCTCATTATATTTATTACCACCAATAGCAACGCTAAATAAAATTCCTGTTACGACTTATTAGAATCTTTTTTCTACCTAACTACCTACTTATTAGAGGCATGATTGAAAAATAGAGACGTTCCAACTCTAAATTCAATTTGGAATGTTGCATTTAATAACTGGTTGGAATCGGAATTGTACATGATTTTTGTATTGGTATCAATCATGGCCACAGCGTGGAGCGCCTCACCTGTACATTACTAACGCGTAATTAACGCAACGCGTGTGGTCCCGCCTCTCATAACTCATGCGACTTGATAAAATTAAGTAACACGGGCTAAAAAAATAAAACAAAAATAAGTAGTCGAACTGTCGGCCATATTTTACTCGGTGTTCACGCAACACGGCCCGCGAAACAATACAAGGACGCTTGTTGGACGTGGGCTGTATGAAAAGTTCGGGCTTGTCCGGCCTGTGTCCGCTGTCCGCTGCGAACACGATCTGCCGACCTGTGTTCGCTTTCGTGAAAAAATGTCACGTGTCTAAGCGAAATACCATCAGCCTTCCTGTAAAAAATAAACACTTTAATAAAACAGAAATTATAAAAAAAGCTCCAACGATTTTTTAACATTATTTTCTAGAGACATGAAACGATGATATTAATGTGGACAATACCAATCAAAATTAAATATTTTAAATCAGTGTTCTTCAGAATAGTGACAAGCCGTTTTAATCAGTTATTACTTAAATTGTAACTTGCAATATAGTCCAACTAGCACAGTTAAGTTAATAAGTACACAAGACCAAGATATTACGGGTAATTTTATGAGTGGCATTCAATAAATGAATAGTGCCATAGACCGGCAATAAGTAAATAAAATTGTAAACAAGCAATTACTAAGTAATAGTTGATTAAATAAGTTTGAGCTCCGGTAAATGCTTGTTTTATCTTCCAGTTACTGATAAACCACACATTTAATGTGATATTATTTTAAATCTAATAATTACCTATTGAAGTGTATCTGTGTTAATATTCACTTATAAAATAGCTATTAGTAATCAAACAGTGCTTTAAATTGATACAGAATTAACATAAGTAAAATCATTATGTTGTAAAATCGTAGTTTTTGTTACATCAGAATTATAAATATAATCAAATCGATTTCAATCAAAATATAAATTAATGTAAGTTTCATCTTAAACCAGCCGTTTATTAAAATTGTAAAATCGGCAGCTATATTTGCATTCTTGAAGTTGCTTATTTTTCAGTGCATTGAAGTTTTAAACTCAACCTAAACTTACGCGGAGATCTGAACCTATAATTTCTAAACAAGTTCCCAAATTGGCGACTGAATTTGGCCGTGGGCACCGAATGATTTTAAATGCACCTTTATTAAAGGGAAATGAGGTATTGTAATCACAAGTTACATACTTGCAAAGTATTCTGTAGTTACACTCTTGATTTCGTTTTAAACTTGTTTGTATATTAACCACCACATGAGTTCTTTTTGTTCTAATCAACTAAAATTACCAAGATAAAAAATCCAAATGATTAAGCTTCATACAAAAAAACTGAAAATCATGTCCATAAACTTCTTTCGTAAAAAAAAAACAATTGCACATTCGATATTTGAAAAGCAAAACAATGAATGTCAATAACATGAGTAATTATTCAAAACAATGGCGAATATTGAAATGTTCTAAGAAAAGTCGATGAAATTAATTGGAATTCGATGCACAAATAGTACATAGCTACATAATTATTATAAGTAAGTTATTTTATTCGTAGTGTTGTGAACTCGTGAGTGTGCATCCGATCAGTGGTACGCTACGAAAGTGGCTCTACTTCGCTCCACGGATTTTGTGTAGAGATTTTATTTTTTAGTTTCACTGAAGAAAGACGGTGAAATAAAGTTTAATATGTTTTAGGAATATTAAAATTTATTATGCTATTAGGTAATACTAACTTATGTGCCTACTTATTTGCAGTGTGAAAATTAATTATTAGGTACCTACTCTATCCAGATGAAAACTTTAACGGAATTTATACTTATTTACTCTGTTAAAATATCTTTTTATTGGTAGTTTAGACAGATCTGTGATCTGATTTAGAAGATTAATAAAACTAACAACTAGTTAAATTAGTACTTACTAATTTAACTTTACCAATAAAACGATGAAACAAAAGATTATTAGGTCAAAGAAATACCTCTCTAACAGGTTCCGTTAAACAAATACAAAGCCACGGAACAATCTTTAGAACAAGAATGATAATAGAGTCACTTAAAAACGGATAACAGGCACCTAGTCAATAGAAACATTCTGTAATGGTACCCCACATCGGTAACCCAGACCGCCGCATACAGTCAAAACAAACACCAATACACAGAAAAATAACAGCATAATAGGCCCGTAACAGTCGCAAGCCATAAACTAATAATGGGGGAGATATGTTTTATGGCTTTCAAGTTTTGAATACGTTAAAACAGTTTTTTGTTAATTTAGTGCAACGCAAACCGTCCGCGGGTCAGCACGTATTTTGCGTCCGAATCATTCTATAAAGAAGAATATAGTGTTCTAATTTCAAATGTGTCGGAAGATTGACGGGTCCGTTATGGCGGAGGAGGTGTGCATGCGCTTGTTTCCCGCCTGTTCGCGCGGCGCGCCGGCCGCCATCTTGGATAAGATCGATCATAGGTGCGCAGCTGTGAAGTGATAAATATGAATCCCAACTGCTCCGTGTGGACTTTCTTTTTGTGGAATCGTCGGAACGAACTCACCGACATCTTGGAAGCTCTGCAAGATAAAATTAGATAATTAGTCAATATGAAGCTATATTTAACAGTGTCTCTGTTTATTCTACCTATGTTATATGAAGCTATAAGTGTACATAAAATGTAGCATTCCTCAATGATTTGTAATAATAAGATGTTTTATTGCTATGACTAATTATCTATCGTTGTATCTTATTCAACTTCGTGTCCACAAAAAAGGACCAATCAAATCTACTTTTGCTATTCTTAAGCCACAGGAAACTCGAATTTCGATAAGCTTATTTCGTTTTGAGCCTCACGTAATTGATGTGGTAAAAAACCACCGGCCTAAAAGCGGAGGCAATCAAAATAATAAGTAGTACCAGTGTTTCCATTGCCGAATACGTGGACGAACATAATGTCGATCAAACTTGTTTAGCACTGGACGTAGGCACCAAAAAGTGGTTAGAAGTAGTTTACGAAGTAGGTAGGTATCCCCAGTCGGCTAGTGTTCATAAACGGCGTGACCCGACGTTGGTTATTATGCATTACATTGAAAATCACGGGGCTGCATCCTATAGTTGCCGCTTTGTACCGCAATCTTTCCTATAGTTAGACGTTTAAACCGCATTTTCATAACACCTCTTTGTCTACTGAAAACTTTAGATCTTATATTGAATCTTGTGTTTACCGACTAAGTAATAAACATTCGTTATGTATGAGATTTTTTTGGTTCAGATTTAACTACTGTAATTGCAAACGGTAATAGTTTTTGCCTATAGTAATCTGTTAAGACAATCTTTTAAAGTAGGAAGTCATAAAATAAGTTCTGAAATTGCGTCATATAATTTCGGTTAATACTTTTGTTTTGATGCAAAAGCTTGTTAGGGTGCGCAAAACTTTTTTCAGCCGTCAAATTGTCATATAATGCCAACATGAGTTTTGTTCGTACGTGTGTAATTTATTTTCTTTGCTCGTAGTATGTAAAAATGTATTATTACACGTTGATCGGGCGGTCGATCGCTTGCTGGGAACGTTACATTGATCCTGTCTTCCACAGATAGTTCGATGCGTAGCTCGGCTATACTACGTACCTACCAAAAAGATACGAGCCTTACAAAAAGTAGATAACTGCGGAATTACATATTTGAAAAACCCGAAGCAAAACATTCGTCTGTATTCAAGAAGGATCGAGAATATAATTGAATAATTCAATGAGATTCAATTATTTACAGAAATTAAAATTTATGTTCGATAGGTACTACCTAACTACATAAATTAGGTATTGCAAATATCTATACACATAATGAATAACATATGGGCGATTCTCTGTAAGCTCGTAATCGGCTGTCCGGACCGATTTTTTCAATAAATAGTTTAATTCTTATTTAAAAAATCACATTTTATGAAACTTTAACCCCGAAGCTTCACGGGCCCTTTGTTTTTATAACCATAATTACTTGAATTTTTTTTCTATACGTTTTAGAAGCTCGAAAAATACAGTCCCCTGGCTGTCCCTTTCACTGCATTCACACCTAGAAATGCGATTTCCGAAAAACTTGATGAAACTACTTTCACTTAGCAGTTAATATCACAAACAAAAATAATGAAATTATATTATTTTCGTAAAACAAGCACTCATTACAACTTTATTCATTTTAATAAACTCCTGTAAACTTTGTCCTGAGAATTTTAATACAGTCCCCTGCCAAAAATTTAAATCAATATTAAAAAAAAACTATAATATTTTACAATCGTTTTATTAGTGCAACGAAATGCAATTGTTGTGAAGTTGGCAAACTTATCAAATGCGGTAACGATACGCCATTCTGTTTAGTGTTAGAGCGTCATTTGTGAGGCGAACAAGCGTTTGGGCCGCTACCACACACAGGCCTCTGGTAAATAATTGTATGTAATTTAATTACTTAAATTATCTCTATTTATAGTTAATTGTTACATTATTTGTGCCTTAATTGATCGGTAGGTTCTTAAAAAACTATAAGACATCGGTTTCATAAATATTGTGAAATCTAACTGAAATACACAGTCCTCTGGCAACAGTCCTTTGCCAAAAAACGCAACAGGGGACTGTTTAACAAAACAGGGGACTGTGTATTCTGCGTATTGGTTTAATAGTTTTCATGAATTGTTTGTGTAAATTTATTCGCTAGTCTCTTTTATTAATTTAAGAATCAAACTATCATTGCATCGCATTATTTTTTTCCTTTATGAACTTGAATTATATTAAACAGGCTGATCGAACGCACGTGATATGGCTCCTAAAAAGAAGAAGCTATCCCGAGAGGAATTACAAAAAAAGAGAGAATCAGAGCGGCAAGAGCAACTGCCCTATCTGACCTCCACAACTCAGTTACCCGTGCAACCGACTTTTTTTAACGACGCTAAAAATCATCAAATGACCCATCCCGCTGCGGGTCAGAAGCGGTGGGGGAGTGTCAGAGTTTTACTGACTAAAAATCCGTCGTGTTCCGTCGTAGGCCTTTAATGTACCAGGGCCGTGGTAACTCTTTCGTACAGTCCCGCAGCCCCAGAGGCCCTATGCCCTGCTGGGCCTCGCTAGGGTTGCTGACATCAACTTGAGGAGCGCGTGGAACTACGCACGCCACCGACACGGGTCTGTTGTCTAAAAAGACGCAGGAACGATGAATCATCTGAACTCATCGCCCACAGACCCAGGCCTACGGTGGCCGGGAGTCGTCTCGCGCAACCCGGCGCCCGTGGTGACTACCTGGTCCAGCGGGGATGAGAGATGCGAACTCTCTGTCGTTCCGCCGCCTACTTCTCGAGCATGACTGCTTCGCAGAAGGAGGCGACGGCATCCCATTCCTCTCGCCCCGGACCATGGCATGAACCAGGGCCGGACGCCCTCGACGAGGATCCGGCGGTGTCCTTCCCATGCAGGGCACTCCTGGACAGTGAGGTCCATCGTGTCCTCGAAACTGTCCGCACAGTGGTGACACCCGGGCGCCACCTCAGGACCTATTCGATATTTCCCAAAACAACCGTGTCCGGTGAGGACCTGCGTCATGCGGTAAATAAGGGCGCCGTGACTCCTCCCGAGCCCTCTTCAAAGAGGTCCCCACTATGGTGGCGTGCTCTAACCCTGTACCCCTTAGTTCGTCTGGTGTTAGACTTACTGGCTTCTGACTACCCGTAACGACTGCCAAGGATGTTCAATAACAGCAGAGACCTACAGTCTAACGTGCCATCCGAAACACAGTCTTTGTTGAAAAGTTGCATTGGTACTTGCCTGATCTGGAATCGAAGGCGCGCCCTCATAATTGACAAGTTGGTTCTTTACCCACGAGGTCCACCACGACTTTTTCGCCGGCGACGTCATTGGTAAGCAGTTGAAAGAAATGGGTTATCAAACCAAACGCTCAAAATGGCGAAACACGTCTTTGTATAGTTCACAGCCACATAGACATGAAGCTCAGCGCTCTTCATACTGCTAACATATTAACTTACAACAATCACCAGGAGTTGCTGGAAGATCTATGTTGCGACGTATCAAGATCTATGTCGTGTCATGCTTGCGGTAATAAAAACCCGAAATATATGGCTTTTGATCATAGAAAAGTCATAAAATGTGGGTTTCTGTTCACATTCAAAACAGTCCCCTGATGCCTCAAACAGTCCCCTGTCATGATTTTTTGGAAAATCGCTAATAACTCGGAAAATAGGTACAATTTCAGTGGGCCTCCTTGTCTAACTAAATAAATAGTTAATTTTCTTTGGCATAGGACTACGTTTTTTGTCAAATTTAAAAAAAAATTGCCAGGACAGAATTTGTATGGAGCTGAACGAGCTTACAGAGAATCGCCCATATACAGAGCGATATTAAAAATATAATTACCAACATTAAAATTACTGTATCTATAATGGAGCAATAATTTAGATAGCAAGTTAAAGTGTAAATAATTCAGAAGCTACCGCGAATGGTCGGTCGTTTAATTTTAATCCTTTACCGATAAATGAACCTTAGAACGCAGTGAATAATTTGTAACAAAAAGCTCCTACATTTCTTTAACATATTCGTGACTGCGGTATACGATTTAATTTTTAGATAGTCTTGCACTATTAGAAGTGGTAATCATTTCTCTTTAGCTGGAACATTTAGCTTCGTGTGATTGGGTTAAATAGTGCAATTAATTACATTATCTGTTGAGCTATTTGCGTCGTTTAGCAGTAAAAAAGCTGGCGTATCTGGTTGGTTATTCATATATATCTCTTCGCTCCGCATGGACGGCGGGCCGAACGGAGCTGATGTCTGGCCGGCAATTAATTGTTGCACGATATACAACACTGAGGTGCCCTACCACGCGGTATTTGAATATTAAGACACATGCAGAAATATATCGATTTCGTTGTAAATCGAAATCAATATGAGTAATGCAATCGATTTGTACGAATATGAGTCAGAAAGTATGTCACTAGCGTACTATTTCATAGACGCAACGCTATTCGTTTCAATGTTGTATATTTTTAAATTGAATCTGATTCAAAGTACCCCAGTATCAATATTGATTATACAAACACACCACATCCGGCTAAGCGAAACTGCATCGTTTAATTTTTGCAACGCTAACCCGTTCTTAGTAAACTATTAAACCATATTTAATTTCACATAAACAGTGCACGGTAACATATACTCGGTATAAATAACTGCGCTGCATTCGCCTTTCATTCGATACTAAAAATCTCAATAAACATTCGAATTTAATTTTTATTACCATATCCTAAAAGTACATTTTTCATAAGCAAGGGCTCTCTTTTACGTTCGACCTGAAACCTTCCGTAGACCTTAAGTCGGTGGCATAAAGTTCGTTTTAGCACAACAGAAATGGCGTAAGATATTTTAAACTTATTTCCCTGACATACAGGGCTTCGTGCCGAAACTAGCGTTTTACAGAACAATGTGTCTTCTTTTTAAACTAAGTCGGTTAATCGTGGTTCCATTATGATTCTCACATAAAATAGCCGTTTTGTGTTATCACACAATTGTTTATAAGTATAAATAAAGTTGACTACATATGATTGACAGTTATTGACTATTTATAAAGATTAATAAGAATAGCCAATCATTATTATTTCATATCAAAGAGGTAAACGACTTGGGAGTTACACGTCGGTAGCGAGAGACATGTTAATCGACTATAATATCAATCTGTATCAATTGGTTTGAAAACACGTTAGTCTAGTGATTGCTTAGTGTCGGAACACCAAAATAAAAATGTTAAGTGGGTCGTGAATAGGTGCGCTCACCTCAACTTTTATTGCACTCTCGCTACTTTTTAATTATGGTTGGTCAATCACAAGTTATATTAGTGTCCGTAACAAATCTATGCGATTCGTCTCGCCACTCACGGATTTGTTTCGGCTCTCATTTTAACGACCAATAAAGTTTATCACACCATTTCAGTAGGAATCTCAAGAATGATTCAACTATAAAACTTTATAGAAGTGACTGTTGTTGGTGTTTTATCACCTAACATTGGAGAAAGTCGGCAACCTTTTGATATTTTAACACTAAAGCAAATGTTTTACGACAATTTAATTATCAATGAATTCATAACGGTTTTCAAGTTTTTAACTTTAAAAAGAGTAGCGTTGGTATCGTTGTGTTCTAAAATTGAAATATTCACGGCGGGAAACGAACGGAAAGCTTGCGCCGGCGCCGATGCTCATGATGTATGGGCCCCACCACATACTTAACTAATAAACCCTTCCAGTTTAGGGACACACGCGGTGAAATATATCCGTCCCGGTCTGTTACTCCATTTTTATTGTTTTCTATACTGCACTGCTAATTTGAAACTTTAATTAGCAAATGTTACTTTCTATCTGGCTGGCAGGCTATATTTTTTCTCGGTAGAAACTAGGCAGAGAAGCAGTAAAATAATAAAAAATACTCGCCTTATTAAATATTCATATTCAAATTTAGTAATTTCTCCATTATTTAATTAGAAGACGCTTGCATTCACACACTTTCGAATGTCTTTGTTTTAAAAAATATGTTATCTTTAGGCTCATAAAATATTATAACGTATTAAATATAATTTGTAGAAAGAGATAACGATGTTTATCACAGCTCCTGCTCATACCAAAATGGCCAGGCCAAGGTCCGATACTGATCGAAAGCTCAACATCGCTTAAACGTTACATGCGGGTGAAAAAAAACGACGTTTCTATTATAGAAGGCCGCTTTTTTACCATAGTCACCGGTCAGAAACACAATCGTAAATTATAATTTATAACTTTAAGGACTAGGAAATTAAGATATCCACCTTTCCGTATCTATGGCGGTATCCTTTTGATTAAAGTTTTAGTGCATCGTTGTTTTTCGAGTGCGACAGACGTTATGCAGTGGTTACGTTTCAGTGGCTGTGAGGTGTAGTGACCGATATGCAATCTGAATTGTAAAGCGCCGTGACCTACCACAGCTCAATTTGTCGGCGGAGTTACATCAAAGTGTAGTGAGCATGCGATGCGATGCGACACACGTATCGGTAATTTACGTATCGCCCACTGGCAGCTGTCATCGTTCGACGATCATGTACCGGTGCAGCATTGGCCATACTCTTCCGATGCACACGATGGACCAGTGATTGTGCTCAATTATTCCTGTGATATTAACAAGCCTAGTGTTCAGCTATAGTACAATTTGCTTTTACTTTTTCACACGCATCAGACGCGAGATGTATTTCACTGTCAACGCACGAATGTTGGAATCATCGGCGCTCGCGCAGAATTTAGATGAGAATTTCCTTCTGCACTCGAGATACATAAACATTATACGGCTCGCCGTCATGTTTACAACGGAAAATGAAATCGCGGACTGTTTGCTAAACGGACTTTTTTAATGTGTTTAAAATTACGAAAATAATCTTCGACCTTATTGTTTAGTTTACAAGAAGACGTGACGTGGAGTATAATTTATTGACGATTGTTGGAGCATTGTTGTATTTATGGTGCCTAAAATGTGTCAGTAAGTAATTTTAAGAGGTCAAACACCGATGTTATGAATGCGAGCGCACGGAGCCGCCGCGAAAATATGTACTCACAAACAAGTAAAACCAAACACGGTCTTAGCGCTCTTTGAATAAGTGGCCTAAGCAAAAACCTGAACTTGCATAAATGCAAAACCCTGGCGTTGCCTTCGCTATGCTCTTAAAATAATTGTAGAAATTAATTTTCAATTAAGTCAGCGGTAATTATTGTTCTATGAATATATTAAAAGTCTGATGAGGGCAATTTTCTTCCTTATGACGTGTTATATTGAAAGTCACGACAAAATTTTCTGTAATTATTTTTTACATCTTGCCTGCAATTCTGATAAAGGCCTGTATAACATTAATTAAAACAGCACTCCATAAAACTTGGCACTTAATTCAATTTCGTTGTACTTTATTATTTTTTGCCAATATATCGGAATTATATGGTAAGGTGTTTGTCCAATACTTAAGGCGTGACTGACATCCATAAATGAAGCGAATTTCTTGGTAGCTTAAGCTTTGTATTTCTTAGGTGTAACATTACAAACTAGACCTAAATTCCTTATTAATTAGAGAAATATGTTCCCCGCAGGAAAAATACTTGGCATGAGAACTTACCAAAAAAAGGTTTTGAGCTAAAATATTTAAAATGCCTTACACAAATTCGTACACTATATCTCCTTACTTGTTTCAACATCACACATAAATTAAAGCAACACTAACAAAAGACTACACTAAAAAAAAAACGATCACAATTTTACTTCTCATTTCGAAAATTTTTCAAAAAACGAACGTAGTTTATTCTAAGTTTTCCCAGTTCGGTATCCAGGGCGCTGGGGGCGGTGACCTCCGCCCTTCCGGCTGGCCCAGTGACCGTGCTGGAACTGAAACTAACTCGCAGACAACTCAGTAATTTTCACTCGAACTAAACTTCTATGTTCGGACAATTAGGTGTTCAAGGCAAGACTTCGTTTGCGTTCGAATGGACATGTTGATGACTATTTGAAATGAACTAAAATTATACGCTTGACTATTGACTTACGCGTTTTACTGCGCTCTAAATATATGCACAATTTAAAAAAAAATCCTGGCTATTTTTATATCTAATGAATATTTATGATAGAAGAAAACTTTGGAAAATTGAAAAGTATGTCCAGCCTAGCGCTCTGGCTTACATTTGTAAAATTGTATAAAATCAGCGATCAAAAAAATCCAGTCAATATGTTTAACGTTTAAAAGATAAATATCTTCACAGTTTATTTCCTTTATGATCTCATTATGCTAATTATTAACTGATTAGGAATTAATTTGTACGAATATTTATTGAAGTTCAATAACGGCAAAGAAGATAGGATATTCTGATTAAGTATTGATACTTAATTGTATACAAATTACTATTTACAATCAGAGATAGTAAAAAAAAATTATGATATTCATTTATATGTTTGTGCTCTAAAACAAACCAAAATGAAGATTTAATAAAATTAATCGAATTGATTAAACTTTAAATAAATTAACAGTATGTTATAAATCGTCAAATCCATGTTTAAACCAGTATCGATTTAAATTTTTCACAAGTTTCGATAACTAATAAGATTACATTTCATTATTTCATTTTAAAAGATTCGTGATGTGCTAAATCATTTTAAAACAAAAGACATTCATTATGTTTCAATTTCATAAACTTGCATTAAGAGTTTTATCTATAAACGACACGTGTGCTAAAATGTGTTGTATTTTGTCCTTTCATGTAACCGATAAGAATTTACTTTCCGAATTCTACATAAGAATGTATGTAAATTTCCTTGTTCACAAGCAAAAAAATCTTTAAAAAAATCTCGCAAAAATATCGGCACCTTTTAAAAAAATCTTCCTTTCAATTTGGTACATTAAGTTCGGAGCACAGCTCGATCGGTTCGGTAGCACTTGAATTAAGATAATGTTCACACCTGCCCGACTCTGTATAAAACGTCACATTGTGAGCCGAACGCAGTTACCAAGAGAATTTTATGGCTTAGCTTCACCGGCCACCGCGGCGGAGCGGTATCGCGACTTACACCATTCACTTTTTTGTAACGTTTCAACAAATTGTAACACTGTTTTAATTGAAATACCAATGTACAATTAAAGTGCTTTTGTATAAAAATATCATATTTAAAGATAAAAACTGATTCCAAAAACTAGACCCTAACTGAATATTTTAAAAATAATATAGGGTATCTACGGTCACTAACGGAGCAAATTCTATAAATAGCAACTACTTTGTACGTTATTTCATATTTTGTTCTGCCATAAAAGATTTATATCGAGTCATAAATCATTTTATGATGAATTATTCACACGCGAATCGGTGTGTTACCTATACATTTTGCTTCTGTTAGCCGCGTCTGTAGTTTTGTAGCTATTAATCCGAATAAACGTAGGCATTCTATGATGTACTAAATGTATTTGTTATTACTTCAATCAGAAACAAAAGAGTAATGGCAAAAAGTTTGGTTATTCGGGGTCTAAAATAGAATGTTCGTGGTTCGGAACATAGGAATGAAATGACAGAGGTACGGTAGAAGTTCCAGTGTGCGTTAGTCGCGTGGTGCGTGTGTCGCCGAGTCTGGGCCCTTTTTATTGCGGTTCTGTTTACAACGTATTTTATAGCATCAGCTGTTTGATTACGTCACTACAGCTGGTTGGATTAGGGCTTCAAGTAATCCTCTAGTAAACCCGCTACGTGAGAAAATTTGGGGTGGAAAAATTTATCGTTAAGACGTAAACAGGATAATATCGCTCGCAATTAAGTGTAGGGGAAAATTAACTTAAGTTATTGGACAATTTGCATTGAGTTAAGTAATTATTTTTCCTAAAACATCTGCTGCTGTATCCCTTTTTTTTCTTTTATCTTTATCTTGTGCAATAGAGTTGTAAAACGATAAAATCCTTAAATTCTAAAACTGTTGACCAGGTACAAGGCTATTGTTCAGTTTACCGTTGAATTACAACTGTTTTATGGTCTCAAAAAAGTTGCATAATTTTTATGGTCACAGGTGATTGTTGCTAATGAATGGAATCCTTAAAAACTATTATTTTGTTAAGGTTAACAATGAAACAGTTCGTAGAACTCGTGACCGTTATATTTGAAAAATAACAAAGAGTCTTATTGCGGAGTCGTAACTTTTATTATTTATGTTCTGTACACGCAGGAAATAAAAACACAAAATTGACGCATGAGAAAACCTCTAAGTTGGATGTTTTTAATAAAAACAATACATACTGCAATTAATCGAACTAACCAATCAAAATTTTCGCATCTGTCAATTACGGTTTAAAATCTTAAATCATTATCATCTTCATACTCAGATAAATCTCACGGTATCACTTTACCTCATCGTTTTGCCAACTTGTCCAAAGAAACATCTATTAGGCGTCTCATAAACAGCACACTTGTAAACCACTGTATACAGGGTGAGTAAATCTCTCGCCATCCTCACTGTATTTTGTTGCGTTTCCGCGAAGCTTCCTCTACTGACCCCTGTTATTTTGTGGCGTCCTCACACTTTAAAATTATTACATTCAGTAGATATATATTTTTAATATTTTATTTAAAATAACAGATTTACGTTTTTCTGTCATTT
Source organism: Helicoverpa armigera (assembly GCF_030705265.1). NCBI lineage: Eukaryota > Metazoa > Arthropoda > Insecta > Lepidoptera > Noctuidae > Helicoverpa > Helicoverpa armigera. Next base: position 4,456,423 of record NC_087133.1, on the reverse strand, counting down.
TAAATTTATCTGGCTAATAATATTACGTAACATTTATTTTCAGCAACAAATATAAAATACGAGCTCAATATCAAACCACCAAAAAAACAAACAAGTTGCTTTAATTATTTAATCACAAACATCCAAGTTTGTTTGCGAAACTAAAAAAAAGGCTTATAATGAAGCTCTCAGATTTTAAATTTAAACATAAATCAGATTAATTACAGGGTGTTTAAATGGTTGTGTGTACAGTAATAAAGAAACGAACTGTTAGAAGTTGGATCGCGGCGACATTGTAACGACTCTCACTACGAAACCGGAAAACATTAAGCTCACTGGACGTCCTATTAGTTAATTTTTATATCTCAACATCATAAAAGTAAAATAATAGGGCATCCACTTATATGACAAATATTGCAGACATCCTGTTTATACGAGGACTCGTTTCTAGATAGCATCAGTGTTGTAATTAAACCTTTAATTAGATGTCGGGAAAAATCTCCGAGATACACGGTTACCGAGTTACCTACATCTATGAAATGCAATTACAGGAATCGCATTACTTAATTAGCGTTGCCGTTGCGTCACTTTATGTGCCAGCGATTTACGACGCATATGTACGTTTTTACACGCGGAAAACTGGAAACGCTAATAGACGATTTGTTCAACCTTTCAACATTTATTACACCACTTAAAAATAATTAATTGAAAAGTACTGCTTTTTCTATGTAGTCTAGGTTAGTTCACTTAATCACTATGAGGGCGAGGTCTTTTCCATCTCGTGTAGTAATCAAAGCAATTTCTCGACCTTGATCTTCAAAACCCTAGCTAACCTTAAACTGCTAGTAATTTTAGCCGACCAACCTGTATTTAACCTGCATGCAAATTATAATAAATTACCCGTACATTACTTGGTACGTCACATGATCGTGGGCCGCGCGGTGCGTGTGCGCAGGATTATTGAATCTGCGACAGTCCCGCCACGTCATAAATCGGTTGCGTCTCCCATTGTTCCTGCCGATGTCAAAGATCAGTAATTTGCTATTGTGAGGCAGATGCAGGTTTTACCGTATACTCCATCGAAAACTGCTTTATGTATTTTTGTTGAATTGACAACACCTTCTATTCAAGTAATAGGAAAATAGATCGTGACAGCTGATTGCCTTTATGATTGATCGGATTAATCCATAGATTTAAATTGCCTATGAAGAAGCTTGGCCGTTAACAACCTGATAGGTTTCTCTTTTACATTTTTAAAATAATCTCTAGTTTGTTGGTATACCAAGCGTCCATAGACTCGAGGAGTTTTCTGCAAACCATAAGAGATAATATCGTGAGGTACAGTACACACATACTTTAATAAATTTTTGATATTACGTTTCAAACCGCAAGCATTGTCGGTTCGAAAAAACATTGATTTATGTGTCTGACTCGGCAGTAGTTTTTTGAAGGTTAAAAAATCCATACCTTTCTGTTCTACGGCTGCCAGCTATTAAATTCCTGCTTAAGGACGTAATAAGTTTTTACTATTGTTGAGGCTTGTATAGGGGTCACGCATGGCTTTATAGCCCCTTGTTACCATGTAGATATAGCGTTAATTACGAAACAGATAATATCTTAAATAATCATTTTCAGAATACTAACCAAATTTTATTACACTCATTACATTCGCACGGAAGCACTATTTTAAACTTGATAGCTTTATAATCAACTTCTTAAAAAGTTATCGATTTAATAACATGTGTAATTACGTATGTAAATGAAACAGATTATACGAGCAATTTATTGTTTTGAGCGGTATCGGATAATGCGCATAAATAAATAATAGTTTGTCAGTCGGGTATAGCCGGTGAGCTGTGAGAAAGCATGAAGACGCCCGTTAGGTCCCGAGGGCCTCGATACCGTACTGCTTGCACAACAGCTGATTATCCGTCATTACATTGTTACACGAAAATCCAATCATTCCCTTTTGCCAAACAATCGCACCTTCAAAAGAAATCAGAAGCAAAAATCGCGAATCGACTTCAAAGAAAATAGCAATGCAGGTTTTTATGATCAATTTATTCAAAATTCCGCCTTTCCGCTCTATTAACCAGTAATTAAGCAGTTATTGTCACTGATATACATATCTGCCTGTTGAATATTAATTTATTTGCAGCCAACAATTTTAACATTCTCAGATTAATTTTAAGTAGGTATACAACTGCACTGTGTTCTTAATAATACCTACACTGTACAATAAAAATTATGGTGACAATAATTTCTTTACTAAATATAATCAGATAACATTCATAAAAAATACACTGAAACGCGAACCGGCAAAAATAGTAATGCTTACGAGTTATATCATTTAATAGAGCTACTATAAGAATGATATCACTCCAAATAAATGTAACTAGAACGAATCATCTCGCGGCGGCAAAGCCGACCGTGTCTGTTGTATCGACCGACCAAATTGTGTACAAGTTCAAGGACCCAATAAAAATTACCCACGTGAGCTACGGACTACGGGAAGTGACGAATTATTGCGCTATACTTTATCATAAAACACCTTGAAACGAGCTGTTTATAAACACAAACATAATACAAGAAAAAATCTAGAGTAGAACGTGTAATTAGAACAATGTGTTATGAAGAAAAAGTGGTTTCATGTTTCTAGTAATTGTGTAGAAGTTTTTCTTCGTGTGACAACAGTTTCAATTAGGTTGTTTTTTGATTGTAAACTATTATACAGTGTTGTCACGATTTTCTTGAGGAAAATTCATGCTTAGAACTTACCTAAATAAATATATTTTTCTACATGTCTCACAATTAAATTACTTCACCGTTTTAATTTTGAATTACGACTCTAAGATTACGATCTTAATTTCTTAATGCGTGGAACTTGAATAACAATTACCTAAACAAAATAATACAATTTTAAATACGTCTACGAACTGTTCTCTATGTAGTCAATGACACCAACTCACTTGAATTTTAATGTATGGTTAAGTTGAGGAAGGTTATAAATTAACGAGGTTACGCAACTTGCGTTATATTAAAAACTGCCTAGAATTTTTACTTAAAATTTTGTTTATAATATTAAGGTTTGAATTTAAAACTAACACGAATATTTGAACCGCATAATATTAAAATGCCGCATTAAACCGCATTAAATTCTGTATAGGTATACTTTTCTCGCTCATTATTCCTGTAGCTTAGTATGTACAGATAGTAATACTTCTTCATGTCAACAATCATTATCAACCGAAGAAAATACTAAAAAAATGTCCCATTGTTTTTCCTCGCCACGTGGTGACCCTACCGGCCGTGAGTAATGGCGAGTTGGGTACATTCTGTTTACAACTCTCCTACTGCTCATAGCGTCCGGGTGTACTCGGCCACTATGTTAAAACTATTGTTTATTGTCACCCTAGTGTCGACTGCCGCATGATTGATACTGACAATTTAAGCGATATCCCAGCATTTGAAATTTAAATTTAAACTTCTGATTAGCATTTGTAAGTTGTACGTTTAGATACCGATTTGGTTTGGTTTCTTGGATTGTTCTTGCTTGTCTATCAATTTTAAGATTTATTTATTTTTTCTAAGTGTAACAAATAATAATTAAAACATAGCTGTCGCGACTTGACTTATTAAATAGCCATGACTGTTGAATCCGCAATGCAACCTTATGACATTAATTACATCCATTGTTTGTAATTACCATGGTTACATAACCTTTATAGTGAAAAGTCAATAGGGTAGTGTCCAGGGTCGAAATAATGAAATGATATTTAGTCCGCTTTTTAGATAATCAAAAAATATTGGATACGTGTTTTTTCTTTTTTTAATTAAACATAAAATGACAAAGATAATACGCTTCAAAAATTAGGAGTGGGGGCCTTTTACGTCACAGTCTCCTGAAAATTGTAGCAACTTGTGACGTCACACTCAACTTTAACACGCTATATCTTAACAAGTTCTGATCCAATTTAAAAAAGAAAAAATACGTATCGCTTAATTTTGGACAATCTACAAGACGGACTAATTATTATTTTTTAGGAAACTACCCTATTGTTTAAATAGACCAGGTTATTGTAACGTTTCCTGTTCTAAGCGACACTTACACTCAATATTAAATGTGTCTAGACGGGGAAGATAATATGAAACATGTTTCACGACAGTTGTTGAGTTTCCCACAGGCCGGGACACAAACGCGTTTATTGTTTGATGTTAAAATACAAACATTGTGAAAAATTCATCCGATATTCTGTAAGAAAACACTGTTGTACAAAATACCTTATGATTTCTCTACCTGAGAATACATCTAATAAATACGTACATTGTGAGTCATATTTTATGATATTGTAAGTCTCTATTTGTGTATATTGAATAGTTGCAGATAAAAAATGTAGAGCAATTAATATTAAAATAACTTATTATATCATAAAGTTTCGAAAATTAAGTTGTAATATAACGTACTCAGTAGTAATAAAAGGCAAAAAATCTGTGTAATGTCTACAGTGTGGTTGAGATATATTTTTAGATTCAGCAATAACATTATAATGTGTTGCTTACATTATAACTAAGACTCTGTTTATGTTACTATGTCTACATATTCCTCAATAAAATTTTTAGTGCTCTTGTGTTTTATTTGTATCAAAATATAAGACTTAAAAAATCTTAATAATTTAGAAAATCGACCATATAAATTGGTAACAGTCAGTTGTTTATTTTCTCAAGTAGATAAGAATTAATTAGTTGTAATCTACATTACAAACATGATAATGGTTACAAACTGACAAAAATGGGGATGTATCTAAAATCAATGAAGTGAATAAATAAAAGAACATCAGTCTATATTCTGACCATCGTTTAAAAAATCCGTTTTACGATATGACTCTCAACAGTTAACCGAGCTAATAAAGCGAGATTGACATTTATGCAATACAAGCAAGTCTTGAATCAAAATCAATTAAACAAGTCATGATTGTGAACAAGCAATTAGTTCATGTTGATTGTGGATCTTTCACAAAAAACTTCCCAGTAGCCAACTATAAATGTAGGTATATATTTTTTTTCACTCGAATGATTTGTCTGTACAAACAACAAATAGAACGTGATTTGAAACTTAATTAGTAGAATTCAAATTACTTTTTTCTATTACTGAAAGACTTTTTGCATCGTGTAAAATTGAAATGTACCATCCTGTTTTTATTTAATATCAAGTCTGTTATAGGGTTGTCAAAATTAAAAATGCTTGAACACCTGCAACCACAAAATTGTAGTAATTACAACTTTCGAATTTACTTGGTGTTCTTAAAACTTTAGCAAAGCTGCAGCATAAAGTTAACCAATTTAATATTAAAAAAATACTCTTGAAAGTCAATAAATAGCAATTTAAATAAAAATTACTAACCTTAACAAATCTATAAGTAATAGCAACTCAAAGTATTTTGTCCTTACAAGCAAAAGCATGTAAAGTCATTCAGCCAAAGGTTCATAGAGAAGAGGATGAATATTTTACCAAATTTTACGTTCGTTTAGTAGAGGGTCGATATTTATGTCTCTATACAGGGTGCGTGTGTAGTAGCCGTACCATTCAACGTGTCATGAGTCACTAGTGTATTAGGTACCTTGGTTTTTATCAATTAGGGTTCTTAAGAAAAAGTTATTTTTGAGACCAGCTACATAATTATGAAGATCGAATTTGCCGATATTTGAATTAGGAACAAAAGTACCTTTGTTTCTGTCAATTAGGGTTATGAAAACATAAAAAAAAAATTAAAACAAGCCAGTATTATTTTAAATGAAAATTGAATTTGCATTTGAATTAGGAATAGAAGCTTAATACATTATACAATGTATCTTAAAATGCAATATGCAAAACTGATGCCTTGACCATTTTATGACTGTTCCCAGCTCTTTGATCTCAAATCGCGAAACCTATTTCGGTCCAGCAAATGGACTTCCATTATTATTTGATGCTAATGTATCAAATAGATAGAGTTATCACTCACGTAGCGTGTATTGAGTCTATATCATGAAGCGAGGTGCCCAAAACGGCTAATATAGAAGCGGTTAAAGGGTTATTATTATGAATTATTATAGTTTATCTTCAAGTATCCCGGTTTATGTTGAAAACGCTGCACACAAAAGAGGATATAGTAAATTATGAGCGGAATAAAAAACCTTTTCACTAAGCTTCTATCGTAGTTTTTATCTACAAAGATAGATGCAAAAATCAATCAAAACAAAAGGCCTATAGATTCTTGTTTTTCCATTCACAAACACGGGAATCTAACAAGCGATCGATCAGTAATTGCTATGGCATTTCCCGTGCTTGATTTACAACCACCATATAATTGTAGCCTACATATACAGCGAACTGGTATCTTTAGTAGGACATTTTTACTAGCAATCCCACCAACCTATACATGTGTAGGCTAGGTTTAAAATTCATCACGAGTACCTCCGCTGTAGGTAATTGATGAGAACTGATGGTACACTAGAAAGATTAACTAGACTTTTCTTAAGGTAATTATGTCAACCCATGAAGTATTGTGAATCTATTGATCCAACTAACATCGTGGTGACGTGTGAAATTGCTTCTATTTATTACTTACGCAATTCCTGCTAATCAATCAAATGCTAATAGCACAGCCCTGGTTTTAATTTTATGGCTCTATTCTGTAATAAAACTTATTTGCTAAATATAGTTACATGACACGAGTTCGACATTTTTTTTTTTTGTAGAAAGCTTGGAACTAGTTTAGCTACAAGTTTCACGTTCCAACCAGGCGTATTACACAGGTGGCCGAATTAATACCGCTTATCCAAATTACTTTTAAATGTAACATTGAACAGAGGCCTTGGGCACATGTACCTAAGTCCGACCTTGTCATCGCAATAAATTTAACAGTTGCGACACGCAAATATCTACTAACTGAACATGATTTATAACCGACCAATGTAGATCGAACAATTTGCTTCCAATTTCAACATTTGGTGGCTGATTCGTCAATACATACGGTAATAGATTTGATCCAGGGAATAGGTAACACAAATTGTTTGCGTCGTTTTTGGTAATCGAGTTTTGTGAACCACATTTCGGCGATATGCAATTTTCAAATTGAATCTTTCTTTCATGACTGCCATTACCCTAAAGCTATATAGGCCAGCCGATAAATAATAGTGTTAGCACCTATTTACGCCAATAGTCATGCTCTTTGATCACGTAATTTTTTAATATATACTTCGTAAAGATGGCCTGATATGTAAAAGTAAGCAAATTATTTCCTTGTACAATATTTCTTATGTTGTTTGAACTGTTAAGCTCAGCGGGCGATCATGCGCAGGCGCCGCATTACAACGTTCCCATTGGCCCCCGAGCGACAGGGCTGCCAATCTACAAATAACGTATGCCCAACACAGGCCGCTATTATAATTTAATTGAGGACTTACAATAATTACTGAGTCATGCCCCAGCGGATGTAACACAGCGATTATCCTCTTCCATTCTTAAGGCGGCGCTGAATAAGTGCACGAAACCTAATTTTATTCAAATTAGTCTAGCAAGGGGAACGTGGATCACCTGTTAATTTAAATGAAAATCCGCATGAAGTAACGATTATTGCGCACAAACTTACCTCTGCCAGTTCGTTGCTTATTTTCTTAATCAAAATGTGATAGATATTTTAAGCATCACTTAGAATATAGGTGACTGCACTAAAAATAGAGCATTCATCAATACAACGAGCGCAAGGCGAGTAGTTTATTCGCATTAAATCATACCAGCAATAAATCTCGCAAACCCGTTCTGCAGCTTATCAAAACAATACGCAGACACACTTCCAACTATGTATTGAAAAATGTCTTCTTCGCAACATCGCACAATCTAGTTTTTAATGTATTCTATGAAACACAAGGTCTCATTTCCGTTGTCATTGAAGAGCGGATCATATCCTTTAGAATCGCGAGGAGATCATTTCAAAATTAAGCCTCAAGTGTATGATAAATTTTCATAAATCAGAACGTTATTTATTGAAGTATAGACTTTAAGGTGTTTGGGAATCGGTTTAGTTTGGTATTTAGGGATTTGATGTGTTAAGGCCTTTCTTAACCGGGGAATTTGTGGAATAATCGGATATCGGATTCTCATCTCCCTGATATTTCGCTATATGGATGAAGAATAAAATTAGCGGTTGTTATTACCGGGAAGATGAATGGGTGGTAGAATATCTTGAGGTAACGTTGTTTCTAAACGTTTTTAGCTTAAAGAAAACCAATAAGCGATGATGTGTTAGATAAGTATTGTAAAGTTGAATTGTTTTCATTGCATGCAAGCAGCAAGGCTATTATTCTCCACGTGGTGGGTTCGATAGAGAGATAGTTCGCGTGGTGTTTTCACACAATTAATTTTCAATAAATAACAATGTAATATGAGTTACAAGCGAGCGGACGCCCTGTGAGGCAGGCATCGCGCGTCCCATCGGACCACCGCCACGATACTCTGGGCGTTTTTATGAAAATTCCCGACCACTTGTAATACGTTATATCTTTTAAATAACAGAGCTTAATATTGCGTTTCAAATAAGCTTTTTATTAACTGATTATCGCTACTTTACGGGGTAATACTAGCACTGACCGGTAAATGTTGTAAAAATTATAAGTAGAGAATGGGCTGACCTAAATGTATCAGCATAATTAATGTGCCCTGGGCAATTTTATTTGCTACAATAAAATCTGAATCTAGGTAAAATTATTACTTTACACTAGAACCTATTAAAGTACAAGGTAACGTTGGCTTAATCAAAGGCCCATATGTGGCGATAAAGCCTATTATGCAAGCTCACACCCATTTCCCTTTAATGTGTAAGAAAATGTTCTAATACCTACAGTAAATTATAGAGCGCGTTTTATTAACCTAACATGTCATTAACTTAGAATAAATTGAACACCTAACATTGAATGAAAAGTGTATTAATTGATTCAGTAACGTATTCATTGGTAATTTGTAGCTCACAATGTTACCGAGACATTGTCAATTTGATGGTTCACTTTTTATTAAGTAGAATGATGGTTAAAACCTCCTCAGGTGAACAAAAGACCAAACAAGATCGTTCCCCCTTCGAAGTACTGCCGTTGGTATAAAATGATTTGCATTGCATAAATGTCGTAAGTACAATAAAGGAGGTTAACCGTTGCTTCATTGGTCCTCTACCTACACCCTAATCATGTAAACTCGATGGTAATCAGAATCGGTTACAATGAACGTTTGAGACAGGGAAATCGACTAAGGATCGATTTGTAATATCCCAGTTAATCTTAATCTATATTAGGAACCTTATAGACTTAAAAACGGTACCTACCCAAAACACTTGTTTAATAATTTATGATTGTGTGAATGTAAAAATTACAGTATTAATCTAACCTGAAAAGATAATCGCTTTTAATTTCAGTAAGTAAATAAATCTTTACACGTGACTACACTTGCGTGCAAATAATTTGGTAGCATCACCAGTTGTACTTATTACTGTGAATGATTAATGATTGCCACAGCTACAAGTACGATGTCGTTGCAAATCGTGTCAGAATCATTTAATCATTGCATTCATTAATTACAAAAATCCATAATGATGATTTGGTGTTTAGTTATGCCTGCTTAAACAGACGAAGCGGGAAAATACAAGTGCCTACTTACTCAATGAAAAAGATGCTCTTGTAAATCATGATATGAGTACGTTACTGACTACGTGGTTAGGGCATGTTTCATATCTGTTCCCGATCGTAATCTTGATAATTGTGCAAAATTTCATTGTCCGTCTGTCTGTCTGTTCGCGTGTAGATACCGCAGATATGAGCCTTTGTTATTCGGAATTTTTAACGTGAGTCTTTTAATTTTCTTTTATCTTTTTAAACGGATTAAATACTTTATCCTGGCGTGGTGTGTAAAAATGCACTTACGTGTATGAAACAGTAATTATGCGAAATAAAAATACGGTTAAATGTGTTGAGTCCACATGCATTATAATTTTTTTTAAGAGTTTAAAAATTTTCTTTCAAATCACTACGAGTAGGCAAATCCTCGAAAACAATGAATATTTTTTACACTAACTAAACAGCGCTAAAACTAAATGCCTAAACAATTAATTAAATTAACAAGATCAGATATTTTATCGTGTACTTTATTCAATTTATTATGTTCAACAAAGTTAAACCTGAAAGCGTAAAATGGACGAGATCAAACGCCAAACTGCATTTTAAAGATGGCGGATAATTGAACTCATTAAGTTATTTATAACCGCTGCATATGGTTCGGTGAGCGATCGAATTGCTATAATTTACTTGTAATTTATTTTAAAGGTCGCATTTGACCATGACGTTGTTCTAGCAAATTTTCAAAAGTAATAAATTCATATTTGGACACATCTTTGACTAGGCTTTGCAATTATAATTTAACGTACTTTGGTAGAGCTTCTAACATTTTTACTTTGGAATGATATCTAAACAAGAGTTTTTAATAATAAAAAAAACACTATGTATTGTTAAAAATACTTAAATATTTGTAAAACATTAGTTGTAAAGCTGTGCTTGAAGGTATGCTTCATAGAGTATTTTCAAATTAAAATTGGCTTCAGCCATAGAAACTGTAAATAAAAGGTTGATTGAAAATCAAATACAGCACCCCCCAGGATTCTCATTAGAATTGTAAAATTAATAATTTGTCGAAAAGCCCTCGGGGAGGTTCTTTAAAATTTTAACATCTTGGCAGTTCGTAAATTCTTCAGCCGTTCTCAAAGATTTATTGGCCCAAGCATTATTGTTCAAACTTATAATATAAAAAAACAACAATATAAACGTATCATAAAGCGTGTATTGTCAGTATTAACCAATAACTTTTACAAATCACTTTTACGGTGAGCTACAAGCAAGCTCTTACAACGTCCACATTAGGCATAGTTCACAACCTCATTGATATCCAAAATATTCGGACTATAAAACAACGTTTAGCATTCGTAGGTATATCGTAAAACATACCAAAGAACCAGTTTTAGTCCGTACCGTCTGCATAAAGAATAATAGACTAATAAATTATTGAACAATCTGGCAGAAGTGACAATGCGACTCAACATAATATAATGAAGAATCGATTTGTTTTCTACCTACTAAATCAACTATCATTGTATAATTTACTAATATTAGATCTTTAGTTGACTATCTGTAATCGATATTACCTAATATGATCTTATATAGTGATCGTTGACATAAAAAGTGATGTAATAAAATATGTTGATGTTTTATGTAAATTTGTTATTTATAGTGTAAGCTGAAGTTTATTTTTAACTACATATTGCCTTTAAAGTGTCAATTAATACTGCCATATGCTTGTGATGGTGAACATAAACAGTTTATAAATGGTAATAATCATAAATAAACAATGAGTTACAGTTAATTGTTGTTTAATTTTCCTTTATTTTTATAGTATTTAGTAGTTTTAAACACACAACGTAGGAATGCAGCTATGTTTACAGATAGAATATTTCAATCGTACATATTATTTTATCTAGTATAAATAGCCCTAAAACATGAATGAAGTAAATTATTATATCTAAGTACCTATTAAGTATTGAACTCTTTTAACGATAAATTCAGTAAATTCGATACATAAGAATATTTTAATTTAGTTTTCTCATTGATCATCGTTGCCAACTGTACTGATTCCCGTTCGCGGCCCTACAACATGATGTTATTTAAGACGAGATCAATTTTATTGAGATTTATTTTGTAAACATGTTTGTGTTGTTTTCGTTTTTTGGTCAAAAATTAACGATTTCAGAATCATGCTGTTGAACGTTTTACTAATTTTCACTTACTTATTTCATGAATTAAAATCACGATAGAAGTCATTTACTTACAAGTTTATTTTTTCAGTCTTCGTTTGTACTGTGAAACTCAGTAAAAATCTTCCATAAATCCGTAATATGAATACCGTAAGTAGAGTCTAAATTACAACTGAAAAATACCCTATAATTTTAATACACTTAGGAGCAAAATAAGGGACGCCTCGCGCCGCTTTAACATTGTTTCCTAATAAAATTGTAATAGAATCACCGTCTACAATTTTCCAGCTAATATCAGTTTTAACTAGAGAAATGGCACGTAGGTACTTGATAGCTGAAATTATCTTTCACTTAACATTATACTTATATTGTATGGTGTGGGTATGATTTAGCGCCATTTTCTCCTTGTTCTAGCCCATAGTTTAGGAGCGTTTAGCAGTCTACACTGAGAATTCTCTGCCGTGCTTCGCTGCACATGACTTATAATTTATGTAAAGAAAAAACACAATAAGGGCGTCATCTAATGAGACCACCGACGTGAATGATAGGGCTGTCAAACAAAGAGGTTTATTGACTACCACGTACCTACAACAAGACAGAAATACACCTAATCCAATTCAAAATAAATAATCTCATAGTAGATGTTAGCATCTACAAATCCGACTACAATAAGATGGGTATTTATTAAAACCTAAATCCGTTACTTCACTGTATTTATTTCCAGAACTGTTATGAATTTCCCCCAAACTTCCCCAGAAAAGGGTAATACGAGAGTTTTTATGAACACTGGCAACCCTATTGGTGGCCGGCGGGCGTAATGCGCGTGAAACCGTTCATCACACGAAGTGCGTTCGCGCTCTTCGAAATTCAAATCTTCGAAGCTTTAGGTACCTCTTGTTGCTTACCTACTGTGACGTCATTGCAACTTAGTGTAAACGACATTTATGGCTAATTAAGTGTGAATAATTAGGTCATTATCTGGAGGCACCTGTTTGATTAGGTGCTTGAATTTTTAATTTACATGAGTATATTTACTCTTCAAAACTAAAATATACCTACCTATGAAGCTAATGAATATAGTTTTTGTAGACACTTATTCTAAATCTAACTTTTATTTACATTGAAAGTTAAAATAACCATCTGCGTCAACCAACCGTACACCTCTAAACCGTATATAAAACTTAATATAAAAAATCGCTTCACGCTTGACCCATTCCTAAACCGGCGAACTTCAGCATTATCCCGTGGAAAAGAGATGATGACATGCCTTGTCCCTTTCGCACGCCGACCTTAAACGCTTAAAAAGCTCCATAGATGGCAGTAAAATCGTGGCAACTGTTTCAAGCGGCCACTAGTGTCGCCATCTAGCGTCGAATAACCGAACTTTTATGGCACGTTTATTGAAGAGGGTTCTTCGGCAGCTCGTAAACGATTTTATGGGCACTAACGAAGTCTACTCTCGTGCTCGATATTACCCGACCGAGTACGGTTGGGAATGCAATATTTGGATGCTCCTGTTGAGCAGCGTTGTATTCAATTCTACCGGTGTTCATGGGCTTTTATGTGCGATTCAAGGTGCGATTGGATGGCGTGCTCGAGCGTTTATTTGGCTTTATTGTTGGGGTTTGTTTATGCGATTGCTGTTTAACCAAGTACGGTGTTTGTACATGCTTTTGTTATGATTATTATGTTGTTGCGAATAATGAAAACGATACCGTGGGAACTTTTTGTTATTAGAATATTTTTTCGACCAATTGGTGCGTTCCAATTTTTGTCTGATAAGAATGATAAGATTTACGAATGGTCCATAATTATAAATATAAAATGTTTGTATATTGAAGTACGGTAGGCGGTAACAAAGTTCGAATTAGGTACGAAACCCAATAACCATTTATCAGTGATTTATATTCGAGTTTTCCCCAAAACGTAGCCGTGAAAAAGGCAAATCATAAATAAGATCCGATTCAAATTTGTAGAAGATGGTATCTGTATGATTTGTAGGCTCGCACCCGAGAGCGCTTTGTCTAGTGATGTGCTAATTGCCACGTCACGTATCGATAAACCCAATAAATGGCCCAACTATTGTATGTTCTTTACGATAGGTATATACAATATAGCTTGTATTGTAAAGTTGTGACATACAGCGAGCTCGTAGAGAATAATAGGGGTCTAGAAGTGGAAATTGAGTAAGAGTCTAAATAGTTTGGGATAAACAGAAGACGGTCATGTTGCTAAGTTATAAAATTGCAAGCTTATTTCCTAAAGCAAATAAAATGAGCGTTGCAGAGTGGATTTTTGTGCAGGTATAGCAATAATCCCAGCGCTTTGCTGTCACACATTCCCTGCATCAACATCTTTCGGCCAGATCTGTCGGTGAAATATCGCTTCGGGCCAGTTCTTTTTATTCACCTTTTATTTCTTATTGCATTAGCATGACGCCTCGCGCGTATGTAGGCGAAACTTACGACGTGGGTCGTCGAGACCGCGGGAAGTCGCATCACTAATTATTATTTTTATTATTTGTGCCGTATCGTTTCTGTTGTTTTATAAACTAGTCTCCCAATCTGTAGCGTTGACTGCTGCTTTAAGGAATTTCATTAATTCAATACTTTCGTTCGTACGTGTGAACGTCTGTGAATACTGGGCTTCTTACTAAAATTTAAATAAATATGTAGCCTATTATATCATCAAGTCTTCGGATTTTGTTGTAACATAGTCAGCAGTAGAGCTCGTCATGCATATAAATTAGTTGGACAGACATAGCTACAGAATAGATACCCGGAAACTGCCGAAAATGGCCCTATGGCCCGACCCGACACGATCCGTGCGGACGCCACGTATCGATGTCCGAAACATGGCCGATAAATAATCATTAATTTAAATTCGATACTCGCCCACGCACTAGCGATATCATAATGATTTAAGACGCTGGAATATTTGTCATAAACGCATATAAACCGTTTCTAAATACACACAATTGTAAAGGATTGTTTAAAATATTTTTCGGGATCAATATTTGGTACCTGTTTAATGTATTCCGAGCCGTGTGCCACATAATATATGGGAGGACCGATGATGTAAATGCCACCCTGAAGGCAACAAATCTGAGGCCGCATCGGCCGACAAACATTTTTTCTATACCACATACCCCAAACAATGTGTTATCTGTCCTGATGTGATTTAACAGGTAATTTTTAAAATAGATTACCATTAAACAGAGCCAGATTTATGTTTGGGCACAATGTAAATAGGCAAGCAGCAGAATGAGGAACTACATTTATTTTCATTTACCTCCATTTATATCGCGGCTCCACGTGGAGATTACGTGATTTAACAAAGGGAGTGCTATAAATCTGTGAGTCCTGTCTTAGTAGGCTTTTGTGGGCATTTTTGATATGTGCCTTTAAAAGCTTTTTTCTGTATTTAGATGAGAGTTCATTGTGTAATTCATTAGAGCGGGGGGGTAGGTCGCGTGGAGCGAAGTGCGGCCCGCGGTCGATATCAAGAGATAACGCCATATTTATTACCGACCAATGAAATGTCCAACAAGGCTGCGATACTTTTAACGGCCGACGAATTAGTCGATACAAATAAGAACACAGCAATAAAGCCGATGTACATTCGATCAACAGGAGAGGTGTCGTCCAGATATGCATACTACACAAAACAAGCAACCCCACTTGGCTGACTTAGAAACCTCTCAAAATCTTTAGTTTGTTTCCACAATTTTACGTGACGTTTATTGTTCATAAGAACATGATATAAATTCATAAGTGACCACACATTTAATCAAACAATGTGTTTGTGTCTACTTATCATAAGTAATACAGACTGAAGATATGTTACCTATGTGAAATTGTTGTTTAAGCGCATCACTAGTATTCCGATCACGTATTAGCCTGGACAACACAAATCTATCGTAGAGATCTGGCGTGATATATGTCTCAGATGTGTAGGCATTATAAATCTTATTGGCACTAAATCTATCTAATACTGGTTTTCACTGTGTATGTATACATTAGAAAGCAATCGTTTTAACAATTCAGAACATTCTGAGACAACTAAAACAACATTATTCCAAGTTCCAACGTCTACAATGCAATTCTAACGAAGAAATTTCTATTTTCATATTTTTCCAATAAATTGGAATCGTGCTACATATCAAACACATGCATTGCAGATGTGTGGGTGGTCCTATAAACTTCTGGTCGCATTGTCTATTCTAGAATCGAACTTGCGATTTGCATTGGAACCTACTCGGCATACATTATAATGTGGCGTGGTTTGTAAGTAATTAGCGCTCATGTCGATATCGATATTCCTATCAGGTACTTCATTAGTCGATGTTTCCGCCCTCTTGAAGTGTGCAGTTAAATTACATTATAGTAATAATTCCATTCATATTTTTATTTGAGTCTGTTAAAGCACAAAATTAAGCAATTTAACTTAACGTTACTAACTAACGACTGACCCGACCGACCGCCAGCCGAGTAATACGTCACGACTAGACATCTGCCCCCTCCCCTGGACCCCTCAGAGCTCCTGCTTCATGCCAGAACGGGACAGCGATATAAAGAATGGTAATAGAGCGAAAGAGAAGGATGGGGCTCGTGAAACATGGCGTATAACGCCCCTTGATTTATGGTAGTGTGCCAAAGTTCGAACTTTATGTGTGCGTGACGCTCACATACCTACTACAATATAAATGTATAATGTTATTGTTATTCACTGTTAAAATACGGTTTTTAATAAATTTCCATTTTAAGGTATTCAAAAGAGTTCCTTTTTAATTGTTGGCAATAAATGCTTTTATTTCAGTAGAATGAGTCCGTTTTTAGGTCTCCTTGACCCCATTTCGTAAGTCCACGCCGGAATGCCGCTAATGACGTAGCACGCATTCAAACTGCCATAACCATTAGACGTCTATAGCCGAGAATGAAGTGTCCTAATGCAATTATATAATTGAGTGTTCGTGTGTATGGTCGTTCAGACTCACTGAACTACATAATAACAATGTTCTAGTGTTGTCTATGCGCCGATAAGTATCTAGATTGTATTCAAATGAGCTATTACGGACAGTTCTTCAGTTTTGTGAATGGAGTGGCCGAGTCGCGTGCTCTAGCTTGAATTAATTTGCGTTACATTATTTAAATGTGATAATTATCTTCTATTATATTATTAAAGGGGCGTTTACTATTAGGTTTGAGACGAAGATTCGTTTAATTCATGTCAAGTAATCGGTGGTAGAGAGCATGTTATTATGGCGTAAGGTGAAATAGCTATTTGTGTTTTTGCGTTTCTGTTACTGTTAGTAACTGCTGTTTCATAACGTATTCGTTTTTTTGTTGCAGGTAATACACACTACTATACTACGCTGTCTGTAGAATAAAATTGTAAGTTATACAGGATGTCTGTGGATACGGTATGAATGATAAAAAATAATTCGAATGATTTTGTTGTGGAAACCGAAGCGTTCTTTCACGTGGATAATTTATTGTATTGTCAATTTAGTCACGCTGTATAATCCTCATTAATTCCCGCTTCAAATATTCGAAGAACCCAGAAGTTCTTACATAAAGCTTCAATTACTAGCCTGTTAACATAACAGCTTCACAACAACATAAATACAATATTTAATGTAAAACCACCACTATGAGAACACAATTTAACCTTAAAATTGCCAACTCAACTTACAAACCAGCAATTACCTCGGCAAAAATCTCCCTAATAAAGCAGAAACAACATTAAACATCAGAGCTCTTCCTTCATTAAAGGGTTATTAGACACCCTGAGCGAGGCGAGTAATTTGCTAAGCAAAATATATAGCGTAGGTGGCCACAATACTGGTAGGGTAGTGCCGTAAACAAGCTCAGTTTCCTCGCTAGGTGGTCTTAACTCACAGTGTTATTATTTATTAGGTTCCCGTCGGGGTACAGTAGCTCTCACTAAGTGTAACATCTGTCAGCTGATATAAACTATGCTGCGTTTACTAAGCGTTTTTGGTTTAGTATGCGTTTTAAATTTTGAATTTGGAATTTTAGAAGGTGTTTTATTTTATTTTTTTGTTTTAGAGCATGGCTGGTTTAGCTAACATTTTCTTTGGGAATATGCTCTATGGTACAGATCAAGGCTTGGAAAGTATTGTTTTTGTTTCAACAAATAATGCTGTAACGTGACAAGGTTAATTTAATTGAATATTTTGGACAGATATTGTGACTGCGTTGATATCTTAATTTTTTCACCAAAAAACGAACTTATC
This sequence comes from Helicoverpa armigera, assembly GCF_030705265.1. Lineage (NCBI taxonomy): Eukaryota > Metazoa > Arthropoda > Insecta > Lepidoptera > Noctuidae > Helicoverpa > Helicoverpa armigera. Next base: position 4,438,360 of record NC_087133.1, on the reverse strand, counting down.
TTTCGTCATATAACAGCAAAACAAATAGGTACAAATAAGTATCAAGTATATAATCTATTGTACCATATAAACATGTGTAAAGCCACAAAACATTGTAACCACTCATTAATATCAAAACCACTTTCATGAACATTTGACCCCGCAATTAAGTTGCATAATTAACTTTTTCGCACACCATTATATTATAATTGTTGACAAATTGCTGTAAGATAGCAAATAGGTATGGCGGTGGTATTGTTCACTCTGTGACAAATAATAGCAGATAATACCGCACTATCGGGTGTCGGTCGCGAATTTAGCACTGTGTTTCCAGCCAATATTCCCACAGATAATAAACATACATCATGTGTGTAGTATGTATTGATGTTTGTATGTTTGTTACTCTATTAACTGACCTTTTTGGTGGAATCATTTGTTCTGTTAAAATTATATATCGCGATGTTTAGGAACTGCTCTGAAATGGTAGCGAATTTTTACAGTGTTTAGAGAAAAAAAATCGGAGTAATTAGGTATTAGGTAAGTACTTACATATTTATCAATTTTTTGCTTAATTAAAACATTCAAATAATAAAAAAGTTAAGTAGTAGAAGAATATGCTTTTTATGACCTCATATGAAAACTATCTGTAGCACTGTGCGTTTCCTATTCAAAAGTATATAAGTGAGTAAGTATATAGGTATGTAACATAGGTACGCAGTAACTCAACGGTTCCTCTTCATGAAGCATGGTGAAGTAATAAATCTAATAGATATCAGTTAGATAATATATTAGATAAAGGGTTACAACCAACTCTATCGTTTGCAATAGTTACGTTACATAATTTATCACTCCGTCTGCAGGATAGGTCATTTTATCACGATTATTTATTAGATATTGAATGTTTTTATAATAAAAAATACTTTTTCGAAGACAGTTAAGTATTTATTGAAAGGTTTCAATTTGAATGCCTAGGCATTTTATTAGCATTTATAAGATATAAAATATTGCCTTATTAAAAACGGGTCCATTTCTCGTTTCATAAAGACGTGTTACACAAGCTCGCGTTGTCAGATCGGGGCTCAGTCACGAGAGTCACGACTCTGTGTACACCCGACCTAAAATAACACGCCACTCAAACTTAGCTATCGCGAGATACGTGCAAATACCTCGTTAGGCCAATGCGGTAGCTCACTTTATTGAATATTCCAATTTATTATTCATTTACTTCGCAACTCGTGACCGAACAAGATGATACTGTATACGAATCTTCGCGAAGCAATATAAACGTCGCAGATCAGGAACTCGCGCTATCTACCCGCGGATACATAACTCCCAGTTAATGTAGGTCATAGAGCGAAACCTTGACGTCCAAACAGTATCTCAATTTGTAAGATAATACCCAATATTATGATAGTAAACAAATACTTAAATGTTCAAAGAGAACACAAAGATTTTATGACCAAAATAATGCAATGAAAACATCAGTAAACGTCAAAATAACTAGCTAATATACACCCAAACAAAGCTAAAATAACACGCATCAATCTCTTATATTAGCTCAGAGAGCGGCGGAACAACATAAAAACTTCCTAAAGTTTCCTATACTGGCCCGTAAATCTTGCGTTTTTTAATAGATAAATAGGGCCTCGCACAAACGAGCAATATCGCATTATTTGGCCCTCCCTCAGGAAAGGCCCTCCTGATAAAGCCTCCTTGCCTCACACCCTTCATGCTAATGTACTACGCCAGACGGTGACAACCATTTTTTGGCCCACTTGGCTACATTATGGGAGCTATAAAGAGTATTTCAAATTATATTTTCCGTGTCCATTAAAAAGGCGATGTGGCTTTCTCGGGCTTATTATTTAAACTTTTGGTACAGATTGTACAAACTTGTTTTGCTGTATCAAAGCTTCACGTAACGGTGATATGAAGCTATGCTTTTTGTTCATACCGCTACAGGTAGCGGTTGTAGTTTTTTAAGAAAGATAGTTTACAAAACAACAATTGTTCTACCGTTGGCGGCCTTTTAAAAGGTACAAAGTACCAGTTCACGGTACAACGTAATAAAATGTTCAAAACTTCAAAAAAATATGCCGTCATAAACAAAGCGGTTCGGATGCAAAGTTAGATAAAGAACATCTCACACACCTGAGCTAGAAAATTGCTTTTTTCTAAGCGCCTCCAGTTTTTTACGCAACTTTCTCCGAGAATAAAAGAAGTTTCGTGGAAGAACTTTCTTTTTTTTTCTTCTTGTTTTAGTTCGTAAATCATACCCATATTCCAGCCGTATGACGGGCCGCAAACGTGCAAAATATGGTAACAATAAAAATATTGTGACATGTCAGAACAATTGCTTGGGACGCTTTTGTTTTGACGAAAGTTTTTGAGCAAAACATTTCTATATGACGTTGTTTGTTTTTTGACCGCAGCTGTTACGAATTTAATTCATCCCAGAAATCCGAGCATTAGTTTAAACTTATTACAGAGGGCGCATAAAGCACTGCGGACCCTTATCAGAACTAGTTAAAAACTAATTACCGGGGTGACACCACCTTTCCATAAATCCCGGGACTCCTCCGAATTACTCTGACAAAAGTTATTTTTAAGAAAAAAGCCCTTGAGGCTGCGCCGCCCTCCCGCGACCCCCTCCGTCTCGCGAGGAATTTATCACGATTTATATTCATGGCATAACAACAAGAGCTCCGTTTAGGGTGATCCCATTCAAATTGTAGTCTGCTAAATAAAACCTGTTGTTTGCGATATCTGTGTTCACATAAAACACTATCAATTATACTGGAATAACGTTGCATGTGATAACGCAATATGCCTAACTTCAAACATCGGCTGTAAATATTATATTTTTTATCAATATATTTAAGTGTCAATGTTGAGTGGCGATGGCATAAATTATTCTAAATTTAACTAGTTCGGGTGTGAACCCGTAGCATATGGTGGCATAGAGTGTTTCAAACATTGGCTGGTGCTAGTAACTCCTGAGCGGACGGAACAACAAATCAAGTGTGGTTTCGGAACGGAAGCATTTGGTGTCGGTACAACAACTGTCTAACGGCCATTAATTATTGCAAGGGTTGGCTTTTACTTCAATGAAATTATACTAATAAATTAAACAGTGTAATAATGTATCTCACAGCTTTTTATGTAAGAGTAATGCGTTTAGTTTTTCATTATCATCGTTTAACTAACTACTGGTAGTTTGTAATAATATTTATCATATTTAATGAACTAAGGAAATAAGCTCCAATGATTACGCTTCCCTATTTCGAACACTATGCACTGAAAAAATCCCAGCTTCATACATGAAAGAATTCTGTAATGAAGTGAGTGCAGATAACTTGAACAATGAACATACTTTGTGTTTCCCGGTCTGAGTCTAAATAGCATATATTTTCCATGGTGTTAAACTTAGCGCCCATAACATAGATGGCCATAGTGACTAGATCACGAAGGGGTGCAAGGTTCAGGCCGCTGGGGGTGGCTTCGCCATAATTGATGAGGTTCTTAACGCAGCGGGGCGGGGAATTATCATCGCGCCGCGACACCCTGGTACAAGCCCTCATTAATTTGTGATTAGCCCTCAGTTAGAAGACTCTTGCGGAGGCTTTCTTCTAATTAGATAATCAGTTTTTCCTACAGAAGTAGGATTTAAACGTCTTGAGCAGATGTTATTAATGTTGCGTACAAGGGTAGGGGAGATACGGATGATTTGAAACATTTTATCCGAAAGTCCAATTTACATTGGTTCGGTTTGTTATTGTAAGTTTTGTAATTGCTGGTTTTATTCAAAGTAAATCTGCTAATTTGTCTACTTCTATGCAAGACACTGTTTCTTCGCAGTTAAAGTTGCTAGTTACTATCACAAAAGAAAAGTTAATAAATGTAATAACACAAAACGCTGACACAACAATCTTCAGGATGAACGGACAAATCGTGGCTGTATTTATGTTGCGCAAAAGTGAGATAAAAATTCGTTGCAATATCTAAAAACTCAATTCATCCCCTAATAAATATCTTAAGCATCGTTTGCTCAGAATGAGGCAAAACATTTCCCCCATACTGTTTATTTAAAGGTGGATTTGTTGAATATTTATTCACGTACCTACACATATGTTAAGGGGCGATACAGATGTATTTATTTGAACAAAAAGTTTACTGAAGTGAATTTTGAAATGAAATAATGTACACAAAAAGATGCGATGAAACCGTTGTCGCGTTGCTTGTTGCAAAAATGGTCAAAGAATGTCGATATATTCTTCCCCCATTCCTTTTATTCGGTACGTATATTTTGGTATGAATTCATTAGCTCACTATTTTTTTGCTTGGTCTCGCGAAACTACAATAAATAATACAATTCGCATCAGGGGCTATTCCTGTTCCCTCTCTATGCCCTCAATATTTCTCCATCTAAGTGGTTTTGTCTAAGAAAACCTACGTATCAGATTAATTCGGTTAGCGAGGGGTTTGGATGGAGCCAATTTGTCTGATTGCTGCCGATGTCAATTTATGTAAGTTACTTACCTATGTATGCCACTGCTCTTGGTTTTCAATAAATTCTGACCCTATCTTGTTACGTCCCCATCGATAAATATTTGCGCATGATCAATTCAATAAACTTGTGCTACGCAGTTGAATTATAATTTGATTTGTTTTTCCACTTGTATTGCCTAAGGCAATTTAGTCGTATTTTATAAATAAAACTTATGCCTGTACACACCCTGTTGTTTTGTACAGTATACATATATTGCTTTCTTTCTTCTCTCAATTCTTTTAAGTATTAATAAAATACCAAGACCGGCAGCAAAGCTACAATAAAAGTAATTAATCCACTCAAGTGCTTACGAAAATACAACGAAGAGAGGGAAGAAAAAGCGGAACTCGTAAAATAATCAACTCTCACCTCATAGAGTGTAGGCCGTATTGTTAATTATAAAGGTTATGTATCCAACGACCCTACCGGCCATTACCGTGCCAGTACACGCCTCTTTTGGGTAAACGTCCCAAATCTCGACACGAGGGGAAAAATCAAACAGTAAATATCGGAAAGCAATCCGAGTGATTCTATTAGATTGAATTAAGCGGGAGGCTTACTTTGCTTTGAGGTCTTCGGGCCTTACAAAATGGGCCGCACGATTTATGTGCCACTGAGTTGTTTTTAAAGCGTAACAAGTATTTTCTCCACGTGTACATATAACCTGATTTATTTACAGTTTATATTATTCACATTTGACTACTAAGAATTACTTAACTTCGCGTGCAAGCCGAGATACATCAGGCCCCGGTTCAGTTGGACCGACCGGCCAGCTATCTAGATTTCGCCTTTCAAAGGGGCTACATTTCTTAATTGGCATTTCTTGATTATTCGAGTCTTACTTTTAAAACCGTATCTTGCTCCGATTTCGCACTTAATTAATCAAATGTATCAGTGTTAAAAGTATTTCACTTTAAATTATTTATTTACAGTAAATACATTTCAATATACCTACTTAACGCATTTTAAATTCAGAAAATAATTTTCATCGACACAAAGGCTAGAAGTACCTGTGAATTTCTCATTGAAAAGGTATTTTTACACAAATGTCAATAGCAGCGCTGCAGTGAGCACGGGTTAACTCCTACGATCGAGATAAGCCATCACATTTAAGATATTTAAATCGATTTTCCCCAATTTTCCGCGGGCGGGCGCGAGTTAAAGCCCGAGTCAATTTATCCAGTGTCGCTGCGGGCCTGTGGGACGGGGCCTTTCCATTGTTCACCAAATGAAGTACGCGGCAAGCTTACAGGGCCGTTACACTGCTTCCGTCATCGTTTTATGGTCGGGAACATCGACTGTTCCCTGTCATACAACATAGTGGACATTTGTGTTCAAATTATTATCGAGGCGGAATATATTTGGGAATAGCTTTAGCAAAGTTGAAATTTTATTTAAAGTTAAATTCGTTCATAGCTGCATTTCTAAATGCATCATGCCTCCTATACAGTGTGAACATTCTCTCTTAATTACTTAATGCCCATCCCTATCTCTTGAAAATTGTTTTCCGTTCATTTAATTTCCAAACAGTGGCAACCCTTCAGATATTCTTTCATTAAGGAGTTTTGCTTATTTCGCTCAACCGGAACCTATTTGTTGGGTTGCTATTTAAAACATTCGCCCCGACTGCTTACATAGATCAGATACGTTCAACAAAGGCTTTTGTAATTAAGAAAGATATTTTAAGTCGGCGGCAGCTTGACTTTATATACGCAAAATGAATTTACTGAATTTAAGGGTGTTTGGTAAGACGAAATTGTTGATTGCCTGCAGTTAAGCAAACATGGAACAGTACCAACGTAAATTAGATTGATCAGAGCGGTAGCTCTAGAATTGCTCCCTGTATTTCAAACTGCCTATCTAGCGTACGTTTTTCCCGTGTCCCATTCGTTTGGTCGAAAAAGTTTACCAGGCAAAGCTGGTAAAACTCCAACGTCCAAAAATCGGTATCAAAGTAAAACACGCAAAGCAATACTTCGGTGGGCTAACAAAAATAAATTTCCAAATTCCAACCCCAATTTAGGAGTGCATTATTTTCGCTTTCACAGACATCCGATACAATTAAAATCTTCTTTAATTAAGGGACGAACATGAATCATTCGCACGTGGCGCACTGAGTTTTCCACTTGTATACGCAGGAACCTTAACACCAAATGGCTTAGGACTATGATTTTTCGATGCAATTTCAACTTTCCACCAAGGTACTTAAGGGTCATATTGGCTAACGTCGGTTAAGCAGTTAAGGCGTAGCTCACTGCAGTTTTTGGGTATCTCTTTTCACTTTATCGCAGTGTCTCCGTTATTTACTCGTACGTGAGGGATGCTCGCAATAAATAGGTGCGCACAAACATATTTGACATTTACAAATACCTCCCAAATTGGTTTCCTTGGCGTGACTGGCCGTTATTACGAGTTTTGTTTACTTATTGCTCCCGCACGGTGGCAAGATGTAATAGCATCGGGACATTTTGTTGGGGATCATGATTCAAGATTCTGTCGTATTAAGGCTGACCGTCAAAGAAACTGACCACTCCAATCTTACTTTATGTGTAACGTAATCTATTATGGCCTTACACATTAGATTTTATTAAGAGTCTGTGAATAATGTACAATTGTTTTTTTTCGATATAAATCTGTGAGCTTTATTTGGCAGTTAAAATGTATCGAGTTTGAAAATTGGATGCATCATCGACCGTTAGTAGCACTAGCACGTGAATCGCATTACTCAACGAGTGATTGAACCGCCATTTTATGCGGGAGTCACTGGCCGAAATCCAGTGAAAAAAAAATAGATCATTCAGCAAACGAGGTGCGAGTAGTCCCGCCATTCTGGGTGTCCGCTGGGAGTTGTAATTCAAGTGACAAATATCGAAAGCTACAATTCATATTTTTCTGCTATCTCCGCGTCCGTGTCGCCATCTGTGCCGGAGGGACACTCGCTATTGGTTCTCCATCAAGCGGTCGTGTGATGTATTTTTGTTGCAAATAAAACATTGTATTTTTTCTCCATCGGGAAATGTTTTATAAGTATTTTTATGGTTGCTACGTGACGTGTAATTTTGGGGTAAGATATGTTGAGGGATGCAAGGAGCATTGGTTTATTTCTGTAAATGGAAAATGCACAAAATAATGCAACCCTCCTGCAACACACGTATCATCTAATATACTACCTATTCCGAAAGTTCCTGTAAAGAGCACTAAACAAAATTGTATTGCACCAAATGCATTTTATTAAATTAAACTGATCGATGTAAGTGGTCGGTAATTTAAAAATCGCGTCCATTGTATCGACCGAAAATAGTGTTGGCGGTACACTGGCCATGCATTATCGAGATCGAAAATTTCACGTGCCCATATAATTTTAAGCTCGTAAAGCCCGGACAATAATTCACTGGGAGCATTTGCGGAAAATGCATTTTATTGTTAAAACGTGAATTTTATTTATCGTCGACAGCCCGCGGTGGGGGGGTGTAGTGGGGGTTGATTTGCAGTAGCATCGCATCGGAGCCACCCTTTGGCACGGATTATTTATACTAAAGGTAATATCGCCGGTTCATTATTGGGAAATGTTACATTTGCGTATTTCACTGACTATCGTTTGCAGTTCATTAAAAGTAAGCTATGAATGCATTTCGGTTGTTGATGGATGTTTAATGTTGGTTACCAAACAATAAAGTGAATAAACTTCAGAATTATATCATCGAATTATACTCTTTTCATAATTAGCAGAGCCTATAATTGAACATTTTACTGTCGCTACTCTACCTTGTGTTTAAAACTTTTCCATTTCCACATGACGCGTTTAATTCGTACAACGCCGTATTTTAACTCAAAACGCGGGCCGACATCGGGACCACTCCCCTCTTCACTGCAATCTGCAACCAAATAACATCCTTCATTAGCACCGTTCAGCGTATAAAATTACCAGTACGATTTTAAACAAGCACTTCGCACAATATAACTCATACAATTTCGCTGTAATACTTTATCGGGTAGTCTAGCACGCGTTAAGGCGGCCCTTTCCGGGCCGATACGAATCGCAAGGCGTTGCCGCTACCAGCGATCTTGGCCAGCCTTCACATTACACCACGTTTAATTGCAAATCGCCTTTATTTAGTGCGTTTTTATCATGTAAGGTTTTTCATTATATGTGCGACTTTTTGTTTGTTCGAGATTACAAATCTTTATGTTCATACAATCAATTCATAAACGAGTAATGAGTTTGTAGAACCGACAAGAAAATTGGAAGACGAGTTGAACGACAGCTGTTCGGGTCCATTCGAAGCTCGAAAGGAAAATGCAAACTCTTTTAAAAGCTATTTAGCTGCAGTCCCTAGATAGCGTCTACCGCAGTGGCTGGCTCGGTCCGTTTTTTCCCCGCTGAAAAGCCAATTTGGAATGAATCACTGTAACAGTGGCGAGCATCTGTGCTAATTTACCTACGGGCGGACAGTCTAATGCGACTCGTTCGATCGTAAATATCGAATCGCGACCGAGCGCCGAATATCGAAAGCCGGCATTAGTCGGATACAGCTAATACACACGGGGGTTGCTCCGATAAATTATCGTGCGTTCATTTGGGCTCCGATGTTTAATCTATCTGTAGCGATACAGTTTCGCTTCGGGCTATTGTGAGTTCTGAATCGTGAGAGAATTATTAGCTGGCGATAATCTATCCTTTGGATCTCTCAGCGGGCTGGGAAGGACTAGAACGAGTTAGTAGGGAGCTAGATGTTGAAAGCCTATACCCTATTTACATTACCTTAAACATAAAGCATATACACAAAAGAAGTCACGTTTGTATAAAAGTTTATTTATATACTATAAATCTCATGCACTATCTCGAAATAAATAAGTCTGCAAAAGACAAATTCGAATCACGAAAACTTCAGTTCGACTGACTTTGCGATATCCGAGGGAATCTTGGAGCGTACGTTGTTAAATTGAACTGTGACAATAGTATCTATTGCCGCTATCGATACGTATCTATCGATATGGTATCGAGTATAGAATCGATGTTATATTCCCGCCGCTATGTTTGCGTCTACGTGCTAGTGATGTAGAGCTGAGTTTGCAATTCGTTCAGTGCGTGGTTTATGCGTGTGTGTGTTCCATGTGATACTTCATTTACGAATTCGCGTACAGTACATTATTTATTGTAATCAAATTTTCGTCTGATATGAGATTTTTTGTGTTATTTTATGAGTTGACGGCCAGATGACTTTTGATCAGATTGGTACTACATATGAGTTATCATTTCCGCATTGTTGGTTTTTCCCGTATTATGAATAACTGATACAACGGGTGTGATTGCGCTTGATTATGATTTTTATGATAACATACAACGCAGTTCATTGCAAATTATACCTATTAAATTATTGTTGAACTCACAATTCAAATGTCTAACAAATGTTTTCCTATTGTTTCAGGTATGAATCTAAAGTGGAATCAACGCGGCTTTCCTCGGCACCTTATCTAAACTATGTAGATCAGGAACCCCAATAAAAAAGCTCAGACTTTATCATCGCCACAATTTTATCAGAGCCCTTTGATATGCAATAATGGGGGCAATGTATCAAACTAGCTATCTAAGTTAAACGCAATTTGAAGTATGGCCGCCTCTTAAGTCTACCTCCCCTCAAAAACCGGGGGATGAGGAGGCGGGGCTGCCTTATCGCGGAACTGCAGGCACTTCGCCCGTTTACCTTAAGATCTTTAATATTAAATAATATACTACAGTTAAAGCCTTAAATGTAATGCCTGGTGATGCTTTATTGCCTTTGAACCATTCTAAATCTTCACGAAGCTAAGTATAAATTTTAATCAGTTCAACTAATTTATCAGATTTGTGTTCAATTTAGCTACTGGGCTAATATTCAGTAACTTTATAACTGAGTCTGGAATAATTATTGAATTAATCACTGTAACAAGCGTTGGAAATGTTCGAATGGCCCTTGGCTACGATTTAAACGGCTTGATGTGACCTTCCTAATATTCCGGTTTTGTTCCGAGAGCTAGACCCCAATCGACAAGGTCAACAAATCGTTTACGGAAGTCTCTCGTAGGACCTTCTTGTGAATATAATAATTTCAAAACATTGCGTGCGTAGTTCTATAAAAATCTTTTATGCATTAAAAATTCTGTGCTAATATTTATAGCATTGTTAAAGAATGATTTATTTACACTAAAACTCTGCCTACAACATTTTTGTCGAAATCCTGTTTCGTAGACAACATTAAATCTACTGACAGCTGGCTGTGCGCCATTTTTCCCCGATTACGATGAATTCAAAAGACCGAAGGAGTTATTGCGCGTACGAGCAAATGTTTGTATGGAAATATATCAGGAAAACTTTGTACGAAATCATCTATCTTAGAAACCTTTTCTTGGATGTATTACTTAGTTTAAAATTGAAATAAAAGCGTCAGGCATCGATTTACAATACATAAAACAAGGACTATATGCACGTATTAAAGTAGGACTTTATATAGATTAGGTAGCCTACACGCTAAGTCCATGTATCTTAACATCCGCGTGCCGGCATGCAACCTGCGTGCACCACGGGGGAATAAAGACGTTAAATAATTTAATCGGATGCCTGGATGGTTTATGCACGCATGCTCCAAGAAAACACGTTTCTCACTCGACTCCGCCTAAAGAGTAGGTGCGTATAACATACGTACTCACTGTTCCCTGTATGCTGTAGCGTCCGTTATCTTCCGCATAATGAACTGTCACATTTCATCATGCCATCCAACATTAGTTCTTTGCCCGCCCCGAGGCTTGTTGCTCTATTTTCAACTTTGAATGCTGGCGCTCTGGATCCATTTTTCTGTGCAGCGCAATAGTCATTTCATCCATTATTTTGGTTGTTAGTTCATTGTTCTGCCCACATCGCCGTCTTTAATAGAAGTATCTCCATGTTAAGCTGCAATGCAATGTAAACAAGTTAGACAAATATAAACAAGCTGAAGATGTTTAATGTTCTATAAGGACAGTTTTACTGACTCCAGTTTGCTTCTATATTAATTCTACTCTAGTACATCTTTAATTAAGAAGTTCTTTGATAAAAAAATGTTGGTAGGGAATAAGAACTTTATTCATAAGGATAAATTTTTACAAAATCAGTATTTTTTATTTGATTTAATGTTAACTATTATAAAATAGATTTGATATTTTTATCTTTTCCTAAACTTATGGGGTCTAACAATCTCACGTAGACGTACATACATTCTATTTCAAATTATATTTACAGCAAAGTATCACGAACTATTATCTGTATTATTTTGTACTGTGTAGGGTCGCTATAAACTATCTAGGACTTGGCGAAGGCGCGTGGGCAGTGATCTAGTACTTAGCCATATTGTTTTCTAATGACTCAATAGTATAGCACTGTATATCTATATGATTTCAAATAAGTGAAGAAAAACAATATTAAAAAGATAAATGGATAGCGGTCATTTTGGAAATTGAAAATGGTCAAAAATTCAGAGCTATTCTATACTAAGTAAGTGCCTAGGTAACAAATGAAAACCACTCCCCTTAACACGCCCTGAAATAAAAGGTAGGTACTTGTATTTTAGGTATCTACTTAATTACATAGACAACTATTAATATCAAGTAAATGATTGTGACTTGTATGTATAAGCTTAAAGTATCTAACATTTATCCACAAGGTCTAACAAATCATGAATCTCAATATTTCGATTTAACTCATCTCAATTACTCCTAACGTCATGCACATTAGCAAAATGTAGATTTATGTTCAGTACAAAATTAAATGTCTAAACCACAATGTATTGCACTCCCTAATGTAGATACACGTATGATAAATAACTTGCGAAGATAGGGTGAGAAATCTTACTTAATTTAACTAATGGACTAATATAATACTGCGTCTAATATGTGGCGCCCATTGTGTGCCGCGAAAGTTACTTCGACTCACTTTACTAACACAACAAAATTACCGAAACTTCATAATTGTTTCAAAGTTTTTATATTGTGGTTCTATGTTGTTTTCGCGTTTAAATAAATTATTTTCGGAATTTCCTTTTATAGAACGAGCTAGAACTCCTGTATTTGTTAGCAATTTAATTCCATTTCCACTTCGAAAAATTTGGCTTATTGCTTCATAAATTTTCGATAGAACATTAATTTTCATTTGTCAGTCAATATTTTGTAGCGCCCCTAATTCTTTCCAGCGTTATTGGATGTTGGAGCGCTGTGCACCTAACTCAATACTGAAGAACACGTGACCGCAGTAGATTGACGACTCTCCTGTGTCTCTGTAATTAAGTTTTACCACACTGTGCAATACCGTGCGTGGGCCACATAGCTACTACATATTTGTTGTGTATTAGGCCTGAGGTGAAGATGCCTACTATGGTTATTTATTTAGGGTACTATGTACTTTTTGCGCTCAGTTATTTAGAGTGGACCACGCATGCAATTTTGTTTTTTACCACAGAACATTCTCTCTGCCATACAAATTGAGCACAACTTTTTACGTACTTAGCAAAATTGTTATCTCTTCATTGTTTAAATACAATTATTTCAAAAATCTCCCACATTTGAAAATGTTTACAGAAAGGAAATGACAGCTGACTCGAAAGATTCTATCGACAAAATATATCTTTCCGTTAGAAGCTGTTGAGTGCAGATAAATAAACCGGCTCACAATGGAATGTTTCTTTGAAGCCAAGTGAATTTCATATCGGCTTATGAATTCAACTTTTGTAAAAATACGTATGATAAATTTTACTTTAGAAAATGTACTAATTACGACAGTAATAATAGCCAAAATGACAAATGCAAATGGCGCCATGTACAACTGGTAACGCAGTAAATTACCCTTGCAGTACCTACCCTACAACGTTGTACACTACGCACATTCAACTGTTTGCAATGTCACCAACACAACGTGTTCTCATCCTATCAACTATGCACCTTATAAAACACATTTTTATATAATTAATGATTTTCCGATATTAAAAAGCCTCACATAAATTATGATCGTTATTAATATTGAACATTACTATATCTTTATAGACTCTTAAGCTTATTATAGGCAATACGATAAAAAGTATGCCTTTATAGGCAGTTAATGCAATAAACGTCTGCACTAACCCTACAATTCCAACTGCGGGCCATTCGGACCACATATTTAAGAAAATAATTCTGGAGAGCGTCAATTCAAAACATTTATCCAGTTGCTTCAGTTGACTGACGTACCTAATTACGTTTTTACACTTATTATACGCCAATAAACAAAACCTTGGTATTGTGAGGATCGGTCGGTTCACTCGCAACGGGGGGAGTAAAGGAGGTACCACCCTCTACAAAATTATGTACGACGAACTGGGACTAATATATCAAGGGGAGGACGTGCCAGACTAAGGAGACTGGGTATTATAGGGTGGGCCGGTGGAATACTTAAGAACCCTGGTGACACCCCATTAAAACACACGTCCCGCATTTTTGGCCAGACGTTTTAATTTCGGCCCAAACGCGAATTGGATTAGGTCCGGAATTTGTGGTGTACATTTTAAAATTGGGTGTGCGTTGTGAGGGTTAAAATTGAGACTCTTAATTTAAATATTTTTTTATGAAGTAGATAGTACGCTGCATCGATGTAGTGGGTCATTGCATGTCAAGGCGGCAGTTATCTGTTTATTTCACACTTCAAATGGGTAAAAATGCCAATTAAAACGTGCATAAAGACGGTTTATTCTCGCCCACCGTGTGTCAAAGAATTTATTTAAATAGTATTGAGTCATAGACGCAGCTTTATCCGCATGTACGTTATTGCGTTCAAATGCAACGTAAACGGTTGCAACCGGCAGATATTACACGAAACGAGGCGTGAAACACGCGGCGCTCGCAGGACGCATCCGGAATCATAATTCCAAAATAACTTCCATCCGTTCCCCTTCCATCCCCCCCACTTCACACACCCTCTTGCCGCACTTTTTTTGGGTAAACTGGAATCCCCGTCCCACCGTTAATTCCCAAGATAGACATAATTTGGAATTGGATCCATCTATCGCGCGTACCTCCGAACAAAAATAAGTTAGCGCGCGGTACACGGCCGATTTATGTGGGCGAAAACAAAGCGGCCAGTGTACATACTTTGTGAACATAGAGAGACTGATGATTTTTAACTTCTTAAAATAACTTGTTCAATATTGAACAGTTTTGTTTATTATTATATTAAAAAATTCAAATCAGGTCCCAGCTGAAGAACAAAATATTTTCAAAAAGTGAAAAATTTATCGAATTAATTTCTGTAAACGTGTTTAAAGCGCCGCAATTTATGTAATTTCTTGGACGTTTAATTTTATGACAAAAAACAGCATCTAAAAGATAAAAACGACTAGAAAGTAGCCATCAAACAATTTATTTTACGAGAGATCCTTACGCTTAACAGGTCATAAAACGAGTCATAAACGCGGGCGCGTCCATTCACAAAATACTCTATGTTTACTTACCGTTTTAAATGCAAATACGATTACGGCTGGCGGTGTCACAGTTACAGATGTTAAAAAAACACTGTTTACCCAATTTTCGGCCATATTGTTTAATATTTACTTGGAATAAAATATGAATTTCCCGTAGCATACCCAATATTGTAAAGCCACACTCGAGACCGATGACGTTGCACAGACATCGCAGAAGTAAGTATATGCGCGTTTTTTATTTCACCTTTGATACTTTAATCCAATTTGTTTCCTTACATACCACCCAAGGGATAGGGGAAGAATTTTGTCCTTATAATTGTTATTTTGAATTTAAATTTTCCATTTTTATTTATTGGCAGCTCGGTCCCTGAAGTACGGAGGCTTTTTCATACATTTTTACGCGTTTTAATTTTTTGCGACGCAAAAAACAGACGTTAATTTACATATTTATGAGAACGTGATTACTCATCAGCACAGTTAATAAGATAAGTTTATTCATGGCCAAAACAAACTTTGTTTATTTCTCGTTGCGTTTTTTTACTGAAGGCGGTCACAATATTTTAGTAATGAAAACGCAAGTGATTACTAGAGAATACTTGGGTCACCGCACTATCGACTGCCACATAATTTACGACTAGAATAATTGTTTGAATCTGAATAATTTATACGTCTTTGAGTCATTTATATTTTTGCAAAGGAATGCATAGTTCACGTTGCCGAAAGTTAACCCGTAAGTGGTCCTGATGGCTTTCGAGGTCGGCCTACCGATTCTTTTTATAGCCAACTAAGAAAATTGGCTCATTAATCTTAAAGATAAATGTCCAGCCACTATTCGGCCCATCTTATCAGCGAACAGAATGAATGGAAGTGTGGTATACCTACGAATTTTGATAGCATTTGGAACTTTTTGGTGTTTTTCTCGTAGCTTTTATGGTTTTATGGGCGCTTACAGTAGTTGTTCCTGAATCATAATGACCCTATAACGTCGATTAAATGTAACATATTGCAGAAAGATTTGCGATACCTGTTCGGTAGAGAGTTTAGGAGACGAGCATAAATCTGTAGATACATAATAGGTACCGATGTTAAAAAGGCGTTGAACAAAGAATTCTATTACTTAGCAGATAAGCAGAATTGAGGTTTATGTGAGAGTGGTGTGGTTGTCGTGGCTCACGACCGCGCCCTATGTCGTCAGATGTCGCCCAGCTAATTGTCAGCTCGCTGACACGAGTGTCCGACAGCCGCACTCGACACTAGACACGTATAAGTAACTTAACGCTGCCCTGCACTGCGCATAAATAAAGGAACAACAAAGTTGTGTTCCGCGCCATTTTAGACCTCTAACATTTACTCTTTTACACAAGAATTTGGTATCACGTCTTATTTTTGTTAATTTAGTGCTCGTTTGAGTCTGCTTGTATCTAGTGAAGTTGCCAAGCTCCTAAATAAATATCCAGCAATTTATTGCATACCAGCAATTATCGGAATAATCTCCGCCGAAATGTGTAAATTAGACTGTTATTTACTGACTTGTTACGATTAAAGCTCAATTCAAATGTAAGTAAACTGTGAAAATTCCGTGAAAATGGCCGTTGTTTCTAAGAAATATAGATTTAGACCGTTAACTTTTGCAGAAGCGATATAAATATTACGCTTAATTAAGTCATAAAATGGTTGTTTTATAACAATAACACATTTTAAAATAACTATTTCAACGCCTTAATGTTTACAGACATGTTTTTGAAGCACTAATACATAGTTTTCACGCCATATATAAGGAGCAAGTTTATGTTTCGTCAAAATTGAGCGTGTATTTGTTCAGAGTCGTTAGAGTAGTAAAAAGCCATATTTATGTAATGTAGAACATAAATATTTCGCCATTTTGTGTGGGCGTGATACAGTGGGAACCTGATCTTTTTTTTCATTCAACCTTTTCTGGCATTCCATTCTTCCAAGATGTCAAAAAAAATATCAAAAATATACATAAAATTAACCTATTAGTTTAAGTATTTAGTTCATTCATTTTTTCTATTTATAAAAAGCTTAAAATAGATAATCTCAAAACCCCAAAACACATAACCACCCCAGAAACAAAGTTCACCAAATAAACTTTCCACCAGGTATACCTACTGGAGCATAATTAAAAAGAAAGAAAATTCTTTGGAAAGAAACAATCGCGCTTGGAAAGGAAGCAAGTGTCGCGAAGAAGTCGTGAGCTGAAACTTCTTCACATAAATCGGTGGCAACGAGTTAACCCGGCACTAGCGCGAGTTGAACAAACTCGGCCAACACACACTGCTGCACTTTTGTTTATTTTAAAGAATTAGGCGTTGGGCAGTTTAGGGTTATCTTTTTTTAGGACATTCATTTGTTTGTGATGTATTGTCGTTTGTAGTGGTGACTGGATTTTGGTGATTGTTTTGACCATGTGGGACAAAATCTAGGATGCATGATATCAGTTCTTTTAAGCAATGCTCCTTATTAATATGGATTAATTATTATCAAGTATTTTTGTTTTGCGCTTATCAAGGAAAATAAAGTAATGACATAGCACAAGAAATAATTAAAAGAATGTGTGCAGGTGGTCCTATATTCGTCACTCTGTCAGTTTCATTAACACTGCCTGTCTCTGTTCCTATTTATATCGTTGATAAATATATTATAGGCAAAATAAAAGACCTTATTCTAGATAACTGAAAGCGGACTGACGTAGTGACACGCGTAAACCTTTCAGTCAACGTCTTCATCCAGAGAGAGATTACACATTATCTAACTTGTTATCGCGCCAACGAACAGTGACTGATTCGGGTTCAGAAATAAATGTTACTAGGCCAGGATATAAGGGAAAATTGTTTTCGAATTAAACCCCCCAAATAGTTAAGCGGGGTTAGTACTCTTTTATTTGATTAAAAATAAAATTGTGAGAACCACTCCTATCTGAATGAGCTGTTAGGAAAACTGGTGACGTGGTACAAGGCATAAATCGTACAAAACATAGGTACTTCATACTTTACAGGACTGTCAATAATGGCTATCGAGAAGTAGATTCGCTCATTCAGCAGTGCATTTGGTCCGGTCGGCATAAGTCACGCTGACCGCCCCGGACCACGGCCAGCAGACAAAAGCCGAAGCGCTTCGTGTTCAATCATTTCGGCTGTTTATTCGAAATTTATTCTGTCGGGGAAATACGAATGAGTAGTGGGCTAGTGAGGCGATAAATCGTGTCGATGTCGCGACGTGTCGCGCGTCGGGTTAAAAGCTCGATAACCGAGACGGGCACACACCTACCCGCGCCAACAATAACCTCTCGCTTTGTTTTATTTCTGAACGTTCCAACGCGGACCGACCAGATATCCGCCAAGTATTTTATGCATAAAAATATCGATATATAATTGCTTCATTACGTCCCTGTGTTGGTGAGTAAAATATGTGGGAGTCACACACAGGTGGCTCTTTTCGTGAAGCATTTTCGAACCCTCAATTAAGCTCTTATCGAACTAATTAGAAGTTTATTATCATTTTCCGTGACGACTTAAAGATTACATCCACGAAAAATACGCCGCTGTAATTACCCCGCGATAACTACCGCACAGTTATATTTTACTTTATACAGTTGTAGAAATATTATCACAAAAAGTTTCGCGCCGCTCTTATTTAGACGTTCATTCGTACATAAAACGAGGCTTTTTGAATTGATTATGTGAAAACTGTGGTAGCAGCAACTTGCATAGTTGCCAAAGCAGTTATTTCTGTCTATTAAATATTTTACGTGCCATTGTCTTTTAATTAGAGTCTTTAATCTTTGAACTTTTTTGTAGAGTTCGGTGTAATTGTTTAGTTGTTGGAGTGGGTGTGAGTTTATAATTACATAGTGGTGTTAAGCGTGAGGCAGAACACCCTGTAGCGGCCAGAAAGGCGAGTTCTGTGGTGTCTGTCGGTTCTCGCAGTGTCGCTATCGTTGTATCGCCTCTGCCACGCCGTTTGCTTTATGGTGCCAGCTTGGGTGTAATATTTCTTAGGGATCGCACGCCATGATTCATTCCGTGTCACTTTTTAACTTTTCGAACGTACCTGTAATGAAGGTAGAAGGCAGATAATAGAATTTAAAAGTGGAACTTGGAATTTCGCTTTGAATTTTTGTTTTTCAACAAATTACGGCTGTTGAAATGTAAACAGGCCGCTTGAAATCAGTCAGCAATAAGTTTTTAATTGGAATCGGATTTGTAATATTAATTGTACGATTGCGTTGAAATGTTCGTTAAAATAGTAATTGGATTAATGTATCCTCTTTGTTTCAGCAATAATAATAACAAGTAAGGCATGTATCGTAGGTAAATACTAAAGTATGTGGCTTGAAGGCTTGAAATTGAGCGAGCGGCCGCGCCTGCGCCGCTTGTCAGTTATAATTGGCTGAACTTGTCGACCGAGTCGTAGCGATTTTTTTACTTTTTCTCCCTACACTGCCATTACTCTTCGTCTCCCGGGAGAGACGTAAATTGCGAACATACAGCTCGTGGAAACAAGCATTGATGTGACGTATGAATACACGACCATTGTTATGTATTATTAAAATTCAAATTCCAGATGAAATTTCTAAACGCTGGGGGTTCCGATGTTCATATTAATTGGTTTTATGAAAACATCGTGCAGTACACGTAATTTGTTGGTTGGTATTTGAATATTAGATGGGGTAAGGTATTGTAAACGGGAGTCTAGAATATCTGGTGCATTAAAATGAGATACCATTTTCGTCTTAATCGGAGGTTAAGGCGAGTTGTACACAAAAGGGTACACGTTGTGGGACAATGTTCAGTGTTCATTGTGCTAGTAGCAGTGGCAGCTGGATCCTGGCACTTTACATAATTCATACATAATCGCTTTGCATATCGACAACATGTGACATGTGTAGCTTTTTGTACTGAACGGGGATTTGTTTTTGTTGACGTAGCAACTGATAAAACTGCGTACTGAATAATGATGTGCTCGTCAATGTGTTCTAGAATGGACGTAAAGAGGATTTAAGCAAAACGTATTCTCTTTTCCTGAATTATGCAGAAAATTATTATCATTACCTAAGATTATGAAACAGTTATGGCATTAGCAATAAAAATATCTAGTTTATTACCGACTAGTTTTTATGCAGATAAACCTGTCCAAATGTTGAGAGTCATTTTACTCAAATTTATTCCAAAGCAGACGTAAACAAAAATAATGCTTAAAAGGCGAAAAAAATCTACGTTAAGACGCTTTCCAGAGTATACTTTCCTGATTTTAAATGCAACTATCTGGTGGTAGTATCATTAGTTTTCTTAAAGCGTTACAGCTTAACTTAAGCCAGTAAATAGCATTCGCGGCGGAGTCCAAAAATGCATTTGGTCTGTAATAAATAATACATGAACCTATTTATGGGGACCTCATTAAATTGGTGGGTTTTATACGACCCTTTGGTTTCTGTTGTTTGCTGAATTAAGCTTTTGTGTTATATAATCTTGGAATATTATCAAGGTATTTTTTATTGAATAATGTTGCCTAAACGGCATAAAATAATAATAACACAAGCGTAATTGTATCTAGTTCAATACTTACTTAAATTAAGAAACGCATTTTAAACAGGTAGATATTTTAGTATAAAATACAAAAAAAAGATTTACCTAACAGGGGTTAAAACCTTCACGCCAAAACGCATCACTAGAAAATGTTAAGTACATTCTAACAATTTATTTATACCATCTTCTTATATACCTATGTATATACATCTATTCCAGTCAGTTCATTATTAAGTTAAAAGTTTTCAGTTAGTTCGCAATTAGTTAGCCGCTACCGTGCTTTTAATGAGCATTTCTTTGTTCTCAGACCAATTGTTTAACTCTTTTGTTGTTATTCTTTAATTAATCCTTGTTTTTGGATGCGTTCGTTACGAACTTAACCACTTTTAATTGCGGTGGCAATTTCTTTTATTGGAAATCAATAATACGTGTGTGAATTTTTTCGACTGACTTTCACTTTAAACTGTTTTCTGCAATTATTATGGGTATAAAGTTACTTCTTATGTGGAATACCAATTCTCATCGTGAATTTTTACAAAGTATTTTGTAAATCATCAAAAAGTTATATTATAATGCTACTTTAGCACCTATACTTATTACTATTTTTTATAAATAAAATACCTAATCTACAAGATATAATTAAAATAACAGCCCGCTCTGTCCGACTAGTCCCAAATCCTCCCACTTACTAATGTTACACCAATTTTCTTCCACCCTTTAATTTTCACGTTAACATTGAAAAACGAAACTATCCTCCTGTTAGTTAACATAAACTAAGTGCAGTATTGATGTAGGCAATATTTCACAGATAGATGATTACAATCTCATGTTTATTAAGTAATAAATCGTTAGTTTAATTATGTATGCGTCTACAAGAATGATTACGTTATAAATTAGTCGATCTAATGAGCGATGAGAATACAATCGATGTATTATCTTTCAATCGATTTTATATCGAGTTAAGGTTTATTTTAATTTTTATGCTGAGAAAAAATAGAAAAAGTGGGAAGTTTTTAATTACTAAGCATGAAATTAATTTACTTGGTTAATGAAACTAAGTTTTAACCATTTATGTTATGTGGTGGTGTATTTTGACAAATTAGGTTTTGTTTACCTAATTAAAATTTTGGTAATTGGTTTGGTTAAAAAGTTAGGTTAGTTAATAATAGTTTAGGTTTTAAAAATAAGCAATACCTAACGTTATACCGACTTCAGATCAAAAATAACAGTGACGCTTCATATTTTTCATAACATTTAATCCACTGCTTATCTCAAAAAGCTTACCCCACTTCGTTATCTCAATTTGTAACAGAGAACGCATTCAGGAACAGTTTGCACAATCGTTTCCACTCGGATACAGCAGCAATTAAGAACAATTCATACTACAACATTGCGTTGTCAACGCATACACTTATCAGTTTGACCTGCTAGCACCTTTGACTGATTTGCACTGAGATACAACGACCAGTGCTCGAAGACCTACCCTCCCCCCTTTTAGGCATACTGTGTCCTAACTCTCAGAGGAAAGTGTGGGTGTTTCTAAGGTCAGATTAAATTGGTGGCTACATTATAACAAGTCCGTAGAAATTGTGACAGATCGAAAGCAACGTCGGCCGTAATCTCAAATTGATTGACGTTTAATTGTTAAATTAATTGTCGTGATATAAGAGCCGTGTTTACGGTTTGAATTAATTTTAGAAATTGATGTTATGTAAGGAAGTTAGTTCTAGGACGATGCCCTATGCGTAATTGTGTTTTGCTTTTGGTTTTCTGAGAATGTAGATGCTTTAACTTTAACATTGTATTTATCATATTAATGTGCTTTGTTTAGTATTTCTTGGATTGATATCGTCAAAATAAGCACGATATATTTGACGTAAAAGATATTGGTAAAATTCAAATCAATCAAATCAATCAATCAAGTTTGTGGGTGGAGTTTGTGTAATTGCTATTTTGGCTTTGATTAAATGTATTTGGTGCAGCTACCTCAAGCTTTAACCTTTGTTAAACAATCAAGCCTACTGTATAATATAATACAAGAAACTCAAGACATTGTAGATAAGATAGCTTGTAGATATTAAGCCAAGCTAAACGTTATATAAAATATCGTTAGCCGCACTAAAATTTAACTAACAACTTAATTCCAAACATAAATACATAATTTTGATTTAATTAATTCATTAATTTCTATGCAGCGGTCTATGGAGAATTTTATTCAACCAATTCTGAAGTTGATAATAGTCTGTGGGTAATTGCCATGGAATACCTCTGATACAGTTAAGATAGTAGATTTTATAACTGTGATAACGTAATTTTTTAATTAAGTAATGAACCTGAGATAGAGTTATGTAGATGGTCATTCACTTGCGCTTATGTGCTATGAAGAAAATGATTTGTTTGAACTTCCTTTATTAAGTAAGAGGTAGAGTTGATTTATCAACACTGTAGTTTTTAAATTGGGCGGGTTAAAAGAATCGTAAATCTTAACTGAAAAGTTTTTAAAAGCAGAGGAGTCATCCACATAAATTGATAGCATCGTCGTTGTAAGAGACAGACGTTCTGTGTTCAACCACAGGCTCCTAATATCACAGATGAAAGGAACTAGTCGGCGGCTTGTTAATGAGCACATGAGCTCCCTTGACCAAAGCGGTGCTTGGCGACGTGCCAAGAAAACGCTAAAGAAGATCCCGCTATAGCTGAATAAGGGACAAAAGAGAATTTACTCAATACAGTCTGAACTTGCAACTACATTTAAAGCAACAAAACTAAATCGCTTATGCATTTATGTCTTAAGTCAGGCCTATTTAATAATTCATAAGCAAGGCAGCTACACTCCAACATTTTTTCAGCGACAGTTTTCTTTTTGTGTGAAGTTTTATCGCATTTTCATGTAGACATAACGAGTTAGGCGCGGTCTTATCGAAAAAGTACACAAATACGTAAAGGAGCCAATTTAAATTCAGCCAAAACGTATTCGTTGGAAGTTGTTCGATCCGTCACGCTTCCCCACAATAAATCTCATCAGATACCCGCCCTAGTACAGCATAAATAAGGTGGATCTTGTTAAAAACTTGCGGGGGTAAAAAAAACGAACATTTTTCCGCCATTTTTAAAACGAGACGCTCCCCTTAAGGAGGCTTCCGTGGTTTCATAAATATGCAGATATGCCTTCACCTGGGCTAAAGCCACAAAATTTAGCTGAACAATTTATCGTAATAGAAATATTGTAAATACGTATACATCGTGCGAGCTTAAATAGATTTGTGTTGTGGCGTGCTTTTGCATAAGTAGCGTTCGTATCTCGCTCATTGCGCGTTGTGTGCGTAGGCCCTTAGTAAACGATTCGTTATTATCTGATAATGACTTCGTCCCCGACCAACTAAAACACATTTTGAATTATGGTTCTAATTACATCGATTTTAAATAGCTGGTATAAATCTATACCTACAATTTTCCTATCTGAAATTACCTTCAAATAACATGACTGAATATGGTATGAAGAAACCTACCGTTTTTCTTCATTGATTATTCCATATAAAACTTAAGTAAAAGTTCTGAACCTAAAACAAGTTTTATAATATGTAAGTATAACATAATATCCAGTCAAATAAAACGAAAAACCGTTATACCCCAAATAAATCAAACACGAAACTTGTTTTTGACTTTTAAAAGAAAATAAAAGCGACACCGCAACTATCAAATAACACACAAAAGTCATCATAAGATCTGTAACTTAGTTATATTGAAAGAAAATACCCAAACTTCAGAACAAGTGAAAATGAACTTTGCGACTGAAGCTGAAGGTTGAGAATTGAAAACTTTAAAAGTAATAAGAAGTCTGGAAAATGTACTTGTATTTGTAGACATTGATTGAGTAGAAGTGATTTGTAAAAGTCAATATTGAGCATTTTGCGGGCATCGGTACACACCCACAAATGTAAACTAGGATTATATTTTTTGTTTGTTACTGCCTATTAATCGTTTGCTATCAATCTTGAGAACCATTTGTTTAAATTAGATTGGTGTGTTTTGAAAATTGCATCCTCTTGAAAACTTATTTTTAGACCCTATTTGCATTGGCTGAAAAACTCTTCCATCTGACTCAAATAAATGTAGGGATGACATGGATTATAAGAAATTAAAATGAATAAAAAATCAACCGAAAATAAACCCTAGAAAAACTTTCCTAACACTTTAGTTTCCAAACCAGACAGTAGAATAACCATTTTATAACGTTCCAAAATTGCAAAGTCAACGTCACTATCATAAACTATTCCAGTCATAAATCAACTCAGTTGATATGTAGTTAAATAATTTCTTAGTCAATAAATTAGTCAAGATCCTATCAAGACGTTTGCGTTGTACGATTAGATAATATATAACTAGTTATATGTATACGGGGAGTATATTAAAAGCAGAAACAGATATGCAATTATCTCATTAGTCATTAATTACTCAACGGGAACATGGGACATATCGAGTACATGTGGCATTCCTATTTATATACCCAGCTATGAACTGGCACTTGGTACATTATACCTATCTATGATTTGTAATATAATTTTGCGTCAGAACTATACATGTAATCGTAGCTGATATTTAGCAATTATGTATGTCAGTCGTAATTGGTAATTAATTGATAATACAATTTGCTTACTACATAACATAATTGCTAATCTAGGTAATCATAAACTTTAAACAAACTTTATAAATAAATTATTCAAGAAATTGGACGCATACTGAATGCTAAAGAATTTCATTCCAATAATAATTAAAAACAGATCAAAATATAAACAAGAAATCTATTGAAAGATCTAAAAGATATTTTTCACGTGCAAATAGTTGAAAGTATTCATAAAATCGGTTTTATATGTAGTAAAACACATTACGGTGAGTAAAGTTTTCCGATGCGTCAATAAGCATCAGTCAATCAACGCTTAGTGTCGGTACGCCCACCGATGCCGACCCACTGGCTACATTTCATTCACCACTCCATACAAAAGCTACATTATCTCATACAAACATTACATAACTCGGAAAACGCAGGTGTTAAAAGCGTATTAGAGCCAACAAACAGGGCGCTAAGCTTCGGGATTCGGCAGACCATAGCTCGGTTAAAATGGCCGAAGATTAGCCGAAAGCGGGCCCCAGATATTAATGTTACAGCCAAAATATCAAAGGTTGGAACATAATTATGTAATAATTGGTCCTCTGATAACCCTACGATTTACATAAACGTATATCAAATAAACGAAAATCTCCATAAGTTTTAAGAACTCAATGCCATATGAGTGTTTGTGTAAACAAAATGTCACTAAAATTAATGTAATTAATTGCCGTTTGAATTAATTAAAATATTTGTGTTTAATTTGCATACAATTTCGTTTGAAACAATGCACTAAACGAGCGATGTTTTCGTGACAAATGCCGGTGCTCGATACGAAGGGTTATTCTCATAATTGTTCTGTAATGCCCCACTCGTACGTTTACGGTTTACCTACGTGCGTTTAGTACAGGCTTGCCAAGTTTTTCTCAGAAACTAATCAATAATGTGAAGAGGTATTGAAAAGCGCACAACTGCTATAGCGTTTACACACGCTACTCCTTTGTTCATTTTTTCGATTTAGAATGAATTATAGAACGCCTCTGCTGCATTTAATTAGACAGCGTTGTTTATTGTTTCAATTTGGATTCATAAATTCATTTCTTGGTCGTTCTTCATTTGAATTTTAAGAGGATTCTTTTTGAAGAAACGTCCTTTTTCGGTTGTTTATTTGTCCAAATGTTTTAAAAGCGCCAAATATAAATAAGGTTTAATAAACGTCTCCGGATTTAGCCTTAGTCTCTCCTCATATTACCTTGTTTATCCCCCGTTAATGTTACTTGCAAACTTTGACAATTTCGGTGACGTACGTATCCCGGTCCGGTTTCGTTAATTCTGCGTACGCCGGGCCCGCTTGAATTTGCATTTTGCACGCGTGATAAGTGGGCCGGATTACATGGGATTCCCACCAACAGCCTCTGTTTGTTCTGAAATAAAGGGCTGTTAAACTTTTTTCATGGTAATTTGGGTCACCTTCAGAAGAAACGATCGTTGTAAATTTGTTTAAGTAGGCTTAGGTCCGGCCATTCGTTTAAATTAGAAGGAACATGCGTAAAGCTAATTTGATCAGATGTGCACTTGTTTTTTTCTGTTTTTTACAAGGTTCATCAAGCATCCCTATAAAGGAACTTGTGGAATGGCCGTGCAGAGAAAGTTTTGGACCGTAGCTAAATAAGTGACGTCCAGCGCGGAAGTTAGTCGGAAGTGGAGGGTATTTTTCCATCGAGTGATTAATGAAAGCCACCACATAGCAGTCCCGGCTGACTTCCAAAATTTCCACAGTAAATCTCGCCTTTCGTTTCGCTTCTTTTGCCCGCGGAAGACTTGGCACCGTATTTTATCTGTGTAATGCAAGCGTTGCACTGTAGCTAGGTAAATAGTAGTTGTATATATTTAATGTATTGCGAGCGACATTTCATTTTTATGGCCCTCTTATTATTCGTGCCGTCCATAATCTGAAAAGGCACTGCATATCTGTGAAACACTGCGGGTAAAATGTTGAAATGGCTTTTAGGCGACCTCATCTTTGTTATTTGTTACATAAGTACCAATAATAATTACAATTATGTGGTATTACCTAATCTTCAAATAAGTCAAGGTAGTTACCTAAATATTCACGGCTCTTTAGCCCCATTGAATCATGAAAAAATAATAGGTAAATAAACCCCTTGCATTTTAAGTAATCCATGTTAAGCTATCCTCACAGTCCTATTTAGGATTCAAACTATTCCAAGCTCAACTTTCACAATATCACACTGCAACGGACTTTATCTACTTCTTTGTCTTCCCAGCCAAAGAAATACGCTGAAACTTTACTCATGTGAACTGAAATGTATTTATTGCTTATGCTTTTGTTAGTATTCGGTATTCAATGTTTATTTTAATGCGGGTTTTGACGCCTCTCTCAGTTTTAAAAGCATTTTATTTTTGTGCAAAATATTTGCTCTTGCTTAAAAATTTGAGCTACATCTACTGTAATATAATCAATATTCTAAAGAGTAAAAAGGGTTTGTACGTACTAGGAAAATTAAAAAAAGTACTATCTACATAGACATTTTAACTTAGAGTACTCACTTATAAAATACCTACACTTTGTTTAATACCCACTTACATACCTATCGGTAGAGAGGAAAAAAATACTTTAGGCACAGATCCTACTTAAATACTAAGAAAACCAGTACTACAGGTGCCTACTAAATTGATTTCTAAATATATTATTTATAAGTTTTATGTGTCATTAAAATAGCTCAAGCCATAGGTATATTCTTGAACCTATAAAACCTCAAAATCTCACGCATGCGCCGTCGGCGGGCGGCTAATGTCCCGTCCGGCGGCGCTCTAGTTTATTAAATTTTCAATAAAACAAGTCATTAAACTTACCTAAATGGGTAATATCTATTAAGCCTTTACCTTTTAATAAATTATTTACTCAAGTTTTATTGATAATATTCGATTAATTCTAAAGAAATTCATGCCCAAAGTTTCAACTTTTAGGTTATAAAAAAGAGGTGATAAATTTTGTCTTTCTGGGAATATTTAAGGAATAATCATATATTTTATAATTAAAATGTTTTATAATATATGCTACTTTACGTTAAATACATTAAGAACTTGTAAAAATGTCTATTTGTGTATTGTTTCATGTAAACAAATCATATCTGTTGAAATAATTGTTTTCTAGTCATTCTTTTATGAATTTACACTGAACTTATGTTGATATAAGGCTGATAAATAACTTCATTTGGTAGTTAACCGTTTCAATCACAAATTGAATCAAATCTCATATTTATTTGTTTGTTTCGGCCGGCCGCGGCCCTACAATATGCAAAGTAAGGTTATGTAGGCGTCATCTCACTAGTTTCTAATTGGACAGAATTATTGGCATAATATCAACTAATATTTATAGCAGAGACAACTATCTGCCAGAAATACTTTAGTTTGATACTAATAAATAGAAAATATATCGAAAAACAAACCATCGCATCGACTGAACTTAGCTTTAGGTATACGTCGTGGCGTCCTTTTGACATAACTACGTTGTTTTCACACAAAATCGAAATTCAATCGTACAAACGGTAGCGAACAAAACCATAACACGCAATAATTCACTGATTATATGACAAATAAACCAAGAAAATCATTTAAAACCAAGAAAAACACACAAAAACAGCAAGGAAAACACAAGTTGCGTTGCGCATTAGTTGAGGCAGAGGGCATTGCGATCGGGGGATTCAATATGGCGATGGTTTGTCGGGCGCTCATTGGCCGGCGCGCGCATTGCCGTGAAGTTGGCTCGGGTGAGCGAGCGAGTTAGATTTATGTGATGTTTTGGCGCCGATGAAAGACGGAGAATGTGTCGGAACGAGAGTACATTTGTATGCCGGCGGTGTGTCAGACCGGTTTTGTCAGGGCGTTTACGGAGTGTGCGTATGTGCGCGCTATGTGCCGAGGGCAGGTAGAGCCCGCGCTACCTATTTATAATGATGAATTATCCAGCTCTCCTGCATGAATTAAAAGATAAATTTTTAATATTCATTTTTATTGTTACAGGTACGGTTCACTTCGAAGGCAACGAGGAAAATACTTTAGCTACCTATAAGGAAACATAAACACGTTTGGTAATTAATCAGGGCGAAATTTTCCTGCTTCCTTACCAGAGATTCATGGATTAATTTCTTATGATAAAATCTGGGGGGCTTTACATTATGATAGGACGCCCAGGATTTTTATTAGCTCTACTTGCCTTTATAGAAAACAGTATAGGTATGTAGGTTAAGCATACCTTATATTTTTGAAAATTCTAAGCGCTAGGCACGAAAATGAAGACGAGTATAACTATAGTTTAGTATAAGGTAAGTATGTAGTAAAGTTTAAAATAACCAAACCAAAAGAATCACAGATGGACCGTGAGATTAGAATCAGGATATTGAGTATAATTTGTCCCCCTAACATATACAAACCCAAAACAACACAGCTAAGGGCAAAGCTGTAAGGGAGAAGTCGTTTCACTTTATACCTTAGGGACTTTAAGCTCTTTACAATCATGAAGTTCATTATGATGTATAGGTATCTACTATAATACTTGTGTACACTACAGCCGTCGTAGACAAAATAAAGCCTACAATAAACCACCATCAACCACACCCAGTATATCCGAGCGGAAGCTAGAATATGTGAAGCAAAGAAAAAAGCAAATATGGCCCAGGCCCAATGGCCTAAGATAAATTTATTTCGTCGTGTAACTAGCAATAAATATGCTAATTCAACACTATAACGTCCGTATGTCGCCTACCAGCTCCGCCATTGAAAGAGTGAAAAAGATATCACAAAATTGCACTGCGCATTGCTCTTTTCAGTCATACAACCTTCGAGGGGCATCACGCAAAAGTTTACTCTGTTTCTTTCTCTCGTAGGTCGTATTTTTTTCTTTCCAATTTATTGAGATACGCCGTTCTGTTGTCGGTTTGTAGTTTTATCGACCTACGGCAACTACTAACCCAATAAATTTTGGTGTTTCGCTCAGTGAATCCGTTCGTTGAACGAATGCATCGTCCCAGATACGAACGTGCGGGATTTGACTGAAACGATTTATTTGCACGATTTATAAGTTACTGATCGAAACTTATAAAGGACGACCTTCGATTCTGTGTGCGACGCTCGCGTTTGTCGATTCGTTACCCTCTAAATTAGAAATTCGAATCTATCAACTTATTTACATATGGACCTACGTATATTTTATCAGAGACGGTTTTAGCATTGCAAAATAGCCTGACTCGACCAGTTCACGAACCCGCAGTGAATCTCTTAATTAAGAAACACATTTAATGTATAAATCAAGAGCACAACTTAATCTGCAAAATGAAAACAATCAAAACCAATATTTAATTGATGGGCAAACCTTAATTAACTTGTAGTTCGGCGGGTCCGGAGCCCCTTGGATAAAAGAAGCCATCTGCATTTCGGTATTCAAATTATTCTCCAAACGTGTTCTCCGTTCTAACCAAGCAGCCATTAACGGAATCGTTGCATCACGCTCACTCCTGCGCATCCAAAACTTGCGCGAACAGGTCAACCCTTTGGTTTGGGATCGCGGCTTTGAAACGACAATATAACGTACTCATATGGACCCGAATAAAACGGAACAAAAAATCACATCACAAAAGTTTGCCTAAACTAACCTCGTTAAGAGATTTCTGGATAAAAGAATACCGTTTTTCAGTATCATCACGATTGTGCCGTGGATCGGATAGCTCGATCGAAGACGCGACAAATACTGACTGTAAAATATTTTTTAAAGTGAGTCTTGGTTCTTTTCTATTTGTAAAGTAATTGTCAGTTGCACAAACGCAAAGAGAAAGTTTGTTTTGTTGCGCCAGGATAACAAAAGTATAGTTTTTTGAGTTATTGTTCAAGAGAAAGTCGCCATTGTTAGAGTAAAAAACCTTTGTACCTGTTAAAGAACGGAGCTATCAACGGCTTAAAGTTTTTGTAGTATACGAATAACTTCGTAGTAGGACGTGCGTGTTTTAAGTTTTGTATAAGAATGTGATTGAAAACTGTGTTGCTGGGAAAAAACTGGATTCCTAAAGAGCCTTCAGACCAGGTATATGTTGATACATACTCCCCATAACCGATGTTCTCCCAGATTAAACAACAGGTTACGTCGCGCAGACATGATGAAAATTTTTCCTCTGGAAAAATTAATTGAGGCCGTCATGTTTGAAAATTTAATCTCACGGTCATGTTGTGCACAGTTTGTCAGTGCAAATTAACGTTGGTTTTTGACACATTTTGTGTTAGGCAATTTACGTTACGCAATTATGTCGCCGGCTTATACAGAAGGGTTCATTATGTGTAGGGGTTCTGGATCATAATTTACTGACTTATAATGTATTTTAGACATCCTTATAAATATTCGCATGTTGATTAGTGAATGTGTACATCGATACAAGCCTGATTAATGCATGCTTCATATAAAGTCATAGCAATAAACAGAAATTCTTTATGTCGATGTCTCTGGAATATATTATTTTGATTAAAGCTGCACTTTAATTTGCTGTATCAGAATGTTAAGTTTGTCACGGTCCTTTTGCAACTATTGCCAAAACGGAGCAAAAAGATTCATCAACCGAACCCTTTAAGGAACGCTATCTCTCCCTACCAAAAGCAACGGTTGGAATTTAAATTCGAACCGAGTCGAGTTAGCTATAGGTCGATAGAATGGGACAATGCGTCTCCAGTGGTCTCTAAGAACAACAGGGAACATGTTGAATGTGTACGCACATGCAGACACAAAGGAGGAGACGCTTAATTAAACTAGCGAAGCGGGGCAAGCGAAACGTAAGCATTTAATTTATATCCCTGCAGTAAACTCCGCGGCCTCTCCCTGAATGGGCCGAGCTCAGAAGCGGAGCGGGCTCTAGTGGTCCTACGGGTGCACGCACGCGATCTGAGGCCTGTATGCCTTGCGAACGTATTAAACCGAATTGTTTTTTATTTTTCAATAATATATTTCAAAATCCCAATTCATATTATTTTCTATATGGATACCTAGTCATGACAACAAATTAATTTGAGTCAATTCTTTCGAACTGAAGTTACAGTATAACCGTATTTGTGACTATACCTTTACGGAAAACACAACTTTTGGCAACCTGTTCACTTTCAGCCCTGAAAAGATTTCAGTCGCTGAATGCTTCTAACAAATACCGCACTGTATTCGCTATACAGTCGTGGAAAAACTCGCCTTAGTTGAATACTGGATTAGAATAAACTATTTTAATTACGAGTTACGCTTGCCATTGACTTGCTAACACAATTATATGTGTACCTACTTAATTGATTGCATTAAAGGAACCGCGGCTTCCTTTCTGCTTCATTTGTTTTGCTGAATTATTTATTTACTTTGAAAGGTAAAGCGTTAGCCACAGGTATCAGTTCATTTGCATCAAACGCGATTAAATATTTGTTTATTTAATTCGTATCAACTCCTATTTACATTTTAGGAATTTTTGAATAAAAGTAAAATAGGAGCACTATAAGCATATTTTCAAAGAAACCTATGTACATGTTCCTCTTGAAGACCGTGCATTGAATTGAGATACGTAGCAGCTTTAAATAACAGAGGGTCATAAGTACTCGGCCACAAAGCATTTCAAACTAACGTTCGAAATATTGTTTGTTATTCCCCGAGGTCGGAATGGCGACCACTACAAGTACTGCAAGTTTACCATCTTGATTTCCCAGCAGCCGAATTTGAAAGCGAATAAACGTTGAGACGGCAAACATTAATATTATGGCTTTGAACGCAGACGTAAGGATCAACGTAGACAGACATGTTTGGGATAGAGGGGTAAAATTGAGACTTCAACTGTTTGCTAGCTTCGTCGACAGCGTTTTTATTCCCCTCTGTAGCTTAAGTATCTTTTCTTGCCATTTTAAAATGCACTATTTCTTTATCATTATTCAAACGAGATATTAAATCTTCCAAGTTGGCAATCAACACCTCTGGAACCTCAATAACCAGTATATTATAAGTACTTATTTGGTTGGCTTTACCACCGGTGACCATCCTCTAAATTCCCGTAGATCTTTCCACCTATTCTACCCCTCCTTAATTAAGTCCATACTGGGTAGCGACAACAATGGCCGGCGACCGATGCGCGCCAAGATATTCAAATACGTCTAAGGCCACTATTATATTGCCAACATTTATCGAGATAGTATTTCTGTTTTATACTAGATAATAGCTGAATAACTTCTGGACCGTGATTAATTTTTAAATTAAATCTTTGTCTTTTTCAATTTTGTTAGTCATCTGTCTCATGATTTCGAATTGTTCTATTTTTCAAAAGAAATAGAAATGAAATCAACATGATGTGTCGTTCTAATAATGGAGATACATAAACATTATAAAAGTATGAGTTTATCTTCTAACACTACACGTGTTCGAGAACAATATTAATGTTTCCGCAATCGAGATTTAAAAAACATCCAGTAATTTCATCCTATTTATACTGCCAATAAATCTAGGGAGTTCCATTACTATTTTGTAACAGTCTTTTAAAATAAGACGTATGGAATAAATTGTAAAGTCGGGACAGTTTTTCCGTCGTCACCCCGTCCAACTTGGATCCCAATTGGGACATCGATCCCCTTACTTTAGCGCCTGTCTGGCGCTACACGCAACTATATTTTCCCTCTACGTCCGTTCAAAAAGCACGATTTAAATATTTTCAAATTGAAAGGCCTCAACATTCAAATCAATATCTATCTATTAATACTCATAATACAGAGTAGAGATAAATATAAATACCGCTCCTAAGTAAAGATCTTATACCACTTAATGAAAAATGAATGCTGCCTTTTACAACAAAATCACAAAAGGTCAGCCCTAATACTAAACGATCCGGTAAGCGTATGGGAGCAAAATAACAGCAAAATTGGAACCCCTAGCAGACTCGTGTTTCCAGAACTAACTGTACATAACAACGTGACTAGATAAAGTCGTTTTGAAAGCGATACCATCTGTTATGTGCCTTACTACACTGACGTAATGTAATGTAACGGTACATTCTTACATGCATGTTTTGATATTTGGGGCCTAGGTCGCACCCTTGTGGCACACTTTATTGTTTGTCAACATTTTATTTTACTATCGCAACATTGAACAGTATCTTAGTCCTGTTAAATAAGAAACAAACGTAATAATTCTCTCTCCTTATTGGGGTAAATATAAGTAAATATAATTATATAAAGACATTATAAATATTCCAACGTATATTAAGTCAAACGCATCACTAAAAGCCAAGAATGTAGATAATTACTCCGAGTGATGAATGGAATGAAGTTGATGATAGTATTAATAGGAACCGCTAGTAAATATATTATTATAAAGGTTATATTATAAAACATATTGCTATATACAGAGGGCAGATGCACTTGCAAAATAAAAAAGGAAAGGTAAAACGCGACATGGCTCTTGATTAATACTTTAAAGGAAACTTGTGCAGAGACCCAACTAGGCAGTCGGTAGTCTGCCTGTACCTGCTTTTTACATACTATAAAGCTTAATGTAAGCGTTCACCTGGATTTAATTCAACGTATAAAATTATAGCGAGTTTTAAATGAAATTGATAACAATGTGACAAGAGAGGTTTATTTTTGACTTCTGGTTTTACTGTTTTAAGTGTAATGTAAAAAGGAAAAGTAAGCTTGAAGCTGATTAAAATAAAAGACATGAAAGGTGTTGTTAAGAAATAATAAATATTCTCGAGTCCACCAGGTGACGATCTGATCGCGCAAAGAAACACCCCAGTTTTACATATGGCCAAGGTAAAAGTAAGATACTCTCAGGAGTTGCCGCATAAATTGGCCCGTTCGTGATGCAGTGCCTCGTTGAATATGTATAGGTGCGCTCCCTTCCGTACTTCTCATTTTACTAATAGATTTCTCTTTGATTAAATTTGTATACGTTTTATTCATACGACCGAGACCACTATTGTTAGCTAGCCGGCCACTTAAATCACCGGTTACCGCATCCAATATACATACCTTCCGTTTATTTTTTATTGGGAACTTTGCAGCCTCAAAATATGCGAACATTAATTCAAAAACATTCAGATCATTTCGTGAACTTACTGGCTAATAAATTCGATCTATCATGCATAGGTATTATCGCGTGTGTACATTCGTCGTTAAGGTAGAAATGGTTTAATTGAAAAGGAATGAAGGGGGCGCAAAAAATTTAGGCAATCTTTTCTAAAATGCAAATATGTTAACGAAAGGACTTCGTAACCATAATAGGCGTAGCACACGACTGCACGCTCGTTCTATGAATGTATCACGACGGTCTCATGGCCGAAACTAAGGCAAGTTTAAAATCGTTATAATATTTTCTAATAGAAAGCTAATACTTCGAAATGCATCTTCCATAATATAATATTACATGTCAAAATACGTACGGTTGTCGATAAGTAAGACGATATGAACGTCTCATTTAAATTATCCTTGTCTCGTAAAATATACGACCGGTAACCCTTTGGCATTTGGCGTCGAACGATTGGACGTACACCGAGGAATCAGATATTTATAATGGCTTTATTAAGACGAGCCATCGGCTGAGCTCACGCCCGCTTATTATTATAATTTAGACGACTGCCTAAAGCTTCGTTGGGTGAATGAAGTCATCATTGTATACTGTTTTACATTGCTAGATTTTATTTCATTCACGCGACTACAATGTTTTGCCGAGTTTTAATGTTGAAGTAGACATTCTTGAGCTATAAAGAAAGTTGAAAACGTTGCTCGAGTAAATAATTACTTTTTTAACAAAGTGTTTCGAAGTTAAGTCGATGTGATAAAACGCAGTCAACAAATCATAGCTGGGTTTGTTATGCAAAAATGCAAGCGAAGATTCCGTGACGCGAAGCCATGGCGGTGGGCCGTTCATGTTTATAATGTGTTTATACTTTTTGTTGGCCCCAGGTACACGTGAGCATGGCTCTTCAAACTGTATAATGAGGAAGAAATTAAAATATAAATAGACAGACCCTTGGCACGGTATTATTTCAAATATGCTGGGCTAATGAGCATCTGAAAATTTAAAAAGTATTTTTATACTTAACAGCACTTACAGCTGGTTGCGTTACTCAACTTCCAGCAAGAGCTACTAATCTCACGAATGGGAATATTTATGGAAGCTTTACCTCATTGGAGACATTAAAAGTTTCCCAAGTCATAACGGCGGCAACTCTTACCTCTCATTGTTCATTCCGGGTGCGTATATTGTTGGAGTTGAAATTTGTAGGCACCACTGAAAAAGTGTCAATTCATCATCGCAAAGCCCCGGGCTCGAGACCGAAGTCCCCCACATAAATCTCACTTCCATACTTTCGCGTGGGGAAAACGACTGCTTTATGAGATCCTTAAGGCTGTATGGATTTGGGAAAATATTTCCTCTGCGTGCTGGCCCCCGACAAATGAAGGAGCATTGGGCACATTAGAATGTGTGAAAGGGCCTATAGGCGTTTTTATTGTTATGCGAAGCAATTCGTTTAAAAGCCAGTGCGTTACGGTAGTACATACGAAGTGCCTATTTGCTAATATTTATTAAGCTAAAGCACCTCTCCGGGTTTCGGGATCGAGAAAAAAGTGAATTAATGTTTATGTGAATACTTAAATTACTCACGATCCTCACCCGACTCCCGTTACTGGGTAGGTACCAAAAACACTTAAGTATAAATGGCAGACTTGTCATTAAGTAACTATTTCTGGCGGTCATGTATCACTGCTGTTTGGAAATCCTCACTAATCTTGATTTATGTCGGCTGGCCGCGTTTATTTAAATGTGATTTTGCTTGCGGCAGAGTTAAAAAACAAAGTCGATGTTTTTCCAGTAATTCATACTTAGCTACTATTGCGTAATTGAAATGGGCGTAGGTATTCATTTAAATTCATACCTAAGTACATAAATCGGCGGCGTGCGTGCGTGAGTGCAGCGCCCGCGCACACTGGGCGCGCCTCATTAGAACACGCGCCCGCCCCCGCGCCGCGCCGCCTCCCCTGCGCCCGCACACCCGTTTATCCAGGCCCGACGACATTTCCATTGCCCGTGCGGAAAATAGACGTTTTAGGAGAGCGGCTACAAACACAAGAGATTCTTCTTAGATAAGTTTATTGTGTGCTAATACACTGCCACTATCTAGTTACGTACGAGTCGTACGATATGCACTGCGGTTTATATTAGTTATACTTAAACAGGGGGCAAAGGTAATATGGAATACCAGTGTATGGTTATAGTGTGAGAAATCTCAGTGAGTACAATCGTGCTCCGTATAAGGTGCACCAGATAAATTGGAAGACTCGTGGGCGATGTGATTTGAATTGAATTAATTATGAGAAGCGCATGACTCGCTCACGAACTCCTGCAGGAAATGCAAACGAGCGGGAAAAATTACGAGATTATGGGATATTTTCACCGCTGCTACGTGGAAGACGCGCCATATCTGGATACGGAGTTCAATAAACCAGGGGACTCGACCGCCTCGCGACTGAATTGACGACAATTTATGCGACAAAATAACGCATACAGGTGTCGCCGGGCCCGGCGCCCCTTCCAATAGCCGCCGATATGGGAACTAAATAGGCAAGGGGCTCCTTAAGCCCGCGTACCCAAGCGTTAGACACGACCGATGCCGCGATAGCGCTCGCTACACATCCCCAATTACGATTTATACAGTCTGTAAAAGGTAACCAGTAATGACGGGTACCCCGCGAATGCCTTTTTCTCGCACAATCGAAATCCAATTATTTTCGAAAGTAACTAAGATACCGGTCGCGACAGAAGCGCAGAGGCGGCCCGTAAATCGGCCCTGGATGTTTGCAGCGCGCTCAGAATATGAATTATTCTCAGTGATTGTTCTTGCGACCGCGTCATGGTTCATACATGAAGCGCGAACTAGTTTTTTCGAGGCTCCTCTCGTCCTCGGATCGTAAACAAAATCGTATTCGTGAAAAGTTGAATTTCTACCTCGTCGTTACAATTTTTTGTCTCCGAATTCGTCAGCTCTTCCGAGACATTTATCAACTTATAATTTTCTCTGGTTTATAATTATTAACATTATCGACAGTTAAGTTTTGGTGGTCGAAATTGGTCTTTGAGAAAGTAACTTCACGTAGTGCCTGCGGTTCCAGTTCACAGATAACCCAAATTTGTTTGGGCGAATTTTTCGAAACTCTTTTTTATCAATCGGTGGGCTGGTTGGTAATTGGCTGAGCGGGCTGCGAGGCGGCCAGCCATAATTGACGGTGCTATCATTCTGAACTTTTCGCTCGGACATTCGGGGAAACTCTTAATTGGTCCACCTTTTGTGACGTTCAATAATGCCGCCTTGATAATAACACCGTCAATTATTAGCAGATCGTTGTTTTTAATTAGCTGTTTGATGACTGTAAGACGTTTTATTCCATTTCGATTTTAGTGCAGCAATGCTTTATTAGTTCATAAACGCATACCTATTGCATTCGAATGGACCTGCTCTGAATTCCTACAGCTCCATAAATATTGTCTTCCATCGAAGCTTCGTTTCTTACTTTTTGTTTAATATTGCGTTCGATTGTTTTATTAACGATTCAACCTTGACGTATATTTAATTTACACTCGTCATTATTTATATTCGAAGCATCTCAACATCAGTACTTATATAGAATTTAGCAAAGGACTTTATTCAGTCCAGTCCGGAGTCTTCGTTTGAGAACTTCGGATAGCATTTTTTATATTTCCAATGCGAATTGCCATTAATAAGGCATTGTCAGTGGAGTGGAGCATCTCGCGTCTATAAAAGAAATAAGTTTCTTATTGGTTCACAATTAAAGCGTCCTGAAGGTGACCGTGCCATCTTTAAAGAGGATAAAAACCTCGCATTCGTCGAATACTAAACGAGAGAAGCTCCGCTGAAATTCTGAACGTAAAAAGCCCCCGAACGATACTTATCAAGTGTTTGAAATGACACAACCGGATTCCGGCTCTTCGACATGTAGTTTTTTTCCATACGGGTATAAAACTGACGAATTTCTCAATAAAAGAGAGATGACCGGCATGTCGTCACGTACTAGGGGCTCAGTGGGTATTTAGAGCGGTGCAGCAAAAACTATTCAGGGGCCATTATTATGGCATTTTTGTCGTCTGACGGGGCTGGAGTGGTCGCGGCCATTACTGCGCGCGGTGGGGGCGGCGCGTCTCCCGGCCCCCGCGCGCCTCACCGCCCGCGCCTTGCCGCAGCGCACACTGCGCCATCCATCTTCAATATGCACATAAAGCGAACCGGGCCCGTAACGGCAGACCCACATTCCCGCTGCTCTTAAATTTATTTATCTCTTTATTAATTCTCCACTTGAATTTTAATGTTTTGCACGAAATTTAGTTGTGAAAAACAGCTATTAGTTGCAGGTGGATCAATCGAATTTCAAATTATTAGATTAAACTACTGTGGAAAAACTTGCTTAAAATGATTGGAGTCTTTGAATGATCCCGCAATAACAATTAGTTAGGTTTGTATGTTAGGCTACAATTCAATAGTAACTATAACGGTAAAATACCTAAGCAGTAAATGATACATACTCACTCCACCTGATTCATAAAAAATATTAACTACTTAATTCTTCGTTCATTGAAAGTCAGTAGTCGTACTCTTATTACAGGGAACTCAATTAAAATCACCTGTTGGTCGACTTAACAATGGGATAGATAGCCATGGGCCCATAAACCTTGGACGAGGGCTTGCTAGGAATGATCGCTTTAATGATGTGCGAGCTACTAAGGTAATATTAGACGATACAATTTTTCTACATTTTGAATAGATCACTGTTAAAATTCCATTCGTTTGTAGATTCATTTTACTATCAAATCTGGTAGTTGTATTTTGTATAGGTAAGATATCTCTTAGATGTATTGGCGTTCACTTCAATTAAGGGTAACATAGCATCCTCTTGAACACTAATGACATCAACAATTTGCCTGTTAATGCAATTGGGACACATTATCTCCCCGAGATCAGAAGCACCCATAAAGGTAACCCTTGGTCCTCTAATATAACTTAACATTGCGTCTTTAACAATTGGCATGATATTATCTACATCATCTTAAAACTTAAAATCAAATAGCTACATTTATAGATGTTGTACAAAATTATATATTTCAGAATCCAAGAGAACAGCATTTTTTATCTTATTATTTCTTGGACAAATTAACATTGTCCGCCTGTCCGTCTTGCTTAAAAGAACTCGTCGTGAGGTCATTAGCAAATACGAGACCAGTTCCTCCATCCATTTTAAAGCAAGCTTCTGGTTTTCCGTGAAGCGACTGCATTTGACCTCCAGAACCCTTACAGAAACCAGCTTTTCATAGAATGATGCTATCGCTGTAAATGCAGGTGGACGCTGTTGCTTATTCTATCTGATAAAAAGATTGCATCTAAACATTTCCAATAAAAACATTCAATAACACTAAGCTGACCATATAAAACTGTTCGGAAGCCCTCGGGAGCGCAGTGGTGACTCTGACTGGCGGATTTACGAGCCTCGAGCGTCCTAGGATGGACTTAGATAGATTGCCCACTTCTTCGGGCTCGCCTCTTAATATATTAACCAATTACGACACGTGTTTTAGGCAAGCCTTCCTGAAAATAAGAACAAATAGTTCGAAACTGTAATCTCGATCTTAAGTATTTTGTTTAAGTGTTGCTTTAAGGTGTGTTTGGCCATTCAAAATTGTCGAATAACAGAAATTGTCATGTCTTAAGGTGTGTTCTATTACTCATAGATAAAACGGGATTGTTTGTATATTAATTAACACAAATCATTTGTTAGTATTAATTATTAATTAAAATAGATTACTGAATCGATGAAAATCACTATCTGCAGATCTATGCAATAAATCGCCTCGGTAGTTGGAGCGCAATCATGAATATCTAATACCGGTAGGTGTCTAGATAGGTGTCCAGTTAGTCTAATTTGCAATAGCGCCTTTGTGTTAATTGATCCCGGGGCGGCGTTGGTTACCATAATTGTCTATAAATTGTTCCGCGCATTAATCTGCACATCAAATTGCTTCTTGTATTAACGACGCATTCAACTCCAGATTGCATAAGTTTATAACAACTTTATCTTCTAAAGACCATAAAATGCTCAACAGTTTGTGATTTGAAGTAGGATTTAATATGTTTTGCAGCACCTTTTTTAATCCTACCGAGACATAATCTCGCGAACATACATCCATACACGCTTGGGAACGTGAGGAACGCACTAATTAACGTTCAACGTGAAACTTCGTCGTGTACCTCCACCAATCAAGCGTGATCCGCCGCCCTTCACATATTTCCCCTGCCTTTGTTGCTATCGTCAACTGTGCAAAGGGAGAAGAGGGCCTTATTAAACTGGGTACTTCGTAATTGCGTGTCTTACGTTCCCTACACGTAACATGGCCTTTTATTAGGTGGAAATTCTGTATACGGCACTACACTCGAGCAACGGGTAGACACTTATAAACTCCATGTGTTTATAACTCACCACTATGCAAATGCACAAATCTGAAGAACATACATTTATGTGTTTAAAAATGACTATAAAATTACCATCGATGAATAAAAATCCCATTCACCCGAATGGTGGTGTTAAAAATTGTGGATCTACACGATTTTTTATTCGATACGATTCGATTCAATTGATTTCTTAATCTGAATTGTCGATTCATGGAGCGTGTTTAGTTCAATGAGGCTTGATACAGTTGATGTGTTATTGTCGTGTTGGAAGACAGCCGTAAACGTCTACATTAGTCGAATATTATTGTTTATGGTCTATTAACACGTATTTACTTGTACATTAGTCACACTAAGCGGTTTCTTTACATATTGTTCAGTGTTATTTACTGCCCACTTGAAAAAACCGAGCGTACTTTTATGTAAGTAACCATTTTTTTTTAATGTACGAAGCAGCAATGTATTTCAGCGAATTTCGGCTTAGCTGTCTAGTATTAAAGCAATAGCTTATTGGAAATGAAATAAAAGCAAACGGATAAAATAGTTCTCGCTACTTACAATTGACATAAGAAACACCATAAAAACCTATCTAGCTCAACATTTTCCCTACAATTCTTTCCATCGCAAGCAATGCAATGCAAATGTCTGCAACTGGAGGCTTTTTCTTCATCCGCACAGGTCTCAATACGTATCTAGATATGCACAAACGTGCATATAGCATTGTTCGCTAACAAGCGACTGTAACCGCGCCCCGGCACGACACTGAACCCGCACTTATAACTACTTAAAAGTATAAACTTAAGTACAAGCCGTGCACGGTATTTATAACAGTTATAGGATTTATAGTTTCTCTTATTTTTGGATATTGTGGACACGAAACTTTCTGTGCTAGTTGACACAGTTAGAGGAGGTATTTAAGCATAGTTTGAGCATTGGGTAATTCAAATTAATGTTAACGAATCGGATGTTGGCTATGGCCATTTTTATCACTTTTGTCCCTAGATATTGATAATTTTAGCAAGAGAAATGTAGCCAACATCAATAACTAAGTTGAACCGATTGAATCGAAGGTCTGTTTTGGCACTAAGTCTGGACTCTGCCCACTCAAACTTCATAGCAGTTTCTCAAACAGCAAACTTTCTTTCAACCAGAAACAGTTTTATCCTGGACAATAGACAAACAATATCGAATTTTAGAAAGCTGACCGTTGTGCAACTTTCTCCCTTTATCTACAGTAGGTACAAAAGTAACTGTAAAGTTAAAAATGTATTGTTCAGTTTTTTACTGGATTCCAGTAATAATGCATCGGTTGAACTTTTATGACGGTCCTGACTTTCTAAAGTTCCTTTTTTAAGTTTGTTTTGGGTCCGCAAATTGGTGCGAC
Organism: Helicoverpa armigera; assembly: GCF_030705265.1. NCBI lineage: Eukaryota > Metazoa > Arthropoda > Insecta > Lepidoptera > Noctuidae > Helicoverpa > Helicoverpa armigera. The sequence continues at coordinate 4,395,307 of NC_087133.1, read as the reverse complement.
TAAATAGTTTTACGGTATCATCGAGTCTTGTTCGAAACTTTGTTGATTGTTAGTTATTGTTTGAAGTAGCGACTAATGAACTGGGCTTGTTTCATTCAAGTTTGTCGAACAAAGCTTTTGGGGTTTCGCAATCTGTTATTTGAAATATGCGATCCTTTGGATATTGCCAATTTGTCATCATTTAAACTTCGTTTTAGTCTTGTGTTTAGCAAGTTAGTTTTCTGTAAGTTATTTGCTTCTGAAAGTACGGAAATTTTAATGTTAAATGAACAGACGGTTGGAAGTCAAAACCAGATACCATTAGCCATAAAAATAACTTCAATCAATTCCGCGTACATCACCAAAACCAATTTGCGTACAATCCGCAGTACGATTTATAGGTTCAAAATTGTAATTACGTGACTAAGAATATTTTATAGTGGTCCGGAATAATCATCGTATATCCAGCGAGATAGACATCTAGATACATAGTTAGGTATTAAATTGTCGTGGTGCGACGTTTACGAGCATATTGGCGGTGCAGGGTGCAACATGCTAACGCTATCATTTACCCCCGTCCGTGGCTAATTCACTGTGACAAATTAACAGCGGCTAAATTCTGGACCTACTGGTCGCGTTGTCTATTCGAGTTAGCCGTGAGGACTTGGCAACGGGTATTTATTTTAATTGGACTTAATATGAGTCCTTGGGACAGGGAAATTGACCTTCTATTGTAACATGTTTATGGCGTTTGAATTAATTCTGAATTCCATCAATTCCTCTTTCAATTGAACCTGCAATTATTTTCACTCCAGTTTATTTATCAGTATATGTACTTACTTGTTAATTTGACTATTTCTTTTAGTTGATCTTCCTCTGTTTCTATAATATACTTTGGTATCGCCATAATTCATAGCGGTTTATCCAAGCGAGTGCATTGTAGCTGTCCTAAGAACTAAGTGAGCTATACAGATCTGGCTAGACGTGAAGATGCAGGGATTCTGGGATACACCCTCAAGTCTGTTGCAAACCGGATATATAAACTGAAACTTGGTCGTTTGAGTCTGGAGTTGAAAGACGGGAGATTGTTTTCATGTTTGACTAATTGTATGACTTGTGGCTGTAAGTCTTCTATGTCATAACATAATTTTTAATATTGGTTAATTTAAATTTTTGTGTATTATCTGTTCTTTCATTACAACAAAATAGAAACAAAACAACGTCCGATTTCAGATAAGCTTATCCCGAAACACACAACCAATATACCGAACGAAACACAAAATAAATATTTATAACCAGAAAATGTTCAATATTCAATTTTCACAATACACAACCTGGTTTCCGATATAGATACACATATAAATACTTAAGTTAGCAGGGTTAATAATAAGCGGGCTAGATGTATGGCTTGGTTGAAACTAATATTTCATTTCAGCTTTGTTTACAGGCCGGGCCGCGGGGACTACAGATAAACTCAATAAATTCTATACTGTATTAGTATTTAAAATGAAACGGGAAGCTATTTTATTTTGGCGTTTAATTATGAATGTAATTACAAGTGTAAATGGGTTGTTGTTTTCTGTTGTGAATAGAATTTTGATTTATCTCACGCTGTGAATGAGAAAATATGTGCCATGAAAAGCTTTGCTATTAACATTTTTTATAATGATTGATGATATTGAAAAAGAACAAACACAAAATGTTGTCAAAAATAAATTTGAATGTCCCTTTAATAAAAGAAAAGTAAGTAAGTGTGGTAAAAAATCTCAAATGTACCTACTTTATTTAGGCTCTGAATTAAATTCCTTCAAAAATAAAAACACTTCGCATCAAAAATTTCCTCACAGATAGATGAGGCGTCCAGTAGGTAGTACGCCCCCTATTGTGAGGTACTTGTCTTGCAAGACAAACCATGGCATTCAACCATAAACCAGTCCAGAAAGAGGATTTTATACCACATTCGTATTATTTGCCAAATTAGGGCAAAATGCCAAATCAACTTCGTATTATGATAGGAGAATTTATGGAGCGAAAGGTGAAGTTTTGGATGCTGGAAATTTTATGAAGGAATTTCCTTTAGAAATGGCTGTGTCTTTCCATAATTGCATTCGTAAAATTAATTACAACTATTACCAATTTCACTTTTGAGGTTGAACTTTTTCTTCCATAAGGACTGAAATTACGAACTTCAGTATACATACAGTACCTTCTAAAGAAATCCTAAGTTTTGTGTTGCAATTTACCTAAACAAAACAATTCGGTACAATCAAATAAAACTCACGAATCAAATAAATTGAAATCCTAGAAACGTAACCCTACTGGGACAGTGCACACCCAATTCGTTGGTCGTCGTTGGCGGGCGTACTATCGCTTCAATCTCTTGTCCAATAAAGCTCTGACGTACAGACAGGGTTTAACAAACGTAACTGATCTGCGGAGTATTGTTCGAGACCACATATGTTAACAGACCTCGTATTGTAATGACAATGCTTTATGTACTGATTGGACTGTTAAACTATGCTTGCGAAAACTTGCTTTGAGCTAGTGTGCCTTAGTTGCCGAATGTCTTGTCTTTAAGTTAACTGAAGTTTAATACTTCTACAATTAAGCGGTAAAAATCACAGATGCAAAACATTTTCATGCTTACAGTTGAACAAAAATGCTTTCAGCACACTGTAACTTTCATTCCTTTTATATTTTTTAAATTGTGCATCGTGTAAAACATCCTGCTCTTTACTAATGTAAATAAAAGTGTAACCAAAAAAATAGCTCTGTTTCAACAACAAATTCCGCTTGTTTGTCCGCTATCCGCGGGGCGCTGATATTCGCATAAATCGAGCGAAAACGCCAAATTGCAGGCCACGGTTCACGCACAGCACTCAACTAAAAATTGCGATGTTTCACAAACAAATATTGCGTGTGCTCACGTTGTTTAGCCATTCCTTTTATTGTTTTATGACCCCTTTTTTAACGAACGTATAATTGCTTAATAGTCGTATTCTACAACGGTACAGTACTCGGAAAAGCTTGCATGTGCAACTTCACTAAACTTGGGCTTATGCCAGACAAAGTAGCAGCCTAATAATGCATTATGGATTAGGAATTTAGTGCTTATCTAAATTCAGTACAAAACATGATGACATTGCACTAGTAGGATACAATGCGAAGTTTTTCACGAGTTTAAAGTAACAGTTTTATTTCACCGCGCTGCTAGATTAATCCCTCAAAGCTTTGCAGCAGCGAGAACGCGCTGATAAACGGCAAAACTAATGCCACACGATTGCATTACGATGCAAACTTTTTCAGTAACTGGCGCACCGAGCGTAAATCGAATAAAAAAGAATCGAATAAATCGGTGAGTTTTTTCAGCGGCTCCATTCGATATTCGACGATTGGCTAATGAATCCGAATGTAGGTACAACGTTATTAGTTTGTGAAAGTTTTGCTATTATAAATATAAAATTATCGAATACGCCTTTGTTTTGTGAGGGATCTGGGAATAAATCGCGCGCTAGTGGTGTATAGTAAATTTCGCTGTATAAGCGATGTTGCCAAACCGAATCAGCAATATGTGTAGTTTGTGTAGTACATGCGTATAGAGCTGGATTCTCTTATGATGATTTAGTGCTGTACGCGACACTGTTGGATGGATTTACCGCCGTATGAACGGATTATGTGGGCGAGAGCAAACACGGGGCAGCGGACGCCGTATTGTGATTTACGGCCAACTTTTGATTCGCGGCTTTATTGCCTCTATGTTACAAAGGGATGAATTAAAATTGCAACGGGGAAATTCACCTGCGTTTTGTTATGAGTTAGGCGCAATAAATTTTCATAAAATGGTACAAAATATAAACAGTGATTAAAGCGGAATGGGGTTGTGACACTGGATGAAAAACCACACACATATAAAATATTTTTATCGAATACCGGTAACCTTTTTACATAGAGAACAATACACAATTTCCATCCAATCAAATATGTTAAAACTTAGTACGCCTTATCACTGAGAGACCTAATATAACTCGAATAAATTGCAATTACGCCACCGCAATCTCGCCGGTACATTTGTTAATAAACCTGGCAATACTTCCAATGTTACCCCTCAAATAATTTTTCTCCGCGTCCGAGATAAATAAGACAAACTATAAATCATAGCCGCCCATTTCCTCACGAGATACAAAACAACGGACGAGTAGGGAGGACGGGGAATTATGACAAATCATGCATTAAACATAGGGAATAAATGTTTTCTTATCACGTACCTATTCTTGTTTTGATATTAGTTTTCCTTTATCTTTATTGACACAGGTTTCGGGAGGGAAACATTTTATTGATGTTGTATCGTGACGCGCTGACTAAACAACGTCGGCCCTCTTATTTACAGACTCTTTCGGATACTTCAGGGATGTCATATTTTTCTTTAAGGAGCCAATATTTTCATAGCAACTTTATGAATCTTTTTTGCGGAACTATGTACTACATTGTGTGATGTGTACTGTTTGTCGAGACGAGATCGTATAAATAATTTATTGGTGCGTATTCATCCCTTGCGATCCAAGTTAGCTCGAAGTCCAAGTTACTGTAAGTGCAGTTGAGTAAATAAATCTAGTGGGTAGTCTTTGTTTCCTAAGAATTAAGTTGTGAATGAAACAGTAACGTCTCGACATAAAACTCTAGACTGCAAATCTGGTATATTTATTTCAAATGCCGGTAAAATCTCGGCGCATCCTCGGCTCAGCGGCGAAATTTGCATTTAAGTACAATACACACTGAAGCAGAACTTTGTTAAGTTAAAGTAAGATAAAAGGCTGGCTTTGTCTTCATTTGTGATTGTTTTATTCATTTCATTCTACGAACTGTCGTATGTATTAAAACTTAGATAGCGTCTTAAGATCTTGGCCACAAAGTCAATATTATAATTTCAAAGCAACTCCTCAGTAAAAATATTCCTTTAAATCAATCTGGTGGAAAGAAAATGTATTGCAAAATTGTAGTGTATTTAATATAAGATCCAAAACAAAAAATACCGGTTTGAAAAGTCTCAATCCTTTCATATATTGCTGTGTCTCTGTTTGCTTAATGAGATGTAATTACTATAACAGACTCCATTTGCACACTCACAACTTACATTACACTCACTCGTCAAACATAAACAATAAAAAACTCACATCTTCACCCTTCAAACACATATCTTCATCACTAATACTAGACATAACACCAGCTTACTTATACATTTTCATCACAATCTGTACAACACAAACCAATTATTTACCTATCACACCACTCGTTTTTGTATTAAAAGACAATTTTACGTTGCGGCTGCGACAATACCGAACACGGTTTAATATGCGCATCCCACTATGTTGTAAGATATTTATATTATATTAATGGCTCATCATGTAAGTACACTTGAATCAGAATTGGATGCTTATCATGTATCAAAATCGTACAAAATTCCGGTGGGTGAATGCTCAAGTAAAATAAACTCTTCGCAAAAGCACTTAACAATACTGCACCTCAATATTCGCAGTCTAAACAAAAATTTTGACAACTTTTTAGCCTTTTTACACCTTTTCAAAACAGATTGTGATATTATAATTTTGACAGAGTGCTGGCTAAGAACTGCCGTAATTCCCAGTATGAATGGCTATAATGTACATTTGACAAAAAATACAAGAAACCAAAACGACGGGATTGTTATATATACAAAATCTTCTTTGCATTGCACAGTCTTGGAACCTGAGATTGTGGATTCAAATTGCTTGCTTTGTAAGGTTGACGACAAAGTTGCCATTGTAGCCCTATATAGATCCCCCTCACATACTAATATTGATAAATTTCTAAACAGTTTGGATTCAATTTTACTACCCTTAACAAAATTCCATCATGTAGCCTTGGTCGGCGACATTAATATTGATATTAAATCCAACAACAAAGACAGACATTCAAATGAATACCTCACTTTTGCGGCCTCTCACGGATTATTACCAGCACACCTATATCCTACAAGAGTAAACAACTGCTTAGATCACGTCTTTTTAAAAACAAAACAGCCAGGCACGACAATAGTGATAGATTCACCTATTACTGACCACCTACCAGTATTTCTGTGCATTAACGTAGATGAGCCTAGGCCCAAACCTACCTGTACTACTAAAATTGTTGACGTAACAAGCATCCAAAAAGAGATCGAAATTACAGATTTCTATCCAATACTCCTTGCAAATGATGCAAATGAGGCAGCTGACATCTTAACGTCCTTATTGACTCAAATTATTAATAAACACACTCGCTTCTCCAAAGTCCCAAAAAAGAATAGGAACATAAAGCCATGGATTACTCCCGGTTTACTCCGCTGCATCCGCAACAGGGATAAAATGCATCAAATTTTAAGAACACAAACGGAAAATGCTATCTTAAAAATAACATATGCTCGTTATCGCAATTTTTGTAATTCTCTGTTACGGAAACTAAAAATAAACTATGAAAAATCTGAATTCACGAAAAGAAAAAACAATTCTAAAGCTACCTGGGACCTAATAAAAACGATAACACACGCAAAATCTGTATCATCACCACCGACAGAACTTCTACGCATTGATGCAGATGAAAATAAATCAGCAAATATGGTTAACAGCTATTTTGTAAACCTGGGGAAAGACTTAGCGACAAAAATACTACAGCATAATACAAATCTATCAACCTACTCTAGTCTGGAAACAACATGTAACTCCATATGCATTTTAGAAACCGACAACTCTGAAGTTGAGCGAATCATTGTCAATCTGAAATCAGGCTCTGCTGCAGGGATTGATGGTATTTCTGGAAATCTTCTAAAATTGACTCGCAAAATCCTAGTCCCGTATATCACCCACATCTGCAATCTCGCGATCTCCACCGGCGTTTTCCCTGATGCTTTCAAAACAGCGTTAGTTCACCCTATTCACAAGGGGGGGAGCAGGGACGGTGTCGGCAACTATAGGCCTATATCCATATTACCAAGTATTTCGAAAATTTTAGAAAAAATACTGAACAATCGTTTGCTTACTTACCTCCATGCAAATAACCTTCTATCTGATAACCAATATGGTTTCAGGACTGGCATTTCTACAGAAGATGCGGTAATTGCCTTCTCTGAAAGGGTAACTAAGCTAATGGACGATAAACAAAGGTGTCTTGGTATATTTCTGGATATATCGAAAGCTTTCGACTCTGTCCCTGCGCCCATACTCTTATCAAAATTGGAGCACATGGGGATACGTGGTGTTGCACTGGATATTTTTACTAGTTATCTTAAAAATCGATACCAGCTTGTTAAGATAGGTGAGGTTACGAGTGACAAAGCCAAAATTGAATACGGCGTTCCACAAGGAAGCATTTTAGGCCCAACTTTGTTCCTTATCTATATAAACGATCTGTGTTCGCTCCCTTTAACTAACTGTTCCGTGTTTACCTATGCTGATGATACAGCTTTACTTCTTCATGGCAAGACTTGGAGTGAAACAGAAAAATATGCTCAGACGGCATTAGATATGGTCATGAATTGGCTAAATAAGAACTTGCTAACCATGAATGCAGATAAGTCAAAGCTAGTTTATTTTTCTCTAAGCAATCGATCTCAGCCTAATACATCACTTGCCATTCAAGCACACGTCTGTCCTATGCACCAAATACGTTCTTCCTGTACGTGTCCTTTTCTGACACTCACACCTTGCATAAAATACCTGGGAGTGCTAATTGATAAACACCTCAATTGGTATAACCACATAGAGAACTTAGTGGCTCGAACACGAAAGCTCATATATATTTTCAAAAAGCTTCGCTGTTCGGCTGACACAGATACACTTATGTTGGTATATTTCTCACTTTGCCAATCTCTTCTCTTGTATTGTCTGCCAGTATGGGGTGGCGCTTGCAAGACATACTTTCTGAAATTAGAGAGAGTACAGAGGGCAGTTCTTAAAGTTATGTTTTGCAAGCCCTTCAGATATCCCACAGTGGAACTTTACAGGGAATGCAAGGTACTGTCAGTGAGAAGGTTATATGTGCTACAATGTATATTACGAAAGCATCGTTTGCCTGTCCAAATAAGTTTTAAACGTCGCGCAGATATTGTTTTTCCACCAGTAAGGCATAATAGCACTTTTGCAGAACATCAATTTACCTATCTCAGTTGTAAACTGTACAACAAAATAAATAGAGCTCTCCAGATCCACAAGCTAAACTATCATGTATGCAAAAATACTGTGAAAAAGTGGTTGATGGGACAAACTTATGACGAAACAGAAAAATTGCTTGTTACCCAAATTTAAAAAGACTACATACTCACACACGCATATAAACATTCTTAGACACATATTCTAACCTTCACACACAAACACGAACACACACACACACATACACTTCACACCACACCACACACACAAACCCTTACACACTACATCACATACACATACTCCTTTTGTATGACTAGTGAGCATTTTTTACTATTTTTACTATTAAGAAAGCTAGTTTTAAATTGTCATCTTTTTCACCTTTAGCTTAACTTAAGAAGGAATCACTGACTCCCAAGTCACAGGCTATAAACCTAGTTTGGGAGCCAGGAGACCTACTTTTCTTGTCACCAACTTTTTGGAAATAAATAATTTATTATTAATTTATTAAAATTTATTGTATCCAAGTCCTAACATCGTCTGAGATTTAAGTCGGTCTTCAGACAACGCGGCGCTGTGGTTTCTTTACTTAAGTCTAACCTAAGTTACGCGGCTACGCCCAACTTGGGTTACCGAAGCTTCTGAATACCAACTCCTTTTCAGGTGACTTTGTTGTCTTTCAGCCGTTTAAAATTTTCGCAACAGGATTTCAGCGAACTCGCGGATTTAAAGTTTCGTTCCGAATGTGAATTTGGAATAAGATACGTATATTTTGAATAAATTTATGTTTGTTTGTTAGTCGTTATTCCGTTTTGTTGTTTCGAAGTCGTATTCAAATTTTGGATGATTTAACGAAGTTAATGAGGAATTTGAATTCAGGTAGCGATTCGTGTTTCGAGGATGCATCTTCGTTTAGAGTGAAATAATCCCTTAGTACAAAATGGCATAAAATTTTATCCGCTCAACAATATTCTATAGTTATATGAATCATAAATTAAAAAAATGCGTCCAAACAAAATTCATAACATAAAAACAAAATTGAAACGAATTCATCTCAAACAAATAAAGCAGAAAAATTACACCAATTTACAGAAACACATTACCTTTAGCATTTCAAAGCACTGACTAGTTTTACAAGCGGTTACAATGATGGGCTCTGTCAACAGTTGTTTTGTATCTCATAATGGATCGGGCTCCATGACTATCAATTTAATAAACCAAGTCCACGATTTTATTTCAAGTGCTAGTTTATTACGTTCATTGAAATCGCGTACTGTTTGCAGATAAATCTGGAGTAGATGTTTTATTGAGGATAAGATCAATGCGCTTTCTTTGAGAAGGAAATATTGAGGCGGAAATGTCTTTGGTTGTAATTCGATTTTTATCTGAGGAACTCATTATTTTAGTTGAAGATGTGTGCATTAAACTTAATGATGCATAATGACTTCAAAAATCGAAATTAGATAATACCAAACAAAACGAAAAAAAAACAATGATAAAATAACTTCAATCTACTCGTGAAAAATATGTGTCTGAAATTCAAACTCATAGTTTACTCTTGAAATAGAATATCAACGCCATCTATCTTCAAATTCACAACATCTAGTTGAAATATGTCTTCTTTATTGACTTTGATGACTGTTCTTCAGTCCCTACTATTGAGAATCACTATAATAACACGATATCTGCAAGATTACTATCACTATGATTCGCTTTATGCACGCTAAATGGCAAATTGCCGGTTCATTTCATCAGACAGTTTAATAACATCATCACAGAAAGTTTTATCGACCTTAATCCTTCAACTTAAAGTTTAAAATGCAATGGCAGGTATGCCGTAACTCCTGTGTAATCTAATGATGTGCGTATCTTGTGGTCTACTTGCGAAGTACATCCATAAAGTTTTGCGGCAAACCGCCAAACGCGACACTTTTTTGCTAGTAAAGAATTTTCCTATTATGGCGAATGACCATTAGTGTTCAGTTTCTTAAGTAAATAACGCTGGTTTTGACTTTAATTAACGAAGTTTTAGCAAACGGATGTGGGTAGGGTAGGTGTCATTTACGTGAATCAACCGTGTAAATTGAACAACTATAAAAATATCGAAATGCATTTTTGATACTTTGATATTAATATCTGTCGTTTTTATTACAGCAATAAATTACATTTATAACAAAAACACGAATGTTTTGGCTTAAAATGTCAAAATATAAATCAAATGTTTTATCTCTCAGAAGTCGGTGTTCGCTATAATTTTACACCTCGCGAACAAAACGTCAATTTCTCAAAACGTCCCGTAAAATCAAAAGATTAGTCTTTTTTCAACGTTTTTTTATACTTTCAACACAAAAAGATACACCATTTCAAAGCTGTGAAATCACTGGAAATATTAGTTTGCAATTGTTCAAAAGAAACGGACTGTTCATTTAATCTGTGATCAATGTGATCATAAGACAAGACGCACACTAGAGAAAGCCAGCTGCAATATATCAAAGTTTGACAGCTACAAGCTCGGAGCAATATGGCGACCACGCCACCCAATGAGGCACTGCCCCGTCACGCGGCGCGCACCGCTCCTAACTTGGATACATTCATCACGACTGATTTATCGGGGAAGGAGTGACACATTTTATATTCTATTTTCGAAAACTCTAACGAGTTTTTCAAAATGGTATCCTCTGAGAGATCGCAACAGCTGCATCTTGTTAGCGTTGGTTTCAGAGGTGCGCTTTGTGTTAAAATTATTTGCGTCAATAGATTTGTGTAGTTTCGGCTTGTACAAGTGGCCAGCTACATGCCCCCTTGTTAAATAATATAGATAGAGACATTATTGATGTTCATGTATTGTGAAAATTACACGCTGCATGACCTCGTATTTAATAACAGTCTATTATTGATTTATTGAGTCATTTATTTTGAGTAACAGCTGATGTATTCATCATATTAATGTGCGTCGCGTCGTCCGCCCATTCAAAACGTCACATAAATGTCTTTGAAGCACATCAGTGTTTTAAGTGCTCTCTAAAATTGATTTTTAAATAACAAACGCTCGGTCTCCCCTTAGAAAAGAAATAGTTTGAGGCTTTCACATGTCACATACGTCAGGGTTTGGCCTAATCCTCTCGGGACGTCCAATTTTTATTGCGCTCAACCCTGATGTACGACCTAATATCGGCACGATATATCGAGAAGTGATAGGCAAAGGGGTCAAACATTGTTCAGGGGGCAATTTTACATGGAGCTTCATAGTCCATTGTTGGAATTTTAATGTCCAAAAATGAGTAAAATTTCGCAATAAATATTTTTCTTGCGTACAGTTTTCTGTGAACAAATTAAAGAGCAGTAGGTATAATTAGGTACAAGGTTCGATCTTGAACTGGTTCCTTGATTTCGACACGACTATCGCGATGTCGATCTTGGACACCATCGTTGATAATTTACGTTTGCAGGGGCATTTCGAAATTATCATCTAGGGCCACGGAAAAAAATCAGGTTGTCGACGCCATTTTGGTTTGCAAATTGTTAATTTTCTCCGTAAACGCCTTGAAAGCTTCATGTCTTGAGTGTCATGTAGGCACTCCTTCGCAATTATTTTAATAGCTATCTTCGATATTAAATACGTACGGGTACCGGCTTGCCCCTGCTCCTTTTATGCATACCTATATGTACGTATGTACTACTACTATACCTGTATGTACTATACCTGTATGTACTTACTTACGTATATGATACGATAATGCGTAGCCCTGAATATTTTAACTACCTATATGCGTTTATGTGAAAAGGCTTCAATTTGCATATAGGGTCGGTAAAAATATGTATGTAGCATGCTCTAGATTGGCAATACTGTGTAGGTCATTAAAAAAATATATGATAACATATTAGCCAGTTTGATTACGATAATATACTTTAGAACTATCTTCTTCCACTTTTCCGAGTGAGTTCACTGCAACTGAAACTTAATATAAGTCTGAAGAATCCGTAACTGATTAAGGCGTGCAGTGGCCCCGCCCCTTTCTGCACCGTTGTTTAATCATAGAGAATTTGCTGAGCGCATTGAAAACTAAACGATATTAGCCTTTAATTAAATATAGCTGAGTTAAGGCAAATAGAAGCCATACACCAACTATAACTTGTATTCCAATTATTATGAGTGTAATTGCATTATCATGTTTCTGTTTTAAGGCCGCGATGCACCTTGTTAAAGTTATTTATATTGTTTACTGAAAATTAGATTTTAATGACTGTGTGTGGTCTTTAAATGGGAAATTCTAAGTCCTATTTTGGAAGTCGTAATCGACGCCTTAAGAGTGTCTGCATAAAATATGCGATGCTTCAATGGCAGTTGCATTTACATATACATAATGTGGTGTGAAAAATAACGCTCCTTTGAGATGCTAAGCTTAAAAGTCAATACCTCAATTTTCAGTTCAGTGATGCTCTTTCAATTTTGGAACGTATTAAAAAAATACGTACCTATTTAAAAAATATTTAACCAAAGCGGTTTGGCATTGGCCCTGTGTATGGTATGTTAAAACCAACATGAGGTAGTGAGGTACAGCTATAAGTCTATGGTCTGCGGTCATCAACCCTGCTAGCCCATCGTGCTGAGCTGGTGACTCGAGTATAGGCACATATTGCCTATGTATTACCTCCCTTTTTGGGAAAGGCCAAAGTGCTATTATGCTGCGGTATTTATGTTCTAAAAAATGGGTCTTGTGATAGTAGATAAATTATTTATATCGATGCTATAGTCGCCTATATTATATAGTAACAATAGTATCGTATTCTGGCTCAATTTAATGGACGAAAAACAAAAGAAGATCCCACAAATTACGCACAGCAATAACAGATAGCAATCTCAATCCGTAGTTTCCGCGAAATGATTAATAATTTAATTTTTATTAACTAATTGGTTTCGCTGACCTTACCAACCCTTATACGCAATCTCACATAACCGATTTAAATTGATTCCGTTATGCGGTCCGAGTACTGATTACATAAAAACTTGCCGTATTGCCGGCATGGGCCTCCAGTTCGTTTCATTTTCAACCTTTGAGTCAATTAAGCTTTGCCAATTTAAGAGTGCGCGTACTCTTACACCGACCACTAATGTATTATTCATATTGTGTTTTTGAGATAACAAGCAAGCTCTCAAGTCGATACACATCT